>NC_042618.1:19178553-19913080 GCF_901001135.1 Rhinatrema bivittatum | reverse complement strand
CTTTCCGAATCCATCTCCACGCGGGCGGGCGGGCGTGCGGTCATCTAGGCGGGAGCCTGCGGGCGCGCGTTCATACAGGCGGCGGCAGGAACCGGCGGGCGGGTGGGCGCGCGTTCATACAGGCGGCGGCAGGAGCCGGCGGGCGGGTGGGCGCGCGTTCATCCAGGCGGAGGGAGCCGGCTGCGAAAGCGGCCTCCAGCAGCCCCCGCCGGCAGTGAATGAATGCACGCCTGTGTACGCCCGTGCAATTTCGGCGCTCAAGGCAGTGCATTAGCGAACGCCAACGTCACATGCCGTGACGTCAAGCATTGTGACGTCACGCCTTGAGCGCCGAAATTGCACGGGCGTACACAGGCGTGCATTCATTCACTGCCGGCGGGGGCTGCTGGAGGCCGCTTTCGCCGCCGCCGCCTGGATGAACGCGCGCCCGCCCGCCGGCTCCCGCCACCGCCTGGATGAACGCGCGCCCGCCGGCTCCTGCCGCCGCCGCCTGGATGAACGCGCGCCCACCCGCCTGCTGGCTCCCGCCTCGATGAACTCGCTCCCGCCTCGAACGCGCACCCGCCGGCTCCCGCCAGTAAGTTTACTTTTTTTACACTTTATTCCCTTTTGTTTTAATTTTCGCCCTGTGCCTTGCTTCGGGAGGGGGGGAACCATCCACTTCCTGGTACCTGTCATTTCAAATGTCAGTTGAAATGACATTTGAAATGACAGGTACCAGCGCACCCAGGATACTGTATAGGCGCTGTATTAAGCTCCTATACAGTAAAATGGGTTGCGCGGGCCTAACGCTTCGCAGACGCGGCTTGCATTTGCAAGCAATTTAAATAGAGTATCGAGCGGTATGTGAACAGAACTGTGCGTGCGGCAAACGAGGGTGCGCCTGGCACTGCCGGACTCTTTCTAACGCGGCCTTACTGTATCTACCTATATGTTAGTAATGGCCTCTACAATCTCCACTAGGCCCCTTTTGTTTTAAAATCTGGCTGCCCTGTGTTCAAAGTTTGGGTTTATCCATGGTCCCTCCGTGCAGGTCCCACAGCCATCCTGGAAGCCCATTTCACTTTTACCACTGTTGTACAAGATTGTAACTACTGCTCCATACAAATTACATGAATGCCTTCTAGGAAACATAGGCATTGCCAATGCTGGTTTTGGGCTGTAACTTCCACTCCAAGCAGACTAACCCCCAATGTATTCTTGGAAGCACAGTGTAATGGACTATACTTGCCACTCCATGCAGTTTACCCCAGTGCTTCATTCCTATTGTCTTGAGACCATGATTCCATTACTGTTTAATCTCTACAACTTCTCCAGGAAGACATTCCAGGATTCTCCATCCTTTCTGGAAAAAATATTTTCTGACATTACTTCTGAGTCCACCCTCTTGGAGCTTCATATCATGAAGCCTAGTTCTACAACTTCTTTCCCATTGAAAAGGTTTGCTTCTTGTATCATGTCTCCCCTGCTTCTGCTCTCTTCTAGGTTATTTAGGTCCTTAAGTTTCATTTCATTTGGCTTTCTCGGATAGTTTCTAGTTTCTCTATCTTTTCTAAGAAACGGCCTCTGGAACTGAGCATAGTATTCTAAGAGAGGCCTAGAAATAACAGGAATAGTGATTTTGAAAAATCTCCCTTCCTCCCTTCACCGCCATCTTCCCCTGTGCAAAAAATACCTGTATCTGAAATTTTCCTTTTTTTATGGGGGGCAGGGCAGGATAATCCACTCAATCCAATAGAACCAAGAGCAACATTGACAACCGTAGATTATGAAATTTATTGCCTGCCATTTCAGTCAAATCCAGCATATCAATCTGAAATTCAGGAGACTCAGCCATGCCAGCATCCAATGATCCAAGTTTTGTTTTCTTATTCAGGAACTCAGAGAAGACAACATTGTTCTGATCGAAACGAAGACCATGCTGGAGGAGCAGCTTGCCGTGGTCCGGGCTCGAAGTGACAAACTGCACGAACTGGAGAAGGAAAACTTGCAAATAAAGTCGAAAATTCATGACTTGGAACTAGTAAGTTTGCAGGAGTTTTATTCAGTTATTAAAGTAAAGCACTTTTTTCAAAATAAAATTGAATAACTCAGCACTTAATTTTCCAAAAAATTTGGAATATTCTTTTATTAATATAACTTCATCCCGGTGTGCAGTCTGGCATGGGTGGAGCCATTAACTTATTCATTTGTTTCAGGGCTGAGTTCTCTATTGTCTAGCTCTAACATGTTACCCTTTTCCCCAGGGTCGGGATCCTTTGGTGGGGGGAAAAGTCCAATTTCACAACCCAGAGTAAGAGGGGATATCCTTTATACATAACTCTCCTCCCTTCATGTCCCCCTTAGAGAGAGGGGTATTTGTATATCTTAGTGCATGCTAGATGTGCCAAATAAACTACTGGAGCTCACTGTGTTAGTATCCAAAATAATAACTTTACTGTAGATGAGAGGTCTTGAACGAGTAAATGTGAATCAGTTATTTACACTTTCAGATAATAGGAGGACTAGGGGGCACGCCATGAAGTTAGCAGGTAGCACATTTAAGACTAATCAGAGAGAATTTTTTTTCACTCAACACACAATTAAGCTCTGGAATTTGTTGCCAGAGGATGTGGTTAGTGCAGTTAGTGTAGCTGGGTTCAAAAAAGGTTTGGATAAGTTCTTGGAGGAAAATTCCATTAACTGCTATTAATCAAGTTGACTTAGGGAATGGTCTCTGCTATTACTGGCATCAGTAGCATGGGATCTTCTTAGTTTTTGGGTACTTGCCAGGTTCTTGTGGCCTCGTTTGGCCTCTGTTGGAAACAGGGTGCTGGGCTTGACAGACCCAGATAGGTAATATCTGACAGCTGTTAAAGTACGCTCAACTATATTAAACTTTTTCTCGGGGAGAGAAAATGTGTTTATTGTAGCTAAGAAATGTGAGTCAGAAACCTGAAGGACAAGGTCCAAATCCTTTATTTGTTGAGTTTTATATACCGTCATTTGGTAAAGCCATCCTAACGGTTTACAAAATTTAAATTGTAATTCTCTTAACAATTGTGGAAAAAGTATAACAATGTGCATATTAAACAAAGGTTAAACATTTCAAGTCCAGAAAGTATCATTATGTGGGAGGAGGAGGGATTGTTTGTTCTGGTTGGAGAGAAGTTGTTTTGAGGTTTTTGGATGAAAGTTCAATTGGGAGTTAGGATGTTCAGAAGTATGAAGATAAGTGTAGAATTTGCGAAACAGCAATGTTTTTAGGTCTTTTTTGAACGTGTTGGGTTGGGTTCTCAGATCTTTAGGTAGGGAGTCCCAAAATTTAGGGGAGGCAATGGAAAAGGCTCTTTCTCTTGTTAGATGCACATCTTTGGGGGGGATGTTTAAGCATCCTGAGTTGTTTGAATGTAGGTTTCTTTGAGGATTCTGGGGGGTTATGTTTAAGCCATTTAGTCCTTGATAATCATTGTTTAGAATTTTATGAATGATGGTCATTGATTCGATGCATGCTTTAATTGGGAACCAATGAAGTGAGATCAATATGAGTGTTGTGTGTTCATTTCTTTTTGTTCCTGTCAGAACTCTGGCTGCTGAGTTCTGCAGAATCTGGAGCGGTTTTGAGGTTTGAATAAGGTATTCCAATTAGTAAGGAGTTGCAGTAGTCGAAGGGGGAGAAAATGAGTAGTTGTAAGACTGTTCTGAAATCATAAGGGTTAAGAAACGGTTTTAAGTGTCTTAGGGTTAGAAGTCTGTGATATCCTTCTTTAGTTTTATTTGATATGTGGTTCTTAAATGAAAGTTCTTTATCGATGATAATTCCAAGGTTCCTGGTATGGGTGGTGGGGAGTATAGAGTTCATTTGTTTGTCAAGTAAAGGCAGGGGTGGCGGAGTTGGATTGGGTTTTTTGTCCATGAGTATTATTTTAGTTTGTCTATGTTGATTATGAGCTTCAGAGAATTTAGGAGATGTTTAATTGAGATAAGTAGAGTCGAGATTTTCTTGTAGGTGTCTTTGATCGAAGACACTTTACAGGGTTTCGGTGTGCTAATGGAGCTGAATTTTTTATAGCTTCCTGGAGTGTCTGGAGGCATTCTGAATGTAAAGTGGTCCAGTCCTTAGCTATCACTGCATCGCCTTTTAACAGATCATATAAGGGTTTCGCTAGTGCTGCAAAATTCGGTATCGTTTTACGGTCAAAATTGAGATATCCCATTATAACGTGTAACTGGCGTGAAGTGCGCGGTTCGGGAAAGGAAACAATTTTTTCTTGGAGTGTGGGGGGGCCAGTGCAGCTCCTGCCATCCCAATTAGAATTCCTAAAAATTTTACTTTCCTAGCGTATAGCAGATGGATTCAGGATCAATGGGTATAGTGTCTCCTGATAGCAGTTGGAGACGGAGTCAGATTTCAATCTGACGTCAGCACCAATACATATACCCGTGCAGGAAGCTCTGCTCTTCAGTATTTTTCCGTCTCCATTGCAGTTCGGGACTCTATACACGCTTGCTCAGCGTTAGAGTATTCAAACCAAAGAAAGAAAATTCCAAACAAAGAAGAAATCTTACCTCCAGATGAGCCCCGCTCTCCTGCGGTGATACCTAAGGGTCCCTCCCCCATTTGAGAATTCCTGAGGTGATTTCCAAGATCCCTCAGAGGTAGGCCTCAGTCCGGTAGCCAGTTCCCGGCGTGGACTTAGCCCCCGGCAACGAGAGCGGCTGAGAGGCAGCAGGTGTAATACCGAGCGCGATGGTGAAGGTACTTCCCTCTCCCCCCGCAGCAGGAGACCACCCGGAATGAAACCGGGAAACGCCAAGACAAGGTAAGGTAGAAAACTTTTTCTGAGGCTCAGATGGCCGCACAGATCACCAGCCAGCGTCTATACCATCAGGTTGATCAGCCCAGGCCGGCCTAGACCCCGATCGGATACGAGGGTCCTCCCACGTGGAGACCCTCTGAGGTGGTCACCATCTTGCTCATGTGGTCGCCGATGCCATTTCGCCGCTCTGTCCACCTAACTGAACCGTGCACACAGGGACGAGCCGGGAGCACAAATTACTTGTGCGCACAGTGGGGAGCACGTAGGTGCCATACACACAGCTACACGCACATCTGTGCCAGGTGCACAAGTTAAAGCCGTGCGCACCTCGGTGAGCGCGCATCCCGGCCTACACACACACGGCAGGGGAGAAGAAAAACTGATACTACAAGCATATCCAGCATAGCTCCCTGCTTCAACAGCAGGGAAGAAGAAAAACAACCAATAAGGGCTGAACAACACAGTCTGGGTAAAACAAATAAGCATGGGTGTAGCTTGCTTATTGCGGCGGTTACTTCCCCTACTACCCATAACTAATCAAGCTTGATATTTCACTTGGTTGCAGCTCCATCACTGCTCTCTACATTAATGGTGGGGGTGGAAGGGAAATAGAACCAAAGAGCTAAGAGAAACAGATAAGTATGAGAAAAAAATGTGAAGCTTGCTGGGCAGACTGGATGGGCCGTTTGGTCTTTTCTATGTTTCTATGTTTCTATCTTGGGCACACCCGGAGTGCATAGCTAAGCCTCCCAGTGCACTCATTAAGCGCACAGACCTGGGTTTCAACGACCTCGCGCACAAAACTATGGCACCACCGGCTAAGAATCTGCCGTTCGTTGCTAAGATTATGGAAAACTAGTCAATAACCAACTATCAGACTACTTGGAAGACCACAACATTCTCCACCCAACGCAATATGGATTCCGCAAATCTTTAAGCACAAAGACCCTCCTCATCTCCCGCACAGATCACCTCCTCATGGGGCTGGACCTTCAAATTCAGTATTTATTTTTCTTGGAAATTTGATATAATAAAAAAAAAACAGTGGAAAAGTAATTTTTCTACTTGTTTTTTGTTATAACATTGAAATTCTCAAGAAAAATAAAATTAAAAATGAAGGACTCTAGGTATAAAGAGGTCCATATTCAAGTCATTCATACAGATAATGTAATATTTATCCGTCTAAATGGCTTATCCGGCTATATTCAGCTCTTATCAGGCTAGAATTTAGCCAGATAAGATAGGGGCGTTTCGGGGGTGGGCAGGAGGCATTCTGGGGAAGAGCGGAGTTAGCTGCATAAGTAACTGGCTAACTCCGATATTCAGTTAGCTGATTACCTTCTATTACTAACTCCGGTCAGGTCATAGGACTGTCCTAAAGTTAACCGGTTATACATAACCGGATAATTTTAAGATAGCCGGGTATATTCAGCGGCGCGACCGCTGAATATGTAAAACCGGCTAACTAGCACAGCAGCTGATATGGACCTCAAAGTATGTAGTGCTGCTTAGAGATCTCGTTAAAGGTGTGACACTTGCATGTATTCACACAACTGTGGCAATAATAGTGATTGGGGCAAACTTGAAATTCCACAAGAACTCAAAAAGTTGTTCAAAAAATGTTGTATTCATTCATAGAAGCTAACATCTTAATGAATCATGTTGACAGACCCCCGACATGGACTGTGTTTTGATTAACTGTATCGGGAGGGACCAGATCTCAGTATGGTTAGTGCAGGGGCTTATTGGTGAGGTCAGAGCACAGCTTACTGACAGCAAATAACTTTGGTGGGCAAGCACCTTATTGTTCTCATATAGATTCAGGGAGGAGATCTATGCAGCAAAGTTTAACAGAGTATGGGCAAGAACAGCTCTCTTTACTGTTGTAGAGATTTCCTCCCTGAATCTATACGAGAACAGTATGGCGCTTTCCCACCAAAGTTATTTCCTGTCAGCTGAGCTCTGACCTCACCAATAAGCCCCTGCACTAACTATACTGAGATCTGGTCCCTCCCTACGCAGTTAATCAAAACAGTCTATGTCGGGGGTCCAGTAACATAATTCATTAAGATGTTTGTTTTATTCATTTATAGAAGCTTTTTTGAACAGCTTTTTGAGCTCTTGTGGACTTTCAAGTTTTGTCCCCAATCACTATTATTGTCTCTGAAGTATACCAGTGATTTTGGGTTCCCACCTACTTTGTTTGGCTTTCACACAACTGTGAACATGTAGTTCTGCATCACGTATTCATTCCATACTTTTTGCATAGGATCGGGACACAGACAAGAAAAGAATTGAAGAGCTGTTGGAAGAAAACATGATGTTGGAGATTGCACAGAAACAGAGTATGAACGAGTCGGTTCACCTGGGCTGGGAGCTAGAGCAGCTTTCTAAGAGTGCCGATCTCTCAGATGGTAATGAGGAGTCATAAGAGACCTGTACTGTATTATAATAGTAATATATTGTCAATGAAAATGTAAGAGGTCCTAATCTTTCCTTGCTCATCTGATCTTCCTGTGGAGTTTGTCCCTTTCCATCAGTTTAGCCCATTAAGTGACTGAACTGTGCAAAGGAAAAGTGAGGACACAACCAACTCAGGGAAGATCAGAACAGTGTGAAATAGTAGGGGCTCATCACAAACTGCCTGAAACTTTGCTTACAGGTATGCATTTTTTTAAATCCAACTTCAGATGATGTGTCCACCATTCCAAATCACTGTGTAGTAACAACAGAGAATGACACTTTCTTAAAATGTTTTGATCATGCCTAATAGCCATTTCCAGGCATCATTGGAAATGTCTTTGCTCTGATTTGCTTTAGGCATCATCAGTTTCAAAGATAATGATCATGGTTTTCCATATTTGGAGCTTTGCTATTATGTTAAGGAATTTTAAATTAATTTAACAGTGAGAGCTAACAATTTAGATGGGTAAATTGCCTATGTGAAAATTGTCTCCCTTCAATCCAGCTAAAAGAGCATGTGGTCTTATATAGCACATGTACTTTTAGTTAGACTACAGGGGAAGAATCTATGCATATGATGTCCATGTAAATTTCACCTACACAGAAAGCAGGCACAAGGTTGGCAGGTCCTTTCTACCCATGGACAATTTTCAAAAGGAAAGTACATGCATACTTTCCCTTTTGAAAATTAGATACAAGGTCTTGTACCCGCAGATTTTGCACTTCAGGGGATTTGCACATTTCTTTTATTTGTTTTAAATGTACTCTTGCTATGATACCCTGTTTTTTCCTCTTGCTTCACTATTTCTCTCTGTTTTTTGCCTATTTTGTTTACTATCCTTTTGTTTTCTCTATAATTGCATTTGTAAAGCACCATCGCTATGTTTCTTGTTGAACGTAAACCGATGTGATGTTTTTCTAAACGAATGTCTGTATATAAAAATCCATAAATAAATAAATACTACCTAGTAACTTCATGCATGTCCCCTAATCTTTGTGCTTTTTGAAAGAGTAAACAACTGATTCTCATTTATTCCACTCTACTCATTTTATAGACCTATATCATATCTCCCCTCAGCCATCTCTTCTTGTAGCTGAAGAGCCCTAATTTCTTTAGCCTTTCCTCATAGAAGAATTGTTTCATCCCCTTTATCGTTTTGGTCACCCTTCTTGGAACCTTTACTAATTCTGCTATATCGTTTTTGAGATGTGACCAGAATTGTACATAATACTTAGTGTGATTACATCAGTGGTGCTCAAACCAGTCCTATGGGTCCCCCCAGCCTGTTGGGTTTTCAGGATATCCATTAGGGATTCATTAGGGATAACTTGAAAACCCAACTGGCTGGGGGGGGAGCCCTGTAGGACTGGTTTGAGCACATCTGGGTTACACCATTATGATATTCTTTTATTCTCCATTCCTTTTATAATAATTTTTAGTGGCCGCCGCTGCACTCTGAGCAGAGGTTTTCAACATCTTATCTACAATGATCCTTTTCCTGGGTGGTGACTCCTAATGTGGAGCTTTGCATTGTATAGCTATAATTTGAGTTGCTCTTCCCTATGTGCATCACTTTGCACTTGTCCACATTAAAATTCATCTGCAATTTGGATGCCCAGTCTCCCAGTCTTGCAAGGTCGTCTTGCAATTTCTCACAATCCTGTTGTGATTTAACAGCTTTGAATAATGTTGTGTCATCTACAAAATTGACCACCTTACTCGTTCTCATTTCCATGTCATTTATAAATATGTTAAAAAGCAGTGGTCCGAGTACACATCCTTGGGGCACTCCACTATTCACCTTTCTCCATTGAGAAAATTGACTGTTTAGCCCTACTCTGTTTTCTTTTAATCAATTCTCAATCCACAAGAGGATATTGCCTCCTATCCCATGACTTTAATTTCTTCAGGAGTGTCTCATGAGGTGCTTTGTCAAATGCTTTCTCAAAATTAGAATACACTATATCAACTAGCTTATCTTTATCCATGTGTTTGTTCATGCCTTTAAAAAAAATGTAGCAGATTGGTAAGGCAAGACCTCCCTTGGCTAAATCCAATTTGGCTTTTTCCCATTAAACTATGACTATCTGTGTGTTAAGTAATTTACATAGAAACATAGAAATGACGGCAGAAGAAGACCAAACGGCCCATCTAGTCTGCCCAGCAAGCTACGCACTTTATCCATTTTTTTCCCCTTTTTTTCTCTCCCACCTATTACTGTTGGCTTCCAGTACCCTCCAGCCCTAATTCCCCTCCACCCCACCACCAATTTAGAGAGCAGCACCATATCTGCATCCAAGTGAACGTCCAGCTCAATTAGGGGTAGCAACTGCTGTAACAAGCAGGCCACACCCTTACCCCATACTCTTACCCACCCCTGTTTTTATTTGTTTGTTTGTTTTTTGTTTTTTTTGGAGATAGCAGCCCTCCATCCTTCCGCTCCGTGAAGGTGGAACACCAACTACTGGCCACTGGCATCCCGCTCCGTGAATGCCTCTGTGGCTACTGCCGCTCCGTGCAGTGTTTGAATGCCTCTGTGGCTACTGCCGCTCCGTGAAGGTGGAACACCAACTACTGGCCACTGGCATCCCGCTCCGTGAATGCCTCTGTGGCTACTGCCGCTCCGTGCAGTGTTTGAATGCAGGGTTTGTTATTTATAATAGTTTCTACCATTTTGCTTAGCACAGACATCAGGTTCAATGGTTTCTAGTTTCCTGGATAACACATAGAACCCTTTTTTAAAAATTGGCATTGTGTTGGCCACTCTCCATTCTTCTGGAAAAGGGATACAATGAGTGAGGTAGTCAGATTTGCAGATGATACAAAATTATTCAGAGTACTTAAATCACAAGTGGATTGTGATAAATTGCAGACCCACCTTGCGAGATTGGAAGATTGGGCATCCAGATGGCAGATTAAATTTTATGTGGACAAGTGCAAGGTGGTGCATATAGGGGAAAATAATCCATGCTGTAGTTACACGATGTTAGGTTCCATATTAGGAGCTTCACCCAGGAAAAAGATCTAGGCATCGTAGTAGATAATTCATTGAAATAGTCTACTCAGTGTACTGCGGCAGACAAAAAAGCAAACAATGTTATGAATTATTAGGAAGGGAATGGTGAATAAAACGGTAAATGTCATAATGCCTCTTTATCACTCCTTGGTGAGACTGCACCTTGAGTACTGAGTTCAGTTCTGGTCACCGCATATCAAAAAAGATATAGTTGTGATGGAGAATGTACAGAGAAAGAGCGAGCAAAATGATAAAGGGGATGAACAGCTCCCCTATCAGGAAAGGCTAAAGAGATTAGAGCTGTTCAGCTTGGAGAAGAGACGGCTGAGGGGGGATATGATAGAGGTCTTTAAGATCATGAGAGGTCTAGAATGGGTAAATGTGAATCGGTTATTTACTCTTTCGAATAATAGAAGAACTAGGGGGCACTCCATGAAGTTAGCAAGAAACACATTTAAAACTAATTGGAGAAAATTCTCTTTCACTCAATGCAAAATTAAGCTCTGGAATTTGTTGCCAGAGGATATGGTTAGTGCAGTTAGTGAAGCTGGGTTTAAAAAAGGTTTGGATAAGTTCTTGGAGGAGAAGCCCATTAACTGTTGTTAATCAATTTGTCTTAGAGAATAGCCACTGCTATTACTGGTATCTGTACACGTATTCATGAAAAATAACGCATAAGTGAATATTTTTCTATGGGACCATCATATAAACCCCAACTGTTTATCTTTTAGAGCATTAATTGTGCTCCATCGATAGCTCACAGGGGTACGGTTTTAATCCTAGGTCCAATTTTTTTTTGAGGATTTTTTTAAAGCATTTCACACACAATTTTTTTTTAAAGTGCACTACTTCCCTTAATCATAGAAATGAATTCATGCCCAATATGGTACCATGTTTCACAAAGCTGCTGCTTCAAACACGGTACCATGTTTCGCAAAGCTGCTGCTTCAGGGGCTGGAATCAGTATTTCTCACAGGACAAGCAGGATGGTTGTCCTCACAAATGGGTGACATCGAGGATGGAGCCCACCACGGAAAACTTCTGTCAAAGTTTAACAGAACTCCGGCACCGACTCCGGCACCGACTCCGCCACCGAGCAAGGACCCAACAGTCGAGCCACTAGTGGGAACACTAGCACCGTTACTGCACCGTATGGAAGCGCTGCTAACGGCCCTTCCATCGATGATTCCAGTACCACCTGCAACACCACCGTCTCCGACGGAATTATCATCGGGAGGGGAAACACCGTTTGTTATTCCCCCTTCAGGGGTGGTCCCATCGGTGCCTTCTCATCCCTCACCGATATATCCGTCGGCTCCACCGATTCCAAGGCCGGCACCAATTCCATCGACAGCACCGAAGCCCTCGATGCCGTTTCCGGTTCCGCCTTCAGCACCGATGCCATCGAGATTATTCTCCATACCCTCGGTGATTCCTCTCAATATCCCGGACCCTCAACCAGGACCTTCAGGGCTTCAAGCCCCACAGGATCCCTATGATACCTGGGGAGATGACACCTCTTCTGACATGGATTTGCCTTCGCCACCGTCCCCTACAGAGAGTAGAAAGCGTTCTCCTCCTGAGGATCTCTCCTTTATTAATTTTGTGAAGGAGATGACAGAGGTGGTCCCCTTTCAGCTACAATCTGAAAAAGATGACAGACACCAGATGATGGAACTTCTCCAATTTCTGGATGCTCCTAAAATCATCGCTTCCATCCCTATTCACCAGGTGTTTCTGGATCTTCTGAAGAAGAACTGGGAATCTCTTCATCGATTTCCCCAGTCAACAAAAAAGCTGACTCCACATATCTTGTCCAGTCAGCACCAGGATTTTAGAAGCCTCAACTGGATCATCGCTCTGTTGTGGTTGAGTCCGCGCAAAAGAAGGCCAAGCATCTAAAGCCACACTCTTCCACTCCACCTACCAAGGACAACAAATTCCTGGATAGTGTGGGACGGAAAGTGTATCACGGAGCTATGCTAATTTCACGCATAGCTTCATATCAGCTCTATATGACTTAATATAACAGAGCCATCCTTAAACAGATGCAAGAGTATACGGACACTTTGCCTGACCAATATCAGCCACAACTTCAAGCCCTCCTTAACAAAGGGTTCGAGGCCGGTAAGCATGAAATTAGGTCCCCATACGACATCTTCGATGCTTCCACTAAAGTTTCAGCTACAGCCATCTCAGCCAGACGTTGGGCTTGGCTAAAATCATCAGACCTTCACCCAGAGGTCCAGGACCGACTGATTTACCCTGCCTAGGCGACAACTTGTTTGGAGATCAAATTCAGCAAATAGTAGCCGAATTAAAGGATCACCATGAGACGTTAAAACAACTCTCATCTACTCCATCTGAGGTGACCGCCAAGCAACCACCTAAGAGGGACTCTAAAAAGTCTTTCTTTAGGCCACGTCGGTATTACCCTCCATCGGCTAAGCCTCGACCTTCACGGTCTTCCAATAGAGCTCAGCCACGTCAGCCTCGGAAACAAAGACCTACCGTGGCCCCACCCCCTGAGCCTACGACGGGCCTTTGACTTCCTTGTAGAGAGCACGTGCCAAACCCCTCTTCCAGCCATCCCTGTGGGAGGTAGACTGTGCCACTTTCTAGACCGCTGGCTTCAGATCACCTCAGATCAGTGGGTACTAGCAATCATAGCACAGGGTTACCTCCTCAACTTCACTACTCTTCCTGCAGACTCCCCGCCTCTACAAGCATGGAGTCTGACCAGCCACTCGGCTCAGTTACAACAAGAAGTATCCCTTCTTCTGCAATCAAATGCTATAGAACCCGTTCCTCCATCTCAGCAAGGAAAGGGATTCTACTCCAGGTACTTCCTGATACCAAAGAAATCAGGGGGGCTTCGTCCCATCTTAGACCTTCGAGCCCTCAACAAGTACCTTCAAAAAGAAAAGTTCAAGATGGTAACCCTGGGCTCGCTTCTCCCTCTGCTGCAAAGAGGGGATTGGCTATGCTCTCTCGATCTCAAAGACGCGTATACCCACATTGCGATAACGCAATCCCATCGCAAGTACCTGCGGTTTCTGGTGGGCCGAAACCATTACCAATATCGAGTACTACCTTTCGGCCTGGCATCCGCACCACGAGTCTTTACCAAATGCCTTGTCGTGGTTGCAGCATTCCTCCGGAAGGAAGGTGTCCACGTCTACCCCTACCTGGACGATTGGCTAATCAGGGCTTCCGCCCAACAGATTGCTCAATCCTCCCTAAAATTGACAATTCAGACTCTCCTTTCCTTAGGGTTTCTTGTCAATTACGAGAAATCTTGCTTAGTCCCATCTCAAAACTTATCTTTCATTGGAGCAGACTTGGACACCTTACAAGCAAAGGCTTACCTTCCTCCTCAAAGAGCTCAAACCCTGATATCCCTAGCTCGCCAGCTCCGGTGTCAGGACACTGCCACAGCTCGCCAATTCCTAGTTCTCCTAGGACACATGGCATCCTCGGTTCAAGTCACTCCCATGGCCCGACTAGCCATGAGAGTTACACAATGGACTCTGCGACACCAATGGATTCAAGCTCTTCAGCCGCTGTCCTCCATTGTCACAGTTACACAAGCGCTACGCCTATCGTTAATCTGGTGGACGAATCAAGTCAACCTCCTTCAGGGCTTACCCTTTCTCCTACCAGATCCACAAGTAATCCTAACCACCGACGCTTCCCACATCGGTTGGGGGGCCCATGTGGACGAGTTGCAAACTCAGGGTCTCTGGTCTCGAGAAGAAGCCGAACACCAGATACATTTCTTGGAGCTGCGAACAATCCGCTACGCGCTCAGAACTTTCCAAGCTTGCCTATCGAATCAGATAGTCTTGATCCAGACAGACAACCAGGTGGCCATGTGGTACATAAACAAGCAGGGAGGCACAGGCTCCTTCCTTCTGTGTCAGGAAGCTGCGCAGATTTGGGCAGAAGCCCTCTCCCGCTCCATGTACCTCAGGGCCACCTACCTCCCGGGTGTAGACAATGTATTGGCAGACCAGCTGAGCCGTGTCTTCCAACCACACGAGTGGTCTCTCAATCCTCTAGTAGCGACCTCTCTATTCCACAAGTGGGGATACCCACACATAGACCTCTTTGCGTCCCCTCAGAACCACAAAGTGGACAATTATTGCTCTCTCATTCGGAGCCAGCACTCGCGGCCAAGGGATGCCTTCTCCCTCAAGTGGACAACCGGTCTGCTCTACGCATTCCCTCCACTTCCTCTTCTGTCCAGGACTCTCGTGAAGCTACGCCAGGACAGGGGAACCATGATCCTGGTAGCACCGCACTGGCCACGCCAAGTGTGGTTTCCCATACTCCAAGATCTCTCCATACGCAGACACATTCCCCTGGGAAAGGATCCGCATCTACTCACTCAAAACGACGGATGCCTTCTCCATCCCAACCTCCAAGCCTTGTCCCTGACGGCATGGATGTTGAAAGGCTAGTTCTCCAGCCTTTTAACCTTTCGGATTCGGTTTCTCGTGTCCTGATAGCTTCACGAAAGCCCTCCACTAGAAGATCCTATTCATACAAATGGAAAAGGTATACATCATGGTGCACTTCTCAGTCCCTTGATCCCCTTTCCTGTCCAACCTCTGACTTCTTGGACTATTTATGGCATCTCTCAGAATCAGGTCTTAAAACCTCTTCTATCAGGATGCATGTCAGTGCGGTAGCCGCCTTCCACAAGGGTATCGGGGGTGTCCCTATCTCAGTACAACCCCTGGTAACACGCTTTCTCAAAGGCTTGCTCCATCTGAAGCCATCCTTACGTCCTCCGGCCCCATCTTGGGACCTTAATCTGGTTCTTGGTCGTCTAATGAAACCACCCTTCGAACCTCTTCACTCCTGTGACTTAAGATATCTCACATGGAAGGTGTTATTCCTTTTGGCTATCACTTCAGCTCGCAGAGTTAGTGAATTACAGGCCCTAGTTACCTATCCGCCTTACACTAAGCTCCTGCAGGACCGGGCGGTACTCCGCACTCACCCTAAATTTTTACCTAAGGTAGTTTCGGAGTTTCATATTAATCAATCCATCATACTACCTATCTTTTTTCCCAGGCCCCACTCCAACTCCGGGGAACAGACTCTGCATACCTTAGACTGTAAACGGGCTCTAGCTTTTTATCTAGACCGTACAGTTTCTCATAGAAAGAGCACTCAATTATTTGTCTCTTTCCATCCTAACAAGTTAGGACAACCTGTGGGTAAGCAGGCTCTTTCCTCCTGGTTGGCGGACTGCATTTCCTTTTGCTATCAGCAAGCTGGCATTCCTTTCCAAGACCGTGTCAAGGCACACTCTGTGAGGGCCATGGCGACTTCAGTAGCACACCTTCAATCGGTGCCGCTTCCTGACATCTGTAAAGCTGCAACCTGGAGTTCTCTCCATACCTTTGCAGCCCACTATTGTTTGGACAAAGCTGGAAGACAGGACTCCATCTTCGGCCAATCTGTCTTGCGTAACCTTTTTCCAACATGATGTACCAACACCCTTCCACCTTCCCGGTAGGGTGCGGATGCCCTTTCCCAAATTACACCCCAGTTGTTGTGCCCGTTGCACGCCGTTGGGTGCCTTTGGTGCAAGTCAGGACATCCTCAGCTCGGTACTCACCCATTTGTGAGGACAACCATCCTGCTTGTCCTGTGAGAAAGCAAATGTTGCTTACCTGATGTAACAGGTGTTCTCACAGGACAGCAGGATGTTAGTCCTCACGAAACCCGCCCGCCACCCCACGGTGTTGGGTTCGTTTCTTTTATTTTTTAGGCACTGCCTGTAGCTTTGAAAATCAGACTGAAGGGAGACCCCTGCTGGCTGCAGGGTCAGTGCTGTGCTGGGCATGCCCAGTAGGGGCCATTCAAAGTTCTGTTAAACTTTGACAGAAGTTTTCCGTGGTGGGTTCCATCCTCGGTCACCCATTTGTGAGGACTAACATCCTGCTGTCCTGTGAGAACACCTGTTACATCAGGTAAGCAACATTTGCTATTTCAGAATCCACAAATATTCCCTTTCCTTTCAGTCCCGTAATTGTTTTTTGAGTTGATGCAGCTGCTGGTTTCTTCAAAAAGGCATTTTTACCCGTCACAAAATGCCTTTTTGAAGAAACCAGCAGCCGCATCAACTCAAAAAAACAATTACGGGATTGAAACGAAAAGAGAATATTTGTGGATTCTGAAATATACTGATTCCAGCCCCTGAAGCAGCAGCTTTGCGAAACATGGTACCGTGTTGGGCATGAATTCATTTCTATGATTAAGGGAAGTAGTGCACTTTTTAAAAATGTTTGTGTGTGAAATGCTTTAAAAAAAATCCTCAAAAAAATTGGACCTGTGATTAAAACCGTACCCCTGTGAGCTATCGATGGAGCACAATTAATGCTCTAAAAGATATCAACAGTTGGGGTTTATATGATGGTCCCATAGAAAAATATTCACTTATGTGTTATTTTTGATGAATACATGTTCATTGTAGTTTATTCTCTCATATCATCTACTAAGGCTTTTTCTACACTATTACTGGTATCAGTAGCATGGGATCTACTTAGTGTTTTGTACTTGTCAGATACTTATATCCTGGATTGGCCACTGTTGGAAACAGGATGCTTGGCTTGATGGACCCTTGGTCTCGCCCAATATGGCAATTTCTTATGTTCTCATTTCAGGCACTTTAGCAAATTTTAATGATGTGCTAATGATAAATTTCCTAGCGTGTAGACAGATGGACTGAGGACCAGTGGGTTATGCTCTCCTGCCAGCAGATGGAGACGGAACAAGCTGACGTCACAGTATATATACTCCAATGACCCCAGCCTGCCAGTATTCTCCATCTCCAGCAGATGGTGCACATGCATCTCCCTAAGGCAGAGCTTTCCAAAGTGTGTGTCGCGACACTTTGGTGTGTCGCCTGAGGTGTGCCGGTGTGTCGCGCAAGCCCGGTGCACGTGACACACCGGCAAGTGGGAGCCAATGCAGCCGCCGGTGGACCTCATCCCACTGGCGGCTGAGCAGTAAAGAATCGCTGTGCTGTGTGCCGCGGACACCAGCAGGAAGATCGGCATGGCCGTGGTGGAGCTCACCTCACCACGGCCCGAAGAAGAAAAAGGTCACGTCGAAACGTGCAGGTGCTCCGCCTCCTTCCTGCCCATGCGGCCCCGGAAGAAAAATGTTGCTGGAGCCACATGGGCAGAAAGGGGGAGGAGCGTCAGCCGCGTGCAGAAGAGGAGCAGCAGCGTTGTTGCAGCGGGGAGAGAAGAGGAGGCGGCCCGGTAGCAGGGTCCCCACCGCGGATCAGCCCGAGAAGATCAGGGCCGCTGCAGAGCCCATCCTGCAGCGACCCGTGAAGAGGAAGCCCAGAGGTAAGAGAGAGGCTGAGGGCCCGTAGAGTGCGTGTGTGAGGTGAGTTGAGCGATTGTGTGCGTGTGTGAGGTGAGTTGAGCGATTGTGTGCGTGTGTGAGGTGGAGTTGAGCGATTGTGGTGCCGTCTGTGAGGTGAGTGAGAGATTGTGTGTGTGTGTGTGTGAAGTGATGGTGAGTTGAGTGAGAGATTGTGTGTGTGTTGGGGTGGTGTGAGGTGAGTTGGAGAGGATTGTGTGTGTGTGTGGTGAGGTGAGTTTGAGGAGATTGTGTGCGTGTGTGAGGTGAGTTGAGAGATTGTGTGGTGGGGGAGTGAGGACCTGAAAGTTTGCAGAGACAGCATGTGAGAGAGGCCGTGTGTGTTGGTGTGCGACAGCATGTGACAGTGAGAGCCTTGTGTGTATGAATGATTTGTATGAGAGAGAGCATGTGACAGTGAGAGCCTGTGCTTGAGCAAGACAACATGTGGGTGTGAGAGAGAGCCTGGGTGTGTGAGAGTCAGACAGCATGTGCAAGAGAGAGAGACTGTATGAATGATTGTATGAGAGAGAGCCTGTGAGTGTGTGAGAGAGAGAGAAAGCATGTGAGAATGAGAACCTGACTGAATGTTTGAGGGAAGAAGATAGATGGAGAGAAAAGAAATAGAAAAAAAGACAATATGAAAAGAATTGGCAAAAAAATAAGAAAGGGGAGGTGGAACAAAAAGCCTGTGACCACCGATTAGAAAACTAAGATCAGACAGCAAAGGTAAAAAAAAAGAAATAAATTACTTTTTACTGATTGGCACATGTAATCTTTGGTAATGTGCAAGAGTAGCACTTTCTCTATGCTGATTTCACAATGTACGAGATCAACATGGAGGAAGTGGAAACCCACGGGGCCTGCACAGAGGAGGCAGCAGAATGGGCTTCAGTGCCAATAGCAGCAATCAGCGCCTCCCCAGTAGCCATGCGGCAGCAGTGACAGTGGCAGCAGAGGAATGAGAGAGGCTCCGAGGTTGCTGGCAAAAGAAAGAGAGGGGGTTTGCCTTTAGTGTGTGCCTGCCTGAGGGTGTGTCTGTGTATGAGAATGTATGGGTGTCTTCCTGGGGTTTGTATGTGTGAGAATAGGTGCCGGCCTGTGTGTGGTGTATGTGTGTGTGAGAATGAATTGGTGCCTGCCTGGGGGTCTGTGTGTGTGTGAGAATGAATGTGTGCATGCCTGAGGGAGTGGTGTGAAATTGAATTGGAAGCCTGCCTGGGGGTCAGTTTCAGTGTGTGAGAATGACTGGGAGCTTGCCTGGGTGTGTGTGTTTGTGTGTATGTGAGGGAGCCAGACAGAGTATGTATGAGAAAATCCAGGGGAGTAAGAGTTTGTGTGGGGGTGTGTGTGTGGAGGGAGAGAGAGTGTCTTAGAGCTTGAGAGTGTGTCAGTGTCTGTGAGAGCGAGAGGTTATGGTGGGTATAAGAGCATGAATGTGTATGTATGTGACAGTATATGTGTGAGAGAGAGGATAACCTCCTAATCCTTGACAATATCAGGGTGACTGGAAATCAAGAGCTCCCACGTATGGACAGCAGGGGCTTTTTAAAATCCTTATTAGTTTTAATTATTGGGTGTTGTTTGATATGTGCTGTTTTGAAATATTTTATTGGTGTTTAGGAAATTGTAAAAAATGTATATGATTTTAATGAATAGAAATTCTATTTATCAGTAGTTTTAAAATATTCTTTTATTAGTATGGTTTACTATTATAACTGATGCTTTATGTTTCTTGATTTTATTTGTTTTATGAGGAATGGTGGTTCTGTTTTTCCATTATTAATACACAGAGTCTGGCTTCTTGGGGTTTCCATTTCAGGTTTTGTCTAATTTGTGCTCCTTTATTTTGTATTCTGTATTTGGTGAGGGTCTGTCTCTGCTCTGTGTGTGTGAGACCATGATGAGAAATTCACTAGCATAGGGATCTATAGCAATCGGGTTTGTTTTGTTTCCTCAGTAGGTGGTGTATTGGTATTCTAGGACCCAGTATAATATTTACCCTTGCTTTTTCACAGGTAGGGTTATTGTTGTTTGAGTCCTTGGTGTTATTACTGTTATGTTATGATGGGATTGCAGTATAGATTTTGAGTGTCTTTTTTTTTTTGCGAGGTTTTATTTTCGTTCACAATGTGCCTGGCAGTGGAAGGTGTTTGTGCTGCTGTTACTGTGAGGTGACACCAGAATTTGAAAATATCTTTTAGTATGATGAGCTGTAAGGGAAACATTCAAGCTCCATTGTTTGGGGGAATTTCAGTGGATGCACAGAGTTACAGAACTGGAGGTGCAGGATTTATATTGACATTCTGTCCCTTCCTATAAATTCCAGACTTCACTCTCATAGCCATATAGAATTAGTTGAATGAGGCTATCAAATAATTTTATAGTGTGAAACTGGCCAGCTTTTTAAAATTACACAGAAGACCCTTTGGACTTTCTTATTAACACCAAATATTCAAAAGCTGTGCTCATCCCATCAAGCTCATATATCTCATTAAAGAGGTAAATTGAATAACACAATAACTTTGTTTTATTATTGTTACTCATAAATTAGAACAATAACATTAATCTTGGAATATTATATATTTTTAATATAAATGAAAGATTTTCACAAGATATGTTGTGTCGTGAAACTTTTTATTATGTATATATTTAAGGAAACATACATAAATTGTCGAAATACATTTTGTTCGTTTAACCTTTAACCTCTGGTTTGCTAGTAGACTGAATTACTGTGTCCCGAAATTATGTTTGTCTAAAAAGTGTGTCACCAACATGAAAAGTTTGGAAAGCTCTGCCCTAAGGGGATTGCTTCGGGTTTTTTGGAAGGAGAGATTTGACTTAAGGAAAAGAAAGCCCTGCTCTCTTTGGTACCTCCCTCAGGTACCTTTTGGTACCTGAGGGAGGTACCAAAAGGTACCTCCCTCAGTTGAGAATTCTTGAGGTGATTTCTGTGGTCCCTCAAAGATGTGCTTTAGTCCGGTAGCTGGGTTTCCCACCGTGGACTTAGCTGCTCATTCAGCTGAAAGGCAGCAGGTGCAGGTATTTGAGCGCGGTGGTGATGGCAGATTGCTTCGCCCCTCACAGCCAGAAACCATCTCTTTACTTTGCCAGTAAGCGCTGAGCTCAGGTAAATTTAAAAAAAAAAAAAAAAGACAGTTTTACCTTTGGATACAGAGACAGCTAGAGAGGTTTTTAGGACTTCCTCCGCTTTGGGCTCGGCGCGCCATCCCAACGTTCGTTCCCGCCTCCATTGGGGTTGGGGAACTGGGCAGCCTGGAGGCTTGAGCAGTTCCGGTGGGCTAGGCCCCACAGTTGGGCTTTCTGCTTGCCTGCCATGTGGTTGGCGGCGGTGGCAACGTTTTCACTCACTCCTGTGTGTGTTTTGCTGCCCTCTGCAGGCTGTCTGTGTGCGCAGTGTGTCGGCTCTGTGCATGTTATGCGCTTGTTTTTTTGGGTGTGCCTTTTGTGTCCAATTATTGACTTGTTTGTTTTAAATGCTTTAGCTTGGCACACAAGTTATGCATGTGCCTTGCCTCGCTTACTTCTCCAGCACTTAATTTTTGTATGCAAAAATTTTTGAGCGCAAACCATTCCGACGCATGTTTAATGCTGCGATGGTGCTGGTAAACAAGAAGCCAGACCTGTCTTCTAACATATGTCAACTTTGTTCAGACGCTCAGGGAGAATTGCCATCCTCTGATTTTAAGCTGGGCTCCTCCCATTCTGATGATGGGTTGGTTATGGCTTTGGCTGGAGGGATGCCAGACCTTGGTTCTGCCTTGATTGGCTCTTCCACAGGAGAGGGCAGTTCTGTGGGCCCTGCTCCAGTTCCTTCTGGGCTGGGTCTGGATCTGGCTGCTTTTTCTTGGGAGGAATTTTTTTAAGGTTAACAATCTTTTCTGCAGGCCTCTGCTTCACCCAATCCTGTCAGGTTGGATCCTCAGCCAGTGGCTCCTCCCTCCAGTCCTTATGCTAAAGCACAGGAGCTAGTCTCGGCTCCCTGCAGGTATTCCTGACAGGAAGCCGGATGGTACTGATGATGAGGCAGATCCTGATTTCCTAGAAGATGGGGAAATTCCTCTGGTCCTGGAATCGTATAGAACCATGTTATGGTTCTTTCATAGAGATGAACTGCCGATCCTGATTTCCCAGACTTTGAAAACAGCTGGGTGTTCCTGGTCTGGTTCAGATGCCATGTCTGAGCCAAAGAAGAATCACATTTTGGTTTCCTTGTGTAAAGCCTCTTGTTTTTTTCCCTGTGATTGATGCCATTCAGGAATTGATTGAGCTTGAATGGGATGCCCCAGAGGCAAATTTTAAAGAGGGTTGGACTTTGGAAGGCCTGGATCCAGCTGTGAGAGAGTGTTTGTGTTTTCCCAATATGGATGCACTAGTATGTGCTTCTCTATGCGGACGACTATCCCTGTGGAGGGAGGAGCGGCCTTGAAAGATGTACATGATAGGAGGATTGAAGTTATCCTTAAGCAAGCCTGTGAGGCAGTGGCAACAAGTTTACAGATTGTGCCACTAGGGTGCAACAGGAAGCAATCTTGTCTGCTTCTCTTTCAGGAGGTGGATGATTCTGGAGGGAATTCCAGAGCAGTTATGGAATTTGCTGCTGCTTTTTTTTTTTTTTAGCAGATGCAGGCTGTGATTTGGTCCATACCTCAGCCAGAGGAGTGGCTTTGGTAATAGCAGCCAGGCATCAACTCTGGTTGTGAAATTAGTCAGCTGACGCAGTCTCCAAAGCTAATCTTACAAAGATGCCCTTTAAAGGCTTGCTCTTGTTTGGGAGAGGGTTGGAGAAACTGGCCAGTAAGTGGGGCAAATCTCTGATTCCTTGGTTGCTGGAGGATAAGAAGCAATTGCAGCATCCCTTTGGCATGAGGAGTCATCCTGGGTTCCAAGCAATTCCTTCCCTACAGACGGTCGACCTTTCAGAGGACTCTGAGATGAAAGGACTGAGACCTACCAAAAGGCAAACAGCCCAAGAGAGGAGCGGGCTCGGGTGGTGGATCTTCCCATTGAAGGATTGTGACCCACCTTTGGGAACAAGATAGAGAAAGAGAGGTGTCCCCCTATATCAGAGGTGGGTTGAGATCACATTAGACCAGTGTGTCCTGCAGGTGAAGGATATGCGTTGGAATTTCGCAGTATTCCTCGGGATGTGTTCATGGGGTCCCCTTGCCACTCCCTGCAGAAGAAGCAGGCAGTGGAGTTTACGCTTCAAAGGCTCCTCAGGCTGAAGGCTGTCAAGGTCTGGGCCAAGGAAGTCTTTCTTTTGCCAGAGGAAGTACTATCCTCCGCCTCCTCGCTCCTGTCAAAACCATCAGGACTCCCGTGGACATCCCAGGCAGCAGAGAGCCCCCAAACCCCAGCCAGCTCCTCAATCAACTCCAGGGATGGGGTTTTTACTGGCCTATAGCAAGCATAAGCCAGTTGGCCATACCCAGGACAATGGACCCTCCAGTTGGGGGCAGGCTGCAGTTCTTTGTGAACCATTGGCTCAGTGTAACCTCAGACCAGTGGAATTTGTCCATCGTCCACCAAGGATGCCAATTAAATCTATTGGGTGTCCTTCCAGATTGCCCTCCGTGCCTTTCTTGGGGGCTGGTAATGCATCAGGAGGTACTACAAGCAGAGCTCTCCTCCCTCTTCATAGCCAGAGTGGTCGAGCCCATACCACCAGGGCAAAGAGGGCGGGAATTCTACTCTAGGTACTTCCTAACTCCAGAGAGAACGGGAGGACTCTGTCCATCCTAGATCTAAGGGCCTTGAACAAGTTTCTAAAAAGAAAAAAGTTCAAGATGGTTTTCCTGGGTACTTTGATCCCCCTTTTGTAAAAAGGGGACTGGCTATGCTCCCGTGACCTAAAGGACGCATGCATTCATATAGAGATCTTTCCCGCTCACAGGCAGTATCTCCGATTTGTCGTGGGAACACAGCACTTCCAGTACCAGATGTTGCCATTCGAGCTCATGTTCTCCCCATGGATCTTCATAAAATGCCTGACCATGGTGGCGGTGCACCTCCGCAGACTGAGTGTGCATGTCTTCCCGTATCTGGAGCACATCTCCAGCAGGGGCCGTCTGGTCCATGTGCTTGACCATTCGGGTGTTAGAGTCTCTAGGGTTCATTCTAGCTACCCAAAGTCCCATCTCAGCCCATCACCTCAATTGGACTTCATAGGAGCCCTGCTAGACACGGCTCAGGCCAAGGCCTAACTGCCTTGCCAGAGGGCTGTCGCTATAGCATTCATTGTGGCAGAGATTCAACAGAACCAGCAGGTGTCAGCCTGGCACATGTTGAGGCTATTGGGCCATATGGCCACAACCATCCATGTTACTCCCTTGGCACGTTTACAATTGCGCAGAGCCCAATGCACCCTGAGGTCATGGTAACGCCAGGCCAATCAGAGCCTCCAGGATTACATCCGAGTCACCCAGTCTCTCCGGGACTCATTGTCATGGGTGGTGGGCACTTTCCAATCTGGAACAGGGGATCTCGTTTCAGTCTCCCCACTCAAATTGTCCTAACCACGGATGCATCTACCCTGGGGTGGGGAACTCATGTACATGGGCTTGGTATCCAGGGTCTTTGGTCTGCTCAGGAACATTCTTGTCAAATCAACTTCCTGGAGCTCCAGGCAATCAGGTACGCACTATGGGCTTTCAGAGATTGGCTTTCCAACAAATTGTTCTGATCCAGACCAACAACCAAGTAGCCATGTGATATGTCAACAAACAGGGAGGCACAGGATCGAACCTCCTGTGTCAGGAAGCGAGCTAGATCTGGTTGTTGGCCCCCGTCTCACAGGATGGTGCTCAGGGCCATGTACTTGGCTGGGACGGAGAACATGGTGGCTGACAAGCTGAGTCAAGCCTTCAGACCCCAAGAGTGGTCCTGGACCAGGGGGTAATGAATCAGATGTTCCTCCTCTGGGAGAGCCTAGACTTAGATCTCTTCGCATCCCCCTGCAACAGGTCAGACGGCAAACCAGCCTCAGACACCCTGGCCCATCATTGGGGCAAGGGTCTTCTGTATGCGTATCCTCTGATTCCCTTAGTGGCGAGGACAGAGGAACTATGATCCTCATAGCTCTTCAGTGGCCGAGAGAGGTCTGGTTCCGCTCCTGAAGGAATTGTCCATCCAGAAACTGATCAGTCTGGGGACTTTCCCAGATCTCATCACAAAAGATCAAGGCAGAGTGCAGCATCCCAACTTCCAGGCCCTGTCCCTCACAGCCTGAATGTTGAGAGTTTAACCCTGCAGCTGTTCGATCTTTCTGAGGATGTCTCGGGTCCTGAACTCCTCCTCATCTCCTCTAGACATGCACCCATACCCTGTCCCTCCACTCTCCAGCCTCCTAACTTTCTCTCTAACACAAGAAACCTGGGTGTTATACTTGACAACCAACTAACCTTCAAACCATATATCAAATCTATCCTTAGCAGCTGCTACTTCAAACTACAATCCCTTAAACTCAAACCCCTCCTCTACTTCCATGATTTCCGCACAGTACTTCAATCCTTAATTTTTTCAAAAATTGATTATTGCAACGCACTCCTACTTGGACTCCCTGCTACCCACATCAGACCTCTCCAACTCCTTCAAAACGCTACTGCACGCATCCTCACCAATGTCAATAAGAAAGATCACATTACTCCCACCCTCATTAATCTCCATTGGCTTCCCATCCACTCACGAATTATATACAAGACCCTTACCCTCATCCACAAAAGTATTATTAACGAACATTACAACTGGCTAAACCCACCTTTTCTACCTCGTATCTCCACAAGACCCACCCGCTCCTCTCTTCGTGGAACCCTTATTCCCCCCTCCATAAAATCCACAAGACTCATCTCCACCACCAATAAGGCCCTTTCCCTCGCAGGCCCATCCCTGTGGAACTCCATGCCTCCTGACCTACGCACCGAAACCTCCACACTCACCTTCAAAAAGAAACTCAAAACCTGGCTCTTCCTCCAAGCATACCCCCAATCATCACCATCACCTACTAGCACTCAAACCCAACCTCCCTCTCATATCAACACCCCCACTACAGGACCCCCACCCACCCTCTCGAAGGAACTACAAACCCCACACTTAACCTCCTGCACATAATAAATTGCCACCTAGCAGAACCGCACACATCTTCTCACTTCTTTCACTGTTGGCCATGCGCTTAGACAAATTTTGTATATAGCCTATGTACATATCATTTCCCCATTGATTCCCTGTACATATTTTTTCCTCATGTATCTGTTCTCACCCCCCCCTACCCCCCTCCTTTGTCGCAATCACCCCCACCCCTCCCTCCCTTAGTTATCAAGTTATTTACTCTGTTACTATTGTTTGTTACACACTGTTCCTTGTAAAGGCTTTGCCTATATATTTTTTGGTTTGTAAGTTATCTGTAAACCGGCACGATGTGCAAACGGCTGTCGGTATATAAAATTAAATAAATAAATAAATAAATAAATAGAAAGCCTTCTCCTGGAAAGTCCTATGGACTGAAGTGGAGGAGGTTTTCCCTGTGGTGTGAGCAGAAGGCACTAGATCTGTTCTCCTGCCCCACACAAAAACTGTTTGATTACCTTCTACACCTTTCGGAGGCTGGCTTAAAAACCAACTCCGTCAGAGTTCATCTTAGTGCAGTTGGCGCATACTACCATGGTGTAGATGTTACGCCCATCTCTGTACAGCCTATAGTTGTACGTTTCATGAGTGGCCTGCTTCAAATGAAGCCTCTCCTGAGGCCTCCTGCTGTGCCTTGGGACTTCAACATGGTGTTAGCTCAGCTGATGAAAGCTTTTTTTGAGCTGCTGCTCACCTGTGACCTGAAATACCTGACCTTGTAGATCATATTTTTGGTGGTGGTCAGTTCAGCGTGCAGGGTCAGTGAGCACCAGGCCTTAAAGACTTATCCACCTTATACTAAGTTTTATAATGCCAGGGTGGTCTTGCATATGCACCCTAAGTTCCTGCCTAAGGTGGTGACGGATTTCCATCTTAACCTAGTTGTCTTGCCAATTTTCTTTCCCAGACCCCATTTGCAGCAAGGCGAACGGGCACTGCACATTTTGGACTGCAAGCAAGCCTTAGCCTTCTGTCTGGAGCAGTTACAAGCCCATAGACAGTCCACCCAACTTTTTGTTTCTTATGATATGAATAGGTTGGGCGTTGCTATTGCCAAACAGATGATATCCAATTGGCTAGCAGATTGCATCTCCTTCTGTTATACCCAGGCGGGACTGCATCATCTTGAGGGTCTTGTCAAGGCTTATTCAGTCAGAGCCATGGCAGCGTCGGTAGCGTCTGAGCAGTTCTCATGGAGAAGATCTGCAAGGCTGCGATGTAGAGTTCTCTCCACCAGTTCACATCACATTACTGTCTAGTTAGGGATGGCCGATGCAACAGTAGGTTCGGCCAGTCTGTCCTCCAGAGCCTGTTTGAGGGGTAAAACCCAACTCTCTCAATCTAGGGCCCATTTGTGTTCAGGCTGTTTCCCCCATCTGTAACCAACAGTACCATTGTTGTGCCTGTTGGCACCTGGTTAGATGTCTGTTGTTCCCCTTTTGTGTTGGGGAGCAGCCTGTAGCTAGGGATTCACCCATGTGTGAAGATTGCTATCTTGCTTGTCCTTGAAGAAAACAGAGTTGCTTACCTGTAACAGGTGATCTCTGAGGACAGCAGGATGTTAGTCCTCACAAAACCCACCTGCCACCGAGTGGAGTTGTTTTTTTTTTTTTTTAAATTGTAATTCTATGTTACAAGATTGAAGAGAGACCCCCGTGTGGACATGTGCTTGGCATGCTTATTATGCCTAGTTAGTTTCTAGAAACTCTGACATAAGTTTTCCACAAAGGGCTCCATCTGATGATGTCACACATGTGTGTGAAGGCTTACATCCTGCTGTCCTCTGAGAACATTTGTTACAGGTAAGCAATTCTGCTTTATTATATTGGATGTTTAGATATTGCCGCTACCTGTTTTTTTACTGGGTTTAATAGGTTTTACTTTTAATTGTTAAAACAAGGCTATTTTTTAGACCTTTGCTGTAATTTGTTTGCTGTAATTTGTTTACTGTTGTGTGCCAATTGAAGTCAATTTCTTGTGCTTTGAAAAGATATTAATATTTTTTATGTCTAATTCTCTGACTGGCTTCATCCCAGCAGCCAGGAAGTCATTCGTGTTTGAGCTGAATGAGTCTGCCTCCAGCCGTATTCTGAAACTGGAAAAGGACAATCAAGGACTACAGAACACTATTCAGGAACTTAGGGATGCCTCCCTGATCATGGAAGAAAGCAACCTGAAGCTGCTGGAGATGGAAAAGGAAAATCAACAGCTCAGCAAAAAGGTGCACAACAGCTGCTCAGTTTACCTAGCTGAGTTCAGCTTGTTGGC
This sequence comes from Rhinatrema bivittatum, assembly GCF_901001135.1. NCBI lineage: Eukaryota > Metazoa > Chordata > Amphibia > Gymnophiona > Rhinatrematidae > Rhinatrema > Rhinatrema bivittatum. The sequence goes on along the minus strand of NC_042618.1, from coordinate 19,884,999 downwards.
AGACAGCAAGCTATGCTCAGTTGCATGCTGGTGCTATCCAAAAGAGCTTTGGCAAAATTTATTCATTGTTTATATACTGTTTATCAGTAAATCTAAACAGTGTACAAATCTAAAACATTTATAATATTAGTCACAAAGAGACAATAACAATCATAATGCTATACAAATATAGCACAAAATATAAATTTTGATAGACTGCTGCATTCTTCCTTCAGCATATAAAACATCGATGTTAAACAGGCAATATTTACCCCTCAAATGTTCTTGAAATATTTCATTAAAAATACAAGTTTTCAATGCTTTTTTAAATGCTTTATAATCACCCAAAAGGCGCATATTTTCTGGTAATGTATTCCAAATCAGTGGACCGGCAATTGATATAGCCCTAACACAAGTAGCATTTAAACAAGCATCTTTTACTGAAGGTGCTGTTTAAAAAAAAAAAAAAATTGGCTGCACATAATTCTGCTGTACCATTGCCCCCAACCCAATCTTTACACTCCCATTAACATATCTATGACTAGGCATAGGATTTTGAACTTAATCCTAGCCTCTGCAGGTAGCCTGAGAAGATGACAAAGTACAGGCATGATATGATCATATTTTCCAATTCCACATAACACCCTAGCTACCAAATTTTGGAGTAGTTGTAAAGGCTTAATCTCATTCTTTGGCATACCCAACAATAGCGAGTTACAATAATCCACTTTAAAGTCATTCTTTATAAAACTAATCTAAAATCATTACGTTCCAAATAGGGTTTCAAATTGTGCAGTAGCCATAATCTAAAATACCTTGTTTTTACTAGATTCAAAATATGTTCCCTCATCAATAGTCCAGAATCAATCCAAACTCCCAAATCATGCACTCCCTCGGATAACTTGACATCAGCACCATCACATTGAAAAGTTAGACATTCCCCCATCCTCAATTTTTTATTTTAGATCAGTATTTCAGTTTTATTCAAATTTAAAGATAATTAAAACTGGTTGAATTAGAATTGTTTATCTGAAGATAGTTTCAATTAGTCTAAAGATTCCTCCAATGATCCTTTATCGGAAACTAAAATTGAATGACATCTGCAAATAGCTTAAACTCTACTCCTAGTTCTTGCAAAACATTACACAGTGGAGCAATATAGATATTAAACAGTGTGGCAGACAGGGCCAAACCCTCTGGCACACCTCTAGAGCTCTCTATCCATCTTGATGATGTATCAGCAAAAATTACTTGAACGTCTCTGTGAAAGAAAAGATGAAACCATTTCATAACTACACCAGCTATACCAAATTTACAGGCCGATACAGTACAGAGCGCTCCGGTGGAGCGCACTGTTAACCCGCGTTTGGACATTCGTTTTCAAAGTGCTAGCTTTACCCCTTATTCTGTAAGGGATAATAGCGCGTCCAACCCCCCTGAAACTAATAGTGCCTGCAACATGCAAATGCATGTTGATGGCCCTATTAGTTATTCCCATGCAATTCAGTAAGTAAAATGTGCAGCCAAGCCGCACGTTTTACTTTCAGAAATTAGCGCCTCCCAAAGGTAGGCGTTAATTTCTGCCGGCACCGGGAAAGTGCACAGAAAAGCAGTAAAAACTGCTTTTCTGTACACCCTCAGGCTTAATATCATGGCGATATTAAGTCGGAGGTCCCAAAAGTTAAAAATAATTAAAAATAAAAAAAAATAAAAAATTTAAAATCTGCTTGCGGGTTGAAAACTGGACGCTCAGTTTTGCCGGCGTCCGGTTTCCGATCCCGTGGCTGTCAGCGGATTTGAGAACCGATGCCGGCAAAATTGAGCGTCGGCTGTCACTCGCTGACAGCCGCCGCTCCTGTCAAAAAAGAGGTGCTAGGGACGCGCTAGTGTCCCTAGCGCCTCTTTTTACCGCGGGCCCTCATTTGCATGCGGCCAGATACTAAATCGCGCGCACAGGACTTTTACTGTATCGGTCCGATAGTCACTACAGCATCAATTCATGGTCAGTACAGCAATAATTTATAAATTAGTAGTGCTACCTCATAGTTTTATGTAATGTGTAAAGCTTGTATCCCAGTAAATGTGGTCAGACCATTTACTTTGGAGGTGACTGTATAGATGTTTCTCACAGGACAAGCAGGATGTTAGTCCTCACATATGGTTGACATCATCAGGATGGAGCCCAATCATGAAAACTTCTGTCAAAGTTTCCAGAACTTTGACTGGGCCCTACTGGGGGCCCCGCGGTGTTGGTTCGTAATATTTTGTTTTATTTTTTTCGGCACTGCCTGTAGCTATCAAATAAGACTGAAGGGGGACCCCTGCTGGCTGCAGGGTTAGTGCCATGCTGGGCATGCCCAGTAGGGGCCAGTCAAAGTTTTGGAAACTTTGACAGAAGTTTTCCGTGATTGGGCTCCATCCTGATGATGTCACCCATATGTGAGGACTAACATCCTGCTGTCCTGTGAGAACACCTGTTACAGGTAAGCAACACTTGCTTTCTCACAGGACAAGCAGGATGGTTGTCCTCACAAATGGGTGACATCGAGGATGGAGCCCACCATGGAAAACTTCTGTCAAAGTTTAAGAGAACTTTGACTGGCCCCTACTGGGCATGCCCAGCACGGCACTGACCCTGCAGCCAGCAGGGGTCTCCCTTCAGTCTTCTTTTTTCCGCGCAGCAGTTGCCACGCGGCGAAAGGAGCTCTTCTTACCACGTTCCTGACAGGAATTCGGTTTTTTCTTTCCAAAGAAAATTTGCCCCTCAGGGGTCTCCCTTCGACAAATTTTTTTCAACTTCGCGGACTCCGGTAAGTTTTTTGCCGATTTTCATCGACTTCCATCGATTTTGGCCCTCGAGGCCTGTTGGCAATTACCGAGCCCGCGGCTAAATTTTGGCCCAAGGCCATGGCGACGGGGTTCCGTCGATGTCCGGATTGCACCCGGACTATGTCAATCACAGACCCCCATAGGGTTTGTGTTTAGGTAGTGAGCATGATGTCCTGACTTGCACCAAATGTGCCTTAATGACACCCAAAGGTTGCAAAGCCAGGATGGAGAAGATGGGGCTCCTCTTCCATGCTCCCACCCCAACGCCATCGATAGCATCGTCGTCATCGGAACCGGCACCGTCGAAGTTGCACCATCACCGTCAACCCTCCGGTGACCGTCCACCATCGCTGACTTCTCGGCCGTCGACTCCTGTCCCCTCCCCGGATGGGCGAGGAGATCGGAAAGACAAACATCGCCATCGACGGCACAAGTCTCGGCCCGTCGAGGATCCAGAGCCATCGACCTCCGCACAGGCCGAGCCACCGACTAAAAAGCCTCGGTCAGACCTGGCACCGTCCACGTCTCGTTCGCAGGCACCGAGGAAACCCTCACCCTCTCGGGGTGTGGGAGCCGTGATCCCACAGGTTATGGTGGTCCCTCCGGCTCAGCCTCAGCCTCCCTCTCCAGTCGAGCCGGGTATCGTTACCCCTGGTCTCCGGGCAGAACTGGACCGGCTGGTCCAGGAGGCCATCGAGAAAGCGATGCAGAAGTTCCAACCTCCACCGGCACCGATTCCGGCACCGCCTCCGGCACCGACTCCGCCACCGAGGAGGGAACCAACCACCGAGCCTCTGGTGGAAGCTCTAGCACCGCTACTGCGCCGCATGGAGGCACTTATGACGGCCCTTCCATCGGTGATTCCAGTAGCACCGACAACACCACCGTCTCCGACAGGATTCTCATCGGCAGGAGAAACACCGTTCCTGATTCCCCCTTCCGGGGTGGTCCCATCGGTGCCTTCTCGTATCTCTCCACCGATTTATCCTTCGGCTCCATCGATTCCAAGACCGGCACCGATTCCATCGGCAGCGCCGAAGCCCTCGATGCCATTCCCAGTTCCGCCTGCAGCACCGATGCCATCAAGATTTCACTCGATGCCATCGGATCCTCAACCAGGTCCTTCAGGGCTTCAAGCCCCACATGATCCCTACGATACCTGGGATGATGATACATCTTCTGACACAGATTTACCTTCACCACCATCTCCTACAGAGAGTAGAAAACGATCTCCTCCTGAGGATCTCTTTTATTAATTTTGTGAAGGAGATGTCGGAAATTGTACCCTTTCAGCTACAATCTGAAACCGATGACAGACACCAGATGATGGAACTGCTCCAATTTCTGGATGCTCCTAAAATCATCGCTTCCATCCCGATTCACCAGGTGTTTCTGGATCTTTTAAAGAAAAACTGGGAATCTCCTTCATCTGTTTCACCAGTTAACAAGAAAGCTGACTCCACATATCTTGTCCAGTCAGCACCAGGATTTCAGAAGCCTCAACTGGATCATCGCTCTGTTGTGGTTGAGTCCGCGCAAAAGAAGGCCAAGCGTCTAAAGCCACACTCTTCCACTCCACCTACCAAGGACAACAAATTCCTGGATAGTGTGGGACGGAAAGTGTATCATGGAGCTATGTTGATTTCACGCATAGCTTCATATCAACTTTACATGACTCAATATAACAGAGCCATCCTTAAACAGATGCAAGACTACGCTGACACCTTGCCGGAACAATACCAACCACAGCTTCAAGCCCTTCTTCACAAAGGATTTGAGGCAGGGAAGCATGAAATTAGAACGGCCTATGACATCTTCGATGCTTCCACAAAAATTTCAGCCACAGCCATCTCGGCCAGACGTTGGGCTTGGTTAAAGTCATCCAACCTTCGCCCAAAGGTCCAGGATCGTCTAGCTGATTTACCCTGCTTAGGGGACAATTTGTTTGGAGAACAAATTCAGCAAATTGTAGCTGAATTAAAAGATCACCACGAGACGTTGAAACAACTCTCATCCATTCCATCTGAGGTGTCCTCCAAACAACCACCTAAGAAGGACTCTAAAAAGTCGTTCTTTCGGCCACGTCGTTACTATCCTCCATCGGCTAGGCCTCGACCTGCACGGTCCTCCAACAGAGCTCAGCCACGCCAGCCTCGGAAGCAAAGACCTACTGTAGCCCCACCTCCTGGGCCTGCGGCGGGCCTTTGACTTCCCTGTAGGGAGCACATGCCAGATCCCTCTTCCAGACATCCCTGTAGGGGGTCGACTGTACCACTTTTTACAACGCTGGATACAGATCACCTCAGATCAGTGGGTGCTAGCAATTATCGCACAGGGTTACCACCTCAACTTCATGACTCTTCCGGCAGACTCCCCGCCTCTTCAAGCATGGAGTCTAACCAGCCATTTGACTCAATTACAACAGGAAGTATCCCTTCTTCTGCAATCAAATGCTATAGAACCCGTCCCTCCCTCTCAACGAGGGAAGGGATTCTACTCCAGGTACTTCCTAATACCAAAGAAATCAGGGGGGCTACGTCCTATTTTGGACCTTCGAGCCCTCAACAAGTACCTTCAAAAGGAAAAGTTCAAGATGGTAACCCTGGGCTCGCTTCTCCCTCTGCTGCAAAGAGGGGATTGGCTGTGCTCTCTCGACCTCAAAGACGCTTATACCCACATTGCGATAACACAATCCCATCGCAAGTATCTTCGTTTTCTGGTGGGCCGAAACCATTATCAATACCGGGTACTACCTTTCGGTCTGGCGTCTGCTCCACGAGTCTTTACCAAATGTCTCGTCGTGGTAGCAGCATTCCTCAGGAAGGAAGGTGTCCACGTCTACCCCTACCTGGACGATTGGCTAATCAGGGCCTCCACCCCTCAGATTGCTCAATCCTCCCTAAAATTGACAATTCACACACTCCTTTCCTTAGGGTTTCTTGTCAATTACGAGAAATCTTGCTTAGTCCCATCTCAAACCTTATCCTTCATTGGGGCAGACTTGGACACCTTACAGGCAAAGGCCTACCTTCCGCTTCAAAGGGTCCAAACTCTCATGTCCCTAGCTCGCCAGCTCCAGTCTCAAAACACTGCCACGGCTCGCCAATTCCTCATTCTCCTAGGACACATGGCATCCTCGGTTCAAGTCACTCCCATGACCCGACTAGCCATGAGAGTTACCCAATGGACTCTGCGACATCAATGGATTCAAGCTCTTCAGCCCCTGTCCTCCATTGTCACAATTACACAAGCGCTACGCCTATCTTTAACCTGGTGGACGACTCAAGTCAACCTCCTTCAGGGCTTACCTTTTCTTCCACCAGATCCCCAAATAATCCTAACTACCGATGCTTCCCACATCGGTTGGGGAGCCCATGTGGACGATCTCCAAACTCAAGGACTCTGGTCTCGAGAGGAAGCCGAACACCAGATAAATTTCTTGGAACTGCGAGCAAGCCGCTACGCACTCAGAACTTTCCAAGCTCACCTATCGAATCAGATAATCTTGATCCAAACGGACAACCAGGTGGCCATGTGGTACATAAACAAGCAGGGAGGCACAGGCTCCTTCCTTCTGTGTCAGGAAGCTGCGCAGATTTGGGCGGAAGCTCTCTCCCACTCTATGTACCTCAAGGCCACCTACCTGCCGGGAGTAGACAATGTATTGGCAGACCAACTGAGCCGCGTCTTCCAACCACACGAGTGGTCACTCAATCCCTTGGTAGCGACCTCTCTATTTCACAAGTGGGGTTATCCTTCAATAGACCTCTTTGCGTCCCCTCAGAACCACAAAGTGGACAATTACTGCTCTCTCATTCGGAGCCAACACTCTCGGCCCAGGGATGCCTTCTCCCTCAAGTGGACAACCGGTCTGCTTTATGCATTCCCTCCACTTCCTCTTCTGTCGAGGACTCTCGTGAAGCTACGCCAGGACGGAGGAACCATGATCCTGATAGCACCTTACTGGCCACGCCAAGTATGGTTCCCCATACTCCAGGATCTCTCCATCCGCAGGCACATTCCCTTGGGAAAGGACCCGCATCTCCTCACTCAAAACGACGGATGCCTCCTCCATCCCACCCTCCAAGCCTTGTCCCTGACGGCATGGATGTTGAAAGGTTAGTCCTTCAACCTTTTAACCTTTCGGATTCCGTTTCTCGTGTCCTGATAGCTTCACGAAAGCCCTCCACCAGAAGGTCCTATTCATACAAATGGAAAAGGTACACATCATGGTGCACTTCTCAGTCCCTTGATCCCCTTTCCTGTCCAATCTCTAAATTCTTGGACTATTTATGGCATCTATCGGAATCAGGTCTTAAAACCTCTTCTATAAGGATGCATGTCAGTGCGGTAGCCGCTTTCCATAAAGGTATCGAGGGTGTCCCTATTTCAGTACAACCCCTGGTAACATGCTTTCTTAAGGGCTTGCTCCATCTGAAGCCACCCTTACGTCCTCCAGCCCCATCTTGGGACCTTAATCTGGTTCTTGGTCGTCTAATGAAACCACCTTTCGAACCTCTGTACTCCTGTGACTTAAAATATCTCACATGGAAGGTGTTATTCCTTTTGGCTGTTACTTCAGCTCGCAGGGTTAGTGAATTGCAGGCCCTAGTTACCTATCCGCCTTACACTAAACTCTTGCAGGACCGGGCGGTACTCCGCACTCACCCTAAATTTTTACCTAAGGTAGTTTCGGAGTTTCATGTTAATCAATCCATCATACTACCTATCTTCTTTCCCAGGCCCCACTCCAACTCCAGGGAACAGACTCTGCATACCCTAGACTGTAAACGGGCTCTAGCTTTTTATCTAGACCGTACAGCTTCTCACAGAAAGAGCACTCAATTATTCGTCTCTTTCCATCCTAACAAGTTAGGACAACCTGTGGGTAAGCAGGCTCTTTCCTCATGGTTGGCGGACTGCATTTCTTTTTGCTATCAGCAAGCTGGCATTCCTTTTCAAGACCGTGTTAAAGCACACTCTGTGAGGGCCATGGCGACTTCGGTAGCACACCTTCGATCGGTGCCGCTTCCTGACATCTGCAGAGCTGCAACCTGGAGTTCCCTCCATACCTTTGCAGCCCACTATTGTTTGGACAAAGCTGGAAGGCAGGATTCCATCTTCGGCCAATCTGTCTTGCGTAACCTTTTTCCAACGTGATGTACCAACACCCTTCCACCTGCCCGGTAGGGTGCGGATGTCCTTTCCCAAATTCTACCCCAGTTGTTGTGCCTTTTGCACGCCGTTGGGTGCCTTTGGTGCAAGTCAGGACATCCTCAGCTCGGTACTCACCCATTTGTGAGGACAACCATCCTGCTTGTCCTGTGAGAAAGCAAATGTTGCTTACCTGATGTAACAGGTGTTCTCACAGGACAGCAGGATGTTAGTCCTCACGAAACCCGCCCGCCACCCCGCGGGTGTTGTGTTCGTTTTATTTTATTTTTTAGGCACTGCCTGTAGCTTTGAAAATCAGACTGAAGGGAGACCCCTGCTGGCTGCAGGGTCAGTGCCGTGCTGGGCATGCCCAGTAGGGGCCAGTCAAAGTTCTCTTAAACTTTGACAGAAGTTTTCCGTGGTGGGCTCCATCCTCGATGTCACCCATTTGTGAGGACTAACATCCTGCTGTCCTGTGAGAACACCTGTTACATCAGGTAAGCAACATTTGCTTTCTCTGTGGACAAGTGGGATAATGTCATCTGACACCAATACCAAAAAGGTCTCTCTGAGTTCAGAAAGATGGAGATCATCTTTTTGAGCATGTGCAGACCTTCCTGTGAGTCTCCTCAGTCTTTTTTTTTCTACTCATGCAAGCAGATGTAGATTTTACGCTCTCATTTAGCTGCTATTAAAATTTTTCACTCACTTCTTTTTTTTCTTTTTCTTTCCAATTTTTCTTTTCTGCATGTCTCCCAAAACAAACAGATTAGGTCACAAATTTGTATTTCAAAATTGTTTTGACCTAGCTTTTCTTCTTTTCAAGATGTATTTATTTATTTTGAACTTTTATATACCGACATTTGTGTAAAAAATAGAAATCACATCGGTTTACAATGAAACTGATTGTCGCATGAGAGCATTACATAGAACAGAGGTTACAAAAAACTGGGGTACAGGAGACTAAATATCAGAATTTACATACAACCTGATATATATATAAATTAATTTGTTACTTGGTTATGTTTTACGTAATTATCAGTGGGATAATAAGAGCAGGTGTGTAAAAATAAAGTTATAAGGAACAGAACATTGCACATTAAACTGAAGTCCAGATCGGACTGAGAAGATTATACTTGTGGAAAAATACTTAAGGGATGAGCTCAGAGAAATTTCCAATCTGGGTTGGATCAAGGGTGAGATGAAGAAAGAGGGAAGTAATTAAGGGCATAGACCTGTCTTTCGTGAAATGAGCGAGATGTCTGTGAAACCAGGCTTCAAGAGAGCTTTGTGCCTGAAAAATACCCTTTACAGACCAACATAACCAGTGTTTCAGAGGTCTTGGCCTTTCTCACAATGGGCCTAATTGTACAACTTGTGTCCACTTATCTCCAAGAGCTATAAGGTCAAGGAGCCATGTGCTTCAGGACTTTCTGGAATCACTTCAGACCTCTATCTTGGGGAAAAAGGAAAGCATTACCATCCAAGGGACCATCACTAAAATTTAAAAAGTCTTCTCTCGATCATGTGATGTGGTGAGCCGGAGAAGTCATACTTTCTCAAGCTTAAGGTGCCCTCCCATGTAAACAAGAAATCAATGGTTTATTTCCTTTTATTAATTTACAGAAGAACAAAATGCATGCTTTTCATTACTGTTGTCAGTATTTACATTTCACTAACTCAGACTCTCTCATATATGCAAATAACTAATGATATTGGTTCCCTGGATGCAGTGGATTTGACGGCTTTAATGGTTCTTTCCAAAGATTATTGCACTTAAATGCAAAACGAATTTCTGTATCACTGTACTATGAATCTTTACAATCAAATACTAAATACTCAATATATTTAATATTAGCAAGCATTAGGTCAAATGACTTATCTTGCCTGATAATAGAGGATGACTTATATGATTGTGATAAATTGATTTGCAGAGCAATGATGGGTGTAATGCTTTGGAAGTTCACATCAAAATTATGCATAGGATTATATTCTGGCCTGTTAAGGCTCATATAGCCATAGTAATACCATCAGATAAATATATCAAATATCTTCAACCAAAAGCATCCTTGCTGCATTGTTTATGGGAATGTGAGGCAGTACAATTATTCTGGAAATCTGTACAACATATTATTTCTACAAATGTTTCAATTTCTTTATGGGGACAGCAGCCTTTTGTTTAATTGGTCATATAGATCAGATGTCTACTATTAGTGTTTCAAAAAAGCTGATTTTAGAGAGAGATTACTAGGTCACTCTTCAACTGATCTTGGCTAATTGGTTATCTGCCTCGGGCCCTACATTGGCCAAGTTGTCTTCATCTATGTTGGACTTACTCTGTTAGAACGACAGTCAATACAACACACTCCTAAGAAAAAGCAATTGTCAAATCAATGTTTATGGGCTTCCTTTGTGAACTCCTTATCGACAGAATTGAAGAACAAACTCAAACTGAAGGTATCTGAGTGCTGATTGAAGTGATATACACAGACCCTAAACTTATCACCATTTCTACGCTGTTCCTTGTTATTAACAAGCTGACCCTTAATGATTTATTTTATTTACTTAGTGTTTTTGTTATACCGACATTCAAGACAAGTGTCACATCATGCCGGTTTACATTTAGCAAGTGAAAATACAATAAACTTTAACAGGTGCGCGGTTAGAAAATTGCAGTTACAATAAAACAGGGAGGTGCACAACTGGGAGCAGAAAAGAAAAAGGCAATAGGAATTTAACAGAGCAATTATTTACAATGTTGTAGAATTTTAGTTGTGATGGTAATTGTTAACAGTGTACTGGTGAAGTCTGCTAGTAAAATGTCAGTGAGATAAGGATCAGTTGGGGTTTGGAAAGGCTTTTTTAAAAAGCCATGTTTTGAGCTTTTTCCTGAACGTTGGTAGGCAGGGTTCCTGACGCAGGTCCGATGGGATGGAGTTCCATAGTGGTGGTCCTGCTGTTGAGAAAGCTCGGTCTCTGAAGGATTTGTGTTGAAAGTTTTTGGCGTGTGGAACATGAAGTGATTGTCTATATGACTCTCTGATGGGTCTGGCGGAGGTATGTTTTTTTGAAAGGGATTTGTAATGTTGAGTGGGGCATGGAGATGGATGACTTTGTATATGGTAGTAATGGATTTGTAAATGATTCGGTAGTGAATTGGCAGCCAATGTAGGTCTTTTAGGATTGGGAAAATGTGGTCAATTCTCCTTGAATTAGTCAGAATTCTGGCTGCGGTATTCTGCACCATCTATAAAGGTTTGGTATGAGATGCTGGGAGACCTAATAAGATAGTTACAATAATCTAATTTAGAGAATATTATTGCTTGCAGGACTGTTCTGAAGTCATGAGAGTGGAAGAGTGGTTTAATTCTTTTGAGGACATGTAATTTGTGGAAGCAATCTTTAGTTGTTTGGTTGATGAATGATTTTAGGTTGAGACAGTTATCAATGATAGCTCCCAGGTTTCTTACATGAGAAATTTGTAGGTTGGCTGATGGGATAGAGGTAAGGTTATTGTTTTCAGGAGATATAAGGAGTTCACTTTTTGAAGAATTGAGAATTAAATTTAGACTGGTGAGGTGGTAGTTGATCTCTAGCAGGCATTTTTCCCAGAATTCTAAGGTTTTATTAATGGATTCTTTTATGGGGATCACGATCTGTACATCGTCTACATATAAGAAATGTTTCAGGTTCAGTTTGGTTAGCAGCTGGCAGAGAGGGAGAAGGTAAATATTGAAGAGCGTGGGTGAGAGGGAGGAGCCCTGAGGAACCCCTAGAGAAGATGGATAGCTGTGAGATTCTTTGTTGTGTATTTTGACCTTGTATCCTCTGTTCCCGAGGAATGTCGTGAACCAGGCCAGTGCTGTGCCTGTAACGCCGATGCTCGCCAGTTGATTTAGGAGGATGGAGTGGTTGACTGTTTCGAATGCAGCCGAGAGGTCCAGGAGGATTAATAGATAGGCCTGGCCTTTGTCAAGGCCCGAGAGGAGGTAGTCTGTGAGAGAAAGGAGTAGTGTTTCTGTACTTAATGCTTTACGGAATCCGTATTGATTAGCAGACAGAATTTGGTGGTCTTCAATGTAGTTTGATAATTGTGTGTTAGCTAGTTTTTCCATCACTTTGGCTAAGAATGGGAGGTTGGCGATCGGACGGAAACTGTTGAGGAAATTGGGATTTAGGTTCGGTTTTTTTAGAAGTGGTTTGATGGAGGCCATTTTAAGGTCGTCTGGGTAGATTTCCTGGGATAAGGAACAATTTATAATATCAGCCAGTGTTTTAGAAATTGTATCAGGGATTAGCAGAAGCAGTTTGGTCGGGATTTGGTCAAAAGTGTGTGAAGATGGCTTCACACCCTTTTGAGAGTTTGGATCTCTGAAGTTGTAATGGGTTCGAAGTATTTATTTATTTATTTATTTAAATTCTTTTGATATACCGATGCTCGAGACCAAGTCTTATCGTACCGGTTTACAGTGAACTCGGGGTAAACCAATTAACACTGAAAGCGAAAGTTACATTACAACAGGGAAAGTCAAACAGGGCTGTTAGAAAAAAAGGATAGATTAACGATTTCTAACGATTTATTTGAAAGAGATGTCTTTGTTGGGTGGAGATATGTGTTGGAAGGTGAGTATGTATTAGGTATAAGCTGTGTAAGAAGGTTGGTGATTTTTTTGCTGAAGAAAAGGGCCAGCTCATCTGCTTTTAGTTGAGCTTGGTCGAATGGAATGTCTGGAGCATTGGTTTTTGTTAGATTGGAAACGTAGGCAAAAAGAGCTTTGGAGTCAAAGATAATAATATGGATCTTGTGAGCATAAAAGTCCCTTTTAGTTATCAAAGTACAACTCTTGTATAGGTGGAGGGTGCATTTGTAGTCCGAGAGGGTGGTCGATGATGGGGCTTTGCGCCATTTTCTTTCTTTCTGACGAAGGAGATGTTTGAGTTTATGAAGTTCATCGTTAAACCAAGGTTGTCTTTTGGTTGCATTGTGTTTGAGTTTTTTAGTTGTCAATGGACAAAGTATGTTTGCTACTGATTCAGTTATTTTGGACCAGGAGTGGCGTGCTGAGTTGGGGGTGGAGACATCAATGAGAGGAAGTTCTGGGGCTAGGTATTTGGTAAGGTGCTCAGATGAGCAAGTTTTCCTATAAAGAAATGATGGTAGGGGGGCAGTGTTTGTTGCTCGGTTGTGTCAGTGAGAAAGTGGAGGAGATTAAGGCATGGTCTGACCAAGGGACTTGTTTGCACACTGGTTGTGCTGTGTGTGAAATCCCTGAGTTTATAAAGATGAGGTCCAGTGTATGACCTGCTTTGTGGGTAGGTTTGTTGATTACCTGCTTGAATCCCAAGGCTGACATGGCAGTTAGGAAGGCTTCGCAGTTGGTTGAGTGAGTGGAGTTGTCTACATGTAAGTTGAAATCTCCCAGGATTATAGCAGGGGAGTCCAGATTTAGGTGTGACGCTATTATTTCAAGAATGGGAGAGGCATCAGATTCTAGAATGCCTGGGGGGGGCATAGACCAGGAGGATTTGAAGATGTTCTGATTTGAAGAGGCCTGTTTCTAGTTTAGCAGATGAGTTAATTGGATATTGTGAGAATCTCAGAGACTTTTGACTGCAAGGAGAATACCCCCGCCCCTTTTTTTCTGTCTCTGGATGGAGAAAAAATCGTAGGTCCGTGTTGGAAGCTGGTTTATAAGAGCAGTGTCCGTGGGTTTAAGCCATGTTTCTGTTATGGCTCAGAAGTCTGGATTTTTGTCCAGAAGAAGGTCGTTGAGGATCAGCGTTTTCTTGGTTAGAGATAGGGCGTTGAATAATATAATGGAGAATAGAGCAAGGCCGAGAAATTGGGTAGTAGGGGAGATCATGATGGGGATGAGGGATTTGTAGGAGAGTGGGCGGTTAAGCATGGGAGGTTCTTTTTCAATGAGAAGCGAACTGTGATGGTGAATCGATATAGGGAGATAAGGCATTTTGGCCAAGTTGTGAAGGGAAATCAGGATGTTTGAGTGGAAGGAGATAATACAGGATGAGACTTCGATGAATGCAGAAGTTGTTTGAAAGAGAGACCGTGATTAGAGCGTTGGATGATGGAGTGGTGGGAAGGCAGGTGGATGAGGAGGGTCAATGTTGTCTCGTGGTTGGTGAGAGCCTGTTGGAAGTGAGAGTAGACGCGAAGGCCTTACCCCGACGGGCTTTAGCGCCGAGTGCGCAGGCCCAGGCAGTTATTCTTTCTCCGGTAGATCGTCAGTATAGGAGAAGGAGGAAGAGTTGCTATGGAGCCTGTGGCAAGTTACAGCAGATCCCAGCTGGAGGGGAGCCGTAGACTGGAGCTCTTTGATTTGGAATGGGGAGTTGCGGGGCTTGATTAATGTAGTTTCAAATTTCAAGAGTAGGGGTTGCCCTGCGGGGCTGCACTAAGGGGTGCACAAAATGATGTAGCACAAATGATGTAGCAAGAATTATGTAGCAAGCACAAAATGATGTAGCAAGAATTAAGCATAATCCAGAAAGCTTGCAAGGATAGGAAAAGATACTCATTTTTCAGTGGAGTATCTTTGTCATCATCTATTCAGTAAAGACTGCTTGAAAGGACATAGGGCAGGGGTGAGGGAGGGGGGGATCTTTTTTTATTGTGGTTGGGTTGGGCTTAGATATAACTTGGAAAACGTTCTGAAAAGTGTTAAAGTTGTAATTTGAAAAATGTCAATAAAATTTTATTTTAAAAAGCGAATTTTTTGAGGGATATGTCATCTTGGCCTGCCAGGAAAGAAAAAGACAACCATGAGTATTTGAGGAAAAAATGGCCGCTGCTATGGGAAATACCCCAGCTGTTGCATTGAATGAGACTTCCATCGCCAAACTTATTGCGGCAGTTGTTGCCACCCTAAACTCCAAGTTTGAAGACATTTCAGCCCAAATAGCAGAAGTTAAAACTTTTCGTGAAGTCAAGGAATTCCTTGATGTGGTGGAAGGCCGAGAAGGAGTTGTGGAAGACAGCACGTTGACTCTCACCGCTAAAATCTCTAAACTGGAGAAATTGGTTGGGGCAGATTGAATATCAGATTTGTGGGCTTTGCAAGTTAAATGTAAGACATTGATAAGTTAGGCTAATAGAGAATTTGAAAAGAAGTTGGCTGTAGAGGCAAAAACTCACAATAAAAACTTTTTAAAATATATCTGAAGCAGAAAGCCTGTGAGGGAGTTAGTTGGACTTTTAGATGATCAAGGGGTTAAAGGGGCACTTAGAGAAGATAAGGTGAACGTGGAAAGATTAAATGATTTCTTTGCTTCTGTGTTTACTGAAGAGGATGTTGGGGGAGGTACCCATTCCGGAGAAGGTTTTCATGAGTGATGATTCAGATGAACTGAAACAAATCACGATGAACCTAGAAGATGTGGTAGGCCTGATTGACAAACTGAAGAGTAGTAAATCACCTGGATGGGAGGGTATACACCCCAGGATTCTGAAAGAACTCAAAAATGAAATTTCAGCTCTATTAGCTACAATTTGTATCCTATCATTAAAAATCATCCATTGTACCTGAAGACTGAAGGCTGGCTAATGTAACCCCAATATTTAAAAAGGGCTCCAGGAGCAATCTGGGAAACTGCAGACCAGTTCGCCTGGCTTCAGTGCCAGGAAAAATATGGAAAGTGTTCTAAAGATCAAAATCACAGAACATATAGTTTAGACATGGTTTAATGGAACAAAGTCAGCATGGCTTTCCCCAAGGCAGGTCTTGCCTCACAAATCTTCACTTTTTTGTGAAAGGATTAATAAACATGTAGATATAGGTGAACCGGTGGATGTAGTGTATTTGGATTTTCAGAAGGCATTTGAAAAATTTCCTCATGAGAGGCTTCTAAGAAAAGTAAAAAGTCATGGGATAGGTGGCAATGCCCTTTCATGGATTAAAAACTGTTTAAAAGACAGGAAACAGAGTAGGATTAAATGGATAATTTTCTCAGTGGAAAAGGGTATACAGTGGAGTGTCTCAAGGATCTGTACTAGTTCCCTTGCTTTTCAATATATTTATACATGATCTGAAAAGGAATATGACAAGGTAATCAAATTTGCAGATACAAAATTATTCAGAGTAGTTAAATCACAAGCAGGTTGTGACAAATTGCAGGAGGACGACTGGAAAATTGAGCATCCAAATGGCAGATGAAATTAAATGTGGATAAGTGGAAGGTGATGCATATAGGGAAAAATTACCCATGCTTTAGTTACACGATTTTAGGTTCCATATTAGGAGCTACCACCCAGGAAAGAGATCTAGGTATCATAGTGGATAATACTTTGAAATGGTTGGCTCAGTGTGCTGTGGCAGTCAAAAAAGCAAACCATGTTAGGAATTATTAGGAAGGGAATGGTGAATAAAACGGAGGATGTCATAATGTCTCTGTATCGCTCCATGGTGAGACCTCACCTTGAATACTGTGTACAGTTCTGGTCGCCGCATCTCAAGAAAGATATAGTTGTGATGGAGAAGATACAGAGAAGGGTGACCAAAATGATAAAGGGGATGGAACTGCTCCCCTATGAGGAAAGACTAAAGAGGTTAGTGCTGTTCAGCTTGGAGAAAAGACAGCTGAGGGGGAAATGATAGAGCTTTTTAAAATCATGAGAGGTCTAGAACGGGTAAATGTGAATTGGGTATTTACTCTTTCGAATAATAGGATTAGGAGGCACTCCATGAAGTTAGCATGTAGCACATTTAAAACTAATGGGAGAAAATTTCTTTTTCACTCAACACACAATTAAACTCTGGAATTTGTTGCCAGGGGATGTGGTTTCAGTTAGTGTAACTGGGTTTAAAAAAGGTTTGGATAAGTTCTTGGAGGAGAAGTCCATTACCTAATATTAATCAAGTTGACTTAGAAAATAGCCACTCTATTACTAGCATCAGTAGCGTGGGATATACTTAGTTTGGGTACTTGCCAAGTACTTGTAGCCTGGATTGGCCACTGTTGGAAACAGGATGCTGGGCTTGATGGACCCTTGGTCTGACCCAGTATGGCAATTTCTTATGTTCTTAAGGGCAACTGAGCACATCAGTGATTTGGCTTCTCTATCCAGAGAGGCACTGTGTATATGGGGAGGAAAGAGGGGGGTTGGTACTTGAATGGGTCATGGTGTTAGGGGCGAAGGAGCAGACAGGTGAGGCTGGAGGAGAGGATGGGTGGAGGATTGGAGCCTTTAACCTTTTTCAGAAGGTAGGGAGTGAGGTGTTGAGGTATGATGTTCTAATGTGGAGCAAAAATGACTGGAAGGTGTTAAGTTATGCAAGGTTTAGTTTGGGTACCACAACAGTATGGATTGATGTTTTGCCAAGAAGATTGATGAGGGTAATAGATCATGGGTAGTTCTATTAAAGTAGTAACATGGAATGTTGCTGGACTGGGTACTCGTGTCAAAAGGGAAAAAGTAATCTCTAATGTGAACCATCTGAAAGGCAAAATTGTATTTTTGCAAGAAACCCACGTTAGAGAGGGAACATTTTAAATTGAAGAAAAGGGGGTTTAATCAGGTATTTTACAGCCCATGGCTTCTCTAACAGTAAAGGAGTAGTAATTCTAATTCATAAAAGAATATCTTTTCAACTGCAGTTGTCTGTTGGGGACCTTAAAGGTCGCTATATTGTCCTGGGTTTAATGGTTGGTAAGCCTACTATTCTGGTGTCAGTTTATGGACCGAATGAATATGATCATAGTTTTTTCACTGAAGTTACATCACATACAGTTTTTTCTTGGGGATGGCTCTGGTGATTCTAGGTGGAGATTTGAACTGTGTAGCAGATCCTGACTTAGACCATCAATCTAATTGTAAAATTCGTCCTCTGGGGGTTTCTAAAGGTATATCCTTTTTATGTAACACACTTAAGGTGCTGGATGTGTGGAGAACGCTTAACCCCTGTGCTAGAGATTACACTCATTATTCTGGTTCACATGATTCGAAATCCAGGATTGACTATGTTGATTTACGAAAGTCTTTTCTCCAGGATGGGGAATTTCCAGATTGAAACTTTGGTGATCTCAGAGCACTGTCTTGTTACTTGTGTACTTCAGGGAGGCAGTAGTCCCAATCCCTTTTCTAATTGACAGTTACCTCCCTGGTTGTGTCAAGATGTCAAATTTAAAGAGTTTTTGCAATCAAAATGAGAAGATTATGAAAAGTTAAACTGTCAGCATAAATCTAACCCTATTCTATTTTGGGAAACAGCAAAAGCAATGCTAAGGGGGAAATAATTGGCTATGCTATTTGTGGGGAAAAAGGAGTTGGACAAGGATATCTGGACTTCTTGTTATAATTGAATAAACAAGGTAACTAAATTCTCACAATATACTAGATATTCAGAAACAATTTTTGCTGACTCGGAAAATGCTGATGATAAACTGCACCAGAGAGCTGTGTCCTCAGTTTTTCTTTAAAACACCAGCTCTTTCTATATGGAAGCAAATCGGGTATGATGCTGACTGATAAGAACATAAGAAAATAAATTGCCATACTGGGTCAGACTGAGGGTCCATCAAGCCCAGCATCCAGTTTACAACAGTGGCCAATCCAGGCTACAAGCACCTGGCAAGTACCCAAACATTAAATACATGCCATGCTACTAATGGCAGTAATAGCAGGGCTATTCCCTAAGTCAACTTGATTGATAGCAATTTATGGACAACTACTCCAAGAATTTGTCCAATTCTTTTTTTTAAACCCAACTAAGTTAACTTCCCTAACCACATCCTCTGGCAATGATTTCCAGAGCTTTCCTAGCGTGTAGATAGATGGACTGTAACTCTACTTATGTTACTAGTCTAAAAAAAAAAAAAAAAACAATCTGGTGAGGTAGTTAAATCTTCTGATGGTATCAGTTTGTTTATTTCAAGTTTTTATATACCGGTATTCGTTTTCACATCATATCGGTTTACACGGAACGGTTTAACAAAGTGAAGAGATACATAGAACCAGTAGAGTTAACACAAGGGCAGGAAGATTAAGATAGGTAACAACATTAAATATAATTCAAACAGGGTTGTAGTATTTACAATTTTTGCAAGAAGCAGTAAGGTTGAATTATTTAAAAATATGCATCTGCAAAATCCCTTCCGAGCTCTTCCTAAATTAAGGGCTGCACTCGCTGGGTGCAGATCAAGTTTCTGTACATGGGGCAGTTTGCACTCCTGATGCTGCCATCAGTTAGGTAGGCACAACCAGATTCCTGTGAAATGCTAAACGTGTTATTGAATTCCGATCCATCCGTCCATTTCCACAGCTGCCCTTGCTCTTTACTCAGACCGATCCAGTGATCGGAGCGGCCTTTATGGCGAATTGTGAAATCCAGTTCCTGCCGGGTCTTGATGTGAGCGAGGGAGGTGTTGTGTGAGGTGCAGAAGCCCCTGGCTGTGTCCCAATCTCTTGAGTCCTCAGAGAAAAAAATAACATTTCTTTTTGTACGAGATCCAGCCGTCTGCACAGGGATCTGGAGGAGGATGGGGCGAGGAATCTGCAGAAGCCTTGCTTTGGGTAACTGCCTGGACTATTATACCCAGAATCAAAGCCAGAATCAGAGCAGTAAGTAGCACCAGAATGATCACGGGCATGGGAAATCTTCTGCAGATGAAGTCTGCCTTGCCCTGCCCGCCCCGGGGGGGCTCTCGCCACCTCATCCATGCCTTCTCCTCGCTCTCAGACCTCAGAGCCTGGTGCTGCATCAGTGAAGTTGTTCATGAATTCTATAGGAATCTCTCTACAGTGGAAGGGGAAGACCAAATGGCTAGGGAGAAATTCTTGAGGGATATTACTTTGCCTGCCCTTTCACTATCTCAACTGAAGAAGTTAAATGCCCCCATTTATCTCAATGAAATTGATGTAGTGATTAGAGGGCTAAAGAATTTTGGGACCCCTGGTCCAGACAGTCTGTCCACGTTATTTTATAAAGCTTTTGAACCCTTGTGCCCTGGGGAGTATCGAGGAACTCTTTGATGCTATGGTATCACTGGGCCAAATTCCAGAAACTCTGAAGATGGCACATATTGTGCTTCCTAAGCTGGGTCGTGATCCTCAATTGGCTTCATTTTACTGGCCAATTTCTTTACTAAATTTGGACATAAAATTTTTTGAAAAGCTATTGGCCAACTGTGTGGTATCTATTCTGCCTACCCTGATTTCTAAAGGCCAGGTGGGGTTCGTAAAAGGGAGAAGATCATCCACTAACGTGAGGCGTATTCTCTTGTTACTAGATCTTTGTGAGAGCATGTTTCGAGACCCCCATTTTAGTGGGGTTTGCAGAAAAGGCCTTTGATTAGGATTGTGGTCTTTTCTGCAGTTTATTTTGGGTCTGTTCAGATTTCCAGGTTTATTTGACAAGGAATTCAGGTTCTATATGCCAATCCTATGGCGAGGATATGGGTAAAAAAATCTTTCCAACCTGTTTTCACTGGCTAGAGGGACTAGATGAGTGCCATATGTTTTCACTTATTTATCCTTACTTTGGAGCCCCTTGTTCATGCTATTCAAGCAGTATTGAAAGACCAGACTATTAATAGCTTCTCATTTCTTTCGACAATGTTATTTGCAGCTGGCATACTATTATTCATTCTTGAGGCAAAGAAGTTACTACTGAATATTTTGGAGATTTTCCAATTTTATGTAGCTTTTCCAGACCAAAATTGAACTAAGAAAAGACCGAAGCATTAGATATTGGAGGTCAGCTACAAAAAGATTGGGTCATCTTTCCCTTACAGTGGGCAGGAAAATCAATCAAGTATTTGGAAGTTCATATTCACAGGAATACGGGGAAATGGTACCAAGCAAATATCCCACATACCATCCACAAATTTCAGAGTAAGATGCAGGGCTGGATGCAGTTTCCTCTATTATTGTTGGGCAGGATAGCATTGATATGATGCTTCTGCCTAAGCTCCTGTCTGTTTTGCAAATGCTGGTTCTGGTTATTAAAGAGAAGACATTAAAATGATGTAAAGGATATGCTCTAAATTTGTACGGAGAGAACACAAAGGTGGCAATGACTACGCTTATGATCCCCCTTATTGGATGGAGGGGGGGGGGGGTCCCAGTTTAAGGTACTACAATTTAGCTAGTATTCTGAGGGGGTGGGGAATTGGTTATGTGGGAGTTCCAATTACTTGGATATGTCGGCGAAAAGTGCACTTGAACATCCATTTGGGTTAAGGTTTTTATTGCATGCGAGTTTTAAAGATTTGCCAGAGCACTTATCCCAGAACTTATTGGTGCAAACTATGCAACATGGAGGAGGAGTGTTAAGACAACATTTGACTTTACCCTGGAAATCTTCTCCATGGCTTTCTATTAGGGGCAACCTGTGGGTTTCTCCTGGAGGCACTTGTAAATTTTTTCAGAACACATTTCCAAGAGGAGGTTAGCTTTTCTTGAATTTATTGATCTTCAATCTAAGGAAATATTTCCATTAAATATTGTCAAAAGCATCTGGGTTTTTATAATACAGATTATCTTCAGGACCCTTTCAAGATTTTTTCACTTGTATAGGGGTTGTAAGTAATCCTCATATAACTTATATACATTTCTGCATTCAGTGACTAAATATAATGGGGTAGATTTTATAACATGCGCGAGCACATGTATACCCGATTTTATAACTTGCAGGTGCACGCGAGTTATAAAATCTGGGATCTGCGCATGCAAGGGGGTGCACAATTGTGCACCTTGCACGCACTGAGCTGTGCTGCCTCCCTCCATTCCCTCAGAGCGGCCTGTGAGGGAACTGACCTTCCCCCCCCCCCCCCCCCCCCCCCCAATTTTTGTTTTACCTTTTGCGCCTGCCAGCCGATTGCCGGCACGCAATCTCTGACACAGCGGCAAATGGCCGCTGTGCCAGGAGCCGCTACCCCTGCCCCTTTTTGCAAGCCCTGGGACTTACATGCGCGTCACCGGGCCTTTTGAAAATAGGCCTAGCGCACGCAGGACCGGTTACACACGTAAATTCTCCGGATTTACGCACGTAATAACCCTTTTAAAATCTGGCCCAATATTTTTCAACCCTGGCGGAGGTATGAAACACTGATTCTGTACATTATGGCTTCCAAGTTTGACAGTCAATCCATTATTCTGCCTTATCAAATGTAAAGATGAGAAGGTCCAAACTCGGATCCATCCTGAAACTCGTGATAGGGCAACTCTGTAAGATCTTCTATTCTGTTGTCTGATTCACCTTGTTTTTCAGCCATGGAATAAATACTTTGAAAGCAATGGAGATTGCACTCAATTCTAGATAGTGTATATGAAGTAACTTTTCTCATGAACAGGTTCATTAAAAACTGAGCTCCCCAACCTTGATTGGAGTTGTCTTGTTAGAATTTGATATAAAATCCTCTCCATTATTCATAATTTACTATACGATGATTCCTCCACCTGGGTTATGTAGTCAACTCTGTGTATACCAACCCAATAGGAACCTACGCTCTACGCCAAAAATTTATTACAAATGCCTACAATACGAGTAGCCAGACTTGATATCACGTGAAGTCGTATATGGATATTGTAAACCATTTTGATCTACATGTTTGTAAAAGCAATATACAAACATTTTTAAATAAAATAAATAAACCTTTTAAAAGATTTGAATGGGACAATCACCATGTCAGATTTGGTAAGAATGTTGCATATGTTCCCTTTATCTGATTTTTTTTTTTTAATATTCTGCCATTATTGGTCTGGCATGGTGACTTTTCTGTGGCACACCTGATCAGATCTGAAGGCATGCCAGTATGCCATAATCCACTGGTTGGGAAACACTGGTCTAGAATATGAGATGGCTTCATGCTGGATTTTTGGAAACTGTTAAGAAATCCTAAGGATTGAAGAATATTCATCATATGGAGAGTGGAGAAACAAGATTCCTGAAGAAAATGGCCTGATATGAGCCTGTAGTCAAAAGAGAGGAAAATATTGTTTTTCCTGAAGTGAGTAGGAGCAATTGTTAAGTCATTTCATGAAAACTCTGGTGCCACTGAGAGGCCAAATGGGAGAAAATAATACTGGTCATTCATTGTGGTGAAACATTTAAACTTCATCTGAGCCATGTAAATTAAGATGTATATGAACCATCTTTGAGGTCTAGGAAGGAAAGCCAGTTCTCTAATTCAGTATTTCCCAAACATTATCCCATGGCACATTGGTGTGCCTTCAGAACTGACCAGCTGTGCTATAGAAAAGCCACTACTGCCTGATGCTCAGATCCAGACTATTACCTGGACTCTCCTTTCAGCACCTTGCATCAACAAGATATACCACTAGTGGCTCTTAAACTTGTAGGAGTCCCTTTTTGAGAACATGTGTAATTATGCATGCCTCTCTTTAGTTACATTATGAACCACGGAATGTGGTAATTAGTGGGCAGCATGCAGGGCACAAACAGCACCTCAATATTTTCCCCATCTGAGTCCTTCCCGCCTCTGCCTTATCCTCAGACTGAGATGGAGACAGCGTACACTGAGCACTTGATGTGAGGTACTCAAAGGGATGGGAGTAGCAGCACTGGAAGAGCTCTTGCAGCCAAGATAACTGAGCTAATTGCCCCCACTTCATTGTTTTCTCCCTTCTCCTGCACTTGTCTATAGATAGAGCTAATCTGTTTTAAAATTTGGAAGAGAGACTGGTGGGGCTTTCAGTGCTTACGTAGCTCTTCTTTTGGTCATATGAATCCTCTACATATTTAAATGCCTGCTACATGGAGGTTGATATGTCCCACATTTTTGTTAATGTAGATATGCCTTGGGCATGAAAAGATTGAGAAATAATTATCCCAGGACAAGCAGGATGCTAGTCCTCACATGTAGGTGACATCATTGATGGAGCCCTAGTACGGAAAACTTTCTGTCAAAGTTTCTAGAAACTTTTGACTGGCCCTGCGAGGCCACTGAGCATGCCCAGCATGCCATGATATTCTCTGCCACAGGGTCTCTTCAGTCTTCATTTTTCTGCCCTGCTGTAAGCATCGCGGAGCAAGGAGCCTTGTGAGTTTTCCTCACAGTATCACCTGACTAAAAAACTCATTTATTTCTCAAAGATTTTTCTCCCATAAGGGATCTCTCTCAGATTTCCACTGGCTGGTGAGTAATCGCAGTCTCGTTTTTACTCTTAAGTAAAACCTTTCTTGCATAATTTTTTCCCCTCTTTTCTTCGACGGCTGTCGATAGAAAATGGCTTCCGGATTTAAAAAATGTCCGGTTTGTAATCGGACAATGTCCATAACAGATCACACCTCGAGTGTTTTCTTTCTTTAGGAGATAAACATGATGTCTCAACCTGCCCTCAATGTGCAGAGATGACAGGAGAAGGTGGAACATCTTTTTCACCTTCAGCTTCTTCCTTCTTCCTTCTCCTTCAACATCAACAAAATCGTCCATGGTGGGGTTTCAAAGCGAATATTGTTGAAAAAACGTCATCTGGAGGGGTCAAGAGATCACCCATCGCCATCAGCATTGACAAGGTCAGTAGTCGCACATCGGCCAAAACATCCTCACTGACATCGGCACACACAGACTCCAGCGACGCCTCTCTCCCCAGAGGAACCGACCGCTAAAAGGCTCAAACCTCAGGAAACTCCGGTACCCTCGGCGCCGGGGCCTATACCTCCATCGGTCGAACCTCCACAGGGCTCTGTGGAGGGAATATCGACACCTACATTGCCACCGCGTTCAGCTGCTCTGCCTACATCAGCTGTTTCACAGGAATTGTCAGACTTTATCCGACAAGCGGTACTCCAGGCCCTTAAAGAACAGACGCCTATTCCAGCGACTTCGCTGGTGCCGTCACCGATGCCAGTTCTTGAACCGATGCCGGTACCTTTACCGATGCCAGTGATTGCACCGAAGCCAGTGACTACACCGATGCCGACGATCCTGTCAATGCCGGTACCTACACAGATTCCAACTAAGGTGACGCCGGCACGACCACCGAAGATACCGACGCCATCTTCGATTCTGGCGCCGACACCATCAATGCCAATCTCACCTGGGGACCCAGGACATCCAGAACTGGCACTTTACCAACTTATAATGAAGAGATTTGATGAGGTGGTCGATGCTCTTCCTCCCAAACCTCGGAAAGAACACCCTGAGGAGTCACCCCTTGATGACCCGCAACCAGGTCCTTCAGGGCTTCCTCGACCGCCTAGAACATCCAATTTCTCCACCTAGACAAGATCCATATGATACTTGGAGTGATACACACACAGATACCTCATCTGAAGCTTTCATGTCAGATCTTTCACCACCGGATCCAAGGAAAAAATCTCCATCGGAAGATTTATCATTCACAACTTTTATCCAGGAAATGGCTGACACCATACCTTTCACCTTTGTCACAGAGCAGGACGTAAGGCAGCAAACATTGGAGGTTCTCCAATTTGTAGACCCTCCAAAGCAAGTGGTAGCCATACCTGTCCATGATGTCCTTCTGGACTTACAACATTGGATTTGGGAACATCCATTCTCAGTGCCTGCTGTTAACAAAAGAATGGACACTACATATTTGGTGCAGTCTGCTCCTGGCTACCAAAAGTCACAGCTTCCACACCAGTCTGTAGTGGTAGAGTCTGCGCAAAAGAAGTCCAAGAGGATAAGACCACATTCCTCAAATCCCCCGGGTAAAGATCATAGATTCTTAGATTCCCTGGGACGAAAGGTCTATCAAGGAGCCATGTTAAATTCTAAGATATCTTTGTATCAATTATACATGACTCAGTACCAAAGAAATCTGTGGAAGCAGATGCAGGACTTTATACCATCACTTCCATCACAACATCAAGAAGCAGCCCAAGCAATTATCCACAAAGGGCTGGAGGCCGGCAAACACGAGGTCCGTGCGGCCTATGTTGGTTTCGAGACAGCTTCCAGAGTGGCTCCATCGGGTATAAGTGCCAGACGTTGGGCATGGCTTAAAGCCTCGGACCTCAGGCCTGAAGTCCTGGAGAAGTTAGTAGATCTCCCATGTCTTGGTGATAATCTTTTTGGATCTAAAATACAGGATGCAGTTGCTCAATTGAAAGAGCATACAGAAACCCTGAGGCAATTTTCATTGATCCCGCATGATCCACCTACACAGCCAACTCGTAGGCCTCAAAGGAAAGATTCTAGAAGACCCTTCTACAGACAAAGGCAGTATTACCCCCCAACATCTAGGAGCAGATCTTCCAGGCCGCAACAAAGAGCTCAGCCCAGACAATCTAGGGCAGCTAGGCCTCAACCTCCGCCACAGACGGGACCGGCTGCTGGCTTTTGAGGCCTTTCCCAGAGACCGAAGCCACCTCTCCAATCCTTATCTACAGCTTCCGGTAGGGAGTTGAGTAACCTCCTTTTCCAACCATTGGTTGCAAATTATTCGCAATGTAAATATGCTATTCTTACTTATATATGCTGTATATATATATTTATTATCTTTCTGGTTTAAATGCTGAACCAAAGTTAGCATTTGATGTTACATTTTTACTTTTTATCTGTGTTTATTCTGTTTATCAATTTTTATTATGTTTATCACTGTTCTATGTTCTATGTAAAGAATACACCCTTTCTGCGGCCTTCCATTTTGTTTCATGTAAACCGGTACGATGTGTAAACGGCTATCGGTATATAAAAAATGTTAAATAAATAACAGACCAATGGGTACTGGCAATAATATCTCAAGGTTACCAACTCAATTTCCTCTCAATTCCAACAGATTCTCCTCCGAGACCTCTCTCTAGGAGAAAATCACATAATCTAATTGCAAATTATCCACCCTTCTGAGAGCCAGTGCTGTAAAGTCGGTGCCCCGATCTCAGCAGGGCAGAGGGTTCTATTCCTGTTATTTCCTCATTCCAAAGAAAACCGGAGGCCTATGCCCATACTAGACCTCAGAAATCTCAACAAATTTCTAAAGAAAGAAAAGTTCAGGATGGTTTCTCTAGGCACCGTGCATCCACTTCAAACAGGAGATTGGCTTTATTCTCTGGATCTTCGAGACGCTTACGCTCACATTCCAATATTCCCTCCTCATCGCAAGTATCTGCGTTTCATGGTAGGTCATCAGCATTTCCAGTACAGAGTACTATCATTCGGACTTGCCTCTGCTTCCAGAGTATTCATCAAATGTCTGGCAGTAATAGCAGCACACTTGCACAAGGAAAGTGTCCATGTCTTCTCATATCTAGACGACTGGCTCATCAGAAGTCAATCTCAACAAGGAACTCTGATTTCTCTGTCGAACAATTACTCTACTTCACTCCACTCCATGGGCTTTCTCATCAATTATCAAAAGTCCCATCTCACTCCGTCTCACCTGCTTCAATTCCTAGGAGCAGAATTGAACACCATACTCTCAAAGGCTTTTCTACCCGAAGATCAAGCAGAAACACTTTTCCTACTGGCAAACTCTATTCACTCAAAGAAGCAAGCAACAGCTCATCAGTTTCTAACCTTACTAGGCCACATGGCCTCCACAGTTCATGTAACTCCTATGGCAAGACTCGCCATGAGGGTAACTCAATGGACATTAAGATCTCAATGGATCCAAGCCATTCAACCACTGTATTCTCCAATTCAAGTAACCCACCAGCTACGTTTATTTCTACTTTGGGCAAGCAAGGACAATTTGTGCAAGGGCCTACCCTTCCAACAACCAATCCCACAGATAACTTTAACTATAGATGCATCCACCATGGGTTGGGGAGCTCACATAAAAAATCTCCAAGCCCAGGGTACTTGGACAAAACACGAAGCAACATTTCAAATCAATTTCCTAGAACTTCGAGCTATACGTTATGCGCTTCATGCGTTCAAGGACTGCCTTTCACACAAGACTGTTCTGATCCAAATGGACAATACAGTAGCCATGTGGTACATCAACAAACAGGGAAGTACGGGCTCGTATCTCCTTTGCCAAGAAGCTGCTCAGATTTGGGACTGGGCCCTGACACACTCAATGTTTCTCCGGGCCACTTATCTGGCAGGCATTCACAATGTAGTGGCGGATCGCCTCAGTTGTCAGTTCCAACCACATGAATGGTCCCTGGATCCCTCAGTAGTGACCAGGATATTTCAACGTTGGGGACAACCAACAATAGACCTCTTTTGCGTCACAACTGAATCACAAAGTGGACAAATTCTGCACTCTACACAGACAGAATCACCAGCTAGCCAAGGACACCTTTGCTCGCCCTTGGAACTCAGGCCTTCTATACGTGTATCCTCCAATACCGCTCATAACCAAAACTCTAGTGAAGCTACAACAGGACAAGGGGTCCATGATACTCATAGCCCCGTATTGGTCTCTACAAGTATGGTTTCCCACATTACTAGAACTCTCGATCAGAGATCCAATACGCCTGGGTGTAGCTCCCATTCTCATAACTCAGGATCGGTTGCGCCACCCCAACCTTCAATCCCTATCCCTGACAGCATGGATGTTGAAAGCTTGATTTTACAACCACTCAATCTTTCAATTAATGTCTCTCAAGTGCTTATAGCTTCACATAAACCTTCAACACGAAAGAACTATTCAAAATGGAAAAGGTTTATCTTGTGGAGCACGCAAAAGAACATTGACCCTTTCTCCTGCCCCACAACTTTTCTACTAGACTACTTATGCCATCTTTCAGACTCTGGTCTTCAGACCTTATCTGTCAGAGTACACCTAAGGGCAATCTCAGCTTACCATAACAAGATGGGAGATGCACCAATATCCATACAACCTCTTGTCAGCAGGTTTGAGAGGTTTAACTCAACTTAAGCCACCAATTCGGCCACCAGTCACAGAATGGTACTTGAATCTGGTACTAACAAGACTCATGCGTTCTCCTTTCAAACCCATTAATTCCTGTGATAAATTTCTCACATGGAAGACTACCTTCCTCATAGCCATTACATCAGCTAGAAGGGTTAGTGAGTTACAAGCACTTGTCACGTACTCACCTTATACAAAATTCCTACATGAGAGAGTGGTTCGCCGTACACATCCAAAATCCCTTCCCAAAGTAGTTACGGAATTCCACTTGAACCAATCCATAGTTTTACCACATTCTTTCCAAGACCTCTCATTCTCATCAAGGAGAGCGGGCCTTACATACCCTGGACTGTAAGCGTGCGCTAGCATTTTACTTAGACCGCACGGCGGTCCACAGGAAATCAACTCAACTATTTGTATCTTATGATCCAAACAAACTGGGTAAAGCAGTGGGAAAGCATACTC
This sequence comes from Rhinatrema bivittatum, assembly GCF_901001135.1. NCBI lineage: Eukaryota > Metazoa > Chordata > Amphibia > Gymnophiona > Rhinatrematidae > Rhinatrema > Rhinatrema bivittatum. The sequence continues at coordinate 19,855,808 of NC_042618.1, read as the reverse complement.
TATCCAACTGGTTAGCAGATTGCATTCAGTGTTGCTATGAAAAAGCAGGCCTTCCTCTCAAGGGCGAGTAAAGGCACATTCAGTAAGAGTGATGTCAACCTCGGTAGCACACTATCGTTCAGTGCCAATCCTTGACATCTGTAAAGCAGCAACATGAGTTCTCTACACACATTTGCAGCTCATTACTGTTTGGATAAACAGGGACGACAAGATTCAGCCTATGGACAATCTGTCTTAAAGAACTTGTTTCCAGTTTAATCCCAACTCCTTCTACATCCAATTTGCTGTGATCGTCGGCTGCCTCATTTTCAACAATACATTCTGTTACTTCACTGTAAAATGACTCAGCCTCTAGCTTGCTAATCACCCAAATGTGAGGACCATCATCCTGCTTGTCCTGGGATAAAGCAAAATTGCTTACCTTGTAATAGGTGTTATCCCAGGACAAGCAGGATGTAGTCCTCACGAAACCCACCCGCCACCCCGCAAAGTTGGGTCCGATACGTTTTTATTATTTTATTTTTCTAAAGCTTATTGCTACATACGAGACTGAAGAGAGACCCCTGTGGCAGAGAATATCATGGCATGCTGGGCATGCTCAGTGGCCTCACAGGGCCAGTCAAAAGTTTCTAGAAACTTTGACAGAAAGTTTTCCGTACCAGGGCTCCATCAATGATGTCATCCACATGTGAGGACTACATCCTGCTGTCCTGGGATAACACCTATTACAAGGTAAGCAATTTTGCTTTCTCTAACCGAGGAAGGATGGCAACCAAAAAGTTCATCCTGAATTTTTCTTTCTAAAAATTTGCTGAGATTCCTGAGGTCCAAGGTGGGTCAGAGACCACCAGTCTTTTTGGAATCAGGACATATTTGGCCTAGAATCCCTAGTTCCTTTTCTGTAGTGGAGCCATTTCTATTGCATTGACCATTATTTATTTATTTTATTTAAATTCTTTTATTATACCGATACTCAAGACGCGGTCTTATCGTACCGGTTTACAATAGAACAGGGGAAACCAATTAACTATATAGAAGGTAAAAAAAAAAAAAAAATTAGAAGGAATGGCAGCTTCTGTTGAAGGAGCCTAAGTTATTTGGTATCTAGAGTAAGTCATTGGAGAATTGTTTGGGAGACTAGATCTGAAATTCAGATCTGTACCCTTATATGATCTTTAGTTCCCAAAGGCTTGTTATGAAAGACCATGCAGTTATGAAGTATTGAAACCTTCCCTCAGCTGAAGGTTTATTGGGAAGATTCTTTATAGTAAAAAATTAGGATTAGCCTTGACGTATATTTGCTGTAGATTCTTAGGTAAATCTGTTTGTTACATAGTCCATTCTGATCCTATTGCTGAAGACAAGGGTGCTGATAAGTATACTGATGGCTTCTTCTCCTTGAATAGAAATATTGCCTATAGATTTTAAATTGTTTAGCTGTGGCTGCTGAAAGAGTAAGGAGGGTAAGCATGGTGATCTTTAATGTCTACTGTCTCCTTTACTTTCTCCCCAAAGAGAACATCTGCCAGCTTCTCATGCACATTTCCAGAGAGTCCTGATGTGCACATCCAGCCAGGTATCAATGTTGTATATTAACAAACAAGGAAGAACATACTTTTTCAATCTTTGTGTAGGAATCTCCAGAACTTGGAAATGGCAATTTCCCAAGGAATTTATTTTCTAGCTGACTGTCTTCTGGATAACCAAAATCAGATAGCAGACAGCTTAAGTCATCAGTTACAACCACATGAATGATTGCTACATGACCAGATATTGCAGGAGGTTTTCCAACTTTAGGGGCGTTCTGCAAATAAACCTTTTTGCAACGTTTAGGAACTTCACCAGGAGATCAGCAGTGAACAGAGCTGCAAAAGATGCTTTCTCAATTTCATGGAATCTATTGCTCTGTTATGAGCTTCACTGATTCTGCTTTTAACCAAGATAGTGCAAAAACTGAGATGCCTCTTTTTTTTCATTGTTTTCCCTACCTACAATGCCTAGCTGCTCAACAGCCAATAAAACTGCAGAAATTCACATCCCTCACCATGCAATACAATGGAAATCTACTTACATATGTAGTAATGATGACAAATGGTCCATCCAGTCTGCTCAGCAAGCTGCTTGTTTGTAACTGCCACTCTGTGCAGGTTACCCCTCAAGACACCTTTTAAGGGTAGTAACTGCCCCTTCATGCAGGGTTGCCCCCATGCCTTCTGTTAAGGGTAGCAAATTCCACTCTGTGCAGATTACTGACAAGCCTTCCGCTAAGGGTAGTAACTGCTGCTTGGTGCAGGTTACCCCCATGCACCCTTTTCTTTATTTCCAGTCTCTAGGGATCTGCAGTGTTTATCCCAATCCCTTTTGAATTAATTTACTGTTTTTGTCTTCACCATCTCTTTCTTCCATGAGAGCATTCCAGGCATCCACTGCCCTCCTTGAAGAAATATTTCCTGATGTTGATTTAGAGTCATTTCCCCCCTAGATGGTTTTTGTGACCCCTAGTTCTACAGTTTCCTTTCCAATGGAAAAGGTTTAATGTTCATGCACCATTAAAACGTTTCAGGTATCTAAAGGTCTGTATCATATCTCAACTGACCCTCCTCTCTACCAGAGTATGCATGTTTAGATCCTTCAGCTTCTCCTCATAAGCCTTCCAATACAGACCCCACACCATCTTGGCCACCCTTCTCTTGACTGCCTTCATCCCGTCTGTCATCTTTCAGGTAAGGTCTCCAGAACTGAACACAATACTACATCCCATCCTTCAACCTTTGGCTCTGTCTGCTTGTATGTGGATCTAAAGAGTTGCCCACGGAAATAAAGGAAATTCTCCTTCAAGGAAATACTGTATCGGAAGATTTTAAGTTTTAAATGGAAAAGATTTACTCTGGTACTTATGTTATGGTCAGGACTCCTTTAAGAATCTTTTCCCTTTTTTATTTCAATATCTATTAAGCCTATCCACCTCCAGTTTGAAAACTAACGCCATCTTAGTGCTATAGTAGCATTCCATAAGGATTAAGATGATGCTATGATTTCCCATAAGCCTACGCTTGCCAGATTCATGAAAGTTCTCTTGCCTCTGAAACCTCCAATAACAAATCTTCCTGTTCCTTGGGATCTAAATGTAGACCTTGTTCAGCTAATGAAACCAGCATTTGAATCCTTGGTAAAGAACTAAAATTCCCTTCCTGTAAAGTTTTGTTTTTAATAGCTGTTTCCAACATTTCTTCTAAGATCACATGCTCATAAAGGCAAGCACACTTCTCGTACACTGGACTGTAGAGGAGCTTTATTTGGAAAGAACAAAATCTGAGGAACTCCTCAAGCCATTCCTTTCTTTTAACCCAGCCAAAAGAGGATATTCAGTTACAAAGAGGAATCTTTTGACTCGTATCTCTGATTGCATCACTTATTGTTACGATCAGTCAGGATTACATCTTCAAAATAAGGTGAAAGCCATCAAGCTATGGCAGCTTCTTCAGTATATCTTCACTCTGCTTCCATAGAAGATATCTGCAAGGCTGCCACATGGTCTTCTGTCAATATTGGTGCTGCTCATTAGTACCTAGAAAATGGTTTGCATCAAGGCAGCACATTTGGCAGAGCTGGATTTAGTTTAGTTGAGTTTATTACATTTGATATACCACCTTTCAAAATCAGTGATTTACAATAGTAGGGGCACCTATAGTCAATGGGGTGGGGATCCCCCTCCCCCCCGAGGGATCAGGGATCTGAAACTGCTTCTTTTCCCCTCTAGACCAGATCCTTCCCTCTCCTAGCATCCGCACTTCACCTGAGAGGTGGAGAATGATGCTGGCCCCATCGCATTAACTCCAACAAGAAAATTGAGCACAGAGCCTGCAAGCCCTTGTGCACTGACAGATGCTTTAGCATCTTCACCTTTCTCATGGGCCCCAAACTCAATTTTCTGGCTGGATTTTCTGCTGCTATGTGGCTGGCTCCACTGTACAAAATTAGCAGCACACAGCAGTAGGTACAGATGATGGCTTGGCAGGTTTGGCACTCTGGTGCCTTTGTTTAGCACTAGAGGCAATTCCCTTTGCTTAAATATGTGTATGACCTTTGGGCAAGCAGCTATTTTGAAGCTTATTTAATTAATTCCTTCAGTTCTTCCCTCCAACCACAGTCTGTTCTCATGGGCTACATTGATTCACTGTTGGTATGAAAAATAAGTAAATTATATGCAACCCTCAGCTTGGGCATCCTCACTTGTAAGTCTGATGCTATCCTGCTTGTCCATAGAGAAAGCTAAGTTGCACACCTGTAACAGATGTTCTCTGTAAACAATAGGATAAGATGGTCTTGCACTCCTTCCCTCCTCCTTTAGAGTTGAAGATAAACTTGTCATACTGATTGAGGAGACTTGTGCAGCAGACAACTATTCAAGAAGGTCCATGCATGCCCAGAGAGACCTTGGTCTTTCCGATCTCGGAGAGAGCTTTTCTGTCTCTGTACCATCAGATGACGTCACCCACTTGTGTGACTGATTTATCCTGCTGTCTATGGAGAGCATCTGTTATGGGTGAGCAATTTAGCTTTCTGAAGTGCTATGATAAAGCTCTTAGGAAATCTTGAATGGATGAAAGTAAGTATACAAATCCACTTATTGTATCTGCAATTATGTATCCTTTGTCACTTATTTAAAAACATTTTAATCCACTTATAATTCACCTGGCAAGTAAAGCAGATTACAACATGCTTTGACTCCCTATTTTCATTACCTTTTTCTTCAGTTCTCCTGCCCTGTTCTCCTTTTCTCCTCAATAGATTTTTGCAACTTTTCAGTGTGCGCAGTTTCTGATCATCCACATGTTCATGTTTTGCAGCATGAATTCCAGGTTTATCCCTTATAGTGAGCTGACTACTTACATTTATATGCTTTGATCCATATACACCTCTGTTATTTAGATGTTCCAATAATATCTAAAGCTATCTATTCCCTTTTTCTCTCCTGTTCTGAAGATATTTTGCCTAGCAATACATAGTTAAAAACTATATCTACAGTTCATGATTCCACAAATTGAAAAAGGGTTTTTTGACTTTGGGTTAGGTAGAAAGTGGCCCTAATCTTGTCTCTGCTCAGCCTCACCTTTTATAGCTTTTCTTCTTTACCAGAATGTGTTCACCACCTATGGCAATGGATGTACTGGCAGCCACTCATTGCACTCACTTATGAATTTAATGGATCTTTATTTTGCAAGGCTCAGAGGTTGATGAGGCCAATAGCTGTGGTATCAAAGAAAACTGACACAGAACAGCTCAGAGCCCCTGTTGGGGGTCTGAGCCTTCCTAAGAAGTCTCCAAAAATTGTAAGCCCTACTTACAAAGTATTAGCACTGACTCATGTGCCATAAATGTCTGCCCTCTCCACCTATGCAGCTGATCTTTTTTTTTTTTTTTTTTACACATTACATCAGTGGTCCCCAACCCTGTCCTGGGGGGCCCCACACATGCATATTCATTGTGGATATCCGGAAAACCAACCCAGGACAGGGCTGGGGACCACTGCATTACATTTTCACCAGAATGTCGTTTTGATTATCCTAATTTCTACCTTATCTGAACCAGCTGAATTCAACATGTCTCATTGATAAGCAGAATAGGCTGGGGGGGTTTTTTTAAGTCAAAAAATCAAAATACTAAAATCTGCCTATATTTTCTATTTTAGGATGGCATCTCGTATTAGCTTAGAGCTGCATCAATAGCATTTTGAAAGTTGCCTGTTTTGAATGCTAAAACTGTAATCTGAACTTAGTTTTGTTTTTTTTTTCAATTAAGTGATGTTTCCATTCAAAACAATAAGTGCATATAAAAGTAGTTCATGGAATCTTTTCATAAGCTGCTTTATTCCATCCACAAGATACTATAAATACATTGTGAACACATAGGATTACAGTCCCATGTTGTGGACCTAGATGATTAAACCCAACACAAGCCAGGACTTTGAGATCTCATTTGAATATAAAGTTGTAAATAGTTCTTGAGAAGGTAGGGATATTTGTAAGTGGAGATAGGAAATCAGCATTATTGGAATTAGTATTGGTTGTACTCTTTGTCTTCAATGGAAGCAGATAAATGTCAACAGTCGGAGCTTCTTTGTGTAACAGGTTTTGTTTTAGTTTACCCTACATTGTATTCCTATTAAAATGGGCATTATCATAAACCTTGATATGCATTCCAAAATCTCTTTACGCTATTAAGTGATCATCTACCTATTTACAGTTTGCTCTTGGGTTGAAGAGGTATATTTGTTTTCCTTCTTGCAGATTGAATTGCTGCAGACTGTGATTGAAAAAGAGAAACAGAGCAGCCAGGACTTTGAAAACTTGAGCGAGGAACTCCTGAAAGAGAAGGAACAGCTAAAAATTGTTCTAGAAACTATGAAAGCTGAGAAGGACAGACAGGTAAAAAGTAGCAGAGATCACTCTTTGGCTTTTGAAGTTGAATCTCTTAATTGCATTCACCCACATGCGTATAACAAGACTGGAAGAAGCTACCTTAAGTGATTGGTCACAAGCAAAATATAGTAAGACTTTGCTAAATCACAGTCTTAAAGAAACTTGCACTTCTCTGCCCTCCTGCTCCCAAGTTGAACAATGTATATTAGGTGTGAGAAGAAGAAAACATTTTGTTTTGTTTAGTTTCATTTTTGGGGGTGTTTTCCCCATGAATTTTGTTACATTTGTATATTTTGTTTAAAAACAAAACATTAAAAACAATGAAAAAAAAAAAAAAGTAACTGGGCCTCCTGAAAAAATGCTAGAGCCAGGATCCTCTCCAGCTCGCACTTACCCAGTTCGGGGGGGGGCTCTGATGCCAAGGCCCAAGCCAAAGCCTTGGCCTTGCGTAAGCCTAGTTCGCCGTACATCACTGTAACCTCAGCCTAGACCATATATGAAGCCTGTATCTGATGCTTAGGATTCAGCCTCTACCTGAAGGCCAGGTCTCATTGCCTGGGCCTCGGCCTGGGGCCCAGTCTGGAGACCAGGCCCCAGTATCAGGCCTGGTTCTGAACTGAGGCCCAAGTGTTGGGACCCGGTCTCCAGACCAGACCCCAACATTGGGCCTGGGCCCAAGCCCTGGCTGAGGCCCAGGAGTCATGACCCGATCTCCGGACTGGGTTCTAGCATTGGACCCTTGCCATAGGCTGAGGCCCAGGCATTGGGACACAGTTTCCGGACCAGGCCCTGACATCAGCCAGGGCCTAGACCCTGGCCAAGGCCCAGATGTTGGGACCCAATCTCCAGATGGGGCTTTGGCCTTTGACCCTGGCCTAGGCTGAGCCCTAGGCGTCGGGACCCAGCCTCTGGATTGGGCCTTGGAGTCTGGCCTTGGCTACAAAGCTGGATACCCGATGGTAAGGTAAGTTTGTACAATTTTTGGAGTCTTGGCCAAGACCACAGCATTGCTCTCAGGCCTAGGCTTTGGCTCCTGCGTCGGACCACAGCCTACACCTAGGCAAGACTCAGGCCTGGGCTTAGGCTGAGGACCCTGCTTTGGGTCTTGGCCTATTCCTTAGGCAAGGCCCTGGCTTCAGACCTGGGCCTAGGCCCAACAGATCAATTTTTTGTTTTCAAAATGAAATGTGAAAACTGACTAAATGTCATTGGATTTTCAGTTTCATTTGAAACGAAATAGGACATTTTTGTCTCATTTCTTATTTCGGGTCTCCTGAATGGCAATCCCTAATGTATATATGACTTCAATTCATTTGCATGCCATCTTTGAACTTTAACAAATTGCACTGGAATATACAAGATGTTGTATGATATTACAAAGTAATCATTCTCTAACTAAATTTAAAACATACTGGAGGTGATTTTCAAAGGCGATACACCTCTAAACATAGCATACTTTCTTAGCAATTTTCAAAAGCCCATTTATATATTTATTTATTTATTTAAATTCTTTTAATATACCGATGCTCAAGACCAGGTCTTATCGTACCGGTTTACAATAAACTAGGGGGAACCAGTTAACAATGAGAGCACATTTATGTGCTTAAAGTGCTTTTATACATGTAAAACCCAGTTTTTAGCATGTAAATCCTTTTGAAAATTATCCCCACAATATAATATGTTAATAGATTGCAGTTTTTAGGTGGAAAAAAAACTCATTGTGCTTCTATTTCCTTTTCAAAACAAAGGGCAACATAGGAATAAGCATGCGATATACAATGTTCTTCATACCTGCACCATGTTGATTATAATAATTTTCAACAGAATAATGTGCGGCAAATAATTATACTGAGCAATAACAGTTTAACAAACCAATTTTTTATTTTACTTGTGCACACATCGATTGTGCATAATATTAAATACCACAGTGGACAATTGTGTATAATTGAAAGATCCCGACACGGCCGTGTTTCGAGGCAGGCTGCGTCAGGGGGACCAGAATTTTCAGAATCTATAATCAGAGACATACAGTTATTGTGCAGTTTGGCGGACACAAGGGTACAGATAGAGGTATCAACTAAAGGGGGGGAGGAACCAGGACACAGTAACTAATTAAATACTGATAAAGATTTGTAGAACAAAGCAGGTAGAGGAGGTTGACAAACTGACAGCTGAGAAAGCCAAAAAAGAAAATATAATAAAAATATTGTAACATAAGGAGAAAATGGGAGGGAAAAAACCCAAATTAAAAAGAAAAAGAGAATTCCCTGTACGTACCAGGATCAGTCCAGACGGTGGGTTATGTCCCCCGTCCAGCAGATGGAGTCAGATCAGAGCTCAAGAGTGCCACCTCATATACCAGCGCATCCTCTGCTGGAGCTCAGTATCTTTCTGACTCCAGCAGATGCGAGTTGGGGAAATCAGTGCTTCCCCAGAGTGACAGGTTTTTTGGTTATTTTCTCTCTATTCTCCAGTTCTTCCTGTCATTTCTTATTTCTATTAACAATTTGGATCAAGTTGTAAAAAAAAAAAAAAAAAAAAAAAGTTTAATTTCTGAGGAGGCGTGCTTTCCTCTGTTCTGCCTCCTTCTGCGGTTTCCTCTCTTTACCTTCGGGGTACGTGTTGTGGTTTTGTGCAATTTCTTGTTTTCAGCTGTTTTCTCTTTCTGTCGGCTTAGCCGACCACTGTGCACTTCGACGGTCCCGCAGCCCGGCAAATTTTCTCGCGGGCCTGGGCGCGCCGGCAGAGGTTTCCCGCCGGCGCCGGAGGACTCGTTGGGCGGGTTGTGAAGGCCTTTAGGCCCCCCGTGGTGCGGTTTGCGTTTGGCCCCCCCCCCCCCGCGAGGCGTTTCTTCAGCGGCACGGCTATGCCGCGCTTTTCCCGTTGCGAGACCTGCGGCGACCCGGGGTCTCGTTTCTCGAGGGAGGGAGTGTGTCCTCGATGCCTCCCCGATGGGGAAGGTGATGCGCACACTTCGGGTGCGTTCCCGACGCCATCCTCCCCGCAGCCCGGGAAGCGTGGGCCGGCCACTTCCTCGCCGATGGCGGGAAGGGCGGCCATTTTAGAGGAGGATCTGGGCGCAGCAAATTCGCCGGAGGAGGAAGGCGCAGTTAAGGGGCCCCCCCGCCTGCATCGATGCCCCGAAGAAGGACGGCCTGCTCAGCTGCATCAAGGGGACCCGGCTGCTGCCGCGCCTCCCGGTCTACCCTTTTTTTTCTCCGGATTTTATCTTAAAGATGCACACTGCATATTTGCAGGGCTTGGCAGATCCGGGAGGTGCTTCAGCTGGCCCTACGGCGCCCAAAATCCCTAAGCTTGCGCTCGCTCCTCCCGGGTCCCTGCCTCCGGCTGGGGCAGTTCCAGGGACCTCTGCCTTGCCATCTCAGCCACGTTTGGTGGGAGCGGCTTCCCTGTCGGGGTTTGACCCCTCGGATCCTTCGGACCCTGCACACCCGGAGGGTCAGGCGGAGGGCGACGATCCCCGCGCCCTGCAAATTTTCCACAAAGAGGAGCTGGAGGACCTCCTTCAGCAGACCCTGCAGGAGCTGGATCTGGATCCACCACCGGACCCCCCGGCACCAGTAGCTCCGGCGATCGCGACATCATCACAAAAGGGGGATCCAGTGCTGGCCGCCCTCAGACCTAGGGCAAAGGCTTTTCCAGTACATGAGTCTTTCCTGCAGCTCCTCACTGGGGAATGGGACGTCCCGGAGGCTTCGTTGAAGGTTTCCCGTGCCATGGAAAAATTATATCCCTTGCCGGAGGATTTCTTGGATGTCATTCGGTTTCCGAAAGTGGACTCGGCGGTCTCAGCGGTGACGAAAAGGACGACTATCCCCGTCACGGGTGGGACGGCCCTACGGGACACGCAAGACCGCAAGTTGGAGACGTTTCTCAAGAGGGTGTTTGAAGTTTCGGCCTTGGGAATGCGGGCCGGCATGTGTAGTTCTTTGACTCAGAGGGCCAGCCTTCTCTGGGTCCAACAGCTCTTGACGTCCCAGCAGTTACCTCCGGAGGAAGCCGCCCAGGCCGACAGCCTGGAGTCTGCTATTGCTTACGGGCCGGATGCCCTGTATGATCTTTTCCGGGTACTGGCTCGGTCCATGGTTTCGGTGGTAGCAGCTCGGAGGCTCCTCTGGCTGCGTAATTGGTCTGCGGACGCCTCGTCCAAGTCGAGCCTGGGATCCCTTCCCTTCCGGGGGAAGTTCCTCTTTGGCAATGATCTCGATGAAATCATCAAGTCGCTGGGGGAGAACTTGGTACATCGCCTGCCCGAAGACAGGCAGCGCCCTTACCGGGCGTTTGCCTCCACTAGAACCAGGGCTAGGGCACAGCGGCGTTACAGGTCGTACCGACAGCCTGGCTCTCTCGCAGCTCCCAGTAGACCGCAGCCTTGGTCACGTTCCTTTCGCGGGCGGTCTCTCCACAGGAGATCTGCCGGGCGGCGACGTGGAAGTCACTGCATACCTTCGCTAGACATTATCGGCTACACCTGCCGCCTTCGGCTTCTGGACACTTTGGTGATCAGGTTATCCGAGCAGGGCTCTCAGGGGCCCACCCGGTTTAGGGAAGCTTTGGTACATCCCACCGTCTGGACTGATCCTGGTACGTACAGGGAAAAGAAAATTATTCCTTACCTGCTAATTTTCGTTCCTGTAGTACCATGGATCAGTCCAGACGCCCACCACTTTGGAACTGTGAGCCTCTGCTCGGCTTTGTATCTGTAGCTGTCTTTTTCTATCTTCTTGCTATGGGGGTTGGTACAGCTCCTCACAAGTTTGACTGTTACGACCTAGTTCTGGGCCGTCCCTGTTCTTGTTCTGGGTGTTTACTTACGTCCGTTTGTTTGATCCAAATTGTTTTGTTTTTCTTGCTCGTTTTGGGCTTTGTTATTCATGATACTGAGCTCCAGCAGAGGGTGCGCTGGTATATGAGGTGGCACTCTCGAGCTCTGATCTGACTCCATCTGCTGGACGGGGGACATAACCCACCGTCTGGACTGATCCATGGTACTACAGGAACGAAAATTAGCAGGTAAGGAATAATTTTCTTATGTATGCACAGGGAAAGCATCACACAAGAAGGGATATAGAGGAACTACAAACTTACTTGTATATTTAAAGCGCGGACAGTTGTCTGCTGATTACTGGAAAAAGAAAGGTAATAGCATGGAACAGGTGAGCTAAATGAACATAATGTTGGGACAGTCAAAGGTAAAATGACAGTAATCTAAGGGACCAGGTGTACAGTACCTTAGTGGTAGATATGCAGCTCAAAGCGGGAAATCAGGAAGACAAAACGCGGCAGTGACTATAACACCAAAGCATTGAGAAGTCTGGAACAATGTAACAAAAAGACAAAAAACTCAGAGGTAACACAAGTATAAAAGGCTCAAAAAAACTGGACCAAAGATTCTAAAGGAATACCTTAAAAATTTGAAGTCCACGAGGACTTTCTCATGTTTAAATTATTATATACAACCGGAGGAGTGCGACTGCTGGGACCATCGCGGGAAGAAATTACAGTAAGGCAACTTTGAAAGGACTGGGAGGTCTCCAAATCTGTAGCTGAAAGATAATAGAAATAGTCACCATGCAAACCAAATTAAATGTGAACTAAGCTCATAAGGGTAAATATTGCAACTTATTTAACCGCGGTGTCCCAGGATAAATAACTGAAATGTTGGCGTTTAAATGAGCACGGGAAAAAGACCGCGCGGAGAATAGGTCATGTGACGATTAACAGAATGTGAATGAGTAGTGAATGAGTGAGAGAGAGAGAAATAGTACTTGGTATTTAGAACAACTATAAGTTAAATGCCTGACAACGTAATTGATGTCAATAATTATGGCAAGGGGACCAAATAGAATATAAATTGATGCGCTGGACCGAAAATTCTGAAGGATTACCGTAGAAATTTGAAGTCCACGAGGACTTTCTCATGTTCAAATTGTACACAACCGGAGGAGTGCGACTGCTGGGACCATCCTGGGAAAAAATACAGTAAGGTAACTTTGAATGGACCGGGAGGTCTCTGAATGTGTAGCTGAAATTTGCACAAAGTCACCATGCAAACCATATTAGATGTGAACTAAGTCTGTAGCAAAAAAACGGACTTACGGGTGAGTGCTGCAAACCTTTTAGCCGCGGTGTCCCAGGGCAATTTACTGAAGGATTAGCATTTAAATGGGCGGGCATGGGGTAAAAAGTGCGTGGAAAAGATGCCATGTGACAATGATTGACAAGATGTAAATGAATGAGTCAAGGGAAAAGAAATTGTATTTGATGTTTTGAACGACTATAAATTCATAGCCTAACACCGTGAATGTCAGAAAAAACGTGGGGACCAAATAGAATATATTAAAAACCATGAAAGAGAAGCAAAAAAAGGGGCGGGCGGGAAGAGGGAAGAGCAAAACATGGGAGGGGGGAGAAGGGGGGGAAGAGAGGGAAGGGGGAAAGGGAAGAGGAAAAAAGTGGAGAAAAAAGGTAAACTGAAATAAGGAAAAACTGAAAAATTACATGAAAAAACTTAGAAAAACCTAGAAGAAAGCAGACCACTCGATTTCCCGGTTTAAGCCAGATGGAGATAATGAGTTCAACTCATATATCCATCTTTGTTCCCTTTGAATAAGTGCTAAAGACCAGTTGCCACCTCATGTAGGCTTGGGAAGCTGTTCCAAGGTGAAAAACTGAAGGTCAGAAATAGTGATATTTGGCCTGCCAGTGGTCTACTAAGGGTGCCTCATAGCGACCTGACTTTAAACAAGAACGATGTTTGATTATCTGGGCCCGAAGAGGACAGGCGGTTTTACCTACATAGATTTGTGAACATGGGCATAAAATCACGTACACCACGCCGCTCGAGGTGCATGTAGTATGGTGTTGGAGATGATATTGTTTTGAAGATGTCTGATGTACAAAGGTCTGGATACTCATGGAATGTATGCAGACAGAGCTGTGGTCATATGGGCCATGTCCTTTCACTGCGTCTGTATTGGTGGGGAGAGGTGGTTTATGTTCAGAAGCGATTAGGCTGTCTCTTAAATTTTGACCCCGGGTAGGAGCGAATCACGGTGGTTCCTGGAAAATTGTATGTGGGAGGAGTAAATTCGAATGAGACTTAATGACTATAACGTCATGACTGTGTACAGAGAAGGGGAGAACGCATGTAAGTTGTGATGAGGTTTCAATGTGGCATCGGCTAAACAGAAGGTCACAGTTAATATATAACGCTCTCTTATAAGCTCGTTTCATAATCTGCCTGGGGTACCCTCGTTCCTGAAAACGTAAAGCCATAGTTTTGGCCTGTCGAATGTAATCTTGGCGGGAAAAACACAGTCTCCGGAGGCGGAGGAACTGCCCAACAGGTATATTGTCTCTGAGTGGACATGGGTGATGACTGGTATATTGTAGTAGAGTATTGCGATTGGTGGGTTTACGATAGAATGATGTTACAAAATTGCCGTCTTGAACACTGACTACAGTGTCCAAAAATGAGATGTAAGAATGGTGTAAACAATACTTAAATTTAAGATGTTGATTACGAGTTAAGCCAATCGAGAAAAAGAAAGTTATATCTCCGTGCCCATCCAGATCAAAAAGATGTCTATGTACCGTAATCAAATGGGAAAAAAAGATTTAAAAGGGGAATTGTGAACAAACTCAGATTCAAATTGGGTGACATATAGACATGCTATGAACAGGCCATTGTAGCCCACATCACAGTACCCTTGATTTGTTGGAAAAATTTCCAAGAAAACTGAAAAAGTTTTTGGTCAGAGCAATACAGGTGAACACTACCAGAAAAGAAGTGGGAATCCATTCTCCTGGGTCACATGTTGATAGAGTGGATTGTACAACTGTGATAGCTCCTTCCTGCGGGATATTGGAGTATAAAGAAACGATGTCTAGAGTGACGAATAAAAAAAGGGTCAGATGGGACAGGTAAATCATTCAGTATGGAGATGAAATGACTGGAGTCCCACACATAGGCATGTTCCATGAGTATCCAGACCTTTGTACATCCGACATCTTCAAAACAATATCCTCTCCAATACCATACTACATGCACCTCGAACGGCGTGGTGTACGTGATTTTATGCCCATGTTCACAAATCTACCTAGGTAAAACCTCCCGTCCTCTTCAGGCTCGGATAATCAATCATCGTTCTTGTTTACATTCAGGTCGCTGTGAGGCACCCTTAGTAGACCACTGGCAGGCCAAAAATCACTCTATTTCTGACCTTTGGTTTTTCGCCTTGGAACAGTTTCCCAAGCCTATACAAGGTGGCAACTGGTCTTTAGCACTTATTCAAAGGGAACAAAGATGGATATACGAGTCAAACTCATTTCCATCTGGCTTAAACCGGGAAATCGAGTGGTCTGCTTTCTTCTAAGTTTTTCTAAGTTTTTTTCATGTAATTTTTCAGTTTTTCCTTATTTCATTGTTTACCCTTTTTTCTCCACCTCTTTCCTCTTCCCTTCCCCCTGCCCCCTGTTTCGCTCTTCCCTCCCCCCCCCCTTTCTCCCCCCCTTTTTTTTTTTTTTTTTTTTGCTTCTCTGTCATGGTTTATAATATATTCTTTTTGGTCCCCACATTTTTTTCTTTCAATCTGTGTAAGGCTTTGAATTTACAGTAGTTCAAAACATAAAGTACAATTTCTTTTCCCTTGACTCATTCATTTACATCTTGTCAATCATTGTCACATGACCTCTTTTCCACACAGTTTTTACCCCGTGCCCGCCCATTTAAATGCTAATCCTTCAGTAAATCGCCCTGGGACACCGCGGCTAAAGTTCGCAGCACTCACCCGTAAGTCTGGTTTTTTTGCTACAGACTTAGTTCACATCTAATATGGTTTGCATGGTGAATTTTTTGTGCTAATTTCAGCTACAGATTCAGAGACCACCTGGTCCGTTCAAAGTTACCTTACTGTATTTTTCCCCTGGATGGTCCCAGCGGTCGCACTCCTCCGGTTGTGTACAACAATTTAAACATGAGAAAGTCCTCGTTGACTTCAAATTTCTAAGGTAATCCTTCAGAATGTTCGGTCCAGCTCATCCATTTATATTGTATTTGGTCCCCTTGCCATAATTATTGACATCTCTACCGACAATTACGTTGTCAGGCATTTAACTTATAGTTCTAAATACCAAATACTATTTCTCTTTCACTCACTCACTACTCATTCACATTGTGTTAATCATTGCCACATGACCTGTTCTCCGCGCGGTCTTTTTCCCGTGCTCATTTAAACGCCAACATTTCAGTTATTTATCCTGGGACACCGCGGTTAAATAAGTTGCAATATTTACCCTTATGAGCTTAGTTCACATTTAATTTGGTTTGCATGGTGACTATTTTCTATTATCTTTCAGCTACAGATTTGGAGACCCAGTCCATTCAAAGTTGCCTTACTGTAATTTCTTCCCACGATGGTCCAGCAGTCGCTCTCCAGTTGTGTATAATAATTTAAACATGAGAAAGTCCTCGTGGACTTCAAATTTTTAAGGTATTCCTTTAGAATCTTTGGTCCAGTTTTTTTGAGCCTTTTATACTTGTTACCTCTGAGTTTTTTGTCTTTTTGTTACATTGTTCCAGATTTCTCAATGCTTTGGTGTTATAGTCACTGCCACGTTTTGTCTTCCTGATTTCCCGCTTTGAGCTGCATATCTACCACTAAGGTACCGTACACCCAGTCCCTTAGGTTACTGTCATTTTACCTTTGACTGTCCCAACATTATGTTCATTTAGCTCACCTGTTCCATGCTATTACCTTTCTTTTTCCAGTAATCAGCAGACAACTGTCCACGCTTTAAATATACAAGTAAGTTTGTAGTTCCTCTATATCCCTTCTCGTGTGATGCTTTCCCTGTGCATACATTTCTCTCTTTCTTTTTAATTTGGTTTTTTCCCCTCCCATTTTTTCCTTATGTTACAGTATTTATTTTTATTGTTGTTTTTATTTTTATTTTCTTTTTTGGTTTTCTCAGTTGGCAGTTTGTCAACCTCCTCTACCTGCTTTGTTGTTCTACAAATGTTTATCAGTATTTAATTAGTTACTGTGTCCTGGTTCCTCCCCCTTTTAGTTGATACCTCTATCTGTACCCTTGTGTCCGCCAAACTGCACAATAACTGTATGTCTCTGATTATAGATTCTGAAAATTCTGGTCCACCTGACGCAGCCTGACATGAAGACTCTGCCTTTAACGGTGGTCCCTCCGGCTATGCCTTTGCCTCCTTCTCCCCTTCCAGAGCCAGGGCTGATTGCTCCAGGTCTCCGTGAAGAACTGGACTGGATGGTTCAGGAGGCCGTCGACAAGGCAATGCATCGACTCCAAGTTCCTCCGGCACAGACACCAGTGCCGATCGTGGAGCCGAACACCGACCCGATTCCAGCAGCGTTGGCACCGCTGTTCTCAAAGATGGAAGCACTTATTGCCGCTTTTCCACCGATGGCTCCAGTGCCCCCTCCACTTACGTTGTCATCGGGAGGAGAAACACCATACCGCGTCCCTCCATCGGGAGTCCTACAGATGCCTCAGCCATCGATGCCGATGCATCCGCCGCCACCGATCCGGCCCTCGATGCCTGCACCGGTGCCTTCGATGCCTTCATCAGTGCCTCCAGTTCTTCCTTCGATTCCTTCAGAGCCTAGACCTGGACCTTCAGGAATTCCACCGCCCCGTCCCCCTCTGGTTCCTAGAGGGGCAGGTGCTGATCCCTATGATACCTGGACTGATGATTCTTCACCAGACACCGATGACTTGCCTTTACCACCTTATCCTACTGAAAGCAGGAAGTGTTCTCCTCCAGAGGACCTTTCCTTCATAAATTTTGTGAAGGAGATGTCTGAATTGGTTCCCTTCCAATTAAAGACCAAACAAGATGACAGGCATCAAATGATGGAGCTGTTGCAATTCCTGGATGCTCCCAAGGAAATAACCTCCATCCCTATTCACCAGGTTCTTCTGGATCTCCTCAAAAAGAAGTGGGAACACTCTGGCTCTGTTGCTCCAGTCAACAGGTAGGCTGACACCACTTATTTGATACAGTCAGCCCCAGGTTTTCAAAAACCTCAGTTGGATCACCAAAAGAGGGCAAGGAGATCAAAACCCCACTCTTCCTTTCCCCCCCAGGCAAGGAGCAGAAATTTCTAGATGCCATTGGTCGCCATGTCTTCCAGGGCTCAATTCTCATCTGCCGAATTGCCTCTTATCAGCTCTATATGACCCAATACAACAGGGTCTTATTTAAGTAGATACAAGAATTGACAGACTCCCTGCCTCAACAATTCCAAGAACAACTTCAAACCCTAGTGAACAAAGGCTTTGAGGCAGGCAAGCATAAGATAAGATCATCTTACGATATCTTTGACACTGCGACCAGGGTATCTGCAGCTGCTATTTCGGCAAGAAGATGGGCCTGGCTCAAGTCTTCGGACCTTTCGCCCTGAAGTACAGGACAGATTGTCTGACCTGCCCTGTGAGGGAGACAATCTGTTTGGCGAGCAGATTCAACGGACGTTGGCTGAACTCAAGGACCATCATGAGACCCTGAGACAGCTCTCTGATGCCTTCTGAGTATTCCTCAAAACAGCCTCTCTGAAAAGACACTAAAGTCCTTCTTCCGTCCGAAGAAATCCTACCCGCCACAGTCTAGAGCTCGTTCTACGAGACCTTTCCAAAAAACCCAGTCTTGTCAACTACGAAAACAAAAGCCTCAAGCAGCTCCTCAGCCGGGCCCTGCTTCCGGTTTTTGACTCCTGCATAGAGAGCAGCAGCCAACTTCCACTGCCTCACATACCAGTGGGAGGTCGATTGTGCCATTTCAACAACACGTGGCACTCAATCACCTCAGACCAGTGGTTCTTGGCAATAATCGCTCAAGGTTATCATCTGACCTTTCTCTCCATCCCACCGGACTCCCCACCTCTACCGACGTGGAGAACATCCAACCACTCTATCCTCCTGGAACAGGAGGTCTCCATCCTCCTCCATTCCAAAGCAATAGAACTAGTGCCCTACTCTCAGCACGGCCTAGGGTTCTATTCCCGGTACTTTCTAATCCCCAAAAATTCAGGAGGCATTCGTCCGATTCTGGACCTCCATGCCCTCAAGTACCGCCATCGAGAAAAGTTCAAAATGGTAACCTTGGGTTCTCTTCTTCCTCTTTTGCAAAGAGGAGATGGGCTCTGCTCTCTAGACCTCTAGGAAGCATACACACATATTGCGATAACGCCATCTCATCGCAGATTCCTGAGATTTCTGGTAGGCCCCAAGCACTATCAGTACAGAGTGCTTCCATTCGGCCTGGCATCTGCACAACGAGTCTTCACAAAATGCCTCATAGTAGTTGCACCCTTCCTCAGGACTCAAGGTGTTCACGTCTACCCCTATCTAGATGATTGGTTGATCAGGGCTCCCACTCAGCAAACTGCTCTGTCATCCCTACATCTTACCTTACACACTCTGATTTCACTAGGATTTCTCGTCAACTGCGACAAATCCTTCTTAGTTCCATCTCAAACTTTATCATTCATAGGGGCAGACTTGGACACCTTGCAGGCAAAAGCTTTTCTGCCTCGACAGTGAGCTCTCACTCTTGTCTCTCTCGCACACCAGCTACAATCTCAGCACCGCATGACTGCATGCCACTTCCTCATCCTGCTGGGACACATGGTGTCCTCAGTCCAGGTTACCCCAATGGCCCGCTTGGCCATGAGAGTCATGCAGTGGACTCTAAGGTCACAATGGACTCAATCCATTCAGCCCCTGTCCACCGTTGTCCACTTCACCGACTCACTCCGTCAGTCTCTAGCCTGGTGGAAAAATCAGATCAATCTCCTCCAAGGCTTGCTCTTCCAGGCTCCAGATCCTCAAATAATTCTCACCACCGATGCTTCCAACCTCGGCTGGGGAGCCCATGTGGCCGAACTGCAGACACAAGGATCTTGGTCTCCAGAGGAAGCCAAAAACCAAATCAATTTCCTCGAGCTTCGAGCAATCAGATATGCTTTCAGGGTATTTCAGGATCGCCTGTCCAATCAAATTATCCTGATTAAGACGGACAACCAGGTGGCCATGTGGTACATCAACAAATAGGGAGGGAAGGGCTCCTACCTTCTGTGTCAGGAAGCTGCGCAGATATGGGCGGAGGCCCTCTCCCACTCAATGTACCTCAGGGCCACCTACTTGCCGGGAGTGGACAATGTGTTGGCAGACAAGCTGAGTCGCACCTTTCAGCTGCACGAGTGGTCTCTCAACCCCTCAGTGGCGGACTTGATCTTCCAACAATGGGGTTACCCTCATATAGATCTCTTTGCGTCACTTCAAAACCACAAAGTAGAGAACTTTTGCTCTCTCCCTCGCAGCCAATACTATCAGCCACGAGATGCGTTCTCCCTCTCATGGGCGACCGGTCTCCTATATGCATTCCCTCCACTTCTGCGTCTCTCAAAGACTCTCGTGAAGTTACTTCAGGACAAGGGAATCATGATTCTGATAGCACCTCACTGGCCACGCCAAATGTGGTTTCCAATACTTCAGGATCTCTCCATTCACAGGCACGTTCCCTTGGGAAAGGACCCACTTCTGATCACTCAAAACAATGGGTGCCTACGCCACACCAATCTTCAAGCCTTGTCCCTGATGGCCTGGATGTTGAAAAGTTAATTCTTCAGCCACTTAACCTTTTGGAACCAGTTTCCCGTGTCCTGATTGCTTCACGGATGCCTTGCACGAGAAAATCCTACCTTTACAAATGGAACAGGTTTAAGTCATGGTGCTCTTCTCAATCCCTTGACCCCTTTACCTGTCCTACCACGAAGTTTCTAGATTATCTCTGCACTTGTCAGACTCCGGTCTAAAAACTTCCTTCATCAGAATGCATGTCAGTGCAGTAGCCGCCTTCTATAAAGGTATCGGGGACATTCCTATTTCAGTACAGCCCCTTGTCACACATTTTCTGAAGGGCTTGCTTCACCTCAAGCCTCCACTGCATTTCTTGGGACCTCAATCTGGTTTTGGGTTGGCTCATGAAACCACCATTCGAGCCTCTCCAATCCTGTGATATTCGCATCTCACATGGAAAGTGATTTTCCTTTTGGCAATCACTTCGGCTCGCAGAGTTAGTGAGTTACAGGCTCTAGTTACCTATCCGCCTTACACTAAACTTCTGCAGGACCGGGCAGTACTCCGCACTCACCTTAAGTTCTTGCCTAAGGTAGTATCGGGGTTTCATCTCAATCAATCCATTATACCTACCTTTTTTCCCAGGCCCCATTCCAATCCAGGAGAACAGGCTCTGCATACCCTTGACTGTAAACGGGCTCTAGCGTTCTACCTAGACCTTACAGCTGCCCACAAGAAGAGCACTCAATTGTTTGTCTCTTTCCATTCCATCAAATTGGGGCAGCCTGTGGGTAAGCAGACTCTCTCTCCTCCTGGTTAGCGGACTGCATATCCTTTTGCTATCAGCAAGCGGGCATTCCACTTCAAGAGCGTGTTAAAGCCACCCTGTAAGGACCATGGCGACTTCAGTAGCACACCTACACTCTGTGCCGCTTCCTGACATTTGCAGGGCTGCCATCTGGAGTTCTCTCCATACCTTTACAGCCCATTATTGCTTAGACAAAGCCGGAAGACAAGATTCCATCTTCGGCCAGTCTGTCTTGCGCAACCTATTTACAACTTGACGTACCAACACCCTTCCGCCTGCCTGTTAGGGTTCAGGATGCCCTCTGCCAAATTCCACCCCAGTCCTAGTACCTTTGCACACCTGGGTTCATTTGGTGCATACTCGGACATCCTCAGCTCGGTACTCACCCATATGTGAGGACTACCATCCTGCTTGTCCTGTGAGAAAGCAAGTGTTGCTTACCTGTAACAGTTCTCACAGGACAGCAGGATGTTAGTCCTCACAAAACTCGCCTGCCGCCCCGCGGTGTTGGGTTCGTTACGTTTCTTATTTTATTTTTTGGCACTTCCTGTAGCTTTTAAACAAGACTGAAGGGGGACCCCTGCTGGCTGCAGGGTTAGTGCCATGCTGGGCATGCCCAGTTAGGTGCCAGTCAAAGTTCTAGAAACTTTGACAAAAGTGTTCCGTGATTGGGCTCCATCCTGTGATGTCACCCATATGTGAGGACTAACATACTGCTGTCCTGTGAGAACACCTGTTACAGGTAAGCAACACTTGCTTTACTGGCACTGCTACTTAACCTAGTGTGCCACCTGAAGTCTCTCAGTATTTCTGTCTCCAGCAGATGGTAGAGGTATAAAACCTGCAGTCTGGAGTATAGAAATAAAATCAAAAGAACAAAGGAAGTCCTCTCAGAGGGTTGTTAGGTACTTGGTGGGTCATCCCCCTGGTTGAGGCTGGCGAGCAGAGTGTTGGTGATCCTTGGCTTAGGCTCATATCCTAACTCCCACACTGTCTGGGTATCTGGTGATCCCGTTCCTTCCTTCAACCTCGGCACGCAAGAACTCTGTGGATCCATCAGTCATCTCTGCAGCTTTCAGGGAAGTATTTATTTTCCCTCTCTCTGAGCATTAAAGTTTGTTGGGAGAAAAAAAAAAGAAGCAGCAAGTGGAGGCTTGGCATTTTTAAAAAGTAAGGAGAAAGAGAGGCTATTTTAGCCAAAAGATCTTCATTCAAAAATTGGAAAAAGGAGCCATCAGAGGAGAATAGGAAAAAGCGTAAGCATTGGCAAGTTAAATGTAAGACATTGGTAAGACAGGCTGAGAGAATTTGAAAAGAAGTTGGCCGTAGAGGCAAAAACTCATAATAAAAACTTAAAAAAATATATATCTGAAGCAGAAAGCCTGTGAGGGAGTCAGTTGGACCATTAGGTGATCAAGGGGTTAAAGGGGCACTTAAGGAAGATAAGGCCTTTGAGGAAAGACTAAACAAGTTCATTGCTATGGTGTTTACTGAAGAGGAGATTGAGGAGATACCTATTCCAGAGACTGTTTTCAAGGGTGATGATTCAGATGAACTGAACCAAATCACGGTGAATCTGGAAGATGTAGTAGGCCAGATTGACAAACTGAATAGTACTAAATCACCTGGAACAGATGGTATACGCTCCAGGGTTCTGAAAACTCAAAAATGAAATTTCAGACCTTTTAGTAAAAATTTTGTAACTTTTCATTAAAATTGTCCATTGTACCTGAAGACTAGAGGGGTGGCCAATGTAACCCCGATATTTAAAAAGGGCTCCGGGGAGATCTGGGAAACTATAGGCAGGTGAGCCTGACTTCAGTGCCTGGAAAAATCATGGAAACTGTTATAAAGAATAAAATCAGAGAACATTTAGATAGACGTGGTTTAATAGGACACAGCCAGCATGTGTTTACTCAAGGGAAATCTTGCCTCACAAATCTCCTAAATTTTTACAAAGGGTTGAATAAACATGTGGACAAAGGTGATTCGGTAGATGTGGTGTATTTGAATTTTCAGAAGGTATTCAACAAAGTCTCTCATGAGAAACTTCTAAAAAGTCATGGAATAAGCGATATTCTTTTGTGGATTGCAAACTGGTTAAAAGACAGGAAACATAGAGTAGGATTAAATGATCTGTTTTTACAATGGAAAAAGGTTAACAGTGGAGTGTACTAGGACCTGTGCTTTTTAATATATTTATAAATAAATTTGTGGATGATACAAAATTATGCAGAGTAGTTAAACCTCAAGTGGATTGTGATAAATTGCATAAGGACCTTGTGAGACTGGAAGACTGGGCGTTCAAATGGCAGATGAAATTTAATGTGGACAAGTGAAAGGTGATGCATATAGGGAAAAATAACCCTTACTGTGGTTACACGATATTAGGTTTCCACATTAGGAGTTACCACCCAGGAAAGAGATCTAGATGTCATAGTGGATAATATTTTGAAATAGTCCAGTGTGCTGTGGCAGTCAAAAAAGCAAACAATGTTTGGAATTATTAGGAAGGAAATGGCGAATAAAATGGTGGATGTCATAATGCCTCTGTATTGCTCCATGGTGAGACCACACCTTGAATACTGTGTGCAGTTCTGATTGCCACATCTCAAAGATATAGTTGCATTGGAGAAAGTATAGAGAAGAACGACCAAAATGATAAAGGGGATGGAACAATTCCCCTATGAGGAAAGGCTAAATAGGTTAAGGCTGTTAAGCTTGGAAAAGGGATGACTGAGGAGGGATAAGAGGTCTACAAAATCATGAAAAGACTTGAATGGGTAAATGTGAATCAGTTATTTACTCTTTTGGATAGTACAAGGACTAGGGGGCACTCCATAACAATAGCAATAGGCTCATTTAAATTAAATTGCAGAAAATTCTTTTTCATTCAACACATAATTAAGCTCTGGAATTCATTGTCTCTGGCTGGAGTCTCTAAACGCATAATTTTGAAAAAGCGTCGTCCGGAAGGGTTGGGGGACCATCCATCGCCAACATTATCGATGGCATCGACGAAGTCAGCGACTGAACACCGTTCAAAGCACCACCATCGACGTCGATACCAGAGGCACTTCTCTCCCCGAAGGAATCAACCGCAAAATGGCCTAGGATTCGGGAAACCACCGGTACCTCCGACGCAGAGGCCTTCATCCCATGGTGACGCACCAGTTGTTGAACCTCCACAGGGCTCTGTGGAAGGACCATCGACACCGCCACCGCTTACAGCTGCTCTGCCTGCACCAGCTGTTACGCAGGAATTGTCAGATTTCATCCATCAAGCGGTGCTCCAGGCCTTAAAAGATCAACAGATGTTGATGCCGGTGCCTGCACCGGTGCCGGCACCACAGCCTAAGTCGATACGACACCGATTCCATCGTCGATACCAGACCCGATGCCATCGATGCCGATGTCACCTGGGACTCCAGGACATCCTGAATTTGCACTGTACCAGCTTTTTATGAAGAAATTTGATGAAATAGCTGGTGCTATTCCATCCAAGCCACAAGAAGAAATTCCTGGACAGATACCTATCGATGATCCGCAGCCAGCTCCTTCAGGAATTCCTCGTCCACCAAGATCTTCTCCAATGTCTCCACATCAGGATGATCCATATGATACATGGGATGACAGGCATACATACACTTCCTCTGAAGGATTTATTTCTGATCCTTCCCCTCCAGAAGAAAGGAAGAAATCTCCACTGGAGGATTTATCCTTTACAAACTTTGTTCAGGATATGGCGGACACCATAGCCTTTACTGAGGAGGATGCTAGACAGCAAACACTGGAGGTCCTCCAATTCATAGATCCTCCAAAACAAGTCTTAGCTATACCTGTCCACGAAGTCCTCCTAGACTTACAGCATAGACTCTGGGAGCACCCATACTCAGTACCTGCTGTCAATAAAAGAGTGGACACTACTTATTTGGTACAGTCTGTTCCTGGCTACCAAAAAGCACAACTTCCACACCAATCAGAGGTTGTGGAATCCGCACAAAAGAAATCAAAACAAATAAGGTCGCATTCCTCCACTCCTCCAGGCAAGGATCATAGATTCTTGGATTCCCTGGGTAGGAAGATTTATCAAGGAGCCATGTTAAACACAAAAATTGCATCATATTAATTGTGCATGACTCAATATCAGAGGAATCTGTGGAAACAGATGCAAGCATTTTCAACTTCATTACCACAGCAATATCAAGAAGCAGCCCAAGCACTCATTCACAAACAACTTGAAGCTGGCAAGCACGAAGTCCGAGCCACTTATGATAGTTTTGAAACAGCCTCCAGAGTAGCGGCCTCTGGTATAAGTGCAAGACGTTGGGCATGGCTTAAAGCCTCGGACCTCAGGCCTGAAGTCCAGGAAAATTAGTTGATCTACCATGTGTTGGTGACAACCTTTTTGGATCTAAAGTGCAAGATGCTGTAGCACAATTAAAAGAACACACAGAAACCCTGCGCCAACTATAGTTAGTTCCACAGATTTCTGCTACCCAGTCATCTCGCCGACCTCCAAGAAAAGACTCTAGACGAACCTTCTATCGGCAGAGGCGTTATTACCCTAAGAACATAAGAACATGAGAAATTGCCATGCTGGGTCAGACCAAGGGTCCATCAAGCCCAGCATCCTGTTTCCAACAGAGGCCAAAACCAGGCCACAAGAACCTGGCAATTACCCTCCAGCATCAAGGGGCAGATCTTCTACGCCGCAGCAAAGAGCTCAGCCCAGACAATCTAGGACGGCTAGAAATCAACCTCCGCCGCAGACAGGACCGGCTGCAGGCTTTTGAGGCCATTCTCAGAGACCAAACAACCTCTTCAACCCTCAACCAGATCTACCGGTAGGAGGCTGAGTATCCTCCTCCTACAACCATTGGATACAGATAACAACAGACCAATGGGTACTTGCAATAATATCTCGAGGTTACCAACTCAATTTTCTCTCAACTCCAGGAGATTCTCCTCCGAGACCTCTTCCTCTAAGCGAAAATCACATAATCCAATTACAAGTAGAATTATCCACCCTTCTGAGAGCTAGAGCTGAAGAGCCAGTGCCCCGGACTCAGCAGGGCAGAGGATTCTATTCCCAATATTCCCTCATTCCAAAGAAAATCGGAGGCCTTCGTCCCATCCTAGACCTCAGAAATGTCAACAAATTTCTGAAGAAAGAAAAGTTCAGGATGGTCTTTCTAGGCACCATGCTTCCACTTCTTCAAACAGGAGATTGGCTTTGTTCTCTGGATCTTCAAGATGCTGACGCTCACATTCCAATACTCCCTCCTCTTCGCAAGTATCTGCGCTTCATGGTGGGTCATCAGCATTTCCAGTACAGAGTTACTACCATTCGGACTTGCCTCTGCTCCCAGAGTATTCACCAAATGTCTGGCAGTAATAGCAGCACACTTGCACAAGGAAAGTGTCCATGTCTTTCCCTATTTAGACGACTGGCTCATCAGAAGTCAATCTCAACAAGGAGCTCTGGCTTCTCTCAGTCGAACAATTACTCTACTTCACTCCTTGGGCTTTCTCATCAATTATCAAAAGTCCCACCTCATTCCGTCTCACCTGCTTCAATTCATAGGAGCAGAATTGAACACCATACTTTCAAAAGCTTTCCTACCCGGGGATCGGGCAGACACACTTTCCCTACTGGCAAACTCGCTTCACTCAAAGAAACAAGCAACAGCTCATCAGTTTCTAACCTTACTAGGCCACATGGCCTCCACAGTTCATGTCACTCCTATGGCAAGGCTAGCCATGAGGGTAACTCTGTGGACTTTAAGATCACAATGGATCCAAGCCATTCAACCACTGTCCTCTCCAATTCAAGTAACCCACCAGCTACGTTTATCTCTCCTTTGGTGGGCGAACAAGGACAACTTGCGCAAGGGCCTACCCTTCCAGCAACCAATCCCACAGATAACTTTAACTACAGATGCATCCATCTTGGGTTGGGGAGCTCACATAGACAATCTCCAAACCCAGTGTACTTGGACAAAACTCGAAGCAACATTTCAAATCAATTTTCTGGAACTTCGAGCTATACGTTATGTGCTGCATGTGTTCAAGGACTGCCTTTCACACAAGACTGTTCTGATCCAAATGGACAACACAGTAGCCATGTGGTACATCAACAAACAGGGAGGTACGGGCTCGTATCTCCTTTGTCAAGAAGCCGTACAGATTTTGAACTGGGCCCTAACACATTCCATATTTCTCTGGGCCACTTATCTGGCAGGCATTCACAATGTAGTGGCAGATCGCCTCAGTCGTCAGTTCCAACCAACGAGTGATCCCTGGATCCCTTAGTAACGACCAGGATATTCCAACGTTGGGGACAACCAACAATAGACCTCTTTGCATCACACCTGAATCACAAAGTGGACAGGTTCTGTGCTCTGCACAACCAGAAACACCAGCCAACCAAGGACGCCTTTCTTGCCCTTGGAACTCAGGCCTTCTATACGCGTATCCTCCGATACCGCTCATAACCAAAACTCTAGTGAAGCTGCAACAGGACAAGGGGTCCATGAAACTCATAGCCCCGAATTGGCCTTGACAGGTATGGTTTCCTACGCTTCTAGACCTCCCGATCAGAGAACCAATTCGCCTGGGTGTAGCTCCCACTCTCATAACTCAGGATCAGGGTCGGTTGTGCCATCCCAACCTTCAATCCTTCTCCCTGACAGCAGTGTATCTCAAGTGCTGATAGCTTCACGAAGACCTTCCAACACGAAAGAATTATTCTTCGAAATGGAAAAGGTTTACCTTGTATTGCATGAAAAAGAACATTGACCCTTTCTCCTGCTCCATATCTTCTCTACTAGAATATTTATGCCATCTCTCAAACTCTGGTCTTCAGACCTCATTTGTCAGAGTGCATCTAAGTGCAATCTCAACTTACCATAACAAGATGGGAGATGCACCAATATCCATACATTCTCTGGTCAGTAGATTTATGAGAGGTTTAATTCACCTTAAACCACCAATTCGGCCACTAGTCACAGAATGGGACCTGAATCTGGTCTTAACAAGGCTCATGCGTGTTCTCTCTTTGAACCCATGAATTCCTGTGATCTTAAATCTCTTACATGGAAAACTATCTTCCTCATAGCCATTACATCAGCTAGAAGGGTTGGTAAGTTACAAGCACTTGTCATGTACTCACCCTATACAAAATTCCTACATGACAGAGTGGTTCTCCGGACACATCCAAAATTCCTCCCCAAGATAGTTACGGAATTACACTTGAATCAATCCTTAGTTTTACCCACATTCTTTCCAAGGCCTCATTCTCACGAAGGAGAACGAGCATTACATACTTTGGACTGCAAGCATGCACTGGCATATAACTTAGACTGCACTGCAGTCCATAGAAAATCCACTCAACTCTTTGTATCTTTTGATCCAAACAAACTGGGTAAAGCAGTGGGTAAACATACTCTATCCAATTAGCTAGCAGACTGCATACAGTTTTGCTATGAAAAAGCAGGCCTTCCTCTTCAAGGGTGAGTAAAGGCACATTCAGTAAGAGCAGTGTCAACCTCAGTAGTACA
Source organism: Rhinatrema bivittatum (assembly GCF_901001135.1). NCBI lineage: Eukaryota > Metazoa > Chordata > Amphibia > Gymnophiona > Rhinatrematidae > Rhinatrema > Rhinatrema bivittatum. The sequence goes on along the minus strand of NC_042618.1, from coordinate 19,827,381 downwards.
CTACTGTTCAGTGCCAATTCTTGACATATGTAAAGCAGCAACATGGGAGTTCTCTTCACACCTTTGCAGCTCATTACTGTTTAGACAAAGAGGGATGACAAGATTCAGCCTGTTTCCAGTTTAATCCCAACTCCTTCTACATCCAACCTACTGTGATCTTCGGCTGCCTCATTTTCACCAACTATACTTCACTGTTGCTTCACTACAAAATGACTCAGCCTCTAGCTTGCTAATCACCCATATGTGAGGACTAGCATCCTGCTTGTTGTCCTGGGATAAAGCAAAATTGCTTACCTTGTAATAGGTGTTATCCTCACGAAACCCACCCGCCACCCTGTGGAGTTGGGTCCGATACGTTTTATTATTTTATTTTTGCTAAAGGTTATTGCTACATACGAGATTGAAGAGAGACCCCTGTGGCAGAGAATATCATGGCATGCTGGGCATGCTCAGTGGCCTCACAGGGCCAGTCAAAAGTTTCTAGAAACTTTGACAGAAAGTTTTCCGCAATAGGGGTCCATCAATGATGTCACCCATATGTGAGGACTACATCCTGCTGTCCTGGGATAACACATTTATTTATTTATTTATAGTTTTTTATATACCGCGGCACGTAATGCACATCACCTCGGTTTACAGCAAACAGTAATTCAGCCATAGGCTTTACGATAAACATAAGTGGAAAAGCCAAACACTTGTTTAACAGTTAACTAGGAATATAAATATATATTTGCAAGGTAAGCAGACAGAGGTGAGGTATTTTACTAGCATGTAGGCATTTGTATCAATCTTATTTGTTGTGCTTTCTCAATAGGACATGCATTAGTGATAAATTACTGTCTTATCATAAGGAGGTGTATTGTGCCTTCCAGTAAAGGGAGTTTGTTTTGCTTTTACTGAGATGTCATGAGAACCAGAATATCCTTTGTTTTTTTTGTATGGTGAATTGTACGGGTAATGCCCTAGTTCGGCTCTGCACCCATTGTTGGGGGTCGAGAGGATTCCTGAGGATGCAGAATGTATATTTACATTTAGCCCCATGACTGTCACGTTCAGCGTGTCACGCATGTGTGAACCATCTGTCGGGTGTGTCCCGGCAGAAAAAAGGTTGATAACTACTGGTCTAGATGACTTAGGACCAACGCTTTTACCACTGACCAAAAATAAGCAGGAGGTAATAAACTTTTTAGCAGACATACCAACTTAAGTGTCATTCATCAAAATTCGTTATGGCGTTAATGCACGTAATAACGCATGCATTAACACCATAATGAATGCAATAATAGCCCTAGCGCACAGCGCGAATGCAAATTTTGGGAAGGGCGGGATTAATGAAGCTCAGTATCGCACCAAGTGATGGCATAATGCATGCTATGGCATGGTTTTAATGCCGAAAATAACTGCACCTTTTTTTCTGGAGTTAAGCTGTGCCATATGACCGACATGGCCATAACACAATTCGTGATAAATTTTTTGAATTGCATTTCGGCCATTTCTGGGCTTGGGAAAGAGAGAGCCTCTGGAGAGACCTTCACAATATGCACCTATTTATATGCCTATAGGAGGGGCAGCTAATAGCTCGAGGTAAGGTGTTGGTGCTGGTTTAGGGGCCAAGTTTTCATGCATAGTGAAACATACGATCAGCACAGTACACCTCGGTGAAGGTTTGATGTCATTTGGAGTGAGGAAGGTCTCACAAAGATGACATTTTGTACTATGTTATCTCGCCCTAGTTTGATGGTACCCTGTTAGAGTCCATCCAGATAGGGCGAGAGAACGTAGTAAAAATGTCATTTGTGTGAGACTTTCCTCACTCCAAAGGATGTCAAATTTTCACAGAGGTGTACTGTTGTTCATATGTCTTAGTCTGCATGTAAAACTGGCCCCTAAAACCTAAACCACCACCAACACTTCACCTCAAGTTATTAGATTGAACCTCCTATAGGCATATAAGTACTTGACTACTATGAAGGTCTTATAGTCTCTCTCGCTCTCTCTCTCCGAAATGTTTACTGCACCATGTGATACTACCTATGCGAAGCACTGTTACAGAGTGGTGTGGTAACTCTAAAATTACCCTAAACATACCCCTTTTCCTTATCCCAGGTGTTAGGCCTGCGATATTATAGCATTTGATGAATCTAGGGGTCAGTTTGTAGAAAGCAACTTTGGTAATATGAGAGATTTGTTACTTCATTGATAATTGCGAGTCCAAGTAGACTCCCAAACTTTTTATTTCTAATTGGGTAGGATCAGCTAGGTCTTTAGACAGTCAAATCTCTCCCTGCATTTTAGTCCTACTATTTTTCCCTATCCAGGGAGTCTTGGTCATCTTTATGTTTAAGAACAATCGATGGCTTAACAGCCACTCCTGCAATCTTATCATTATTTCCTGCAATCTTTCATCTGGGATAACTGCACTAAAATTACATGACAGAAAGAAATCTTGTGCCAGGCAGAATGTATTTGACCTCTCTGGACTCTTTGCTTCCTATCTGTTAAATATGATTGAATCCAACTCAACACAGAACCACCTATGCCAAAGACATTCAAGCTCTGTAGCAAGGTCTCATGATATATGCTATCAAAAACTGCAGATAAATCTAATTGTATCAAGATACCCGAGGAATCCTGATCCAAAAAACTAAGTGTCCATTAAGCTCAATAATAAATATTCTGTAGAATGGTGCCTACAAAATTTAAACTGGTTCACATCAAGGAATGGGCCCAAGAAGTGGTGCAAGACGTCCAAAGCTACGACTGTGCATTGATTGAAGAGGCAGTTGCATCGGCATACATGTGCAGGGGTCGTCCGTACTGGAGGGGCTAAAGGTTCATTTGACTGGAACGCAGGTGACATCTTGGGCTGAGTGTCAACAGGTGTTGCCACAAGAAATCTGTTGGGTGGCTACTTGGAAGTCATTGCACACTTTCACACCAAACATTACTGCTTGAATGTTCAAGATCTGGACTTCAAAGGGTTTGGGGAGAGTGTACTGCAAACGAGACTATCTCTGTCCCACTCGTTTAGGAAAGCTTGGATACATCCCAGGAGTCTGGACTGATTTGGGGTATGAACAGGAAAGGAAAATTAGTTCTTACCTGCTAATTTTCATTCCTGGAATACCACAGATCAGTCTAGAGCCCCACCTGTTCAGGAAAGTCCACTCATATTAGAATATCTTGGTGCAGAGTTGCTTGTTGGGTTCAAGTGTGTTCTATTTCATGTTCTTGGAGGTTCCCAGCACACAGTTAATCAATTGGGGCTCTGCCTTCCTCCTGCTCATTGAGAGGGGTTGAGAATCTGTTATTTATTGTTAGTTTTTCTTATCTTGACTTGGGTTCTGCAGGTGACTCACTAAGTTAAGTAGCAGTGTCAGTAAAGCTTTTCTTCTCTGTCTCCATCTGCTGGCAGGGAGGCAAAACCCAGGAGTCTAGACTGATCTGTGGTATTCCAAGAACAAAAATTAGAGGTAAGAACAAATTGTCCTTTTTACATGTGTAATTGCACTTCACCCAGGTAAGTTGGCTTTTGCAAATTTCTACACTATATGCCATTGAATTTTCAATAGGTTTTACATATGTAAGTGCGCATAAATGGCTTTTGAAAATTGCTATGATAGTATGTTGCATTTACACATATAACTCTTTTGAAAATTACCTCCTAATTGCACAAATATGGATATGTACTGTCCTACTAAATGTCTCTTCTGGCTAAAACTAAAGCAAATTTGGCATTATTATCTGGTAATTCTCCATGATTCTCAGTTTATGGCTTGTTGCACAAATATAGGTCCCAGGAAACTTGCAGGTGGGTCACTAAATGACATCCCATTAAGAAAATAAAAAAGATATGTTATTCTGTGGTTTAGAAAACAAGTTAAAAGCAAATTGTTAACAAATCCTCTCCTAACCTGAGAACTTTTAATGTATTCTATACATTTAGCATAAAACTTGGGAGAACTGGCCTGGCCCCTTTGCTCAGGCCATAGTGCTATGGTTCATTGCATCCAAATTCAGACCTCTATCTGCTAGGCCTGGACATGCTGCAGAAATGGTGCATCTGGGCAGTGAGGAAGGGAAGATGCTGTTCATTACTGTAGCAGTAATGAGGGTGCAGTTCAAAGAAAAGGCCCTTCAGACTGGCAAGAGTCCCCCAGGATGCCTAGGTATGCCATCTAAGGGGATGCAGCAAAACCCGCTGAAGGGAAAAAGGGGGGGTGGAAAAAAAGAATCTTTAGAGAACAGTTGTAGAATTATATACAGTGTGCCCCCTAAGTTTGTCACAACTCTTTAAATAGGTCTTATGTAGAGGGAGAATTACATGAGGAGGGGCTGAGATACCAATGTTCATTAACCAGGAGAGAAATACTGGGGTATTGGATAACCTCAAGATAGTGAACAGTGTAATAAGGTGGAAACTATTCTAAAGATCTAAATCATAGAGCATATAGAAAGAAATGGTTTAATGGAACACAATCAACATGGATTTACCCAAGAGAGAAGTCTTGCCTAACAAATCTGCTTCATTTTTTTTGAAGGGGTTAATAAGCATGTGGATAAAGGTGAACCGGTAGATGTAGTGTATTTGGATTTTCAGAAGGCATTTGACACAGTCCCTCATGAGAGGCTTCTAAGAAAACTCACCTAGAATATTGCATTCCTTTCTGGAGGCCTTAATTCTGAAAGGATATAGAAAGAATGGAGGTGGTCCAGAGAGAGACTATTAAAATGGTGCTGGATCTGCACCAGAAGCCTTATGAGATGACTATGGGACCTAAAGATAGATAAATCCTAGAAAAGAGGAGAAATGGGGATATGATAAATATTGAAATACCACAAATGTATAAATAATGCACAAGAAGCAAATTTCTATTTAGAGGAACCAATGCCCTTGAACAATTGTTACATTTTCCCACAGTTAAGCAGGCCTGGTTGATGAATGTTAAGAAATGTGCTTTTTATGTCATTTGACCACTACTCTGGAATGCTCTTCCAGATGACTTAAAAAACTTAGATGCTGTTTTAGTGTTCTGCAAGTGATTAAAAGCCTTTTTGTTTGTGCAATTTAATAATAATTAAGGCAGTGCTGGATGAATTCTCTTTTTTGAGATGTTATGTTTTTTATTTTAAAGTGTATTTATTAATGAGTATGCTTTGATTTTAATGTTGTAATCCATCTAGCATGAGTAACCACTAAAAGTGGAATAGAACAGAATATGAGTAACAAATAGAGATTATCGTTTAAATTATAAATGTTTATTATTTGTTCATTCATTGTAGGTAAAGCACCTTGAACAAGAAAACAATCACCTCAATCAAGCTGTTTCTTCTCTGAGGCAAAGGTCTCAGATCAGTGCTGAGGCCAGAGTTAAGGACATAGAACAGGAAAATAAAATACTTCATGAGACAGTTACAGAGACGGGCAGCAGACTCAGCAAGCTTGACTACGAGAAAAGACAGCTGCAAAAAGACTTTGAGCAGGTGAAGGAAAAAGTGGAGAGAGTGGAAGAGATGGAAAAAGAGGTCCACAGGTTAGAGCAGCAGAATGAAAAGCTGACCAAAAAGGTGGCATCCATGAAGATAGTCGTGGAGAAAGTGGAGGTTTTGGAGCAAGAGAATAGAGATCTAGAAGTGGAGATCAGGAAGCTGAAGAAGTCCCTAGATATCATGCAGAATGCTTCTGTCAGATTAGAGGTTCTGGAGAATGACAACAAGCAGTTAGACAAAGAAAATCTAGAGCTCCGGAGGATAATGGAAACCATGCGGTTTGCCAGCTCCAAAATGGCACAGATAGAGTCTGAGAACAAAGGGCTGGAGAAGGAGAAAGAAGAACTAAAAAAGAGCATAGAAGTCCTGAAAGCACTGGGCAAAAAATCTGAGCGACTAGAACTGAGCTACCAGAGTTTAAACTCTGAGAACCACATGCTACAGCAGAAGATGGAGATTAGCAGTAAGAAGGTTCAGCAGCTAGAGGCAGAGCTGCAGGAAACAGAGAAGGAAAACCAGGAGCTGCTGAAAAACGTGGAGGTGCTGAAGACTTCAAACAAGAAAATGGAGCAACTAGAAAAGGACAATAAAATCCTGGAACAGGAGAGGTCCCAATTGGAAAAAGATAAAAAATTACTGGAGAAGGAGGCAAAGAGACTGTGGCAGCAGGTGGATTTAAAAGATGCAATTCTGGATGATAACACTGTAAAACTAGCTGCTCTGGAGAAGGAGAACAGAACACTAGAAAAGGAAGTTGCAAGGTTCAAAGATGCATCCAGTAAGGCAAAAGATCTGGAGAGGAACAATAAAGACCTCCTAAAGCAAGTTACAATTGATAAAAGAACACTAGCTACTTTAAGAGAGGTAAGAACATTTTTTTTTTAACCTTCCTTTGATATAGTACTCACTGAGGGGTTGGTTTGTTTTTTTGTTTTGTTTTTTTTAATCCTAGGCTTGGTTCATACTTGTGGGGCTAGCATATATCTCTTTCATATTTGGGAGGTCTTTGACAGAAAAAGACAAACTAATCAATCTGATTGGACAGTTTGATGTTTTTGTAGCATGCATGCCTCTCTGTGGGATGAATTTTAAAAGTTACTTGCATTAAAAAGCTCATATATGCAAGTATATGGGCCGAGCGTAAGCAGCTGTTTTAAAACTGGAAAAATATGTGCATAATATATTTGTGTGTAACAGAATGCAGAAATAAAAGGGGCAGATTTGTGACACGTCAGGGGAATTCCAGGGCAGGGCCAGCATTTACACATGTGTATTCCAACTTTAAAACCAGCAAACACAACATGTTTCAGGCTGTAACCTGTGCATATTCACTTCTGGTCTTTTTCAGGTGTAAGTCTGAATAAAACTCGTTATAACCAAATACTGACTGGGTGAGGTGTCTCAGTTAACTGGAGGGAGTGCAGGCTGAAGAGCAAAGTGAGGTCTTGTTGACCTAGAAATAGACTGGGCAAACTGATGGACTAAGTGGTCAAACTGGTCATTTCCTTCTTGCACGCTTGTTTTAAAATGGTCTCACTTGCACATGTAAAAGCAGAGACGTCCTAAGAAAAGATACAATTAACGTTTCCTCGTTTAACTGCTTAAAATTAGGAGTGCACACACGCTTGCTAGGCGTATTTTATATTATGTGTGTGCACTTGTGCAGACAGTTTAAAATTCCAGCGTATGTAAACTCACATCCACATACGCGCTTATGTGGACACTCGCTCATTTTCAAGTTACTGGCCCTGTGAGAGCTGTGCGCAAGCCCTAAGAACATGAAATTGGTCTCTTGGATGATGGCCATGTAAGGTTTTTTTAAATAGTCTCTTGTATGTTAGTTGACTTTGAATTGTAGGTTGTTTTGGGTTTGTTTTTTTTTTCAATCTGATTCTTTCAGATGTTAGACCTGAGTTTAATAAGGACTTGATTCTCATTTTCCAGGGTAAGTGAGGCTTGAATATATAATGTACTTGGTGTGCAGGGTGAGACGGCCTCCATTGCTTTTTCTTCATTCCATAGTGACCATTATCCCAGGACAAGCAGGATGCTAGTCCTCACATATTGGTGACATCATTGATGGAGCCCTATTGCGGAAAATTTTCTGTCAAAGTTTCTAGAAACTTTTGACTGGCCCTGTGAGGCCACTGAGCATGCCATGATATTCTCTGCCACAGGGGTCTCTCTTCAGTCTTCATTTTTCCGCTCTGCTGTAGGCATCGTGGAGTAGGAGCCTTTGTGAGTTTTCTCACAGTGTTTTGTATGACTAAAAGTCACATTTCTCATTCATTTTCTCCCACACGGGATCTCTCGGGTTTCCACCGGCTGGTGAGTAAATCTTTGTCTCGTTTTTACTCTCTGAGTAAAATTTTTTCCTCTCACTTTTTTTCTCCTCATTTCATAGACGGCTGTCGACGTTAAAATGGCTACGGGATTTTTAAAATGTCCCATCTGTAATCGGACAATGTCCATTACAGACCCACACCTTGAGTGTGTGCTTTGTTTGGGGGGAAAAACACGACGTAACAACCTGCCCTAAATGTGCAGAAATGACCGCGAAGGGAAGAAAGGCCCGCCAAGAAAAGATGGAGCACTTATTCCATCTACAACTTTTGCCATCTCCCTCTACATCTACAAAATCGTCTCCGGCCGGAGTCTTCAAACACATAATTTTGAAAAACCGTCGTCCTGAAGGGTCAGGGGACCATCCATCACCAACGTCATCGATAGCATCGACGAAGTCAGCGATCGAACACTGCTCAAAGCACATCCATCGGCACAGACGCCCATTGATACCAGAGGTGCTTCTCTCCCCAAAGGAATCGACCGCGAAATGGCCAAGAATCCAGGAAACACTGGTACCTCCGCCGGGGCCTTCATCCCATGGAGACGCACCAGTTGTCGAACCTCCACAGGACTCTGTGGAGGGAACATCGACACCCCCACTGCCACCGTGTACAGCTGCTCTGCCTGCACCAGCTGTAATGCAGGAATTGTCAGATTTCATCCGTCAAGCGGTGCTCCAGGCCTTAAAAGATAAACAGATGTCTATGCCGGTGCCTGCACCGATGCCGGCACCACAGCCTAAGTCTATGCCGAGGCGACCATCGATACCAACACCGATTCCATCATCGATACCAGACCCAATACCATCGATGCTGATGTCACCTGGGGCTCCAGGACATCCTGAATTTGCACTGTACCAGCTTCTCATGAAGAGATTTGATGAAGTAGTCTGTGCTCTTCCAACCAGACCACGTGAAGAGATTCCTGGATGAATACCCCTCGAGGATCCGCAACCAGGTCCTTCAGGACTTCCTTGTCCACAAAGATCTTCTCCGCTATCTCCACCTCAGGATGATCCATACGATACTTGGGATGATGGGCATACAGACACTTCCTCAGAAGAATTTGTCTGATCCTTCCCCTCCAGACCAAAGGAAGAAATCTCCACCTGAGGATTTATCCTTTACAAATTTTGTTCAGGATATGGCTGACACCATACCGTTCACCTTGGTAACTGAGGAAGATGCTAGACAGCAAACATTGGAGGTCCTCCAATGTGTGGATCCTCCAAAACAAGTAGTAGCCATACCTGTCCATGAAGTCCTCCTAGACTTACAGCATTGACTCTGGGAGCACCCATACTCGGTATCTGCTGTCAATAAACGAATGGACACTACTTATTTGGTACAGTCTGTTCCTGGCTACCAAAAGGCACAGCTTCCACACCAATCAGTGGTTGTGGAATCCACACAAAAGAAGTCAAAAAGGATAAGGCCGCATTCCTCCACTCCCCCAGGGAAGGATCATAGATTCTTAGATTCTCTGGGAAGAAACATTTATCAAGGAGCCATGTTAAATAGCAGAATTTCATCTTATCAATTATACATGACTCAATATCAAAGAAATCTGTGGAAACAGATGCAAGAATTTTCAACATCATTACCACAGCAATATCAAGAAGCAGCCCAAGCAATCATTCACAAAGGACTTGAAGCTGGCAAGCACGAAGACCGAGCCACTTAATATGGGTTTGAAACAGCCTCCAGAGTAGCGGCCTCTGGTATAAGTGCAAGACGTTGGGCATGGCTTAAAGCTTCAGACCTCAGGCCTGAACTTCAGGAAAAATTAGTTGACTTACCATGTCTTGGTGACAACCTTTTTGGTTCCAAAGTGCAAGATGTGGTAGCACAATTAAAAGAACACACAGAAACTCTGCGCCAACTTCCATTAATTCCGCAGGATTCTGCTACCCAGTCATCTCGTCGGCCTCCAAGGAAAGAATTTAGACGACCCTTCTATCGACAGAGGCGTTATTACCCTCCAGCATCAAGGGGTAGATCTACTAGGCTGCAACAAAGAGCTCAGCCCAGACAACCTAGGGCAGCTAGGCGTCAACCTCCACCACAGACAGGACCGGCTGCAGGCTTTTGAGGTTTTTCCCAGAGACCAAGGCCATCTCTTCAATCCTCAATCAGATCTTCCAGTAGGAGGCAGAGTATCCTCTTTCTACAACCATTGGCTACAAATAACAGGCCAATGGGTACTTGCAATAATATCTCGAGGTTACCAACTCAATTTCCTCTCAATTCCAAGAGAGTCTCCTCCGAGACCGCTTCCTTTAAGCGAAAATCACATAATCCAATTGCAAATAGAACTATCCACCCTTCTGAGAGCCAAGGCTATAGAGCCGGTGCCCCGGACTCAGCAGGGCAGAGGATTCTACTCCCGTTATTTCCTCATTCCAAAAAAAACCGGAGGCCTGTGTCCCATCCTAGACCTCAGAAATCTCAACAGATTTCTGAAGAAAGAAAAGTTCAGGATGGTTTCTCTAGGCACCATGCTTCTACTTCTTCAAACAGGAGATTGGCTTTGTTCTCTGGATCTTCAAGACGCTTATGCTCACATTCCAATATTCCCTCCTCATCACAAGTATCTGCGCTTCATGGTGGGTCATCAGCATTTCCAGTACAGAGTACTACCATTCAGACTTGCCTCTGCTCCCAGAGTATTCACCAAATGTCTGGAAGTAATAGCAGCACACTTGCCCAAGGAAAGTGTCCATGTTTTTCCCTATTTAGAAGACTGGCTCATCAGAAGTCAATCTCAAGAAGGAGGTCTGGCTTCTCTCAGTCGAACAATTACTCTACTTCACTCCATAGGCTTTCTCATCAATTATCAAAAGTCCCACCTCATTCCGTCTCACCTGCTTCAATTCATAGGAGCAGAATTGAACACCATACTTTCAAAAGCTTTTCTACCCGGGGATCGGGCAGACACACTTTCCCTACTGGCAAACTCGATTCACTCAAAGAAACAAGCAACAGCTCATCCGTTTCTAACCTTACTAGGCCACATGGCATCCACAGTTCATGTCACTCCTATGGCAAGGTTAGCCATGAGGGTAACTCAATGGACTTTAAGATCACAATGGATCCAAGCCATTCAACCACTGTCCTCTCCAATTCAAGTAACCCACCAGCTACGTTCATCTCTACTTTGGTGGGCGAACAAGGACAATTTGTGCAAGGGCCTTCCCTTCCAGCAACCAGTCCCACAGATAGCTTTAATTACAGATGCATCCACCTTGGGTTGGGTAGCTCACATAGACAATCTCCAAGCCCAGGGTACTTGGACAAAACTCGAAGCAACATTTCAAATCAATTTCCTGGAACTTCGAGCTATACGTTATGCTCTGCATGCATTCAAGGGCTGCCTTTCACACAAGACTGTTCTGATCCAAACGGACAACACAGTAGCCATGTGGTACATCAACAAACAGGGAGGTATGGGCTCGTATATCCTTTGTCAAGAAGCTGCACAGATTTGGGACTGGGCCCTGACACACTCAGTTTCTCCAGGCCACTTCTCTGGCAGGCATTCACAACGTAGTGGCGGATCGACTCGGTCGCCAGTTCCAACCACACGAATGGACCCTGGATCTCTTAGTAGTGACCAGGATATTTCAACATTGGAGACAACCAACAATAGACCTCTTTGCATCACACCTGAATCACAAAGTGGACAGATTCTGCGCTCTGCACAGACAGAATTACCAGCTAGCCAAGGACTCTTTTTTTGCTCGCCCTTGGAACTCAGGCCTTCTATACGCGTATCCTCCAATACCGCTCATAACCAAAACTCTAGTGAAGCTACAACAGGACAAGCGGTCCATGATACTCATAGCCCCGTATTGGCCTCGACAAGTATGGTTTCCCACATGTCTAGACCTCTCAGAGAGCCAATTCGCATGGGTGTAGCTCCCACTCTCATAACTCAGGATCAGGGTCGGTTGCGCCATCCCAACCTTCAACCCCTATCCCTGACAGCATGGATGTTGAAAGCTTGATTTTACAACCACTCAATCTTTCAACCAATGTATCTCAAGTGCTTATAGCTTCACGTAAACCTTCAACACGAAAGAATTATTCTTCGAAATGGAAAAGGTTTGCCGTAGGGTGCATGCAATTTCTCTGCTAGACTACTTATGCCATCTTTCAGATTCTGGTCTCCAGACATCATCTGTAAGAGTACATTTAAGTGCAATCTCAGCTTACCATAACAAGATATCTATACATCTTCTTGTCAGTAGATTTATGAGAGGTTTAATTCACCTTAAACCACCAATTTGGCCACCTGTCACAGAATGGGACCTGAAATTGGTTTTAACAAGACTCAGGCGTTCTCCTTTTGAACCCATGAATTCCTGTGATCTTAAATTTCTTACATGGAAGACTATCTTCCTTATAGCCATTACATCGGCTAGAAGGGTCAGTGAGTTACAAGCACTTGTCACGTACTCACCCTATACAAAATTCCTACATGACAGTCTTTCTCCGTACACATCCAAAATTCCTTCCCAAAGTAGTTACGGAATTCCACTTGAACCAATCTATAGTTTTGCCCACATTCTTTCCATGGCCTCATTCTCACGAAGAAGAACGGGCCTTACATACCTTGGACTGTAAGCGCGCGCTTACAGTCCAAGGTATGCTTTTACTTAGACCGCACTGCAGTCCACAAGAAATCCACTCAACTCTTTGTATCTTATGATACAAACAAACTGGGAAAAGCAGTGGGTAAACATACTCTATCCAATTGGCTAGCAGATTCCATACAATTTTGCTATGAAAAAGCAAGCCTTACTTTCCAAGGGCAAAGGCGCATTCAGTAAGAGCAATGTCAACTTCAGTAGCACACTACCGTTCAGTGCCAATTCTTGACATATGTAAAGCAGCAACATGGAGTTCTCTTCACACCTTTGCAGCTCACTACTGTTTGGACAAACAAGGACAACAAGATTCCGCATATGGACAATTTGTCTTAAAGAACTTGTTTCCAGTTTAATCCCAACTCCTTCTACATCCAATCTGCTGTGATCTTCGGCTGCCTCATTTTCAACAACAATATTTCACTGTTGCTTCACTACAAAATGACTCAGCCTCTAGCTTACTAATCACCCATATATGAGGTCTAGCATCCTGCTTATCCTGGGATAAAGCAAAATTGCTTACCTTGTAATAGGTGTTATCCCAGGACAGCAAGATTTAGTCCTCACGAAACCTACCCGCCACCCCGCGGAGTTGGGTCCGTTTTATTATTTTATTTTTGCTAAAGCTTATTACTACATACGAGACTGAAGAGAGACCCCTGTGGCAGAGAATATCATGGCATGCTCAGTGGCCTCACAGGGCCAATCAAAAGTTCCTAGAAACTTTGACAGAATGTTTTCTGCAATAGGGCTCCATCAATGTCACCCATATGTGAGGACTACATCCTGCTGTCCTGGGATAACACCTATTACAAGGTAAGCAATTTTGCTTTAGAGTTTTGAGGCTTCAGATGAGTTTACCGATGACCCCCTCTAGGTTTTTATGTTCATGCTTTGATTTAGTTGCCATAACACAAGGAGAGAGGATTATATCAAGAGTTTGATGTATGTGAACTTTCTTGACTGTGGCCTAGGTTATATGCAAGAAAAATTAGATTTTCTTGCATGTCCACTACAAGCACATCCATTTTGAGGACAGGGAGAGCAATTTTCAAAAGGACTTCTGCAGGTAAAATAGTTTGCACATAAGTTTGCATAGTCTAAGTGGAGGCATTCCTGGTGTTGGGGTAGATTTGCACTTATGCACATACTTGTGGATTTTCAAAAATATTCGTTTAATGCCTGAAAAATGTCTGTGCACAACTTAACTTGTGTAATTCTGTGCTAAGAATAGTTTTCAAAAGGGAAAGTACGTATGTACTTCTGTCTGAAAATCCGTGTAATTTATGTGCATATTTTCTGTCTAATTTATGCGGTCTGTGACAGAATTACTCCTAGGGTGTACATTTTTGCCAGGTTTCTCTTTTTTTCCTGTCATTACAAAAAATGTTCATAAAATAAGATTATCAACTGACTTGTTTTTTTTCAAAGCAGACTGACCCAGTTTTGGTTTATCTTATTAAATGAATGGACTGGTTTTACTTTTCCTTATGAGATCAGAATTACAACTCGGGGAAAAAACCCAGGACTGAATCAGTCCATCCTGATAAACTGAAGCCAGTCGTAACTCTAAACTGAAGCATTTTGAGGTGAAAACTGACACACAGTTACAAAAATGAGTCTTGTACTGAGCAGAATGGAGGGCCAATTGGTCTTTCTGCTGTCTTCTGTGTTGGTGAATTTTCAGGCACATCAAAGCTGTGAGGGTTTGTTGCAAAATACATCAGGTTATTGGCATACAATGTGAGCTTTTGGGTCTTAATTCAATGTTAATTTGACTTTATGGGGGTAATTTAATTTTGAAACTACCCACATTGTTGCAGAATTTTCAGGTACTTTTTACCCAGAGACTTTGCACTAGTTTTCATAGGGGAAGTAAATCCTAGAAAAATTATTTGCACACATTTACACCTGCTGATCTGTGCAGGTGTTTGTTTTTTCTTCAGAAAAAAAATGTTCATCTTTTTGAAAATGTAAAAGTATATATATAGAGAGAGAGAGAGAGAATGAATTTGTATGTTTTTATGCATATATCGAGTGGGCAAGTTTTTAAATGCTTATTTCTGCAGGTAAAGCACTTTTACTTTCAGAAATAGCTTTCAGAAATACCTTCCCTGTGCCTTTAAATATTGCTGCAAACATCTGGTTAATGCAACATCCAAGGCAGAATTTTATTTCTAAGATAAACATGGTGAATTAGAATGCATTGTCACAGATAAATAGGATACTTTGAATTCACTATTCTCTGCTTGTCAACGAAGTGGTGTAGCTTAATAATCACTGTTCTTGGGCGAGCAGCTGGGCCTGGCAGAGGAGCTAACAAGCGAGGAGTCCGGTCTATCTTTATCATGCCTTTAGTCAACACTATCATCAGGGTCTCTGGGAGCCAGTGTGTGGAAAAACGCAGTCGCGTTTTGCCCCTCTACCTTTTCTGGAAGTCCAATCACTCGAATGTTGCAGCATCGCACCCAGTTTTTCTAAGGCCTCCGCTTGCTGGCAATCCAGTCTTTCCACCTTCGTGTTGAGGATGGTCACCGTTGACTCCATTTCACCAATCCTCTCCTCCGCTTCTCTGAGTCTCGCTGTATTGTCCTGTACATTTTCTACGAGTTGTGCTACTTTTTCCACAATTATCCCTAAACAGGCATCCAACTTTGAAGTCTTCTCAGCAAATTTTTCCATTACGTCATGAACATACTGGCATTTAGTGTTGGAACCGGTCGAATCATTGCAGCTCTCAGTATTGGAGGCCAAGTCGTCCACTTATGCCTGGTCTGCTCAATGCATGGATGAGACGATGGTGCAAGGAAGAGGGATTCAGTTTTGTTAGGAACTGGGGAACCTTTTGGGGAAGGGGGAGTCTCTTCCGAAGGGATGGTCTCCACCTTAACCAGGGTGGAACCAGACTGCTGGCGCTAACCTTTAAAAAGGAGATAGAGCAGCTTTTAAACTAGAACAAAGGGGAAAGCCGACAGTCGCTCAGCAGCGCATGTTTCAGAGAGAGGTATCTTCAAAGGATACTAATGATGCATTAGAATTAGGGCATCCCGACAGGAGGTTCCAATAATAAGAAAAGTAGTCCAAGTGCCTGTAACTAAAAACTCACCTGAGCTAAAAAAATTCTAACTTATCCCTATCAATTAAAAAGCAGAATGAAAATACAAACAAAAAACAAACTTTGAAATGTTTGTGTGCTAATGGCAGAAGTCTAAGAAGTAAGAATGTATAGCATTGAATGATGACCTAGACTTAATTGGCATCTCAGAGACATGGTGGAAAGAGGATAACCAATGGGACAGTGCTATACCGGGGTACAAATTATATCGCAGTGACAGAGAGGAGCACCTGGGAGGCGGTGTGGCGCTTTATGTCCGGGAGGGCATAGAGTCCAACAGGATAAACATCCTGCATGAGACTAAATACAAAATTGAATCTTTATGGGTAGAAATCCCTTGTGTGTCGGGGGAAGACTATAGTGATAGGAGTATACTACCGTCCACCTGGTCAAGATGGTGAGACGGACAGTGAAATGCTAAGAGAATTTAGGGAAGCTAACCAAATTGGTAGTGCGGTAATAATGGGAAACTTCAATTACCCCAATATTGACTGGGTAAATTTATCATCGGGACATGCTAGAGAGATAACGTTCCTGGATGGAATAAATGATAGCTTTATGGAGCAATTGGTTCAAGAACCGACGAGAGAGGGAGCAATTTTAGACCTAATTCTCAGTGGAGCACAGGACTTGGTGAGAGAGGTAACGGTGGTGGGGCCGCTTGGCAATAGTGATCATAATATGATCAAATTTGATTTAATGACTGGAAGAGGAACAGTGTGCAAATCCACTGCTCCGGTGCTAAACTTTCAAAAGGGGAACTTTGATAAAATGAGAAAAATTGTTAGAAAAAAACTGAAAGGAGCAGCTACAAGAGTAAAAAAAATGTCCAAGAAGCGTGGTCATTGTTAAAAAATGCCATTCTAGAAGCACAGTCCAGATGTATTCCACACGTTAAGAAAGGTGGAAAGAAGGCAAAACGATTACCAGCATGGTTAAAAGGGGAGGTGAAAGAAGCTATTTTAGCCAAAAGATCTTCATTCAAAAACTGGAAGAAGTATCCAACAGAAGAAAATAGGATAAAGCATAAACATTGGCAAGTTAAATGTAAGACATTGATAAGACAGGCTAAGAGAGAATTTGAAAAGAAGTTGGCCGTAGAGGCAAAAACTCACAGTAAAAACCTTTTAAAATATATCCGAAGCAGAAAGCCTGTGAGGGAGTCAGTTGGACCATTAGATGATCGAGGGGTTAAAGGGGTTCTTAGAGAAGATAAGGCCATCGCAGAAAGATTAAATGATTTCTTTGCTTCGGTGTTTACTGAAGAGGATGTTCGGGAGGTACCCGTACTGGAGAAGGTTTTCATGGGTAATGATTCAGATGGACTGAATCAAATCACGGTGAACCTAGAAGATGTGGTAGACATGATTGACAAACTGAAGAGTAGTAAATCACCTGGACCGGATGGTATACACCCCAGAGTTCTGAAGGAACTA
The DNA here is from genome assembly GCF_901001135.1 of Rhinatrema bivittatum. Lineage (NCBI taxonomy): Eukaryota > Metazoa > Chordata > Amphibia > Gymnophiona > Rhinatrematidae > Rhinatrema > Rhinatrema bivittatum. The sequence continues at coordinate 19,810,346 of NC_042618.1, read as the reverse complement.
AAAAATGAAATCTCAGACCTATTAGTAAAAATTTGTAACCTATCATTAAAATCATCCATTGTACCGGAAGACTGGAGGATAGCAAATGTAACCCCAATATTTTAAAAGGGCTCCAGGGGCGATCCGAGAAACTACAGACCGGTTAGCCTGACCTCAGTGCCAGGAAAAATAGTGGAAAATGTTCTAAACATCAAAATCACAGAACATATAGAAACTCATGGTTTAATGGAACAAAGTCAGCATGGCTTTACCCAAGGCAAGTCTTGCCTCACAAATCTGCTTCACTTTTTTAAAGGAGTTAAACATGCGGATAAAGGTGAACCGGTAGATGTAGTATATTTGGATTTTCAGAAGGCGTTTGACAAAGTTCCTCATGAGAGGCTTCTAGGAAAAGTAAAAAGTCATGGGATAGGTGGCGATGTCCTTTCGAGGATTGCAAACTGGCTAAAAGACAGGAAACAGTAGGATTAAATGGACAATTTTCTCAGTGGAAGGAAGTGGGCAGTGGAGTGCCTCAGGGATCTGTATTTGGACCCTTACTTTTCAATATATTTATAAATGATCTGGAAAGAAATATGACGAGTGAGATAATCAAATTTGCAGATGACACAAAATTGTTCAGAGCAGTTAAATCACAAGCAGATTGTATTAATTGCAGGAAGACCTTGTGAGACTGGAAAATTGGGCAGATGAAATTTAATGTGGATAAATGCAAGGTGATGCATATAGGGAAAAATAATCCATGCTATAGTTACACAATGTTGGGTTCCATATTAGGTGCTACAACCCAAACGAGATCTAGGCGTCATAGTGGATAATATATTGAAATCGTCGGTTCAGTGTGCTGTGGCAGTCAAAAAAGCAAACAGAATGTTGGGAATTATTAGAAAGGGAATGGTGAATAAAACGGAAAATATCATAATGCCTCTGTATCGCTCCATGGTGAGACCGCACCTTGAATACTGTGTACAATTCTGGTCGCCGCATCTCAAAAAAGATATAATTGTGATGGAGAAGGTACAGAGAAGGGCAACCAAAATAAGGGGAATGGAACAGCTCCCCTATGAGGAAAAACTAAAGAGGTTAGGACTTTTCAGCTTGAAGAAGAGACGGCTGAGGGGGGATATGATAGAGGTGTTTAAAATCATGAGAGGTCTAGAACTGGTAGATGTGAATCAGTTATTTACTCTTTCGGATAATAGAAACATTAGGGGGCACTGCATGAAGTTAGCATGTGGCACATTTAAAACTAATCGGAGGAAGTTCTTTTTTACTCAACGCACAATTAAACTCTGGAATTTGTTGCCAGAGGAAGTGATTACTGCAGTTAGTATAGCTGTGTTTAAAAAAGGATTGGATAAGTTCATGGAGGAGAAGTCCATTACCTGCTATTAAGTTCACTTAGAGAATAGCCACTGCCATTAACAATGGTAACATGGAATAGACTTAGTTTTGGGGTACTTGTCAGGTTGTTATGGCCTGGATTGGCCACTGTTGGAGGCAGGATACTGGGCTTGATGGACCCTTGGTCTGACCCGGTATGGGCATGATGTTATGTTCTTATGCTGTCTCTATCTTTTTCCCCATTTTGGAGGTCTTGCTGCTCTTTTCTGCCCAAAGGGTAAGGTATGGAACGCTTGGAAGCCTCTTTCCTGTACGTACCCAGATCAGTCCAGACAGTGGGTTGAGCCTCCTTTCCAGCAGGTGGAGACAAACTAAAACTTGCAGGATGCCCTATATCAGGACAGAGCCTATCCTCTACCCCTTCAGTATTCGTCTGTCTCCAGCAGGTGCAGCATCTCCCCTTCGGTTCTCTGCTGTAGGCTAGTCAGCCTCTTCTTTCATTTTCGGCTCAAGCAAGTAGTTCTTTTGATTCCCGCTTGTTTTAGAAACAAAGGAAAAAATCTATGAAGGAAATTTTGCCTTCTTTTAGTGCTTTTACTGTTTTTGTGTGGGAGACGTCCGTCTCCCAGCTCTTGCCCGGCTCAGGGGGGCTTTGCCCCTTTTGCAGGAGGGGGTTCCCTGCATAGTCCTGAGTCAGTGGACGCTTCCAGGTGTGGGGACGACGCTCTCCGGGCCTTGTTCCCCCTCTGGCTGCCGAGAGGGTTTTTAACCCGCTGCTGCGCTCAGTAAAGAAAAAAAAAGGAGTTTAAAAGTTTCAAACTTTCAATAAGTTGCAGGTACTTACCTACCTCTAACTTATTTGCAGCAGTTGACCAGCTTTTTTATTTTTTTCTGGTCAGAGTAGGGCTAGAACCGGCAGCCAGAGAAGCAGAAGGCAGCAGGTTTCCCGCCTGCGCTCTCCTGCTGTGCAGGCTGTCAATCAAGCTTTTTTTTTCAGCTTTTTTTCTTCAGCCGCGGCTTAGCTATGTCCCAGCTGGCAGCCTGCCTTTCTTGTGGGCTGCCCTCTTCGCGTTGTTTGCGGCCCGGCCTCTGCACTGCTTGCCTGCCGGGTGGGGAAGGTCCCTCCTCGGCAGGACAAGCAAATTTAGCCCGGGGCTCCACTCCTCCCGGCATGGCTAGGCCTTTCCCGGGTCGGCAGAGCCCGGGAACGGCCGCCATCTTGGATTTTTCATCGGGGCTGATTTCAGTGCTCCCTGGGGCTGGGGGGCCAGATTTTTTTTATTTAACCCCCGATTTGGCCCCCGCGGGTGCCCAGGGAAAGGGTCCTGGCCTTCCCTCGCCCCCCCCCCCCCCCCCCCCCGCCAAATCCAGGGTCCCTTTTTCAGCGGATTTCGTCCTCCTCATGCACAAATCTTATCTAGCTAGCCTGCGTGAGCTGGACGAAAGCCCCCCCCTTGCCCCCCCCCAAAAAACTCCCTCGTTCAGCGCCATTGACCACTGGACCGGCCGCGGAGCCCCAGGGACCAGTTTGGGTGCGGGTGGTCCCGGGGGTCTCTCCCCTCCCCCCCCTGGTGTCTCCCGTGTCCTCGGACCCCGCTGCTTCCTCGGATTCGGCGGATGCCCCCCCCAGAGGCGGATGACCCTAGAGCCCCTCTTCCCTTTTGTTTTGCAGGAGCTGGGTCTGGAGAGTCCCTCCGTGGATAATCTCATGGCCTCACTCCCTAAGGATATGAACCCGGTTCTGGGAGGGCTCCGGCCTCGGCCTTTCCCTTCCACCCCATGCTTAAGCTCCTTATCCTGCGGGAATGGGATGCTCCTGAGGGTGCACTTCGGGTGGGGCGTGCGATGGATAAGCTCTATCCCCTCCCGGAGGAGGGCTTGGAGCTGCTGCGATATCCATCGGTAGATTCTTATATTTCTGCAGTGGCCAAGCACACCACGATTCCGGTGGAAGGTTCCACAGCCTTGAAGGATTCACAAGATCATAAGCTGGAGGCTCACCTGAAGTGCATCTTCGACGTTCTGGCCCTCGGGGTCCTGGCGTCTTGCTGTAGCAGTCTCATGATGCGAGTGGGCCTCCAGTGGGTCCAACAGTTACTCTGTGCCCGGGAGCTTCCGCCAGGTGAGGCAGAACAAGTCTAACTTCTGGAGGCAGTAACCGCTTATGTATCGGACGCCCTCTACGATCTGGTCCGTGTCCAGGCGAAGGCGATGGTTTTGGCAGTGGCGGCCCGGAGGCTCCTTTGGCTACGCCACTAGTCGGCTGATCAGTCCTCGAAGACCCGGCTGGGCACGCTGCCCTTCAAAGGTAAGATGCTCTTTGGCAAGGATCTTGAGAAGCTTATGGACTCCTTGGCTGACAACAAGGTCCATAAGCTCCCAGAGGACCGCCCTAAGTCTTCCCGATCCTTCGCGGCCTCTCGCTCTCGCTTCAGGGGCCAGCGTCGCTTCGCTTCTCGGGGGTGGGGCGGTTCTGTGAGGGGGGTCTTCTCGTGCACAGTCCTGGTCGCAGTCCTTTTGTGGCAGATGGCCCTTTCGCGAGGGCCAGCCCATGCGTGCCACCGCTAAACCTGCCACGCAATGAAGTTCAGCCGACCCATTCCTCGGTTCCTTACCTCGGCGGATGCCTCTCCCTGTTCTTCGAGGAATGGGTCAAGATCACGTTGGATAGGTGGGTCCTCGACATTATCAGAGACGGGTACGCTTTCGACCTCGTCAGGGAACTTCCAGATCTTTCTTTTCTCGCCTTGCGGCCGGGCCAAGAGGGACGCGATGGTCCAGACTCTCTCCAAGCTTCTGGATCTGGGAGAGGTGGTCCCGGTCCCGGAAAGGGAAATTGGCGCCGGCCAGTATTCTATTTACTTCACCGTGCCCAAAAAGGACGGGTCCTTCCGCCCAATATTGGACCTCAAGAGGGTCAGTCGGGCTCTCAAGATCCCCCACTTCCACATGGAAACCCTGCGGGTGGTAATTGCGGCGGTCTGCCCCGGAGAGTTCCTTGCTTCCCTCGATCTCGCAGAAGCTTATTTTCATATTCCATTTCACCGTGACTATCAGAAGTATCTCCGATTCCACATTCTCAACCAGGACTTCCAGTTTCGAGCTCTCCCCTTCGGCCTCGTGACCGCTCCTCGCACCTTCACGAAGGTCATGGTAGTAGTAGCAGCGGCCTTGCGCCGGGAGGGGATTCTCGTCCATCCCTATCTGGACAATTGGCTCATCAGGGCCAAGTCGGAGACCTCTTGCCGGCGGGCGGTGGATCGCGTCTTGGAGCTCCTTGCCTCTCTCGGGTGGATAGTGAACTTTTCCAAGAGCAAGCTTCAGCCCTCCCAGGAGTTGGAATTTCTGGGAGCCCACTTCGACACCAGAGTAGGCAAGGTTTTCTTACCTCGGGTGCGAGCCCTCAAGCTGATCGATCAGGTCCAGACTTTGATTGCCCTACCTTCCCCGACAGCCTGGGATTATCTCCAAGTCCTGGGATCCATGGCTTCTACCATCGACCTTGTCCCCTGGGCTTTTGCTCATATGCATCCGTTACAGAAAGCTTTGCTGTCCTGTTGGCAGCGTGTCGGAGCAGTTCCACGTAGTCCTTCCGTTCTTGGGTTCTACTGCCAACGAATTACAGTGGTGGCTGTCTCTTCCTCATCTTCTGTAAGGGATGCCTCTTCAAGCTCCACAGTGGACGATAGTGACCATGGACGCCAGCCTGTTGGACTGGGGTGCGGTCTGCCTTTCTCAGTCCACCCAGGGAACATGGTCGCAGACTCAGTCGCGCTGGCACATCAATCGACTGGAAACTTTGGTGGTCTGCCTGGCTCTTCAGGAGTTCCTTCCCCTGATCCGTGACAAGGCGATACGAGTCCTGTCCGACAACTCCACCACAGTGGCCTACATCAATTACCAAGGGGGCACTCGCAGTCCCCTGGTAGCCTTGGAAGCCAGCCGTCTCCTCGCTTGGGCGGAGCGTCACCTACAGTGCCTTGCGGCCTCTCACATCGCCGGAAAAGACAATGTTCAAGCCGATTTCCTCAGCCGGCAGTCGCTCGATCCGGGAGAGTGGGAGCTCTTGGACGCGGCCATGGCTCTGATAGTGGACAGGTGGGGTCCTCCTCACCTCGACCTCATGGCGACTCTGCGCAATGCGAAGGCCAATCGGTTCTTCAGCCGCTGGAGGGAGCAAGGCGCAGAGGGCATAGATGCTCTGGCTCTACCTTGGCCAGCGGACGTCCTTCTGTACGTGTTTCCCTCGTGGCCACTGGTGGGGAAAGTTCTCAGGAGAATAGAGCTCCACCGGGGACCAGTGATTTCTCGTCGCTCCCGAGTGGCCGCGAAGGCCGCGGTTCGCGGATCTCATTAATCTAGCGGTGGACGGGCCCCTGCGCCTCGGTCATCTTCCTAGTCTCCTCCGGCAGGGGCCTGTATATTTCGACCAGGCCGATCGCTTCTGTCTTGCGGCCTGGCTTTTGAATGGCGTCACCTGAGGCGCAAAGGTTATAGGGAGGAGGTCATCTCCACCCTGCTGCGAGCCCAGAAGCAATCGACTTCTCTGGCCTATGTGCGCATCTGGAAAGTTTTTGAGTCCGCGTGTACGGAGGCGGGTGTCCCAGGGCGCTCCGCCTAGATTCCTTTGATTCTTTCTTTTCTTCAGAAGGGTCTCTCTAAGGGCCTCTCCTTCAATTCTCTACGCGTTCTAATCTCTGCGCTCTGCTCTTTCCTGGGTTAGGTGGACGGTCATGCCTTAGCAGCTCACCCTGACGTGATTAGTTTCCTGAGGGGCGTTAGACACCTTCGCCCCCCCTCTCGGGCCACGTGTCCGTCGTGGAGTCTCAAACTAGTCCTTCGTGCTCTCTGTGCGGCTCCCTTTGAGCCTCTTCACCACGCTATGCTCAAGGATCTTACTCTAAAGACTGTCTTTCTGGTCTCTATTTCCTCTGCTCGCCATATTTCCGAGCTTCAGGCGCTGTCGTGTCTGGAGCCCTTCTTGCGTTTTTCGGATTCCGGGGTGTCTCTCAGGACGGTTCCTTCCTTCTTACCTAAGGTTGTCTCCGCTTTTCACGTCAACCGGTCGGTAGAGCTCCCCACGTTCTCTCCGGAGGAGGTCGCGGGTACGGCTGGTGGCGACCTCCGTCGGCTGGATGTCAAACGAATCTTGCTTCATTATCTCCAGTTCACTAATGACTTCCGCGTATCGGACCATCTCTTCGTCCTTTGGAGTGGTCCCAACCGGGGTAAGCAGGCTTCTAAGACCACGATTGCGCGTTGGTTGAAAGAAGCCATTTCCTCGGCGTACCTTTATCAAGGTCGTCCGCTTCCTGAGGGTCTGAAAGCCCATTCCCTGCGTTCTCAGGCTACTTCGTGGTGGAGAGTCAGTTTGTCTCCCCGCAGGAGATTTGCAGGGCTGCCACTTGGACGTCTCTGCACACTTTTGCTCGGCACTAACGTCTGGATGTACACGCTCTGGTGTTCGGTTCCTTTGAGCGGCAAGTGCTTCGAGCGGGACTGTCTCAGTCCCACCCAGTTTAGGGAAGCTTTGGTACATCCCACTATCTGGACTAATCCGGGTACGTACAGGAAAGGAAAATTAGTTCTTACCTGTTAATTTTCGTTCCTGTAGTACCACAGATCAGTCCAGACGCCCTTCCCTGTCTGTCTTCTGGCCTCTCGAAGCTTGTTTTCTTGCATGTCTGCAGATTTTCATATATTTCTTTGTGCAAGATTACTGAGCAATTACACTGGAAGCCTTGGTCATTTTCTTATACCAAGTTGATGCAAGAGCATATAGGTATACCATGTTTTTCTACATTATTCCATATTTGCTCCGTTGAGCTTTACAGTTACTTGCTTGATCCTATTCTTGGGTTTGTTGTTTATGCTTTGACATACGTTATACTGAAGGGGTAGAGGATAGGCTCTGTCCTGATATAGGGCATCCTTCAAGTTTTAGTCTGTCTCCACCTGCTGGAAAGGAGGCTCAACCCACTGTCTGGACTGGTACTACAGGAACGAAAATTAACAGGTAAGAACTAATTTTCCTTTACCAAATGACATCATGCGTTTGGCAGCGATGAAATCGAATATTTGTTAGGATGAATGTGGATCGCAGCTGGAGCGAGTGCAGGTGGCTTCCTTACAGCTGCATCTGACCGAAAGTCCCAATTCACTTTTCTCAATAGCCTTTAAATCATTCGCTGCTACTTAATATTGTCATCTTAGAGTTTACATAGCACTAACCCACATTCGTACTGATAACTCTCAGATCTCCTGGCACAATGTTTGTATATGTTTGTTACTACTGTTTCGCTGCCTATAAGTCTTATGTTTCTCATTTTTAAATTTTGTATGTTTTAACCTGTAAACTGTTTTGGCCAACATACGTTGTAAAAGCAGTATATAAACATTTTTAAATAAATAAACTCTAAGCTTCTTTACATGGATCTTCAGCAGTAAAGAGGGCTGATTTTCATGCTGTAACAATTTTTTTATGTTGGCCACCTTTGTATGTGGAGGTCATGAATCATACATTTTGTTCAATAGGATTACATAGAACACCTTATTTTATTTTCATAAGCCATCCATTAGAAGACTATATCCTTTCTCCTCTAGTGTAGGGCTTATAGCACTGTGCATCTGACTTCATAGAGATCAGCTGTAAAGCCATCTCTATATTGAGTTTTACTGTAGTGCACAAGGAGGACAATTTTAAAGGGATTTAGCTGAGTAGCTAGGAGGTACCTAATTGGCTCCATTGGAGTGAAAATTGCAGTTATATAGCCTCGAAAATATGCATGCAATCTTTCACAATATGCATGCTTTTAGCTGAACTAAAAAGTGGTGTTTCCTGGAGCACATTTAAGTGCAAGGAATAAACTTCATGAGTGGAATTGAATTTTCAAATCTGCATGTGTAATTTACCCCCATTCTTCTGCCCACAGAAATGGAAGGTGGCAAGCACAAAGATATTTTGTGCCCATGTACCTTTAGCTAATTATCAAAGAGAAAATTCTCTTTGAGAATTAGCTACAAGATATGTGGATACAAAATGTCCATGTACTTTGCATCTAGGTGGATTCATGAAAATTGCCCCTAAAATGGTTTGGGAGATTCTGTTTGGTATTCTTTTTTATTTTGTATCTGATGGTACATGATGTAGTATTATTACAGGATTTGATTCATGAGAAGTTAAAGAGCCAGCAGATGTCTGATGAGCTTGACAAACTGAGCCTGGAGCTGGAGAAGATTGGTTTGAACAAGGAACTGCTGCTAACTGATGAAAACAGCATCACTGACAAGTGAGACAATATATCATCATCTCAAACAAATATACAATTCTTCTGTTTGTTTAATTCTGTCATTTTTAATCAGCTCGATTTCCTATCTGGAGTACCTTTGTAAATATCTTTTTCTAGTGATCTTTTTTCACTGGGTATTTTTTTAAAACTATCTTGGTGTATTGAAGTGAATTCTAATTACGTGATCAGCTCAGTACTCAGATACTGAGAAAGTATGAATGCTGTTCTATCTTTTCTTATAGAAAATACAAGATTCTAGAGAGTAACATTAAATCGACACTAACAAAAACGCTAGAAGCAAAAGAAGGAAAAATATCATCTCTGGAGGCTCAGTTGGAAGAATCGCATAACCTGAATAAGCAGCTGCAGAACGAGCTAAACATGGTAAACTTAAACCATATAGGAGAATCTTGGTTTCTTGTCTGTCTTTTTTTTTTTTTGGCTTGGCAGTTTTCCTTGAGTTCCTTTGGTCTTTCAGTTTAACTAGTTTAGTCTTGTGGAGAACAACTTTCAAATTGTGCATAAAAGTATAAAGTCTATAGGTATTTTTATTTACCTAGCGGGAAAAAATTTCCTTTGAAAGTTGGTTTATAAAACGTATGCTCACAGACCTGCACCTGCTATTTGTGTGGGTGCTTTTTTCCTGCAAAATTATGCATCAAGTGATTGTGTACACCCTTAAGTCCTCCACTTGCCTAGACTTCTCCCTTAGAAGCACCTTCACACTCTATGCATAAAAGAGGTACTTGTATACTGGCACTATGCAAGTACTTTTACCTAGAGATAGTGTAGGCAATTTAGAAATGCTCCATTTTTATGTATAAATCATTGTTTTATATGCGGAAATGGCTTTGAAAATTCTTTGTTGTGGTGATCATAAGTGCAATGATCAAGGAGCAACACAAGTCTTTAACTTGAAAACTTATTCTTTTTGCTTGTCTCTTGTATGCCAAATATTTAAATATTGTTATGCCACTGGTTGTTTGTTTGTATTGCTGCTGGGTTGGTTTTTTTTTTGTTTTGGTTTTGGGTTTTTTACTGTCTACTGATTTTTGTTAATACAAAGGTGCTAGTTGAGTCAGTCTGCTCTCCTCTGTGTACTTTTGTATTGAGTAACTATCATATTTCCAGTGGAATATTTTTAAATCCCCCTTTTCCATCTTTGTAAATCCCCTCTCGAAACAGCATGCCTGGGTATATCAAATGTCCTTGGCATCTGACAGCTTCAGCAAAGTCTCCTGACATGGTGTCTAGATCCCCTGTGCCTCTAAAACACAGAAGTATGAAAATCAGTAACCTCTGAATCATTCTGAACCTCTAACATAACTTGTACTGTGCTGCTGTTTCTATTTTTATTTTTTTTCTCTTCTTTCCTTATCTCTTCCATGGACCACCTGCAGCTGTTAGAATTGGGAAGATAGCCAGTGCTTTTAAGATAAGGAACAGGGAATGACCTTCAGTATTGATGTATTCTAACCTGGCAACGCTCCCAGAGTTTGGGTCTTAATTGGCACAGAACTCTAGATAAATGATGTCTCTTGACTTTTGAAATCAGTACATAGTATTTCACGTATCTGGTCATTAGGAGTATTAGATGCTAGATTGCCTATGTCATTTTGACATTTCTTTACTTATTTATTGAAGTTAGAAATATGCAATCAGGTGCTCTTCTGCCAATAAAATAGATTAATGGCGGTAGAAACAAATCAAAACACCAAGATGGCTTGACGAAGCAAATATGATGTAAACTTATATCTAAGATCAAAGAATTTGTATAGTTAAATTCTCCTGGCCATGTAACCTGACTTATATATGTACTTTTTAGTAATTAAAATGCATGAGGCCAGGTGCCCCTGAGATAGTGTGACTTGAAAGAAAGTCAGTTCTTACATTTTTGGACCATGAGTCCATGAATGGTGGTCAAGAAAGAGTATTTCTCACAGGACAAGCAGGATGGTAGTCCTCACATATGGGTGACCTCACAGGATGGAGCCCAATCACGGAACATTTTTGTCAAAATTTCTAGAACTTTGACTGGCACCTACTGGGCATGCCCAGGATGGCACTAACCCTGCAACCAGCAGGGATCCCCTTCAGTCGTCTTTTTTCCACACAGCAGTAGCCACGCGGGTTAAGGAGCTCCACAGAGATTCCTGACAGGAAATTTCCTCACGGAATTACTATTCAACTTTCTACCCCACAGGGGTCCCCCTCTTTCATTTTTATGCACGTGGTGCTCCGGTAAGTTTTTTACCCAATTCCGGTCGATTCCTGTCGTTTTTGGCCCTCATGACCTATTGGCCATCGACCGCACCACGGCTAAATTTTTTCACAGGCTATGACAGGGTTCCGTCGATGCCTGGACTGCACCGTACAATGTCCATTACTGACCCTCACCAGGTATGTTTAATGTGTCTGGGTAGCGAGCATGATATCCTTACTTGCACCAAATGTGCCCTTATGACACCTAAAGGTCGCAAGGCTAGAATGGAGAAAATGGAACTTCTCTTTAGATCAAAAACCCAGACGCCGTCTATAGCATCGACGTCGTCTGAACTGACACAGTCTACATCGCACCATCATTGGGCACCGGCCGGTGTCCGACCAGCATCGATGACTCCACGGCCATCAACACCCTCTGTTCCTCCTCAGGAAAAGGACAGAGGAGAGCGTCAAGAAAAGCATCGACATCGCATGTCTCAGACCGTTGACACAGGCAAGGCCTCGATGTCGTCATTGTCTGAACCGCCATCGAAGAATCCCGACCAGGAAAGGCACTGTCCCTATCTGGTTCAGGGTCACCGAGGCAACCTTCACCGGAACCGGTGATAGGAGCCGCGATTCCACCTCCAACGGTTGTCCCTCCGGCCAAGCCTCCGCCGCCTCCTCCTCATCCTCCAGCATCAGGACTCCATGCTCCATGTTTCCGGGAGGAACTGGATCAGATGATTCAGGAGGCCATCGGCAGGGCGATGCAAGGCTTCAAGGTTCCATAGCTGATACCGGTACCGATGCCTGAACCAGTAACCGATCCCATTCCTGCAGCACTAGCACCGTTACTCACGAGAATGGAAGCGCTGATTGCTGCTTCTCCTCCAATGGATCCGATGACACCGATGGACCCAGTGCCTTCCTCTCCGATTCCGCTTTCATCGACAGAAGGAGAAACACCGTTCCTTCCGCCATCAGGAGTCCTTCCGATGCCTAGATCATTGGTTTCACCGATTGCATCTTTGTTTCCATCTGTGCCACCGACCCATCCATCGATGCTCTCGGTGCCACCGGTGATGCCTTTGGTGCCTCGCCCGGGACCTTCAGGTATACCAGCTTTTCGTCCCTCCAAGGATACTGGGGGTGCTGGAGATGATCCCTACGATACCTGGACTGATGATTCATCCCAGGATACCGATGACGTGCCATCGCCACCCTCTCCTGCTGAAAGCAGGAAGCGTTCTCCGCCAGAGGATTTGTCCTTCATTAATTTTGTGAAGGAAATGTCTGAAGTGGTTCCTTTTCAACTTCAGACAGAACAAGATGATAGACATCAGATGATGGAGCTTCTTCAATTCTTAGATGCTGCTAAAGAACTAACATCTATTCCCATCCATGATGTCCTCCTGGATCTTCTGAAAAGAAAGCTGACACCACATACCTAGTCCAGTCACCTCCTGGTTTCCAGAAGTCCCAATTGGACCACCATTCAGTGGTTGTTGAGTCAGCCCGAAGATCCAAGCCTCATTCTTCCTACCCTCCAGGAAAGGAACAAAAATACTTTATATCCCGCATCGCCTCTTATCAGTTTTATATGACCCAGTACAACAAGGTCCTCTTTAAACAAATACAGGACTTTGCTGAGTCCCTACCTCAACAGTCTCAAGACCAATTACTCGCCCTGGCTCAAAAGGATTTAGAAGCGGGCAAGCATGAAATACGATCTGCCTATGACATTTTTGACACCGCTTCCAGGGTTTCGGCAGCAGCCATTTCTGCAAGGCAGTGGGCCTGGCTAAAATCGTCAGACCTATGGCCTGAGGTCCAGGATAGAATATCTGATTTGCCTTGCACTGGCGATAATCTTTTTGGTGAGCAAGTACAAAAGGCAGTGGCACAACTCAAGGATCACCATGAGATTCTTCGCCAACTCTCCTTGATACCTTCTGAATATCCTGCTAAGCAAACATTCAGAAAGGAGCCCAAGAAATCCTTTTACCGCCAGAGGAAATCTTATCCTCCTCCGTCCAAAGGTCACTCTACTAAACCTTACCAGAAAGGCCAGTCCAGGCAACCTCGCAGGCAAAAGCCGCAAACAACTCCTCAACCAGGTCCAGCATCTGGTTTTTGACTCTTTTCTAGAGAGCAGCATTCAGACTCCACTAAGGCATGTACCAGTGGGAGGTCGTTTGTGCCACATCTGGCACTCAGTCACCACAAACCAGTGGGTTCTTGCCATAATAACTCAAGGTTATCATCTCAACTTTCTTGCCATTCCACCGGACTCCCCACCTCGACTGACATGGGGAACATCAGACCATTCACCGCTCCTGGAACAGGAGGTTTCCCTCCTCCTCCAGTCCAGAGCAATAGAACCAGTGCCCTACTCTGAACAGGGCCTCGGATTTTACTCTCTGTATTTTCTAATCCCCAAAAAGTCAGGTGGCTTTCGCCCGATACTAGATCTTCGGGCCTTAAAAAAGTTCCTACAAAGAGAAAAGTTCAAGATGGTGACCTTGGGTTCCCTCCTCCCCCTTCTACAAAGGGGAGACTGGCTCTGTTCTCTAGACCTCCAGGACGCTTACACTCACATCGCAATAACTCCGTCTCATCGCAAACTTCTGCGATTCCTCGTAGGCCCAAAGCACTACCAATATTGAGTGCTACCATTCGGTCTAGCCTCTGCTCCACGAGTCTTCACCAAGTGCCTCGTAGTAGTAGTAGCGTTCCTCAAAACTCAAGGTGTCCACGTCTACCCCTACCTCAACGATTGGTTGATCAGGGCTCCCACACAGCAAGCTGTTCTGACGTCCCTACGTCTCACCTTGCACACCCTGATCTCTCTGGGGTTTCTCATCAGTTATCCAAAGTCCAGCTTGGTCCCATCGCAAACCCTGTCATTCATAGGAGCAGACTTGGACACCTTCAAAGGGAAGGCATTTCTTTCTCGAACGAGCTCTCATCTCCTCTCTTGCCCATCAGCTGCAGTCTCGACAATGTTCCACTGCACGTCACTTTCTAGTCCTGCTAGGACACATGGCGTCCTCAGTACACATCACTCCCATGGCTTGTCTCACCATGAGGATCCTTCAGTGGACTCTAAGGTCACAGTGGATTCAATCATTTCAACTACTATCAGCTGTTGTCCACATAACCAACCCACTTCGTCTATCTCTAGCTTGGTGGAAGAATCAGGGAATGGAACAGCTCCCCTATGAGGAAAGACTAAAGAGGTTAGGACTTTTCAGCTTGGAGAAGAGACGGCTAAGGGGGGATATGATAGAGGTGTTTAAAATCATGAGAGGTCTAGAACAGGTAGATGTGAATCTGTTTTTTACTCTTTCGGATAATAGAAAGACTAGGGGGCACTCCATGAAGTTAGCATGTGGCACATTTAAAACTAATCGGAGAAAGTTCTTTTTTACTCAACGCACAATTAAACTCTGGAATTTGTTGCCAGAGGATGTGGTTAGTGCAGTTAGTATAACTGTGTTTAAAAAAGGATTGGATAAGTTCTTGGAGGAGAAGTCCATTACCTGCTATTAATTAAGTTGACTTAGATAATAACCACCGCTATTACTAGCAATGGTAACATGGAATAGACTTAGTTTTTGGGTACTTGCCAGGTTCTTATGGCCTGGATTGGCCACTGTTAGAAACAGGATGCTGGGCTTGATGGACCCTTGGTCTGATCCAGTATGGCATGTTCTTCTTCTTCCTTCAAGGCCTTCCTTTTCAAGCTCCAGATCCTCAAATAACCCTTACAACAGATGCCTCCAACATCGGCTGGGGAGCACACGTTGCCAATTTACAAACTCAAGGGTCCTGGTCTCCAGAGGAAGCCAAACACCAGATCAATTTCCTGGAGCTACGAGCAATCAGATATGCTCTCAGAGTATTTCAGGATCGCCTCTCCAACCAGGTCATCCTGATTCAAACGGACAGCCAGGTGGCCATGTGGTACATCAACAAACAAGGAGGAACGGACTCCCATCTCCTGTGTCAGGAAGCTGCACAGATATGGGCGGAGGCCCTGTCCCACTCAATGTACCTCAGGGCCACCTACTTGCCGGGAGTGGACAATGTGTTGGCAGACAAGCTGAGTCGCACCTTTTGACCGCACGAGTGGTCTCTCAACCCCGCAGTAGCAGACTCGATATTCCACCGTTGGGGCTACCCTCATATAGACCGCTTTGCGTCACCTCAAAACCGCAAAGTAGAGAACTATTGCTCTCTCACTTGTAGCCAACACTCACTGCCAAGAGATGCATTCTCCCTCTCATGGGCAACCGGTCTCCTATATGCATTCCCTCTACTTCCACTTCTCTCGAAGACTCTTGTGAAACTACGTCAGGACAAGGTAAGCATGATCCTGATAGCACCTCACTGGCCACGTCAAGTGTGGTTTCCGATTCTTCAGAACCTCTCCATTCGCAGACATATTCCTCTGGGGAAGGACCCGCTTCTGATCACTCAGAATGACGGATGCCTACGCCACCCCAATCTTTAGGCCTTGTCCCTGACTGCCTGGATCTTGAAAGGTTAATCCTGCAACTTCTTAACCTTTCGGAGCCAGTTTCCCGTGTCCTGATTGCTTCACGGAAACCTTCCACGAGAAAATCTTATCTTTACAAATGGAACAGGTTTAAATCATGGTGTTCCTCACTGTCACTTGATCCTTTTACCTGTTCTACTACAAAGTTTTTAGACTATCTCTGGTACTTGTCAGAGTCAGGTCTCAAAACTTCTTCTATCAGAATGCATGTCAGTGCAGTAGCTGCCTTCCATAAAGGTGTCGGGGATGTTCCTATTTCATTGCAACCCCTCGTAACATGTTTTCTGAAAGGCTGCAAGCCTCCACTGCGTCCTCCGACCCCTTCTTGGGACCTCAGTCTGGTTTTGGGTTGGCTCATGAAACAACCATTCGAGCCTCTCCAATCCTATGATCTTCGCTATCTCACATGGAAAGTGATTTTTCTTTTAGCGATCACATCAGCTCGCAGAGTTAGTGAGTTACAGGCCCTAGTTACCTACCTGCCTTACACAAAACTTCTGCATGACTGGTCAGTGCTCCGCACTCACCCAAAATTCTTGCCTAAGGTAGTATCGGAATTTTACATTAATCAATCCATTATACTACTCACCTTCTTTCCCAGGCCCCACTCCAATCCAGGAGAACAGGCTCTGCAAACAAGCTCTCACATTCTACTGTACAGCTGCCCACAGACAAAGTACTCAATTGTTTGTTTCCTTTGCTTCATTCAGATTGGGCCAACCGGTGGGTAAGCAGACTCTCTCCTCCTGGTTAGCGGACTGCATATCCTTTTGCTAGCAAGCAGGCATTCCACTGCAAGACCGTGTTAAAGCACGCTCGGTCAGGGCCATGGCAATTTCTGTAGCGCACCTTCGTTCGGTGCTGCTTCCTGATATCTGTAGGGCTGCTACCTGGAGTTCTCTCCATACCTTTACAGCCCATTATTGTCTAGACAAGGCTGGAAGACTAGATTCCATCTTCGGCCAATCTGTCTTGCCCAACCTTTTTACAACTTGACGTACCAACACACTTCCGCCTGCCCATTAGGGTTCAGGATGCCCTCTACCAAATTCCACCCCAGTTATTGTGCCTGTTGCACGTTTTTGGGTACATTTGGTGCATGTTCGGACATCCTCAGCTCGGTACTCACCCATATGCGAGGACTACCATCGTGCTTGTCCTGTGAGAAAGCAAATGTTGCTTACCTGTAACAGGTGTTCTCACAGTACAGCAGGATGTTAGTCCTCACGAAATCTGCCTGCCACCCGACGGTGTTGGGTTCAATACGTTTCTTATTTTAATTTTTGGCACTTTAGCTTTTGAAGAAGACTGAAGGGGGACCCCTGCTGGTTGCAGGGTTAGTGCCATTCTGGGCATGCCCAGTAGGTGCCAGTCAAAGTTCTAGAAACTTTGACAAAAGTGTTCCGTGATTGGGCTCCATTCTGTGATGTCACCCATATGTGAGGACTAACATCCTGCTGTCCTGTGAGAACACCTGTTACAGGTAAGAAACATTTGCTTTATACAGTGCAGTGTGAAAACTCGAGACTGCTATACAATCCAGAGTATGGCATGCCCGAGATCCTGGCAAATTTTAACTCATTGGTAAGAAACCATCTTGCCTTTTAATTTTTTCTGTATCTATGATATGACTCGATCAATTAAATACTTTACATAAGAACAAGCCATACTGGGTCAGACCAAGGGTCCATCATGCCCAGCATCCTGTTTCCAAGAGTGGCCAATCCAGGCTACAAGTACCTAAAAATTAAGGGCCGGATTTTAAGAAGGTTACGTGCGCCGGGCCTATTTTAAAAAGGCCCGGAGACACGTGTAAAGCCCTGGGACACTGTAAGTCCCAGGGCTTTACTAAAGGGGCGGTCTGGGGGCGGGGCAGAGGCAGGGCCAGAGGCCTCTGACACAGCAGTTATTGCCCCTGTGTTGAAGGATCGCGTGCCCGCAGGCTGCCGGCATGCGAAAAGTGCGCCTGCCCAGAGCCAATTAAGTCAAATTATCAATTAAATTACTAAAATTAACTATTGATTTAAATTTAATTATCTAATTCAATTAAACCAATTAACTTTTAATTAAATTGAATTAATTAATTTACTAAGCCAATTAAGTCAAATTGTTGCTCCCTGTTCTCTGTATTTCCCTTAGTTCATTGTAAACCGATATGATGTACCCACGAATGTCGGTATATAAAAGTTGTCAAATAAATTAAGTCATTCATTGCTATACATTCTAGTTCTCCCTTTTTACTTCTTAGACTTCTGGCATTAGCATACAAACATTTCAAAGTGTGTTTTTTGTTTGTATTTTCATTCTGCTTTCTAATTGATGGGCATAAATTGGAATCTTTTAGCTCAGGTGAGTTTTTAATTACAGGCACTTGGATTACTTTTCTTATTAATGGAACCTCACTGTTGGGATGCCCTAATTCTAATGCGTCATTGGTATCCTTTGAAGATACCTCCCTCAGAACTATGCACTGCTGAGCAACTGTCTGCTTTCCCCTTAGTTCTAGTTTAAAAGCTGCTCTATCTCTTTTTTAAAGGTTAGCACCAGCAGCTTGGTTCCACCCTGGTTAAGGTGGAGCCCATCCGTTTGGAAAAGACTTCCCCTTCCCCAAAAGGTTGTCCAGTTCCTTACAAAACTGAATCCCTCTTCCTTGCACTGTCTCATCCACGCATTGAAACTCCGGAGCTCTGCCTGCCTCTGGGGACCTGCGCGTGGAGCAGGGTGCATTTCAGAGAATGCTACCCTGCTGGGAGTTCTGGATTTTAGCTTTCTACCTAAGATCCCAAATTTGGCTTCCAGAACCTATCTCCCACATATTCCTATGTACCACGACAGCCGGCTTCTCCCCAGCACTGTCTAAAATCCTATCTAGGTGACTACCTTCGCACCAGGTAGTCATGTTACCAGTTCATACTCATGCCTACCAGCCTCAGTAAAATAAGTCATATTCTTTGACTGTATCTGAGTTATTGAGTAGCTCAGATATCATATATAATTAACTGAGCATCAATTCTAAGGAAAGCTGATGTGTTAGACTTATGTGATATGGTATTCTAAGGTAAAGAGAGTAATCTTCAAGGGAACTCCTTATTAACATCTTTCTTACTTAGAATTACCTAATTTTTACCCAAGTAAGTTTTGGGATGGTTTGGGATATACTGAGAAGTATAATAGCGTCTCTGCACCTAGTGGCAGAAATGAACAGGAGAATCGAGGAATATGCCACAGATGCAGAAAAAGCAGGACACACAGAACAGATACTGTCAGAAGTATTTCGTAATTTTCGCCTTGATCCTTTGGGTCGTTCCCATGGCAATGGTCCCGAAGAGGAACCAGGATCTAGGGGACATAATCAACCCAGAAGGTGAGATCAGTGGCAAGGTGTGAAGCTAGAGGTGTATGACCGATAGCCCAGGAAGTC
This sequence comes from Rhinatrema bivittatum, assembly GCF_901001135.1. Classification (NCBI taxonomy): domain Eukaryota; kingdom Metazoa; phylum Chordata; class Amphibia; order Gymnophiona; family Rhinatrematidae; genus Rhinatrema; species Rhinatrema bivittatum. Next base: position 19,791,526 of record NC_042618.1, on the reverse strand, counting down.
TAGAGATCCGCCCCAGGAGATTAAACTGCAAGGAAGGGGGTACATCTTAAATGAAACCCTCACCAATGTATGATCTTCGCCTAGGGAATATGCCCCCCAGCAATACAGAGCTGACCCTGGGTACCAACCTCCATTGTACAGGCAATATTCAGATAATTGTCCCTGGGAACCCAAACTTGAATTCAACTGCCTGCTTCTACTGGCCCAAATCAAACCAAACCATCCCCAAAGATAAGTCCAAAGACAGGTACACAGGGAAGTACTGGTGCCAAACCTTCTGCAAAGGTCCAGAAAATTAAAACTACACCAGAAAAGGCTATTAGTAAAGAATAATAGACTGTGACATGAACAGGCTTACTTGTAAATATGGGAACCGTTCAGCTTTGGGACATTGTTTTTCCTTAGATAAGCAGCATGAATTAGTCATGCTGTCTGGGACGTCCTCTGGGTGGCTAGGTGATGGAGCTCTCTTAGAACACAGTCTTTCAGTGTAGTGTGCCTGCTTGGATCCTCCCCTGCTTCCCTCATCCTCCTCAGTCTGTTTTTTTTCCGCACACCTGACTGCACTCAGATCTTTTCCTCCTCAGCAGAACACTTCTCTGAAGTAAAAAAAAAAAAAAAAAAAAAGTTAAAAACAAAATCTGTAGAAAAGGTGTTATTCTATCTTTGCCTCATCCCTTTTTTTTCCACCACCTTCGATTATGCCGCAGCCACCAGGCTTCAAATTTTGCCAATGCTGCAAAACCATGTCAGTGACCGGCCACATGAAATGTTACATATGCCTTGGACTGGACCACGACCAGGGGAGCCTGTAGGGACTGTGGACGCATGACGCCCGAGCCCAGCAGCAGAGGGCTGCCAAAATAAAACTGCAAGAAGCAGCATTGGGCTCGTACGCCCCTTCGAAAGAGTAGACTCTGTCCTCCCCAGGTCTCAAGGAGTCGATGCAGCGCAGAGCCTCCTCGGTAGGGCCTCATGGTTCGTCCAGGCTGGCACCGAAGTGAGTGACAACGGCGCCGACGCACGATGCAGGAGATGCGTCGACGGTGCCATAGACATCTGTGCCGAGTAGCATCGGGGCCCCGACACAGGGAGCCAACCACTTGCTTCGGGATCAAAGCATAAGCACAAAACATTCACACATCGAAGCAAGTCGACAACGACGCCATCGATGCACACAGTGCAAAGACTCCCAAGAAGCACTCTTCAGGACACAAGACCCAGAGAACCTTCCCCTCTCCTAGTCATGGATTCAGACGTGGTACCCTCTTCACCAGCCGCCTCTCATGCTTCCTTGACTTCATCCAGGGTGTACTCTGGCCTGTCCATTGCCTCCCAACATAAAAGGAGATCAGGCCTTCAAGAGCCTTTACAAAAGAGGCACAAGGGGCCCTCCACAATCCCCCCTTCACTCAGAGGTCCAAACACAGACATACTACTGGCTGCGATACCCCCTAGTGGTCGGTGTAGGGATCCTGGACCACCACCCACTGATCCACACAGATGGCCTCCGCCAACCCCTCAAGACACCTTGGCCTCGCAGGTGATGTCCCAGATTTCCCTTATCCTGTGTCAGTTCATTGCCACTATGGAGCAGCAGGGGAGACACCCAGCAGAAACATCGCTAGAAGCCCCCCCCCCCCTCCCCCGTCACCACAAGACAGCCTCAGTTCGGTGCCTTCTCCTGGCCAACCTCTACCAACTCCTTCTGGGGATTTTTCCCTCAGCCATCCATGTCACCAGGATCCTCCCCAGGATACCCCTCTGATCCAGCAGAGGAACAACCTGAGCCGATCTCCGGAAGACTTGTCCTATTCTAAGTTTCTGGAGAAAGTGGGGCAACGCCTCAATGTTGAGACGAGGAAAATCCCTGACCCTAGAGCAGACATCCTGGGCATCCTCAAAATATTTGTCACCTGCGGAGCCCACGGCTTTGCCCTCTCATGAAGTCCTAGACGTGGTCATGACTAGAGCCTGGGAAACTCCTTTTGCAGGACCATTAACTTCTCACAAGACGGAACACTCCTCCTGGGAAAGATTCAAAGTATTTAGATGACTTTGGAAAGAAAGCTTTCCAATCTGGGATGCTGAATGTGAAGATCCAGCAACACCAATTTTATATTACGCAATATTTGTATGAGTGCCTACAATCTTTGAAGTCCTTGCTTCAGGAAGTGTCCCCAGACCATCGTCGTCCTGAGCAATTTCATAATTTGGAGGAGGGATTGAGGCATCTCCTGCGAACAGTATATGAAGGGTTTGAGACTTCGGCCAAATCCACAGTCAATGCTATTGTGTCCAGACATCTCTCGTGACTGCGAGCCAGCGCCATCTGTGAGGATGTTCATGAGAAGCTCGCCAACCTACCCTGTCTCCCAGATAACCTTTTCGGGGTCAAATTTAGAGAAACTGTATCCCAGCGCAAGGAGCAGAAGGTAGCTGTAATGTTCCTGGCTTTTGCAGATGCTGCTTCCTCGAGGTGAAACACCATATTACCAGCGCAGACATTACAGGCCATACCCGTCCTACCGGCCTCCTCAATATACTCAGACTCGTTCTCAGTGTTCCCAGCAACAGGGGGCTCGGCAACGTCAACATGCTCCTTGGCAGCCTCGTCCACCTCAGAATTTCAACCTCCCTAAACCCTCCCAGGATTTTTATTTTTATTTTATTTTATTTATTTAACAACTTTTAATATACCGGTGTTCGTGCAAGCACATCACGCCAGTTTACAATAAACTTGAGAAAGGAGGAAATTACAAAAAACAGGGAGTGGGGGAATGGAGCAGGAGCGAAAAAAAGGGGGGGGGGGGAGAGGGGGGAGAGAGGTAAAGGAGGAAAGACAGCAGCTGAGAAAGGTACAAGGAACGTATCAGTATTTACAGGATAGGTTGCTGCTTCCTCGAGGTGAAATGATCCCATCACTACCGATCCTGGTGGGAGGCAGGCTCTCCCACTTTCTTAAGGCATGGAATGGCATCACATCTGACCTCTGCGTATCATACAGGAGGGCTACTACCTCAATTTTCACTCCAACCCCTCCACTCCATACCTGGTGCGCCAGAAACATCTTCTGCGCATTGCGGTCAACTGCACCTGGAGATCAGCTTGCTTCAGCAACAGTGCATCCGCGAACTGCCTGCAGTGCAGTTCCACCAGGGCTTCTATTCCCAATATTTCCTCATATCCAAGAAGTTGGGAGGATTACGTCCCATCCTAGACCTTACAGCTCTCAACAGATACTTGACTAAGGAAAAATTCAAAATGACATCACTCAAGTCCATCCTGCTCTTCCTTCGACCCAGAGATTTGATGTGTTCACTGGACCTCAAAGATGCCTCTTCGCACATACCGATGCATCCTGCTTCCTGGCGATTCCTATGCTTTATGGCCACTGGCCGCCATTTTCAGTACAAGGTGCTCCCATTTGGCCTCTCCTCAGCCCCCAGAGTTTTTACCAAATGCCTAGCGGTAGCTGTGGCTCACCTCCAACGACAGGGGATTCAAATATTCCCCTATCTGGACAATTGGCTACTGGTGGCTCCCAGCCCGTCCCTTCTGCAGACCAATCTCCTCACAACCATACACTGCCTGGGCAACCTAGAGCTGCTAGTAAACTACGAAAAATCAAATCTGCAACCCACTCAAGTCTTACAGTTCATTGAAGTCCATTTTGACACCACTCGGAACAGAGCCTTCCTCCTGGAAACTCGAGCTCTTGCCCTGACATCGCTCACCAGATGTCTCCAGAAGGCCACTACTGCTCCTCGTCAAGTCCTGACAATCCTCAGCCACATGGCAGCAGCTATCGATGTCGTTCCCCACACTCGCCTCCACATATGGCGTCTGCAATGGGGCCTGAAGACCCAGTGCAACCAGTTTTCCAACCAGCTCTCTACTCCTGTCATCCTCACACCCAGCATGAAACGGGTTTTGGAGTGGTGGCTTACACCAGCAACTCTCAGGGATGGAGCCCCCCTGCGAGCTCCAACACATCACATAATCCTTACCACAGATGCTTCCACCAAGGGATGGGGTGCTCACTTAGTCCACCTTCAAACTCAAGGCCTGTGGTCAGCCTGGGAACGATCGCAACAAATCAACCTACTAGAGCTACGAGCCATTCAAAATGCTCTTCGAACCAGCACTCTGAGGGAAGACAGTCATGGTCCACACGGACAACCAGGTGGCCATGTTCTACATCAACAAGGAAGGAGGGACTGGTTCCTGGAACCTCTGCAGAGAGGCGGTGGGGATCCTGGAATGGGCGGAGAGCAAATCCATTACCCTGCAGGCAACGTACCTGCCCGGCATCAACAATGCCAGGGCGGACAGATTGAGCAGAATCTTTCGCCCTCATGCGTGGGAACTCCATCAGGATGTGGCAGACAAACTCTTTCAGACCTGGGGCCTGCCACACATCAATCTCTTTGCTACAGAACTCAATAGAGCAACTGATGCTACCGCCTTTTGAACCTCTGGATACTTGCCATTACAAGTTCCTCTCCTGGAGGGTGCTGTTTCTGGTAGCACTCACCTCCACAAGATGTCAGTGAGCTGCAGGCCCTAGTGCACTACTCACCGTATCTAGAATTCTATCACGACAAGGTTACGCTGCGTTCGCATCCCACTTTCCTTCCTAAAGTAGTATCAGTTTTCCACCTCAACCAATCGATTACCCTTCCAACCTTTTACCCAAAGCCACATAGTAATGAGGCAGAGCATAAACTACACACGTTGGATTGCAAGCGGGCACTCACTTATTCAAACACCGCACACACACTGAACACAGAGCCTCCCAGCTCTTTGTATCATTCAACCCCAACGCTCCAGGACTTCCGGTTTCCAAAAGGACTCTTTCTGCTTGGATATCAAATGGCATACAATTCTGCTCTCAGAAATATGCAGAGACCTTGCCTGCTTCCCCTAAGGCTCACCAGGTCCGTGCTATGGCTGCTTCTATAGCTTACCTGCATGAGGTGCCCATTCCAGACATTTGCAGAGCTGCCACCTGGTCCTCGCTGCACATGTTTATAGCTCACTACTGCTTGTACAAAAACACCACAACTGACGCAGACATGGGCAAAACAATTCTCTAAGTGGGCACATCTTAATGCTGCAAAGTCAACAGAGAGGAACTGTCCGCCTATCTTCTTTACTGTATTGAGTGCACTACCTCAACTCATCATTGGGACATGATCAGGGACTTGCGCTCATTACATTAGCTGGGGACTCCCAGACAGCATGGCTAATTCATGCTGCTTATCTATGGGAAAAGAGCATGTTTGCTTACCGTAAACGGTGATTTCTGTAGATAGATGAATTAGCCATGCTGTCTCGGACGTCCTCCGGGCAGCTAGGTGGCAGAACTCTTACACAGTCTTTCAGTGTAGTGTGCCTGCTTGAATTCTCCCCCGCTTCCCCTATCCTCAGTCAGTATCCAAGCAACTGAAAGTAGTAACCAACTGTCCGGGGAGGCAGGAGGGTCAGCATGGCTAATTCATCTGCTATCTATAGAAAACACTGTTTACGGTAAGCAGACTTGCTCGTACAATGGCAGAAAATACTTGTTTTCCCTGACATTGGCTAGAAGAGGATACCCCAGTAGATCAGTGGAATTACAACCATACATGGGACACAATTGATAGATGTCTATTTGGTTACGTGTCACCTAATAGGAGGAAAGAGGGACATCCAAGCGATAGGTATAGATGAAGAAGAACTTATTTCCTATCAAGATGTTCCATGGTACAAGATACAAAAGAAACCTGTTACAACTCACTACCCATATTAATGTTGAAGTACAAATTAAAAGACTGATAACTGATTTTTTTCCCTGATGGTAAGCAGAAATTGAAAGAGCTATTATACTGATATATGGACTTGTGGCAATCCTGGGCAAATCAGGTAGGACATCGCAAGATTGAACCTATACATATAGCCATATGCATAGACTTACCTAAGAGACAGAAGCAATTTAATCACCTAAACTCCCCAATCATCAAACCACCAACTCTTGACCTTGGTAATTTTAAAATTGCGCCCTCTGACCAAATACGGGATTTAGGCATACAACTGGATGAGAAGCTCTAAGCTAATCACATCTGGCTAGAAAAAGTTAAGGATTTTACAAATATTTCAAAATGCATCTGCAAGGCTCTTACTAGGAGCCAAAATATTACACTGGTTACCAGTTCACTTCCGAATCCAATTTAAAGTACTAACTTTAATATTAAACATCATTCTCTAAAATAACACTGATATGAGTTGCATATCATTACAACCTTACAATTCCCAACTATCATTAAGATCCCAAAATAAAGGTTTACTGTCTGTCCCCAACATACAAAGCACACACTTGACACAGATAAAAGACAGTTTCCATTGCTGGACCAAATCTGTGGAACTCCCTACCTGGAAGGCTACGACTGATCCCAGACAAAAAGAAATTTAAAAAGGAGCTAAAAACATGGCTCTTCAAAAACGCATGCAACCTAACCTAACTCAATTAGAAGAAAGGAGTCTGTAAATTGTCACTTAATGAACTAAACAATTACATTCTCAAATAATTCCCACTCAGATACACTCAATCTAAAGTGAAGAATGATTATTTATGCATACTCTTCGTCATGAACTATGCCTTTTACTCAGCATGTCATCTACTGTTCCTCTTTCAAGTATTGACTGAGTCATGAATGTATTGATCTGACCCTATGAATGTATAGACCCATATTATAAATCTCATGAAACTATCGAATAGCCATGATCTGTGAATGTCTCTTGTGAACCGTTGTGATCTTAGGAATGATGGTATATAAAATGCTTAAATAAATACTTGTTATACAAAAAGTTATTGATGGTTTAATCACACAGGGGGTCTTGATCTAAAAATTCAGTCCTATGAATACTAGTGTTTTTCCAGTCCCTAGGCCAGATGGAGATTGGAGAATGATTTTTAGATTATAGAGAGATAAACAAAGTAACACTCTTAATCGGGATACAGAATTGTCATTCTAGCAGTGTTTTATTACAACTCCCAAGGTATACCTATAAGACTACGTTGGAATTGTCTTAACTAGTTTTGGGCTATATCAATCACAGTTGACAGTCAGTGGTTAACAGCCTTTATGTGGGGTGACACTCAGTTTGTCTGGACTCCTCCCAGCTGCTATTTCAGCAGTTGTTGCAAACCTGTTAAAACACTTTCCTAATGCAGCAGTTAATACAGTTGTCTATTATCACTGATTACACTGAAATTGAACAATTAGAAACTTTATCATAAGTCTGGTTAATTTTAAGAGATGCTGGATATGTTGTCTCCCTTGAAAAAAAAAATCCTCTATAGGAAAATGTGGTGAATTTTTTGGGATTCACAATATCAAAAGAAGACAGAGGTCTGTCCACTAGCTTTAAAAAAAAAAAAAAAATTTCAGCTGCAGCCTTCAACCACACTAAAGCAATTAAAATATATATTAGGGTTTTTAAATTTTGGTAGAAGTTTTGTACAGGATTTTTCAGTGAAAATAGCACTTCTCTATAGAATTTTAACTGATAGTAAGGGAGGACCACTAATTAATTGGACCCTAGAAGAACAAGCATGTTTAACATCCCTGATAAATGATTTGAATCAGGCTGCTGTGCTTTTGGAGTGTAATACTGCTCAAGCATTAAGTGTGGTAGTATATATTTCAGGCACAGCTGGATATGGTTTTTTTTTTTCAAAATCATGTTACAAAAACATTAGTACAGTTTGCATACTGGTTATTTACCCAAGCTGAAAAAAGTTGTTCCTAGCAGACAAATTGATGGCAGCAATTTTTAAAGGGATTTTGAAGGGAAGAGATCTGGCACAGGGACTGAGGATATTTATCTGCTCTCCCTTAATCGCGCCTACCTGTCTGCAACACCTTCCAAATTTTGTAACAGGAAGGCCTTGCAAAACAGGTAGTTGAAGTGGCTAGCTCTCTTTGAAGATCCACAGCTGATCTTTCATTATGACCAACCTTGGCAGATTTATACTCACTCCCTGAAGTTGTAGAAGGAGTGATGGGAGATAAGCATTTGATACCTCTCTATTCTCTAGTAGAATATGAGTCAGTATTTTTACACGGATGACTCAGCCATCAAGTCACATGATTCTACTAAACACAACACTGCTGGAATAGGAATTATGCCTGGCAAATTCACTCCAGATTTCCAGATTCAGAAACAATGGAAACTGTTTTTAGGTGACCATACAGCTCAATATGCAGAAATTGCAGCTTTTCATTTTGCTTTTAAACATGCTCAGAAAGAACTTAAACCTGTATTGATTGTCATAGCATGTATTTGGCATGATCTTTTAACAATGATCTGCTTATTTGGATCTGTAATGGTTTTGTTATGTCCAAAACGAAACCCCTACAGCATGTAGCAAAGTGGAAAAATGTTCATGAGCTTTTTTTTTTTTTTGCAATGATCGGATATTCAAGTTATTCATGAGCCGGGACTCTGAGCTCCTGAGATGTCCCCTCACACAGTTGGAAAAACTCCCTTGCAGTCAGTCTAGCACAGGCAACTGCAAATACAATTAAAGTGATGGCTATTACCTATATGCCAGGTCTCAAAGAGGAACTCGATCAAGTTATACAGTGCAGGAGAATCCTCTAGGCTATCCTAAAGATTACATCTATGAGGTAAAAGATGGAGTGCGTCATGTTTTAATGCCTGAAGGTTTACGAATTGTACCTCACGTAAAAGCACGGCTGGGACTGGTTAAAACAGCACATTTTTTTTTAGGTTACCTACATGGTGGTAAGAATGCCACACTATCACAGTTAAAGGTATGATATTGGTTACCTACTATGGCTGAAATGGTACAGTGTACTAGCTAAATGTGAACCTTGCTTAGGTTAATCAGAATACATGACCAAAAGTGCCTTACCTTCTCTCACTGTGTGCTAATAATCCTTATGATCAAATATATATCAATCTTATTAGGACCATTGCCATCATGTATTGGTATGTGTTGATCATTGTGCAGGGTTTTGTTGGTTATACCCTGTTAAGGCTGCCTCTGCTAAACACACCTGTGAGGCTCTCAATTCATTAGTTGCACTTGCTGTCCAAAAATCCTGCAATTTGATGAGACCTGCTTTTCCTTCACAAACATTTCGGTCCTGGGCAGAAGTGTTAGGTATCACTGTAGAATACAATGCCCTCTACCATCCCCAAAGAAGTAGCAAGGTGTAGAGGAAAAATTATGATGTAAAACAAGCTCTCACTAAATCGTTATGTGGGACATGATTTGCAGTGGTTTCCATTGATTCCTATGGTACAATCAGATGCCTGTATATATTAAGATTTCGCCTGTCTCACATGAACTAATCTTTCAGCCTTATCCATACCCCATAGTGGTTAAAGAGAGGGTTCTGGCCATATCAACAATAATTCTAATAGATGGTAAAACATTAGGACAAACTTTAGGGTTGCAGACACATAATGGTCTTAAACAACTACAGCAAGTAGTGAATGAAGAGTTAAGGGATTTACAGCAAAACAGTACTGGAATTTGATATACCCTTAGATTATTTTTATTATCCCAGGACAAGCAGGATGCTAGTCCTCACATATGGGTGACATCAATAATGGAGCCCTATGTACGGAAAACTTCTCTCAAAGTTTCTATGAAACTTTTGAATGGCACTGGAGTGCCTACTGAGCATGCCCAGCATGCTATGATATTCCCTGCCACAGGGGTCTCTCCTCAGTCTTCTTTTTTCCGCGAAGCGGTTAGCCTCGCGGTTTGATTGGAGTCTGAGGTGAAATTTCATCTCCACAAAAAATCGGAAAATTTCAATTAAATTTTTATCCATCGAGGGGTTTTTCCCATTTGTTACCGGCTGGTAACTTTTTTCTCTTTCGATTCTCGGCTGGGAACGATAAAATTCGGGTTCGCCGTCGACGGCTGTCCGGCGCCATGGCCTCCGGGTTCAAAAAATGCCCGAATTGTAATAGAACAATGTCTATTACTGATCCGCATGGTGAATGTGTTCTTTGCCTCGGCAAGGATCACAACATCCAAGCGTGTTCATCCTGTGCTGAAATGACCACGAAAGGTCGACGACTGAGGGCCGAAAGGATGGAGCAGCTCTTTTCAGTCCATCTGCTGCCAAGACCGTCGACGTCGGCCCAGTCTTCGCCATCGGCCTCGGTTCGGCAGTTACTATTAAAAAAGAAACTTCCGGCTGCGGGGGACGCTTCCACTCCATCCCCGTCGATTTCATCGAAGGCATCCACTTCAGGAAGCGACAAACAGCCTGAGAAGCATCGCCATCGACATCGACGGCGGGAGTCGGTGTCCGGAGACACTAACACAGGTACGGCCTCCCCTGCTAAGAAAACCCGGACGGAAGCAGAGGCTCCAAGGCCTACTGATGGGCGATCCCCACCGATATCGGTGCCGGGTTCCGAACCTCCTCAGGGCCCTGAGGAGGAATCGGCATCGCCAACACCGCCTCCCTCCACAGCTGCTCTGTTTTCACCAGCTATGCGTGTGGAACTTGACATACTCATTCGTCAAGCGGTGCAACAGGCTCTTCGAGACGCAAGACCGCCATCGATGCCGATTCCACATCCATCGATGCCCATCTCTGCACTAACGATTCCGGGGTCATCGACGATGCCGCGGGAACCGACATCGATTCCAACCCCGGTGGATTCACCGTTACCTCGTACGCCTCCCCTGATTCCGTCCTCGGTGCCGATGCCCATGCCGGTGCCCTCACCAGGAAGGCCGATGCCAACACCGGTTCCTCGGGAGGATGTTCCCATTTTGCACCCAGTTTTCAACAAACTGGACACACTACTGGGAATCCTTACAAGGCAACCACCGCAAGATCCACTTCCAGGCCCTTCAGGGGTGCCAAGGCCCCCTAGGCCACATTCACCTGTAGGACCATCAGCACCTTATCCTAAGCCTCAGCAGGAATCGGATGATTCCCATTCAGAATACTCTTCGGAAGAAGATTTATTCTCGGAGCCATCTCCAACTGAGGATCACAGGAAGTCTCCACCAGAGGATCTTTCCTTCACGAACTTTGTTAGGGAAATGGCTGATACCATCCCATTCCCTATACAAACAGAGGTGGATCAAAGACAGAAAACTTTGGAAGTCTTACAGTTCGTAGACCCACCGAAGGAGATGTTAGCAATCCCAGTGCATGAAGTCTTACAGGAACTTCAACAGAGAATCTGGGAGCATCCAAGTTCGGTCTCCCCGATCAATAAGAGAGCTGAGGCCACTTATTTAGTGCAGCCAACTCCGGGATTCCAAAGGCCACAACTGCCCCACCAGTCAGTGGTGGTAGAGTCCGCCCAAAAGAAGGCGAAGAGACAGAAATCCCATGCTTCAGTGCCGCCGGGAAAAGATAGTAGGTTGTTGGACAACCTCGGCAGGAAAGTTTTCCAGGGTTCCATGCTGGTATCGAAGATTACAGCTTACCAGCTGTACATGAACCAATACCAAAGAAACCTTTGGAAGCAAGTACAGGAACTTTCTCTGGCCTTACCGGATCAATACCAAGAGGCATTTCAAACGTTAGTACATAAAGGCCTTGACTCGGGGAAACACGAAGTCAGGGCCACTTACGACTGTTTTGAGACAGCAGCAAGGTTGTCCGCATCAGCTATAGCTGCACGACGATGGGCATGGCTAAAAGCATCGGATCTTCGCCCAGAAGTCCAGGATCATCTCTCTGATCTACCATGCTTGGGGGATAATCTCTTCGGAGACAAAATAAAGGAAGCGGTAGCGACACTTAAGGATCATTCAGAGACTTTGAAGCAATTGTCGTCTCAGCCTCAGGAGTCGCAGGCCTCTTCCAGAAAATTTCCAAAAAGAGACACTCGAAGGCCTTATTATCGCCAACGAAGATACTACCCCCCAGCAGGTAGACAGAGGCCTAGCCGTCCAACACAGCGCCAGCAGCCTAGGCAAAGGCAGCAGAGGCCTCAGCCGCCTCCACAAACAACGGCCACGTCTGGTTTCTGAACAACCCCAGAGAGCAGCAGCATAAAATCCGTTCCCCGAAACACCTGTAGGAGGCCGCATTCAACATTTTCTCAGCAATTGGGCCTCCATCACCACCGACCAGTGGGTGTTATCCATCACGACCCACGGTTACAGGTTGGATTTCTCAACTACCCCTATGGAGAATCCACCACTTCACTCTCATTCAATAAATCAACACTCCATAATTCTTCAAACAGAATTATCCACCCTTCTGAGAATCAGGGCCATAGAACCAGTTCCTGGTCCTCAGAAGGGCAGAGGATTCTACTCCCGATATTTCCTCATTCCAAAGAAAACAGGAGGCCTTCGTCCTATCCTAGACCTCAGAAATCTCAACAAATTTCTCAAGAAAGAAAAATTCAGAATGGTATCCCTAGGCTCCATTCTGCCTCTTCTTCAAAGGGGAGATTGGCTCTGCTCTCTGGATCTTCAAGATGCCTACGCTCACATCCCCATCTACCCTCCGCATCGCCAGTACCTGCGGTTTCAAGTACTAGATCAGCATTTTCAATACAGGGTGCTGCCATTCGGACTAGCATCAGCACCCAGAGTGTTCACAAAATGCATGGCTGCAGCAGTGGCACACCTACACAAACAAAAGGTGCACGTGTTTCCTTATCTAGACGATTGGCTCATCAAAAGTCATTCAAAAGAAGGTGCCGTCGCGTCCCTCAAGCTCACCATCCAAGTCCTTCATTCCTTGGGATTTCTCATCAATTACCAGAAATCCCATCTGTCACCAACTCATCTACTACAGTTTATAGGTGCAGAGCTAAACACTACACTAGCGACCGCCTTTCTACCAAAAGACCGTGCTCAGACACTTGTCCTCTTAACTCACCAGCTCCGCAACCGATTCAAGGTGACGGCTCACCAGTGCCTCATTCTTCTAGGGCACATGGCTTCCACGGTTCATGTAACTCCCATGGCCAGACTGACCATGTGACTTCTACAATGGACACTCAAAACACAGTGGATACAAGCCACTCAACCAATGTCCACTCCTGTTTATATCACACCAGAGCTCAAAGCCGCACTTCTCTGGTGGACGCTAATGCCCAACCTGCTCAAAGGTCTACCTTTTCAGCAGCCAGTGCCACAAGTGACGTTGACTACGGATGCATCCACCTTAGGCTGGGGAGCACATATTGGTCATCTAAAGACACAGGGCAAGTGGACACGACTCGAAGCTACTTTTCAGATAAACTTCCTAGAGCTTCGAGCTATACGTTATGCGCTGCATGCATTCAAAGACTGCCTATCACACAAGACTGTCTTAATCCAGACGGACAACACAGTTGCAATGTGGTACATCAACAAACAAGGAGGAACAGGATCTTACCTCCTTTGTCAAGAAGCAGCACAGATCTGGGACTGGGCCCTGACACATGCAATTCTTTTACGGGCCACCTACCTAGCGGGCATCCACAACACAGTGGCGGATCGCCTCAGTCGTCAGTTCCAACCGCACGAGTGGTCCTTGGATCCAACAATAGCATCCAAAATCTTCCAGCGCTGGGGCCAACCGACGATAGATCTCTTTGCATCCCAGCTCAACTACAAAGTGAACAATTACTGCTCTCTACTCCGACAGCAGAACAGCCTGCCAAAGGACGCATTTGCTCGCCATTGGAACTCAGGCCTGTTATACGCGTATCCTCCGATACCGCTCATAACCAAAACACTAGTGAAGCTAAAACAGGACAAGGGGACTATGATACTCATAGCCCCATATTGGCCTCGACAAGTATGGTTCCCCACACTACTGGATCTTTCAGTCAGGGATCCAATTCGCCTGGGAGTAGCTCCCAATCTCATAACTCAGGAACAGGGTCAGTTGCGCCATCCCAACCTTCAATCCCTGTCCCTGACAGCATGGATGTTGAAAGCTTAATATTACAGCAATTCAACCTTCCATCCGCTATATCTCAAGTACTTATAGCTGCACGTAAACCTTCCACTAGAAAGAATTATTCCTACAAATGGAAACGGTTTACGCTGTGGTGCACTCAGCAGGATTTAAATCCTTTCACTTGCCCCACTACATCACTACTAGATTACCTTTACCATCTTTCAGACTCTGGTCTTAAGACATCATCGGTAAGGGTACACTTAAGTGCAATCTCAGCTTACCATAATAAGCTGGACGACGCTCCTATCTCTACACAGCCTCTCGTCACTAAATTCATGAGAGGCCTAGCTCACATTAAACCTCCAGTTCATTCCCCGAGTATACAATGGGATCTGAACGTAGTACTCACTAGACTTATGCGTTCTCCCTTTGAGCCCATAAGTACTTGTGACCTTAAATACCTTACGTGGAAAACGGTATTTCTTATAGCCATCACTTCGGCCAGAAGGGTCAGTGAATTGCAAACACTAGTCACATACGAGCCTTTTACGAAGTTCTTACATGACAGGGTAGTCCTCCGGACACATCCAAAGTTCCTTCCTAAGGTTGTTACAGAATTTCACTTAAATCAATCAATAGTTTTACCTACATTCTTTCCTAGGCCTCATTCCCATCAAGGTGAAAGAGCCCTACGTACCTTGGACTGTAAGCGTGCGCTCTCCTTCTATTTACACCGCACTACAGCCCAAAGAAAATCCAGTCAACTGTTTGTATCCTATGATCCAAACAAGCCAGGTAAAGCAGTGGGTAAGCATACTCTGTCAAACTGGCTAGCAGATTGCATACAATTTTGTTATGAAAAAGCAGGCCTTACTCTTCAAGGACGAGTAAAAGCACACTCAGTCAGAGCGATGTCAACTTCAGTAGCACACCTTCGCTCTGTACCTATTCTGGACATTTGTAAAGCAGCAACATGGAGTTCTCTTCACACCTTTGCAGCTCACTACTGCTTAGACAAAGAGGGAAGACAAGATTCAGCCTATGGACAATCCGTCTTAAAGAACTTGTTTCCAGTGTAATCCCAACTCCTTCTACATCCAACCTGCTGTGATTTCGACTGATTCATTTCAATAACAATACCTTACGGTCATTTCAGCACAAAATGAATCAGCCTCTAGCTTGCTAATCACCCATATGTGAGGACTAGCATCCTGCTTGTCCTGGGATAAAGCAAAATTGCTTACCTTGTAATAGGTGTTATCCCAGGACAGCAGAATGTAGTCCTCACGAAACCCACCCGCCACCCCGCGGAGTTGGGCCTCATACGTTTATTATTTTATTTTTGGCTAACGCTCATTGCTACAATACAAGACTGAGGAGAGACCCCTGTGGCAGGGAATATCATAGCATGCTGGGCATGCTCAGTAGGCACTCCAGTGCCATTCAAAAGTTTCATAGAAACTTTGAGAGAAGTTTTCCATACATAGGGCTCCATTATTGATGTCACCCATATGTGAGGACTACATCCTGCTGTCCTGGGATAACACCTATTACAAGGTAAGCAATTTTGCTTAATCAGGAGACTTATGAATTGGCATGTTATCAGGAGTTTGCACATTGTTACATTATGACATTTGATCATCCCAGAAATTGGCCAGTTAACACTGTTATAGCAGATGAGTGTCCAATTTCAAATCCTTGCTTAGGGGAAAGTAGTCCTTTGAACTACAGATGATTTCCTAGTTGGGATTATAGATATGATCCTCCTAATTTTTAAATCATAATGTTACACATAGACCAGGTGAATATCAGGTTCCGAAATGGGCTCAGAATGTCACTAGTGTAATATTTTGTGACTATTCCTTTTATGGAGATTGGTGGAACCATGATGAAACTTATGTTCAGAATAAAGCTTTACTTTTATTGAAATTGAAAAAACTGAAAAGTAACAAGAATAATAATGAAGGAGAATTAAAAGATTGACGAGGCCTCTTCAGGCAAACTCTTGCAGATACTTTTTGCACCTATCCTGAGTGGACAATGATGACAAGTAATACAGGATACTCGTGGTCATTATATGAAGGTGATTGTGATCTCTCAACCAAAAAGATTCACAATAAGGGGTCAGGATGTGAGAACTCAATTAATTTACATCTGTATGCATTTCACTTTTGGAAGGAAAAGTTGACCATAGACAATAATGCTAAATGGATGAATGGTAATGAAAATCCAGACTTTGGTTATTTAAGGTTTCACAATTATTTTCCTGGTCCAGTACGCATTAAGCAATTTAATATGAGTAAAATTAATGGAGTATATAGCTTGTATTTACAATGCAAGGATGCTAACCTGACTGAATCCTTTGAGACCCATCTACAAGAATTGAGAATTAAATATTTTAAATTCAAAACCAAACTATGTAGCTTAGGAACAGGAAGAAGTATTTGCTCTTTTAAAGGTAAATCAGCCATGATCAGTAAAACAAGAAAAAGGAGATTTGCAATTCTTACCAAGAAGACCTACAGATACACAGAAAGGAAGGACATCAGAGGTTAGTGGACATATAAATAATTGGAATGCTCAGTAAAAAAAAAAAATAATAATTGAGAAAACAGTTGAAGCTCTACAGAGAATTGCAAAATTTTATGACCTAAATGATAATTCATTAGCACATGGCATGTATCCCCTTCAGGATCATCTCATGCAGGTATTTGAAGCCATCCTATATGATGTAGAGGGTATTTATGAATTTGCCATTTTACAGCTTGTCAGAAATAAACTAAGTTTCATGAAGCATCATTCTCTTATTGAGAGAATGGATTGGATGTATTTTGATTTGTCTATAGTACAGACTGCTTTGAATCTCACAGATGCATAAGTTAAATTGATGAGAAGATTGACATGTGCAAATCTGCATATGGGAGATTAGCATTCTATCTGAACTTTTAATTCCAGACTGTATTTATTATCATAATTGGAAAGTTCATAATATAGGACATGTGCATCAGTCTAGCGCAGCTTTATTGAAAATAATCATAGAAAATCCTTTTCAGTTCATTAGCCAGAAGGCTATCAGCATCAGCTACGCTGTCCTTGCTGATGTGGATAAGGCAGATTTTAATTGTAGAATTCCATCCTTTGTACTGGTATATGTTACTTTTAATGAGACAACCACTTGCTTTAACCGGACATTTAAGGAAACAATTCCAAATTTATCAACTCAAAAGTTTATCATTCATGTTTCAGTATTACATTTGAAATTACCACGCCTCTTAGGTATATTCATACGATTTAAAAAGACCAAGATCAGACTCTATTCTACCTGGGATTCTCTTCAGGACATTTTCACTGACATAAGAACTGAGCTTCTGAGGTTGGATCTACACGAAGGAGTCTTGTCTGAGTGGTTAAAACAGGGGGCGCTCTTCAAAAAGAGGTTACTACTGACAGCACAAGGTATTTCCTCACTGGCAAAAGGTGCGAGTAATTTATTATCTGGTTCATTGAAAGGTGTTACAGGGATTCTCCTATATTTTAAGCCTATGTTTTACTTGTTGGACCAATTCTATGTGGTGTTCTTTCCAAGTTTGTCTCATGGCTACCTCATCCAAATCGGAGCCACAAGAAGCTATGTTCCAGGGATACGGAATGATTCAAATCTCATGTCCATTTTCTATCCTAATACATGAAGGACAAAGTAAGAAACAATCTGCTATTTTGGCCTCTTATCCATCCAAAACTATGCTTGCAATTAAACAAGCTGCTGATGTGGAGATTAAACAAGAATGATTCTGAAAATGGTCCAGTATTTAGCATGACTTGCAAGACTGCAGGATCCAATTATAAGTCTATAGACCAGGACTTCCCAAACTTTTATCCAAAGTAACCCTATTTTGGAACTTGAAAATTCATATGACCCCAGAGGCATACCTGGGAACTTCTGATTTCTTGTCACCCTGAGATTGTTGAGGGTCAGGGGTGGGGAGGTAATAGCAGCATGCGCACAAACTTTCACACATTAGCACACTCACATGTTCACTCACATACATGCTTATTCTCACATACTCATTCATTTCTCTCCTTTGTTCACATACATATGCACCCTCACTTCTCTCCTTGTTCCAAACACATACATGTACTCAGATACATATGCACTTACTCTCCCTTTTACACACACACACTCTCTCTTCCAAAAACATACATACACACTCACTTCTCTCCTTCCACACACATACATGCATTCACTCCTCTCCTTCCACACACAAACTCACTTCTCTTCTATACATATACATGCACACTCACTCCTCTCCCTTTTCCACATATGTCCATAAATGAATATACTCACACACACATACACACACTTACTTCTCTCCCTCTTCCACACACATGTGCACTCTCATTCTCTTTTCTCGCCTTGATTCTTATTAGCCACAGGAGCCTCCTTTTTCCACCAGGTCCACAGGACATGTGCACCACTTCCTCCTCCTCCTGCACTGTCGGGCTGCTCTGCCCTTGTTTTATTTTCAGCGTGCTTCCCATCATTGTTTCTCCTCCTCCTGCATCTGCACTTTGTTTCCCATGGGAGAGGGCAATGCTCCTGCTCATCTCTGCTTTTCACATCATTTTTCTGAGGCACAGGTGCAGATGCTCCTCCTTGCTGGAGCCTGCACTGCTCCAGACCCTTTTTCTTCCGGCCTTCTGCAGCAGGGCACCCGGAGTTATCAGGTGTTGGCCCGGAGACCCAGCAGTTCGTTCAGAATTCCGGAGTCTCCAGGTCAAATCCAGAGAGTTCCCAAGTATGCCCAGAGGATGACCAAAACAAATTAGCAGTGATGCAGCTCCCCTCCATCAATCACTCCTTCTCACCCTTCCTGTACTCCATCTAATGCCCTTTCTTAACCTCCTCCCCTCTCTCAATCTCTGCATCTCTCACTCCCCAGCCCACCCTTTCTCTCACCTCCTCCAGTCCTTTTCACATCTCCCAGTTGATTCTCTCATCCGCTCCTTCTCACGCCATCTCCCATTGCCTCCTCCCTCTCATCCTCTCTCTCAAACCTTCCAGCTTCATCTACTCCCTCCAACCCTTTTTTCACATCTCCATTCTGTCATTCCTTCTCTCTCTCTCCAGAAGTAATCCCTCCCCACCTTATTCATCACAAAAAAACCCCTCTTGCTTCTCATCCCTTTTTTCAAATAGCCAATCTTCCAAACATCTCACTGGCCAGAGTCAATGATAAAATTTTCCTTTGGGCTGTGGACAAAAGATGGATGATAACTGTGGGAAGAGAGCAGGCTGATGACAGGGGCAACATTTTTCTCTTGGTTATGTTAGTGGTTGGTATGGGGAGAGCGGCAGTGAAAATCTCCACTGGCCATACACACAGCCCTCCCCTTCTTTCATGGCTGGCCCCAAGCTGCTGCCACATGCAGATCACATCAGGCCCTAAAGCAGCCCTGATCCCTCCTTCCTGCAACTACAGAAATTCATGCAAGGGCTGTGCCACTGCACAGTCTGTGTGCGTGCTTATTTATAGGCCCATGCTGACTTCAACTACTAATGCTGCTGGCACCTAAAGAGTGCTTTCATTTGAGGCACTTGTGACCCCAAGTGAAGGATGTATGACCCCATTTGGGATCCCGACCCACAGTTTGGGAAGCCCTGCTATAGACGTAAATCCTGTATACTATCATAGTATATATGGCCTATTTCTTTGAGAATCCAGTTGCCCAATGATTCATGGTTGGAAGAAATTAAATAATCATTTTGAGCTTACCATGATTATTCTCTGTCTGATGTTGTACATTCTTCAACAACAACTAGGATTGGTTATCCCAGAGTCCTTTCAGTGGATAGCGCCACTTTCCACGCTAGCTACACTACAGCAGAAGTAAATCCTGCAATGGAGAGGGAGACCGTCCTCGAATATAAAGGAGATTTCTTTTCCTGCTACGACAAGCGACAGTGTTGACAATCTACTTGACAAAATCATTACATAAGAACATGCTATACTGGATCAGACCAAGGGTCCATCAAGCCCAGCATCTTGTTTCCAACAGTGGCCAATCCAGGCCATAAGAACCTGGCAAGTACCCAAAAGCTAAGTCTATTCCATGTTACTGTTGCTAGTAATAGCAGTGGCTATTTTCTAAGTCAACTTAATTAATAGCAGGTAATGGATTTCTCCTCCAAGTACTTATCCAATCCTTTTTTAAACACAGCTACACTAACTGCACTAACCTACATCCTCTGGCAACAAATTCCAGAGTTTAATTGTGCATTGAGTAAAGAACTTTCTCCGATTAGTTTTAAATGTGCCACATGCTAACTTCATGGAGTGCCCCCTAGTCCTATTATCCGAAAGAGTAAATAACAGATTCACATTTACCCTTTCTAGACTTCTCATGATTTTAAAGACCTCTATCATATCCCCTCTCAGCTGTCTCTTCTCCAAGCTGCAAAGTTCTAACCTCTTTAGTCTTTCCTCATAGTGGAGCTCTTCCTTCTCCCAGGGCAAGCAGGATTGGTAGTCCTCACATATGGGTGACATCAGATGGAGCCCATCTAAAAACTTTGACTTTTGTCAAAGTTTTTAGAACTTTGACTGGCACACTGAGCATGCCCAGCATGCCACTAACCCTGTAGCCACCAGGGGTCCCCCTTCAGTCTTTTTTTTTTTTTTTTTCTGCGTTGCAATTTGCCTCGTGGTTAGGAGCTCTGTGAGAAATTCTCACAACTTTCCTTACGGAAACATTTGAAGTTTATCTTCTTAAAATCACCTTCACCAGGGTCCCCCATCGCGCTCCGTTCCCTCCAATGCTTGGTAAGTGTTTTTCCTGTAATTTGCGGTCAGTTCCCAGCAGTATAGAGGCAAAAACTCATAATAAAAACTTTTTAAAATATATCCAAAGCAAGAAACCTGTGAGGGAGTCGATTGGACCATTAGATGACAGAGGGGTTAAAGGGGCTCTTAGGGAAGATAAGGTCATTGCAGAAAGACTAAATGAAATCTTTGCCTCCGTGTTTACTAATGAGGATGTTGGGGAGGTACCCGTACTGGAGAAGGTTTTCATGGGTAATGATTAAGATGGACTGAATCAAATCACGGTGAACCTAGAAGATGTGGCAGACATGATTGACAAACTGAAGAGTAGTAAATCACCTGGACCGGATGGTATACACCCCAGAGTTCTGAAGGAACTCAAAAATGAAATTTCTGATCTATTAGTTAAAATTTGTAACCTATCATTAAAATCATCCATTGTACCTGAAGACTGGAGGGTGGCCAATGTAACCCCAATATTTAAAAAAGGCTCCAGGGGCGATTCGGGTAATTATAGACCAGTGAGCCTGACTTCAGTGCCGGGAAAAATAGTGGAAACTATTCTCAAGATCAAAATTGTAGAGCATATAGAAAGACATGATTTAATGGGACACAGTCAACATGGATTTACCCAAGGGAAGTCTTGCCTAACAAATCTGCTTCATTTTTTTGAAGGGGTTAATAAACATGTGGATAAAGGTGAACCGGTTGATGTAGTGTATTTGGATTTTCAGAAGGCGTTTGACAAAGTCCCTCATGAGAGGCTTCTACGAAAACTAAAAAGTCATGGGATAGGAGGCGATGTCCTTTCGTGGATTACAAACTGGTTAAAAGACAGGAAACAGAGAGTAGGATTAAATGGTCAATATTCTCAGTAGAAAAGGGTAAACAGTGGAGTACCTCAGGGATCTGTATTGGGACCGGTGCTTTTCAATATATATATAAATGATCTGGAAAGGAATACGAGTGAGGTTATCAAATCTGCGGATGATACAAAATTATTCAGAGTAGTTAAATCACAGACAGACTGTGATACATTACAGGAGGACCTTGCAAGACTGGAAGATTGGGCATCCAAATGGCAGATGAAATTTAATGTGGACAAGTGCAAGGTGTTGCACATAGGGAAAAATAACCCTTGCTGTAGTTACACGATGTTAGGTTCCATATTAGGAGCTACCACCCAGGAAAAAGATCTAGGCATCATAGATGCTTACAAAGGATCACTTCAAGTTCCTCCAGCCAAAACTACCAGACACATCACGCTTAGAGATCGGGCATTCTCCACAGCCGGTCCAACTTTATGGAACTCCATTCCCCCGGATCTCAGAATGGAACCCAGCATTTCAACATTCAAGAAAAAACTCAAGACGTGGCTGTTCACGCAGGCCTTTCCTAACTCCAACATTATTTAACTCCCATCAATCAACTCGCTTCGCTAGTATTAGCGTTAATAGCCACCTCTTACAATGTTATTTATACAATGTTATTCATACTTATATATAATTATCTGATCTCCATTTTCCTTCTCACTCCAAGTTATTGATTTCCTTGTTATATGTAACTGCTTTTCTGCACTATTGTTCAAATTGTAAAGTTTTATTATAACTGCACCCCTGTTTCTTGTGAACCAGCATGATGGGACTACTGTCTTGAATGTTGGTATATAAAAAAACTTAAATAAATAAATAAATAGTGGATAATACTTTAAAATCGTCGGCTCAGTGTGCTGCAGCAGTCAAAAAAGCAAATAGAATGTTAGGAATTATTAGGAAGGGAATGGTTAATAGAACGGAAAATGTCATAATGCCTCTGTATCGCTCCATGGTGAGACCGCACCTTGAATACTGTGTACAATTCTGGTCGCCACATCTCAAAACAGATATAGTTGCGATGGAGAAGGTACAGAGAAGGGCAACCAAAATGATAAAGGGGATGGAACAGCTCCCCTATGAGGAAAGGCTGAAGAGGTTAGGGCTGTTCAGCTTGGAGAAGAGACGGCTGAGGGGGGATATGATAGAGGTCTTTAAGATCATGAGAGGTCTTGAACGAGTAGATGTGACTCGGTTATTTACACTTTCGAATAATAGAAGGACTAGGGGGCATTCCATGAAGTTAGCAAGTAACACATTTAAGACTAATCGGAGAAAATTCTTTTTCACTCAACGCACAATAAAGTTCTGGAATTTGTTGCCAGAGAAGGTAGTTAGTGCAGTTAGTGTAGCTGGGTTCAAAAAAGGTTTGGATAAGTTCTTGGAGGAGAAGTCCATTAATGGCTATTAATCAATTATACTTAGGGAATAGCCACTGCTATTAATTGCATCAGTAGCATGGGTTCTTCTTAGTGTTTGGGTAATTGCCAGGTTCTTGTGGCCTGGTTTTTGGCCTCTGTTGGAAACAGGATGCTGGGCTTGATGGACCCTTGGTCTGTCCCAGCATGGCAATTTCTTATTTTCTTATGTTCTTAGTATACCTCTCGGTGCCAGACTGTTACTGACCGCACGCCTGCCTCTTTTTCGATGGTGACCGGGTTTGAAAAAATGCCCCGAGCATCCGAAGACCATGTCCATAATGTACCCGCAGAGTGTTTGTGTTTTCTGCTTAGGTCCCTCGCACGACGTTAGTCGATGCCCTAGTTGCGCACAAATGACCCCCAAAGGCCAATGCATTCATCTGGACAAGATGGAGCATTTGTTTGCTTCAAAACATTCTGCTCCGTTGACGCCAGTTCAAGTGCCACCGACTGGAGAGGGTCCATCGACCTCGGAGACGCCCTGCCAAGAACATCGTGGAGTGGGTGACCGTCCATCACAGACATCATCGAAGGCATTGGCATCATCGTCCTTGGTGCTGGAGGAGGACCGGACCAAGCACCCGAGGAAAGCACTGGCATCGACTTCCATCAAGCTGCCTGCGAACAGGGCCCAGGGAGAGGAGCACCCATCCTCCTCTGGACCCGGGACCCCTAGACGTTCCCCCACCAATATTGGTGCTGGACACCGAGCCTTCACGGGCGCCCGTGGAGCTCCAGTGATGCCTAGCCTGCCTCCTACCCCAGTTGCCGTGCCATCTATGCCAGCTTTTCGGGAGGAATTGGACCTCATGGTCCAAGAGGCAGTGCTGAATGCCCTACAAGGTTTCAAATCGCCACCGGAACCAGCTCCCTCGATGTTTGCCCCATTCCTCGAGCGCCTCGACATGGTCATCGGTGCCGTGCCGACTCAACCTGTGCCACTGGACATGCTGGCACAGAGTCGTCCATCAAGGTCTCCGCAGGTTCCGATTCCAATACCGGGTTCCTCGGAGGAGGAAGAATCGATTCTCGGCCAGATCCCTCCATGGGAGCCACCGATGCCGGAACCCATGCCAGGTCCATCAGGGCTATCGGTGCCCAAGCACACCTCATCTGCTCTGGTGCCCTCTATGCCAGCACAGATTTCCCTTGATGCCGGTGCCGCATCCATCGATGCCTTCCTGCCCTCTCGGCTTTGACATACTTCCTCCCTCAGGAAGCCCTCCAGGGGAAGGGGAAAGTCCCTATAATCCATGGGAAGATGCATCAACAGATGATTCCTCACAAGCTTCCGAGGAATTGTTTTTGAAGCCTTCACCCCCCGGAAGAAAAGCGACGATCTCCTCCGGAAGACCTCTCCTTTGCCAGTTTTCTCAGAGATGTCTGAGACTATCCCATTTCCGCTGGTTACAGAGGAAGACGCTCGCCACAAGATGATGGAAGTCTTAGTTTGTAGATGCTCCAAAGGAGATAATGGCAATACCAATGCACGAAGTTCTTCTTGACCTCATGCACCGCCTGTGGGACCATCCAGGTACTGTACCTCCAGTCAACAGAAAGACAGATGCTATGTACCTGGTCCAACAAGCCCCAGATTTTCAAAAACGTCAGCTGCCCCTCCATTCTGTAGTTGTGGAATCAGCTCAGAAAAAGGCTAAACAATTGCATCCACATTCCTCTGCTCCTCCTGGTAAGGAACAGAAGGCATTAGATGGGATGAAGATGTTGATAGCACGAATAGAGGCATATCAATTATACATGACCCAATATAATATAATCCTCTGGAAACAAGTCCAGGAATTTGCAGAGTCATTACTACAGCAACAACAAGAGACCTTGTCCTCCATCCTACAAAAAGGATTGGAAGCAGGCAAATATGAGGTCAGAGCTGCCTATGATTCTTTTGAAACAGCAGGCATCAGTGCTAAGCGCTGGGCCTACTTCAAGGCCTCAGACCTATGCCCGGAAGTGCAGGACAAACTGGCAGATCTACCCTGTACAGGAGACAATCTGTTTGGGGACAAGATCCAGGACGCAGTGGCTCAGTTAATGGACCATCATGAGACCCTGCATCAGTTGGCAACTGTCTCCCCAGATGTTCCCTCCGTAGCCTGCAGGGGCACACGTAGGGACACCAGGAAACAATTCTACAGGCCATGCAGATATTAACCTTCCTGCATCCCATGCACAAGCAGCTCGGGCACCTCAGAGGGGACATGCACGCCAAGTGAGAATACCTAGACCACAGCCAGCTCCACAAACTGGATCTGTGGCTGGATTTTGACGCCTTTCCAGAGAGCAGCAGCCATTTCCAGTGGGAGGTCGCCTTTGCCACTTTGCAACCAATTGGCACTCATTTACCACGGACCAGTGGGTATTGTCCATAATAACCCACAGTTACAGTCTAAATTTTTCAAAAATACCCCCGGACTTCCCACCCATTCCACTTTGGAGCTGGGACGATCACACAGGACTACTCGAGTCAGAGCTCTCGACCCTTCTGTCACCAGAGCCGTGGAACCGGTTCCACCGAATCAGTGGGGCAGAGGGTTCTACTCCAGATATTTCCTAATTCCAAAAAAGACTGGTGGCCTCCAGCCTATTCTGGACCTTCATGCCTTGAACACATTTCTTCACAAGGAATGGTTCTGAATGGTGTCCCTGGGCACCATGCTTCCTCTACTACAACAGGAGGATTGGCTCTGCTCTCTGGACCTTCAAGACACACCCATATTGCAATCTTCCCTCCTCATTGCAAGTATCTGCGATTTGTGGTGGGTCACAGGCACTATCAATACAAGGTACTGCCATTCGGCCTGGCCTCACAAAGTGCCTGGCAGTCGTGGCTGCATAGTTACACCGCAGGAGCTTATACATTTTTCCATACCTAGACGACTGGCTCATAAAAAAGCCAGTCTAAGCAAGGAGCCCTTGACTCCCTTGGTCTTAACATAAGACTTCTAAACTCATTGGGATTTCTAATTAATTACTCCAAATCCCATTTAACACAGTCTCACCATCTCTCTTCTATAGCAGCAGAACTGGACACGATACTAGCCAAGGCATTCTTACCCAATGACCATGCAATTACGCTGTCCAACCTTGCCAGCTCTATCAGCTGTCGAAAAAGAACCTCGGCTGGCCACCTACTCAAGTTGCTCGACCATATGGCATCAACAGTCCACGTCACCCCAATGGCACGCCTTGCCATGAGAGTGACACAATGGATTCTAAAAGCTCTGTGGTGACAAGCTACTCAACTGCTTTCATCCCTAGTACACATCACCAGCCAGCTTCGTCTGTCCCTTGCCTGGTGGACACACAAGGTGGGTCTTCCTTTCCAGCAACCGGCTCCTCAGGTGACCTTAACCATGGATGCCTTCAACCTAGGTTGGGGAGCCTATGTCCAAGGCCTTCAAACTCAAGGAACTTGGACAACAGCCAAAGCAACCTCTCAGATCAACTTTCTGGAGCTTCGGGCAATGCGGTATGCCCTTTATGCATTCCAGGACTGCTTCTCCAACAAAGTTGTCTTGATTCAAACAGACAACCAAATTGCAATGTCGTACCCGAACAAATGGGGGCAAGAGATCTTACCTGATATGCCAGGAGGCGGTGCAGATCTGGGCCCTGTCGCACAGCGTGCTACTGTGAGCCACATATCTATCAGGCATACAGAATGCACTGGCAGACCACCTCAGCCGATGTTTCCAGCCCCACAAGTGGTCTCTGGATCCCTCAGTCGCGAGCAGGATCTTCCACCGGTGGGATCAGCCGACCAGCGACCTCTTTGCGTCCAGTCAGAATCACAAAGTGGAACGCTTCTGCTCCCTGCACAGGGACTGACCAGCACCAACCATGGATGCCTTCGCCCTTCCCTGGAACACAGGCCTGCTATATGCGTATCCTCCGATTCCACTAAGCAAGACTCTCGTGAATCTACAACAGGACAGAGGCTTAATGATACTTATAGCCCCATGTTGGCCACGCCAAGTTTGGTTCCCCATACTTCTCCACCTCTCTGTCCAGGAGCCCATTTGCCTGGGCACGTCACCCAACCTCATAACACAGAATCACGGTAAGTTATGCCACCCGAACCTCCAGACCTTGTCTCTGACAGCCTGGATGTTGAAAGGTTGATACAACCACTCAATCTTTCTAGTGACGTCTCAAGTCCTCGTAACTTCACAGAAGCCTTCCACGCAGAAGTCTTAATGCTCTAAATAGAAGAGGTTTACTTTGTGGTGCACACAGAAGAGCTTAGATCCCTTTTCTTGCCCCACATTGAATCTGTTAGACTATCTCTGACACCTCTCGGAATCTTGTCTCCAGACATTATCTATCCGAGTACACCTTAGTGCCATCTCTGCTTACCATCAAGGAGTAGGGGATGCCCCGATAACAGCTCAACCCCTGGTGAGTCGCTTCATGAGAGGCTTATTACAGCTTAAGCCTCCTCTACGGGCACCGGTCGTGGCATGGGACTTCAGTGTTAAGAACATGAGAAAATGCCATACTGGGTCAGACCAAGGGTCCATCAAACCCAGCATCTTGTTTCCAACAGTGGTCAATCCAGGCCATAAGAACCTGGCAAATACCCAAAAACTAAGTCTATTCCATGTTACCATTGCAAATGACAGTGGCTATTCTCTAAGTGAACTTAATAGCAGGTAATGGACTTCTCCTCCAAGAACTTATTCAATCCTTTTTTAAACACAGCTATACTAACTGCACTAACCACATCCTCTGGCAACAAATTCCAGAGTTTAATTGTGCGTTGAGTAAAAAAGAACTTTCTCCAATTAGTTTTAAATGTGCCCCATGCTAACTTCATGGAGTGCTCCCTAGTCTTTCTACTATCCGAAAGAGTAAATAACCGATTCACATCTACCCATTCTAGACCTCTCATGATTTTAAACATCTCTATCATATCCCCCCCCCCCCCCCTCAGTTGTCTCTTCTCCAAGCTGAAAAGTCCTAACCTCTTTAGTCTTTCCTCATAGGGGAGCTGTTCCATTCCCCTTATCATTTTGGTAGCCCTTCTCTGTACCTTCTCTATCGCAATTAAATCTTTTTTGAGATGCGGCGACCAGAATTGTACACGGTATTCATGGTGCGGTCTCACCATGGAGCGATACAGAGGCATTATGACATTTTCCGTTTTATTCACCATTCCCTTTCTAATAATTCCCAACATTCTGTTTGCTTTTTTGACTGCCGCAGCACACTGAACAGACGATTTCAATGTGTTATCCACTATGACACCTAGATCTTTCTTGGGTTGTAGCACCTAATATGGAACCCAACATTGTGTAATTATAGCATGGGTTATTTTTCCCTATATGCATCACCTTGCACTTATCCACATTAAATTTCATCAGCCATTTGGATGCCCAATTTTCCAGACTCACAAGGTCTTCCTGCAATTTATCACAATCTGCTTGTGATTTAACTAGTCTGAACAATTTTGTGTCATCTGCAAATTTGATTCTCACTCGTCGTATTTCTTTCTAGATCATTTATAAATATATTGAAAAGTAAGGGTCCCAATACAGATCCCTGAGGCACCCCACTGTCCACTCCCTTCCACTGAGAAAACTGTCCATTTAATCCTACTGTTTCCTGTCTTTTAGCCAGTTTGCAATCCACGAAAGGACATCGCCACCTATCCCATGACTTTTTACTTTTCCTAGAAGCCTCTCATGAGGAACTTTGTCAAACGCCTTCTGAAAATCCAAGTATATTATATCTACTGGTTCACCTTTATCCACATGTTTGTTTAACTCCTTCAAAAAAAAGTGAAGCAGATTTGTGAGGCAAGACTTGCCCTGGGTAAAGCCATGCTGACTTTGTTCCATTAAACCATGTCTTTCTATATGTTTTGTGATTTTGATGTTTAGAACACTTTCCACTATTTTTCCTGGCACTGAAGTCAGGCTAACCAGTCTGTAGGTTCCTGGAGCCCTTTTTAAAAATTAGGGTTACATTTGCTATCCTCCAGTCTTCAGGTACAATGAATGATTTTAATGATAAGTTACAAATTTTTACTAATAGGTCTGAAATTTCATTTTTTAGTTCCTTCAGAACTCTGGGGTGTATACCATCCAGTCCAGGTGATTTACTACTCTTCAGTTTGTCAATCAGGCCTACCATATCTTCTAGGTTCACAATGATTTGGTTCAGTCCATCTGAATCATTACCCATGAAAACCTTCTCCATTATGGGTACCTCCCCAACATCCTCTTCAGTAAACACCGAAGCAAAGAAATAATTCAATCTTTCCGCGATGGCCTTATATTCTCTAAGTGCCCCTTTAGCCCCTCGATCATCTAACGGTCCAACTGACTCACTCACAGGCTTTCTGCTTCGGATATATTTTAAAAAGTTTTACTGTGAGTTTTTGCCTCTACAGCCAACTTCTTTTCAAATTCTCTCTTAGCCTGAATTATCAATGTCTTACATTTAATTTGCCAACATTTATGCTTTATCCTATTTTCTTCTGTTGGATCCTTCTTCCAATTTTCGAATGAAGATCTCTTGGCTAAAATAGCTTCTTTCACCTCCCCTTTTAACCATGCCGGTAATCGTTTTGCCTTCTTTCCACCTTTCTTAACGTGTGGAATACATCTGGACTGTGCTTCTAGAATGGTATTTTTTAACAATGACCACACCTCTTGGACATTTTTTACTTTTGTAGCTGCTCCTTTCAGTTTTTTTCTTACAATTTTTCTCATTTTATCAAAGTTTCCCTTTTGAAAGTTTAGCACGAGAGCCTTGGATTTGCACACTGTTCCTCTTCCAGTCATTAAATCAAATTTGATCATATTATGATCACTATTGCCAAGCGGCCCCACCACAGTTACCTCTCTCACCAAGTCCTGTGCTCCATTGAGAATTAGATCTAAAATTGCTCCCTCTCTCATTGGTTCCTGAACCAATTGCTCCATAAAGCTATCATTTATTCCATCCAGGAACGTTATCTCTCTAGCGCAGTGATGGCTAACCTATGACACGCCGAGCTGTTTTGGCTGACACGCGCAGCGTTTCGAGGACTATCAGGAATTTTTTTTTTTTTTTTATCGGCTGCGCCGAGCCTTTTCTTTTTCAGCTGCGCCGAGCCTTTAAATGTGTTTTTTAGTTTCCCCCTACCCTCCACCAATGCCCCCGGGCGCAGGGAGGCTCATGTGTCGCAGCGATGAGGCTCAAGACAACGCGCTGATGCTCCTCCTTCCTGCCTGTGTGGCCCCGGAAGTAAACGTTGCCGGAGCCGCGTGGGCAGGAAGGAGGAAGCGAATCAGCGCGTGCAGAAGAGGAGGAGCCGCCGCGGGTCGCTGCGAATCCCAAGTCGCAGCGGCCCAAGAAGAGGAAGAGGCCCGGTAGCAGGGCTGCCGCGGCCCGAGAAGATCAGGGTCGCTGCAGAGCCCATCCTGCAGCGACCCGCGAAGAGGAGGCCCAGAGGTGAGAAAGAGGCTGAGGGCCCGTAGAGTGCGTGTATGAGGTGAGTTGAGAGAGAGGACCTGAATGTTTGCAGAGACAGCATGTGAGAGCCTGTGTGTGTGTGTGTGTGTGTGTGTGTGTGAGAGAGAGAGAGCATGTGCCAGTGAGAGCCTGTGTGTATGAATGATTGTATGAGAGAGCATGTGCCAGTGAGAGCCTGTGTGTATGAATGATTGTATGAGAGAGCATGTGCCAGTGAGAGCCTGTGTGTATGAATGATTGTATGAGAGAGAGCATGTGCCAGTGAGAGCCTGTGTATATGAATGATTGTATGAGAGAGCTTGTGCCAGTGAGAGCCTGTGTATATGAATGATTGTATGAGAGAGCATGTGCCAGTGAGAGCCTGTGTATATGAATGATTGTATGAGAGAGCATGTGCCAGTGAGAACCTGTGTGTATGAATGATTGTATATAAGAGAGAGCATGTGCCAGTGAGAGCCTGTGTATATGAATGATTGTATGAGAGAGAGCATGTGCCAGTGAGAGCCTGTGTGTGTGAGAAAGAGAAATGCATGTGAGAATGAGAACCTGACTGTGTGTTTGAGGGAAGAAGATGGAGAAAAAAGAAACAGAAAAAAAGACAATATAAAAGGAATTGGCAAAAAAATAAGAAAGGGAAGGTGAAAAAAAAGCCTGTGACCAACCAATTAGAAAACTAAGATCAGACAGCAAAGGCAAAAAAAAATGTACTTTTTAGTGATTGGCACATGTACTCTTTGGGAATGTGCAAGAATAGCACTTTCTCAACGGATCTCACAATGTACGAGATCAGCATGGAGAAAGTGGAAGCCCACGGGGCCTGCACAGAGGAGGCAGCAGAATGGACTTCAGTGTCAGTAGCAGCAATCGGCACCTCCGCAATAGCCACACGGCATCAGTGACAGTGGCAGCAGAGGAATGAGAGAGGTTCTGAGGTTGCTGGCAAAAGAAAGAGAGGGGGGGGGGTCTACCTTTAGTGTGTGAATGTGTATGAATGGGACTCTGCCTGGGGGTGTATGTGTGTGAATGCATGGGTGCCTGCCTGGGGGTCTGTGTGTGTGAGAATGAATGTGTGCATGCCTGGGAGATGGGGAGGGAGTGTTGTGAACATGAATGGGAGCCAATAAAAGAAACCGACTGACAGATGAAGTTTGTAACGCTTGCTTGGACTTGAAGTGTACGAAATACCAACCTTCAATTGAAGATTTAGCCAATGAAATTCAGCAACAAAAAAGTCACTAAGCAGGTAAGGTAAAGAATTATTTGTTTTTGCTTTATTAATAAATACAGTATATATATTAAAATTGTAACTTGTTGATTAGAGCTACAAATATCACAAAATTATGGATTTTTCTAGAAGTGACACACCACCCGAGTTATGCTCTGTTTTTTTATGAATTTTGACACACTGAGCTCAAAAGGTTGGCCATCACTGCTCTAGCGTGACCCGATGATACATTTACCCAGTCAATATTGGGGTAACTGACGTCTCCCTTTATTACTGCACTACCAATTTGGTTAGCTTCCCTAATTTCTCTTAGCATTTCACTGTCCGTCTCACCATCTTGACCAGGTGGACGGTAGTATACCCCTATCACTATAGTCTTCCCCGACACACAAGGGATTTCTACCCCTAAAGATTCAATTTTTTATTTAGTCTCATGCAGGATGTTTAACCTGTTTGACTCTTTACCATCCCAGATATAAAGTGCCTCACCGCCTCCCGGGTGCTCCTCTCTGTCATTGCGATATAATTTGTACCCCGGTATAGCACTGTCCCATTGGTTATCCTCCTTCCACCATGTCTCTGAGGTGCCAATTAAGTCTGTCATCACTCACTGCTATATATTCTAATTCTCCCATCTTACTTAGACTTTTGGCATTAGTATACAAACATTTCGAAGTTTGTTTTTTATTTTATTTTCATTCTGCTTTTTAATTGATAGGGATAAGTTAGAATTTTTTAGCTCAGGTGAGTTTTTAGTTACACGCACTTGAACTACTTTTCTTATTATTGAAACCTCACTGTCTGGATGCCCTAATTCTAATGCATCATTAGTATCCTTTAAAGATACCTCTCTCCAAACCATGCGCTGCTGAGCGACTGTCAGCTTTCCCCTTTGTTCTAGTTTAAAAACTGCTCTATCTCCTTTTTAAAGGTTAGCGCCAGCAGTCTGATTCCATCCTGGTTAAGGTGGAGCCCATCCCTTTGGAAGAGACTCCCCCTTCCCCAAAAGGTTCCCCAGTTCCTTACAAAACTGAATCCCTCTTCCTTGCACCATCGTCTCATCCATGCATTGAGACTCCAGAGCTCTGCCTGCCTCTGGTAACCTGCGCGTGGAACAGGGAGCATTTCAGAGAATGCTACCCTGGAGGTTCTGGATTTAAGCTTTCTACCTAAGAGCCTAAATTTGGCTTTCAGAACCTCCCTCCCACATTTTCCTATGTCATTGGTACCCACATGTACCATGACAGCCGACTCCTCCCCAGCACTGTCTAAAATCCTATCTAGGTGACGAGTGAGGTCCGCCACCTTCGCACCAGGTAGGCATGTTACCAGGCGATCCTCACACCCACCAGCCACCCACCTATCTACATTCCTAATAATCGAATCACCAACTATGACGGCCGACCTAACCCTTCCCTCCTGGGCAGTAGGCCTTGGGGAGATATCCTCAGTGCGAAAGGACAATGCATCACCTGGAGAGCAGTTCCTTGCTACAGGATCCTTTCCTGCTGCACCTGGTTGGTGCTCTCCCATCATGAGACCTTCTTCCTCCAAGGCAGCACCAGGGCTGCCAGTCTGAAGTTGGGACTTGACTACTATGTCCCTCTATATACCTCTCTGTCTGCCTCAGCTCCTCCAGGTCTGCCACTCTAGCCTCCAGAGATCGGACTCATTCTCTGAAAGCCAAGAACTCATGCAGACTCATCCAGACTCCTTTTGAGCCCTTGCACTCCTGCGAACTCAGATACCTTACATGGAAAGTACTTTTCCTAGTAGCCATCACATCTACTCGCAGGGTAAGTGAATTACAGGACCTTGTGACTTACTCACCCTACACAAGGTTCTTCCATGACCAGGTGGTTCTCCACAATCACCCTAAATTCCTTCCTAAGGTGGTAACTGATTTCCACTTAAATCAGTCCATAGTCTGGCCCACTTTCTTCCCATGGCCTCACGCTCACCTGGGTGAGCGAGCTCTGCACACCTTGGATAGTGAGCGCGCACTTGCATTTTATGTAGACCGCACCGCAGTCCATTGGAAGTTCATCCAACTCTTTATTTCTTTTGATAAAAACAAACCTGGAGTTGAGGTGGGCAAGCAGACCCTCCCCAACTGTTTGGCAGACTGCATTGCATTCTGCTACCAGCAAGTAGGCCTTCCACTGCAGGGACGAGTGAAGGCACACTCCGTCAGAGCCATGGCAACATCAGTAGCACACTACCGTTCAGTACCAATTGTTGACATCTGCAGGGAGCTCTCTCCACACCTTCACAGCTCACCACTGTCTAAACAAGGCTGGGTGACAAGACTCTAGCTTTGGCCAGTCTGTCCTAAGGAATTTATTCCCAGTGTAGAAACCCAACTTGTCCTACCTCGACCTGCTGCGAATTTTAAGCTGCCTCATTATTGCCAACAGCACCACAGTAGTCGTGCCTGTTGCACATTTTGAGTGCTGGTTGGCCTCCTGTAGCTTGCTATTCACCCATATGTGATGACTGCCATCCTGCTTGTCCTGGGAGAAAGCAGACTAACAGGTGTTCTCCCAGAACAGCAGGATTTTAGTCCTCACGAAACTCATCCGCCACCCCGCGGAGTTGGGTTCATTACAGTTTTCTTATTTTATTTTTCGCTCGTACTTTTGCTACAAAAGAGACTGAATGGGGACCCCTGGTGGCTACAAGGTTAGTGGCATGCTGGGCATGCTCAGTGTGCCAGTCAAAGTTCTAGAAACGTTGACAAAAGTATTCCGTGACAGGACTCATTCAGATGATGTTACCCATATGTGAGGACAAACATCCTGCTGTCCTGGGAGAACACCTGTTACCGGTAAGCAACTCTGCTATCCCCTTCATCATTTTGGTCGCCCTTCTCTGTACCTTCTCCATCGCAACTATATCTTTTTTGAGATGCGGCGACCAGAATTGTACACAGTATTCAAGGTGCGGTCTCACCATGGAGCGATACACAGGCATTATGACATTTTCTGTTTTATTCACCATTCCCTTTCTAATAATTCCCAACATTCTGTTTGCTTTTTTGACTGCCGCAGCACACTGAACCGACTATTTCAATGTGTTATCCACTATTATGCCTAGATCTCTTTCTTGGGTGGTAGCACCTAATATGGAACCTAACATTGTGTAACGGAGGGAGGTATGCTTATATTGCACTTATCCACATTTAATTTCATCTGCCATTTCGATGCCCAATTTTCCAGCCTCTCAAGGTCTTCCTACAATTTATCACAATCTGCTTTTGATATAACTACTCTGAACAATTTTGTATCATCTGCAAATTTGATTACCTCACTCGTCGTATTTCTTTCCAGATCATTTGTAAATATATTGAAAAGTAAGGGTCCCAGTACAGATCCCTGAGGTACTCCACTGCCCACTCCCTTCCACTGAGAAAATTGTCCATTTAATCCTACTGTTTCCTGTCTTTTAGCCAGTTTGTAATCCACGAAAGGACATCGACACCTATCCCATGACTTTTTACTTTTCCTAGAAGCCTCTCATGAGGAACTTTGTCAAATGCCTTCTGAAAATCCAAATACACTACATGCTTCGGTTCACCTTTATCCACATGTTTATTAACTCCTTCAAAAAAATGAAGCAGATTTGTGAGGCAAGACTTGCCTTGGGTAAAGCGATGCTGACTTTGTTCCAATAAACCATGTCTTTCTATATGTTCTGTGATTTTGATATTTAGAACACTTTCCCCTATTTTTCCTGGCACTGAAGTCAGGCTAACTGGTCTGTAGTTTCCCCAGATCGCCCCTGGAGCCCTTTTTAAATATTGGGGTTACATTAGCTATCCTCCAGCCTTCCAGTACAATGGATGATTTTAATGATAGGTTACAAATCTTTACTAATAGGTCTGACATTTCATTTTTTAGTTCCTTCAGAACTCTGGGGTGTATACCATCCGGTCCAGGTGATTTACTACTCTTCAGTTTGTCAATCAGGCCTACCACATCTTCTAGTCAATACCCAGTTAGTATTACCCAGTCAGTATTGGGATAACTGAAATCTCCCATTATTACTGCACTACCAATTTGGTTAGCTTCCCTAATTTCTCTTAGCATTTCACTGTCCATCTCACCATCTTGACCAGGTGGACGGTAGTATACTCCTATCACTATAGTCTTCCCCGACACGCAAGGGATTTATACCCATAAGAATTCGATTATACATTTAGTCTCATGCAGGATGTTTAACCTGTTTGACTCTTTACTATCCCAGATATAAAGTGCCTCACCGCCTCCCGGGTGCTCCTCTCTGTCATTGCGATATAATTTGTACCCCGGTATAGCACTGTCCCATTGGTTATCCTCCTTCCACCATGTCTCTGAGGTGCCAATTAAGTCTGTCATCACTCACTGCTATATATTCTAATTCTCCCATCTTACTTAGACTTTTGGCATTAGTATACAAACATTTCGAAGTTTGTTTTTTATTTTATTTTCATTCTGCTTTTTAATTGATAGGGATAAGTTAGAATTTTTTAGCTCAGGTGAGTTTTTAGTTACACGCACTTGAACTACTTTTCTTATTATTGAAACCTCACTGTCTGGATGCCCTAATTCTAATGCATCATTAGTATCCTTTGAAGATACCTCCCTCCGAACCATGCGCTGCTAAGCGACTGTCTGCTTTCCCCTTTGCTCTAGTTTAAAATCTGCTCTATCTCCTTTTTAAAGGTTAGCGCCAGCGGTCTGGTTCCACCCTGGTTAAGGTGGAGCCCATCCCTTTGGAAGAGACTCCCCCTTCCCCAAAAAGTTCCCCAGTTCCTTACAAAACTGAATCCCTCTTCCTTTCACCATCATCTCATCCACGCATTGAGACTCCGGAGCTCTGCCTGCCTCTGGGGACCTGCGTGTGGAGCAGGGAGCATTTCGGAGAACGCTACCCTGGAGGTTCTGGATTTAAGCTTACAGAGCTCTGCTTCAGTTCTTCCCAAAGTCTTATGGATGGGTTCTATTAAGTAGTTTTGCAAAAAGGAGAATTTAAATAATGTTTTCTAATCATTGTTTTGTACTGTACTATATCTGTGTCGAGACAGTTAAACCTGTACACCGTTGTGATCTAGTAATTCTCACATGGAATGATGGTATGTAAAACATTCAAATATTGCTTCTGATTCCAGCTCAGAAAAAACAAATTCAGGAAAGACCCATGTATATAAGAAGCACACAGATTTAAGATAGCAAATGAAGGCTACACAGGCCTTGAATAGATCAGAGGTTAATGTTTTAATGGAGGGGGTGACATGGTGTCTAGGTCCCCTGTACCTTTAAAACACAGACATATGAAAATCAGTAACTTCTGAACCTCTGAAATAACTTGTGCTGTGCTACTGTTTCTATTTTTAAAAAAAATTTTCTCCTCTTTCACTATCTCTTCCATGGACCATGTGCAGCTGTTAGAATTGGGAAGATAGCCAGTGCTTTGTTAAGATAAGGAACAGATAAGGAATACCTTGAGTATTGATGTATTGTAACCTGGCAAAGCTCCCAGAGTTTGGGTCTTAATTGGCACAAAACTCTAGATAAAAATTCTTTTGACTTTTGAAATCAGTACAGACATGCCTACTGCAAGTAGTTTTTCAGTTATCTAGTCAATAGGAGTTTTAGATTCTAGATGCCTATGTCATTTTGACATTTCTTCACTTATGTATTGAAGTTAGAAATATGTAATCAGGTGCTCTTCTGCCATTAAAATAGATTAATGGTGATAGGAGCAAATCAAAGCACCCAGATAGCTTAATGAAGTACATATGATGTAACTATATCTAAGATGTTCTATATTTGTATATATCTAAGATGTTCTTTAATTTGTATAGTTAAATTCTCTTGACCATGTAACCTGACACATATATATCTATATATCTATATATATATATATATACATATAATTTTAGTAATTAAATACATGAGGTCAGGTGTCTCTGAGATAGTGTGACTTACCTGTATTGAAATAAAATTAGTACTTAAATTTTTGGGCTGTGAGTCCATGAATGGTCATACAAGAAAAAGAGCATATATACAGTGCAGTGTGGAAGCATGAGCCTGCTATGCTGTCCAGATTATGGCATTCCCAAGATCCTGGCAAACTTAGCTCATTGGTAAGAAACCATCTTTCATTTTTATTTTTCTGTATCTGTGATATGATTTGGTCAAATACTTTTCTCATGTAAAATAAAAATCATTCTTTAAGAATATATCTGAGTTATTGAGTGGCTCTGATCTCATAAACAATTAACTTAGCTCAAAATGATTCACCTCTAAGGAGCACTGATGTGTTAGACTTATGTGACATGGTATTCTAAGGTAAAGATGGTAATCTCTAAGGGAACTCCTTAGAGTTTCTATCAGAGCAGAACAGAGACACTCCTGCAAAACTTTTCCTCAGTTTTGTGCTGTAGTGATTGCATTTCCCTTCCTCCCAGGTCTCCAGTGCCTCAGTTCCATAATGTACCCAGATCTTGCTAGCCCCATTGGGCAAGAAACATGAACCTGAGCCTCTGGCATGACAGGTCTTTAAATGCTGTTATGATACACATACTGGGTAACCTTTTTTTCTTGACAAACTAAAAAAAAAAAAAAAAACCCTTTAAAAAAAAAAAAAATTAATAATATTAAGGTACTGAAGCGCTCATATTTTGTACTGTGTAGGACACATTGCTCCCAGTTTTCTGCTTCATTTCAAAGGGCTTCTTTTACAATGGCTTGCTTATTCTAAACTGAGCTAATGCTAATTTAAAGTCTTCGAGTTCATTCAAAAGTTGTGGTAATTTTTATTTCCAGTAACCCACATAATGGTTACTCAAAAGGGGGTTTCTTTAGATGTAATACTGGTGTTTAAGCTTAGGAGAGGCTGGAAGAGTTGTCTGTTTCATTCAATGGCTCTCTAGTATCCCTCTTCTGTGTATCATATTGACGGTGTAAAATACCAAGAGTAGATAGCTGAAAGAAAACTATAGAGCCTCATAGTGGTTGTGTCATAACTGTAGTATATCTTCCATGTATTTTCATGTCTTTAACATTTTTTAACAGTTTATTTTTAAAAGTCCATATTCAAAAGATTTGTCTGGATAACTTCATGAGTTAACCGCAACAAATCTTTGCAATTGAAAAATTTCTCCCTCTCTCTGTTTAACTTTTGTCCGCATAAATGATTACCTGCACAAAATTTAGCCAGATAAAAATAGGTAATATGGGGCATTCCTAGGACAGGGCTTAATTTTAGTCAAATAATGCTGATAGTGATATCTGGGTATGTCTGGTCTTGCCAGAAAGCTGTCATAACATGTATCCAAGTATGTTCTGCAGAATATCCAAGTAAAGATATTCAAGCAGCTTCACACAGATAACGTTTGTCTACCATCTTACTCAATATGGATCTCTATCTTGCTGTATTGTGAGGAGATACATCCTTATGGTTGCCCTCTTTGCATGGTACTCTGAAAATGTAAAATGAGTGTTTCACACTGTGGAACATTTGCTTTCCTGGAGGAGCAGAGAGGAATTTGGGTGCAGCTGTGTCAAGGGGAACGGTCTACAATCATGGCTAGGGAATAGTAGTTAACCATGTCCTTAGACACAACTTCATTAGGTGTTGAAAATAACAGACTCTTATGAAGAAACCAAAGAGAAGGAAGTGTATTACAAGCAAAACTATTTATTTTTTACTTTTTGTTTTCATTGTGCAGATAGCTCAGAAGCAAGAAGAGAAATGTTTTCAGAACCTATTTAAACACCCAGAAGAAAAAATTGATTCTAATTGCCAGATAAAGGAGAAATGGGAAAGTGGGCATAGAGAAACGACTGTAGAGCTGCTGAAACTGAAAGACCGAGCTATAGATTTGGAAAGGAATGTAAGTTTTCTTTGGTGGAATTTAAATGTTACTTTTGCGGGTAGACTACTTGGATGATTATCAGTGGAAGGTAAACTTTGAATTTTTAGCAGGAAATGAAGTTGCCTCTATAACTTACCTAATAGAGCCATCCATGAATGCATGAAACTGATTCCTGAGCAGATTTAGCATTGTGGTCTCTCGAGTCCAGCAGATAGCTGTTGATGTGAAAATGACTCTTAATCACAAATGAACATAGATTTATCAGAATAGCACTTGTCTTCGGTCCATGTACCTATTAGTGGCATCAGGCATCTGCTATACTCTTGATTGACTAATGTTGGTTAGAGGAAGACAAATGGAAACTCAGAAAAATTAGCATTGTCACCATCTTCCCTCTATGCACTCTAATAAAGGGTTCCCTACCCCATGAACATGTATGTGATCTCTATTTTCACTCCTCCCAGAATGCTGCCCTGCATGCCGAGAAGCAGTTGTTTAAAGAACAACTGAAGCATTTGGAGTCTCAGAATGCATCTCTGAATAACCAGATCCTGGCGCTGCAGAAACAGGTCATCATCCTTCAAGAACACAACACGGGTTTACAGGCCCAGACAGCCAAACTCCAGGTCAGAAAAAGTGTGCAGGTGGGCCAGCAATTGCCTGAGAAGAGATAAGAGGAATTAGGCAGAGTTATAGTATATTTTCAGAGATGCTTTTAGTGGGAGTATTGCTAGAGCAAAAATTAAGTATAAAATATTCATTTTAATCTGTTCTACTTCAGTATAACAACTGTAAAATGACTAATTTATTAATGATGTACAAAGCCAGTTACATGTGATACGTTTTTCTCTGTGGAGTGGGCAAGCAGAACTGAATTCATCAGATGGCACCAACACAGAACGTGCTGTCTGAGTTCAGAAAGATCTAGAAATCTTTTGGTCAAATACAGATATTTCTGCCTAGCTGCCACCACACAAGTCTATCATTTTTCTTCCATTGCATCAAAAGAAATGTCTCTCTGCTGCTTTATCATATTTTTCATTTTGTTTTACTTTTCATCATTTTATTATTTTCTTATCTGAATAATTTTTCATTGGAGGCTTTTGGTTAAGGATACTAACTGCCGCATCAAGCAAGTTACCCCCATGCTATTGTGTTTTCCCAGACCCTACAGTTCATGTCTTTGTTGGTTGCTGTCTGAATCCAATTCCTCCTTTCCTCTTTCTCCCTGCCATTGAAGCAGCGAGCAATGATGGAGTTGGCTCACATCTTGAAGTCTGTTTGCCAAGGGTAGTATCTGCCACACCAGCAAGATGCCCCACATGCCGTACCGGCTACCACTGGTTCAAACTCCACAAGAACCACCAGAAATCCAGGATGAAGCCTTTTATCGACTCCTTTTGCAAAGGTACCGAAATGTAATAGACAACTTACCATCTATTAGGCCAAGGACAACATCTGCAGATGTATTCATCGATAACCCACAGCCTGGTCCCTCAGGACTCCATGTCCCTCCTACACCAAGACCAAAATCACCTTCCAGAGAAGATTCAGAAGACTCCTGGGATGATGAACCCTCTCATTTTTCCTCAGAGGAGTTCATGTCTAATCCTTCTTCACCTGATCAGAGAAAGAAGTCACCCCCAGAAGATCTTTCCTTCTCATCCTTCATACAAAACATGTCTGACTCCATTCCAT
Source organism: Rhinatrema bivittatum (assembly GCF_901001135.1). Lineage (NCBI taxonomy): Eukaryota > Metazoa > Chordata > Amphibia > Gymnophiona > Rhinatrematidae > Rhinatrema > Rhinatrema bivittatum. The sequence goes on along the minus strand of NC_042618.1, from coordinate 19,750,245 downwards.
TTAAACTCACTGCAGAGGAAGACACAAGAGCACAAACCCTTGAGGTGCTACAGTTTGTGGATCCACCCAAACAAGTGCTAGCAGTGCCAGTACACGAAGTTTTACTGGATCTCCAAAAAAGAATCTGGGAACACCCAGCTTCTATACCTGCAGTAAATAAACGTGTAGATACCACCTACATAGTCCAGCCAGCTCCAGGCTACCACAAACAATTACCACACCAGTCTGTTGTGGAATCCGCACAGAAAAAATCTAAACGTGTGCGGCCACACTCCTCTATCCCACCAGGCAGGGAACACAGATTTCTAGACACTGGGTAAAAAGGTCTACCAGAGTTCTATGCTGAGTACCAAAATCTCTGCATATCAACTTTTCATCACTCAGTACCAGAGGAACCTCTGGAAACAGATGGAAGAATTCATCACCTCTTTACCCACCCAGTGTCAAGAGCCTGCACAAGCCATTATAGCAAAAGGTCTGGAAGCAGGCAAACGTGAAGTGAGAGCAGTTTATGATAATTTTGAAACTGCTTCCAGAACAGCAGCAGCTGGAATCACTGCTCGCAGATGGGCCTGGCTCAAAGCATCTGACCTCAGGATTGAGGTACAAGACAAACTTGTAGACCTACCCTGTCTTGGTGACAATCTCTTTGGGGACAAAATTCAAGAAGCTGTACAACAGCTTAAAGACCACACTGAGACATTACGTCAGCTGTCTCAAACCCCTCAAGAGCCTGCTACTCAGCCTTCTCATCGTCCTCCATGCAGGGATGTACGTCGTTCATATTATAGGCCACGCAGATACCCACACAATACTAGGGGTAGATCCAGCAGACCTACACAACGCTCCCAAGCCAGACAATCCAGGCCTGCTCGTCCACAACCTCCTGCACAGACAGGCCCTGCAACAGGCTTTTGAAGAAAACCCCAGAGAACAGACCCAACCTTGCAATCCCAAGCAAAATCTACCAGTAGGAGGAAGAATATCTCACTTTCACACAAATTGGCAAAACATAACATCAGATCAATGGGTACTTTCCATAGTCTCTCAAGGCTACAAACTAAATTTCACCTCAATTCCTCCAGAATTTCCACCAACACCCTGCCAGCAACAAAATTCTCAACTTCATCAATTACAAACAGAATTATCCTCCCTTCTGAGATCCAGGGCCATACAACCAGTGCCCTGGACACAGCAGGGCAGAGGATTCTACTCCCGATACTTCCTCATTCCAAAGAAAACCAGAGGTCTACGTCCCATCCTAGACCTCAGAAATCTCAACAAATTTCTAAAGAAAGAAAAGTTCAGGATGGTTTCTCTAGGCACCATGCTTCTACTTCTTCAAGCAAGAGATTGGCTTTGTTCTCTGGATCTTCAAGATGCTTATGCTCACATTCCAATATACCCTCCTCATCGCAAGTACCTGCGCTTCATGGTACACCATCAACATTACCAATACAGAGTACTACCATTCGGTCTAGCCTCTGCTCCCAGAGTCTTCACAAAATGTCTAGCGGTCATTGCAGGGCACTTACACAGAGAAGGTGTCCATGTTTTCCCATATCTAGACTGGCTCATAAAGAGCCCATCTCAACAAGGAGCAATAACTTCTCTCAACCGAACAATTGCTCTACTTCACTTCATGGGATTTCTCATCAATTATCAAAAATCCCATCTCACTCCAACTCATCTGCTTCAATTCATAGGAGCAGAGTTGAACACAGAGCTAGCAAAGGCCATTCTACCTATAGACCGTGCAGATGCCCTTATTCTACTAGCAAATTCCATTTCCTTACGGACACAAACCACAGCACATCAGTTTCTGATACTGCTGGGCCACATGGCCTCCACAGTTCATGTTACTCCTATGGCAAGGTTGGCCATGCGAGTTGCCCAATGGACTTTAAGATCACAGTGGATTCAAGCCATTCAACCACTTCACTATCCAATTCAAGTAACCCACCAACTAAGATCATCTCTACTTTGGTGGACCAACAAAGACAACTTGTGCAAAGGCCTATCTTTCCAACAACCAGTCCCAGAGATTACTTTAACTACAGATGCATCCACCCTGGGATGGGGAGCTCATGTAGACAATCTCCACACTCAAGGGACTTGGATAAAACTCGAAGCAACATATCAAATCAATTTTCTGGAACTTCGAGCGATACGTTATGCACTGCATGCGTTCCAGGACTGCCTTTCACACAAGACTGTTCTCATTCAAACAGACAACACAGTAGCCATGTGGTACATCAACAAACAGGGAGGTATGGGCTCGTATCTCCTTTGTCAAGAAGCTGCACAGATTTGGGGCTGGGCCCTAAACCACTCAATGTTCCTACGAGTCACTTATCTGGCAGGCATCCACAATGTAGTGGCAGACCGACTCAGTTGTCAATTCCAACCACACGAATGGTCCCTGGATCCTGCAATAGCAACCAGGATATTTCAACGTTGGGGTCAACCAACAATAGACCTCTTTTTGTGTCACATCTGAATCACAAAGTGGACAAGTTCTGTTCTCTGCACAAACAGGACAACCAGCCAGCCAAGGATGCCTTTGCTCGCCCTTGGAACTCAGGCCTACTATACGCATATCCTCCAATACCGCTCATAACCAAAACTCTAGTGAAGCTACAACAGGACAAGGGGACCATGATACTCATAGCCCCATATTGGCCTCGACAAGTATGGTTTCCCACACTCCTAGACCAGCAGCAGATGCAGGGCTCCTTGGCGCTCCCCGTGCCACCATCATCGGCAGAAACAGCAGGAGGCTGGCAGCACTGCTCCTGCAGGGATGGCCTCTGTCTGATGCATGCACTTGGCTCCTTCCCCCCAGTTATAGGAGCCACGGCAGGAAGTCATTCTAAGCTCCCAGGAACCACTTCCTGTCCAGGACTATTTAAGGAGGCCTTTGAGGGCTCCACAGTGCCTTGCAATAGGTCCAGTTTGGTGTGTCTTCTGCCTTGCTTGCCTGTCTTTGATTCTGCTTCGGATATTGGACTTTGCCTTGCCTGCTGCCTGCCTTTGACCCTGGACTGTCTTTAATTCTTCCATACTATCTGCCTAGCCACTGCTCCACTGGCACGACCTCATCACCTGGTTACCGTCCCTGAGGTCCATCTCCCACCAATGAGGAACTGTGGTAAGCCCTTTAAACATCTTATTGTTGTTGTCCAAGGGTTCACAGATTCATTGAATAATAAGATCCCTGGAAAAGGGTGTAGTGTCTAGTGACTGGAGAAGAGCGGTGGTGGTCCCACTTCACAAGAGTGGGAGCAGAGAAGAGGCTGGAAACTACAGGCCAGTCAGCATTCCCTCAGTGGTGGGAAAATTAATGGAGACTCTGCTGAAGGAAAGGATAGTGAACTATCTACAATCCAGTGGGTTGCTCGATGAGAAGCAGCATGGATTCACCAGGGGAAGGTCCTGTCAGATGAATCTAATTTATTTCTTTGGGTGACTAGAGAACTGGATCAGGGAAGAGCGCTCGATGTAATTTACTTGGATTTTAGTAAAGCTTTTGATACTGTCCCACATAGAAGACTCATCAACAAAATGAGAAGCTTGGGAGTCAGCTCCAAGGTGTTTGATGTGGATTACAAACTGGTTGACGGATAGAAGACAACGGGTGATGGTAAATGGAACCTACTCTGAAGAGAGAATGGTGTTAAGAGGAGTGCCACAGGGATCGGTGTTGGGACCGGTTCTGTTCAACATCTTTGAGAGCGACATTGCGGAAGGGATTGAAAGTAAACTTTGTCTATTTGCGGATGATACTAAGATCTGCAACAGAGTGGACACGTCGGAAGAAGTACAGAGAATGAGACAGGATTTAAGGAAGCTGGAAGAGTGGTCGAAGATATGGCAGCTGGGATTCAGTGCCAAGAAATGCAGTGTCATGCATCTGGGGTGTGGTAATCCAAAAGAACTATATGCATTGGGGGGGTGAAGGGCTGATGTGCACGGAGCAGGAGAGAGATCTTGGGGTGATAGTGTCTAACGACTTGAAGTTGACGAAGTACTGTGACACGGCAATAGCCAAAGCCAGAAGAATGCTGGGCTGCATAGAGAGAGGAATATGTAGTAAGAAAAGGGAAGTGATAATCCCCTTGTACAGGTCCTTGGTGAGCCTCACCTGAAGTACTGTGTTCAGTTCTGGAGACAGTATCTCAAAGGAGACAGACAGGATGGAGGCGTTCTAGAGAAGGGTGACCAAAATGGTGGGTGGTCTCCATCGAATGACTTATGAGGAGAGGTTGAAGAACCTGAATATGTATACCCTGGAGGAGAGGAGGAGCAGGGATGATATGATACAGATCTTCAGATACTTGAAAGGTTTTAATGATCCATGGTAGTCAACAAACCTTTTCCATTGGAAGCAATTTAGTAGAACTAGGGGGTCACAATTTGAAACTCCAGGAAGGAAGACTTAGAACCAATGTCAGGAAATATTTCTTCACTGAGAGGGTGAGGATGCCTGGAATGCCCTTCCGGAGGAAGTGGTGAATACTAAAACTGTGAAGGATTTCAAAGGGCATGGGATAAACACTGTGGATCCCTAAAGGCTAGAGGATGGGAATAAATAAATAAAGCTTAACCTGCACGGAGCAGCTGTTGCTACCTTGGAAGCTTGCTGGGCAGACTAGATGGACCATTTTGGTCTTTTTCTGTGTTATATGTTTGTAGACCCTGGATTGGGGTGAGAGCTGACTCCACCCACAGGGAGGAGCCCTGTGGGGACTCACCATGATGGGCGTGGCCTTAGCTGAGACAGACACAACAGCAATAGACTTTATTATATTGGAAATGTAGAAGATCCCACCAAGTGGGATAGATAGACACAGTCCAGAGATATGTGTGGCTTGTAGATGATATCCCTGGTAGTGGTCCGCGGAGCGGGGTACGTCGGGGAATTCCCTCCTTCGCTGGAACCTCCTGTATTGATCCAGTAGTGGCCCGCAGCGAGGGGTACACCGAGGATCACAGGAGAATGTTGAGAGTAGAGCAGGAGGTCAGCGGAGCTGAAGAGCAGATGGTACTCACTCTGGAGTGTGCAAGGAAGGTTGCTGAGGCGATCATGGTAATGGCCCGAGGCACAGGGTACACCGGAGGTTCCGTCAGCAGAAGGTAGCGAAGTCAAAAGGCTGAACCAGATAAGCCCCGAGTAGGAGTAGAGAGATTTCAGACAGGAGGGCCCTCCGAGGAGCAGATAGCCAGAACGGGACAAGGCCCCCGAGGAGCGGGTACCTAAAGCGTTCAAGTCTCTGGTCAGGAATGAGTTCGGTGTAGCGAAGCAAGCGTCTCCGAAGGAGTGGAATACAGCAGGAAGTAAGTCCTTTCTAACTCATAGGTAGCTCAAACTGGCTAGCTCAAATACATGCAGACAGATGACGACATTTATTTATTTATTTATTTATTTGTTACTTTTCTATACCGAAGTTCAAATAAGAGTTAATTATCACTCCGGTTTACATTGCAACCATAAACAGACAGTGACAAAAAATTGTCTTACATAGAACAGGAGGAGAAAAAAACTTGGATACAACTTAAGCAAGGGGAAAATATAACGTATCAAACTGGTAAGAACTGAAAGAATTGGCTTTTTGGGGTAAAAAGGAAATCCGAGGGAGGGGGTTGGAAGGGGGGGGGGTGTAATGGAAGCAGGAGGAGGAGGAGACGCCCCCGAGGTTCCCGCCATGATATGTATAAGATGGGGCCTGGCGCGCACGCGCCTTAGGTAATACCCGATTCAAGATGGCGGACGAAATTGCCCACACCGTCCCAGGAACGCTGAGGAGAGTGGCATGAAGAGGCAGAGGTTGCCAATTGTCCGAGAATTACTGGTGCAGGCAAAAAGGAGGTGAGAAACAGAGGTCGCAGCCGTCTGCGACCGGGCACAACATTCTGCCATCTCTACTTTCACATCCTCTTGTAATTCTCATCCCAGTCACAAATAGTTCTCTCTCAAGTCTACCTCATGGAATGAGACAGAGTACCACTTCCAATCCCCAGTAGCTATGTATCAAGTCATATGTTGTTATGGCAGTGATCTTAAATGTCTTCTAATTTTGTCTAAACGCATATGGGAGTTGGACAAACATCTACCAATATCCCAGATGAGCTGAAAGAAACAGTCTTCCAAGGAGACTCTGATGAACATGCTCTTCACTGACTCAGTGCTTTGGCGATTGTGCTTTGTTCCTCTAACCCAGAATCTGGACTTAATGAGAAATGTTGTTGCTTACTGGAAGAATTAGTATATTCCCATTTGTCTAGACCGAATACCTGATTCAGTAGAACACTGACCACTCAATTTCCCTATTTAGTCCATGAGAAAATAAATTGCTATTCCTTTTGAATAAGTTTGAGGTTATGATCACCCCCTCTTGGTGATTGAGGGATCTGTAATAATTCTGCAGCAGCTCTGAGATGTTCTATATGGTGTGCTGCTGTCTGCCTCTTTCTGTGTCCTTATACAACTCAAGTGTTCTTGCACATGTATCTTAAGTTTACGCATGGTTTACGCATGGTTTTCCCGATGTATACTAAGTTGCATGGGCACCAGAGTGAATAGATTATATCCGAAATGCAAGAAAGATATTGACTAAAGTAAAAAGGACATCGTCCCAGAATCTGGAGGGGCTGCCCTTGAAATATGAGTGTGCAAACGCTACATTGTCACCATTGGACACCATAGATTCAGCTAATCTCTCTCAACTCTCTTGGGGGGGTGACAACTAGGCATGTACCATCATATCCTATAGATTTCTGTAAGAGCAAAAATTGGTAGCTCTTGGAAAACAGGATGGATCTGTAATAAAGGCCAGTATCAGATGATGCTGGTTTTAATTCACTGTGTGTGAGGTGTGACAGGTAATACACATATTACTTTGTCTTCTTTGTGTAGATCTGCTGTTTCAAGTAAAAGATCTAGCCCTTTTGTAAGTTCTTCTGATGACCCCAAGTGGGTACCCTCTTTGAATAAACCGTGATTTCATATCCTTGGCCTTATCTTGGAATTCTTCTAATGTGGAACATACTCGTCTTAAGCGCAAAAACTGCCCTACCAGGAGGTTTCTTGCAAGTGTTTAGGATGAAAAGAGAAATCGTGTAATACCATATTACGATCTGTCATCTTGCAAAAGATTGAAAATTGACACATTCCATTGACTAAAGAAATTTTAATATCTAAAAAGGCCACGCTCTCTCTACTATGATGGAAAGTAAATTGAAGGTGTGGAATTGCGGGTGTTCAACCAACCTATGAATTGTTGGAGCACCTCCTCTGTACTGTGCCATATCATGAGGATGTCATCTATATGATATTTCCAGAGGTGTATGTGTTTATTGAAAGGGTTGACAGACAACCACTTCTTTTCAAATGCTGCCTCGATCAGGTTGGCCAAGTCTGGGGCCATAGTGGCCCCCATAGTAGTCCCCTTAATTTGCTGGTAGAATTGTCCCTGAAAAATGAAGTAATTCTGCTGTAATGCGATGGACATCAATTGTAATATGAACTCTTTTGGGACCCTGCCATGTTATTCATCTGTGGATAGAATTTGATCTACTATCTCTAATGCTTCCTGTTGGGGGATGTTAGTGTATAGTGCTGTAATGTCGATAGTGACTAAAAATACATCAAACTCAAGGTGCTGATAGTCCTGTAAAATGGTGATTAAATGGGCCGAATTACATATATAGGAGAGGATACGGGGGATATATTTCCTTAAGAATATATCTAAAAACTGTGAGAGTGGCTCTAGTAAAGATCCTTTGGAGGATACTATGGGGCGGCCCGGTGGAGAGGTCAAAGATTTATGTACCTTAGGAACTAAAAAGGCAGGGCAAACTGGATGGGAAACCTTGCGAAAGTTGCTTTCTTTCACTGTGATCCAGCCTGCTTACTGGGCCTCCTCAACCAGAGGGTCAAGCATATCTTTTATACATTTTGTGGGATCTCCAGAGAGTTTTAAATAAAATGTCTCATTTAATTCTTTCTGCTTCTGCTACGTATTCCACCAGATTTTGTACCACGACTCAACCACCTTTATCCGTGGGTTTAATAATAAGAGATCGATCATGGTGTAACTCCTGGAGAGCTTGATGTTCCTCTTTAATCAAAATACTATGCGACTTGCAAGCTGCTGGCCTTGACTTGAAACTATCTCTCCTGACTAGTTCTGAAAACGGGTGAATAACAGGATCTATAGTACCTGATGGCATCCACCTCGATGGATGGGACAACAAAGAGATTTCTGTGGACTCTGGTTGTGAAGAAAAGAAAAGCCTCAATCACAATTGTCTAATAAATCTGTGTGAAAATTTCTTCCCTTCAAATGCCAAATAGGAATTTATGGGTGCAAAAGAAAGTCCTTTATTTAAGTGTCTCTTGTGCAGATATGAGAGATGTCAGAGCCAAATTAATGACCCCTGTTTCCAGATGCTGATGTTACTCTATCATCGATTTCTTGCTTCTCTTGTCCTCGTATAAGGACGCCATCCTCCTAATCCTCCCTCCTCTTGACGTCTGGTATCCCTGGATGGATGTCCTGTATCTAAAAATGATAGATTATTTTGCGGCATGGTGGAGGAAGCTCCTACAATGTCTGTACTAAAGCAGTGTCTGGAGGAATCCTCACCAGAATAATCATCTGAGGACCCTGCAAAGTTGACTTCCTTGTTTCTTAATTTTCTGCAACTCTATCCAAGTAAAGGACAGTTCAACTTCCTCATGAGTCTGTATTTATGGAGTCTATCTTGAAAAGAGTGCAGAGATCCAAAATATATTCCAATACATCTCCTGGAAAGGATGCAGAATTGCAAGATTCTAAAGGGGGAAAATTGTTTCAATCAGTAACATTAGAGTAGGATTTCAGCCTACTAGTTCCAGATGGTTCAATATCGTGTCTTAGAAAAGATAAAATGCCTCATCTTGCCTGTCATCAGACTTGCAAGACCAGTTTACCATGCACATAAATGAAGCTGAAGAATGTGTCAAAGATATTTTAAGAGCTGCTTATGCTATATTTGAATCTGGGTCAAGATCCTCTGACATAGTCAAAGGAGCCAGAAGACTAGCTTGGCTAAGAGCATCAAATCTTTAAGAGGACGTACATCATAAATTGGCAGATGCCCTCCCCTCCCCATCAACAGCGATCAGGACAATTAGCTATTTGCTCCCCATTATCTGCCTCCACTTCTGCCTCTTCCTTATTGACCCCGCAGGGCCGCCACCTCAGCTTGTTAGGCCTGAGGCTAGGGCCAGGATCAAGAGACAATGATGGGTGTGAGGAAGAGCAGCAGCTGCTGTACCATGCCTGCTGGCTCAGGGCAGCCTGCAGATTGCTTGCATTGGTGGTGGCAGAATACTCCGCTCAGCTACTATTCAGTGCTATGCTGCAGGTTGTCAGCCCTGTTCTAGTTGAAGAGGTCATGATATGAGGCTTAAAAGGGGGAGGATGGAGGCTCAGGAGTTACATTAGGAAATATTTATTAATGGAAAGGAATGAGGATGCATGGAACAACCTCTCCCATGGAGATGGAGGCAAAAACAGTAAAAGAATTCAAGAAAGCATGGGATAATCACAGACAATCCCTGCTAGCCGAGAAGTGAAAGGAAAACCAGAGATCAAATGTAATATATGGCACTGCAAAAGGATGCAAATTCAAAAGACTAAATGGATCTTTATGATCCTTATCTGCTGTCATATTCTGTATCTATATTTGTGCATATTACATTATATAAAGTATGTAGATATGTATATGTATGCATAAACAAACATTTTCATATGTATGACTGCAGGTAGAAAATTCTGCAATTAACTCTCAAAGTGCTTCACTCATGGCCCAGAATGCTCTATTGCAAAACCAGCAGATAAGTATGGAGAGCCAGCAGGAGAGCCTTCTGAAGGAGAAAGAGGAAATAAATGTGAGGTATGAGTCTTTGCGGCAAGACCACGAACGCCTGAGCTTGCTTCATGATCGGCAATATGCTGAATACGAACAGCTGATGAACCAGCACAGCAGCCTGAAGACACTGCACAAAAACCTGGAGCTGGAGCACAAGGCTCTAGAGGAAAGGTAAACATGAATCTATGTAATGCTTCCATGTACAAAGCTAAGCTTATCTGATGCTGTTTGACTCTGTACAGATTTGCATTTGCTAAGTACTAATAAAACCTCAGCAACTGAAACAGTAAGAAGAATGTAATTTTTCAAAGTAGGGAAGACTCCCTTTTTCACCAGACATTGGGTACTATCTAGCTTTAGCAGTCAGGCCTGACGTGAGGGCTGCTGGTGTAGATGTATTGCTAGTAATGAACACTTTCTCCAAATATTTATCTTTGTCTTAGATGTGGATTTATGTTTGTCATAGATGTGGATTTGAAAGACGGGAGTATTTTAAAAATTTCCCTTATCTGTCTGTCCGCCTGTTTTAAAAGCTTTTCATTTTGCCTTTGTATTTTCTGATGAAAGCTTTAGATTCATGAGGGATCTCTGTTTTATCAGTAGAAATTATTGCAGGTTTTAAATAGAATTAATTTTAAATTTTGTTGTTTATGCATTGTCTGGTCATACTTTTGTACTTTTTAAGATATGTGTAACATCAATTTGAAAATATGGTCCTGGTAAATACAATAATAAGTACTTTCTAAACCAGTGTTAGGTAAATATTATGCCACTGTAAATTAGAATATAAATAAGAGTATATAAATTCTGCCCTGCATTGTCTGCATACTGTATTTATCATTTAAGCAACAAGGCATAAGAGTTTACTTGTTGATGAATATCAATTTACTTTGAGTACTTTCAACTTTCCCAAACCCAGCACCTGCTCTTTGAGCCAGCAGGAGCTAGCAGTGCTGTAAAGAAAGTTTGAGATCAGTTCTGAGTATCCCTATTTATGAAAAAAAGTAAAGGGGAAGCCAGAAATCAGCTGGGATATATAGAATTGTATCAGAAAGTATATTATAGAAACATAGAAACATAGAAATGATGGCAGAAGAAGACCAAATGGCCCATCCAGTCTGCCCAGCAAGCTTCACACATTTTTTCTCTCATACTTATCTGTTTCTCTTAGCTCTTGGTTCTATTTCCCTTCCACCCCCACCTTTAATGTAGAGAGCAGTGATGGAGCTGCATCCAAGTGAAATATCTAGCTTGATTAGTTAGGGGTAGTAGCCGCCGCAATAAGCAAGCTACACCCATGCTTATTTGTTTTACCCAGACTATGTTATACAGCCCTTATTGGTTGTTTTTCTTCTCCCCTGCCGTTGAATATTGGACCAACAAGATTGATCTTGCAATCCTTATCTACTACCATATTGTATGTTTCTATGTTTACAGCTCATAGAAGGGAGGGAGTCTTGGCCATTGATTAAAAATTGCATCTACTGGCGCATACACGTATGTACTGGATTCTAGAGAAAACAATCTCTGCCTCTTAGCCAGAGGACAGTCATTGCAATGGCTGAGGGAGAGGAGTTAAAATAGTCTCATGGTAGTGTAGTTGGAACAGGTGACTGGAAGCCCAAAAGCATGAGAGAAATTCTGTTGACCAAAACAATGTGACTTCAGCCACATTGAGACATGCTCATAATCCATTGCAGCACATATGTTATAAGACCCTTCTGCGAGTGAGTATAATTTTCTTTTTTAACCTGTGTTCCCTCTAAGTTGCACACAGCTTCTGTTTCTGTACACACTTGTTGCAAATTCACTGATATTGCAAGAAGAGCCTGCGCTTTTCTGAGGCAATCGCACATGAAGTACATGGCTGGTTAAGGAGGAGAGGAAACAGGCACTACACTGAAGAGAGAGAGTGGTATAGTGAAATATGGCTATTGCTGATTTGCCAGCCCTGCCCCCACTCTCTTCCTTCCTCCCCCCACCACCTCAAATTCTGCTATTGGCCTGGAGATAAATTAACAGGCCAATGCAGTACAGTGCACGGTTTAACCTGTAGTTAGACGTGGATTTTGGACGCGTGTCCACAACCCCTTATTCTATAAGGGGATTAGCGTGTCCACCCCACCCCCAGGAAACAAATAGCGCTCATCACTAGCAAATGCATGTTGATGAGGTTATTAACTATTCTCCCCCGATTAAAAAAAAAAAAAAAAAAGAAGAAATGGGCGCCCGACGCACACATTTTTACCCTCAGAAATTAATGCCTGCCCAGAGCAGGTACTCATTTCTGATCAGCCCAAAAAATGGCAGTATTAAGTCTGAAGAACAAAGGATGAGAATGTTGAAAAAAAAAATTAAAATGTGTGCCAGTGGTCAGGTTAAGAAAAGGTACGCTCAATTAACAAGCAACCATTTTCTTTAACCCATGGTTGAGCGTCCATTTTCCTAACTGGCTGACAGCCACCTCTCCTGGGTACCTGCTGCCAAAGAGGCTCTAGGGGCGCACATTTGTCCCTAGCACCTCCTTTTTAGTGCGACCTCTCATTTAAATATTCGATCATGCACCCAGGATAGGTGGCTGGGCGCACATTAGGAAAGCGGGCGCTCAACCCCGTTTTCCGTGCAGATTTATTGGATCGGCTTGTATGTGGCTATACTTGACGTTAGTCTACCTCTCTCCACCCTTACCAGTTGGAGCCAGCAGTAAAAGGAGGTGAGCAGTGGAGCCTATGCTATATCCTCTTATTCTGCTACCTGGAGTCAGAGGGTCATGCTCTATTCAAAACCCAATACTCCGGCTATGGCCAGGAAGAGGAGAAGGTATCCAGAGGCACCACCACTATCATATTGCTGGCTCTGATCAGCAATGCAATGGCTGAGTTTGAAAAGAAGGAACCGATTGAGAGGGGAGGTTGGCTGAAGTAGGGGGAAATCTAGGGGATTTCAGAAATGGGGATCAGCTAGATAGAGAGTTTAGATTCAGGACTGGGGTGAGATGTAACAGTGAGAAGGGGCTGGAGCAACTTAATAGAGAGCAAAGAAGGGTGAGAAAATGTCAGAATAAGACTATTTTTTTATTTTAAAAAAGTAAATATGGTAATATAGTAACATAGGAAATAACAGAAAGACAGTCTGTCCAGCAATTTGCTTAGGGTAAAATTGCTGCCTCATAAAGGTTACCTCCATGCCTTCTGTTAAGGGTAGTAACTACCACTTCATGCAGGTTACCCTAGTTAATACAGGTTTCCCTATTTCTTCATTTCCTTCCTCTAGCCATGTTCTTTTGAGTTCAATTACCATTTTCATCTTTACTACCTCTTTTGGGAGGGCATTCCATGCATCCACCACCCTTTCAAGATCTAGGGGTCCAAATCAATGAAAATTTAACTATGAAAGCCCACATAAGCAAACTGATTAGATCTGGTTTTCACAAGCTGCGAATTGTAAGCCAATTGAAACCTCTACTAAGCAAGTCTTATTTCAGAGCAGTTTTAAAATCTCTCATTTTCTCAAACCTTGATTACTGTAATTCATTATTTCTAGGTCTCCCATCTTGTTACTTAAAACCCCTGCAGCTACTGCAAAATGCCACTGCCAGACTATTGACTGGAACAAGAAAATTTGACCACATCACCCCAATTCTGTTGGCTCTGCATTGGCTTCCAGTACAATCAAGAATACATTTCCTTCTCCCTTCCCCTTTTCTTCAAGGCATAATTCATTTTGTTGTAAGTTTTGTTAAAATTAGCTACCTAGGTAGCTATATTCCATTTTATGTATTTTTATTTTCTAATCTATTTTATTTCGTTGATTTTATATTTCTTTGTAAACCATTTTGATAAAATTTTATTTTTAAAAACGGTATATAAATACTTTTAAATAAATAAATAAAATTATAAAGTTCTAACTATTATATTCAACAACATTAACCTGAACAACATGAATAACATGAACCTGAACAACGATTTACTTGGAATAACATTTAAACCTTACATCCCCCCGCAAACTCTCAGATCACTGAACAAAGTCCTACTAGAAATCCCAAATTTAAGACTCTCATCTAACACTAACCAGAGTTGGTTAGTGTTAGATGAGAGATGGTTAGATTTTGCTGGCCCAAAACTATGGAATTCCAATCCTGAAGAACTCTGAGCATTAATAGATAATAAGAAATTCAAAAGCGACTTAAAAACTTGGATATTCAAAAATGCCTTCTACTTAACTGAATTACCCAGTTACCCATGACTCAGATATCCTTACTATTATCTTATACAAAATCACCCTTCTTGCTAACACCTTTAATCCCACTCTGTTCCTGTGTTCGAAATCTACCATTGTATTACTTCTGTTTCTATGAAGGTCTATCCACATTGTAACACTAATTTTATTTATGAATGTTTTATGAATGTTATGAACTAGTGATTCTCACATGGAATGACGGTATATAAAACATAATAAATATTTCCTGATGATGTTCCTGAGTCTACCCCCTTGGAGCTTCATATTATATTCTGTATTTTCCCGTTGATAGCAGGGCTGAATTAGCCATGCTGCATGGGAACAGTTATTCAGGGCCCGGGAGGCGGAGCTTCTTCAAGCAGAGTTTAAAGTTTTTGGTCTCTGCGGTTGCGTGTGTGTACACGCACAGGAAAGTAACAGATTCTCCTCAGTCTGTTTTTTTCCACGCTCGGGATCGCGCGCAGAGCTTTTTTCTCCTCAGTGTGTTTTTTATATCTTAGTGAGAAATGTCCAAAAAACAGAGCAGACGGTCCGGATTTAAGCCCTGTCCATGTGGAAAGATCATGTCTATCACCAATGGACATGATCAGTGTTACCGCTGCCTCGGGCCCAACCACAATCAAGGTAACTGCGAATATTGTGCTCGCATGTCGCAGAGGGCCCAGAGGCAGCGTGCTCATAAGATGAAAACTCTTCAGAGTGGTGCAGGGGTCCCCCATACCCCTCCTTCAGAGGCGCACTCTTCGCCAGGGCCATCGAAGCATCAGACCCCATCCGTGAACAGGGCCTCATCATGGGACCCCAAAACCTCCAGGCCTGGAGGTACGATGGGACCTGTGAGTACAAAACAGTCCCATGAAAGACATGCACCTCGAAGCAGAGACCAGGGATCTGGTCCACTCAAAACTCCAGTGCCAGCACCAAACTCCGCAGACAGCATCGAGATCCGAGCGCATCGCTTTCGGCGCGGAGCCTAACGCATCCAAAAACAAAACATCATGGATTGACGCCAACTCATCCAGCACAGACGACTCACTAAGCATCGAAGTCGGTGCGCCTGGGGCAGATCCCCACCCAGTCAGGACCAAAGCCAGCGCACCCGGTGCAAAAGCCGGCGCAAACAGTCCATCGAGCACCAAAACCGACGCACCGATCGCAAAAATTGACTCACTTGACGCAAAAACCAGGACATTCGTCCCAGAGTGGATCTCATTCGAAGCACTCCACCTCATTTGAGACGACACCGGCGCACACCCATAAATCCCTGTCACCAACGGCAAGGGATAGAGATGAGGCTCCTAAACGTCGATGACTTTCACCGACCGAGGGCACCAGCAGTCGTAAGAGACATGGGGCGCATTCTGGTAAACGTCACCACAGCTGTGTCCACCATTCCAAACACAGGTATGAACATGGGGGCAAGACGACTTGTAGGTCTGGACCAAGTCTCTCGGAATCCAGCTCTTCGCACCATGAGTGTGCATCAAGAGCTACCTCCACCTCGGAGGCCAACGTAGTGCGGATACCATCTTCCGCAGCCTCCTCTTCTTCTCACAGCCTATCTGGGCAATCAGCACGATTACGTTCAAGACCTGGGGACGAGGATCTCTTACAACAATCCACTAAAAAGAGGAGACATGAGAAACATGCCTGACCCAAGGGACCAGCATTACTACACTCGGACCCTGACTTACTGGCAGCAGTACCATCTCAATCACAACCTACTCAACCACAAATGCCGCCTCAGGCACAGCAAGCATTTTTCTCTTTGTCACAGGTATTCAGGAATTTTTGAGAACCTTCAATCCTCATTCAATTTACCTCATGATTCCCCTTCCAGTTATCCTGAACTACCGCAGGCCTCCAGAGAACCGTCAGAGCCCTCAGTCACCAGCCCTACTCCTGCCTAATTCACCAGCTCACAGACCTCCATCGCCCGGGGACCTGCCTTCCCCTCAATCTTCAGCAAGCTCTTCTACCGGGTATCTGTCTGACCCGCCGGAACAGCCACAAGAGCCATATTCACCATCCGAAGACTTGACCTATCTGAAATTTCTGGATAAATTGGGGGTGATACTACATTTGGACGTACAGAAACTTCCCGACCCCAGAGCTGAAACACTGGCACTTTTAAAAAAAAATCTTCGATGCTCCAGGGGAACCAGCATCTCTTCCCCTACAAGAGGTGTTGCACAGCATGCTTCAGAAGTCTTGGGAAACTCCTCACTCACTTTTGGCCATCTCAAGGAAAAACGATCTCAAATTCCATATGCGTATGTCGTCACATTATACCTTACCGCAATTGCCACATGCGTCCATAAGAACATAAGAACATAAGAAATTGCCATGCTGGGTCAAACCAAGGGTCCATCAAGCCCAGCATCCTGTTTCCAACAGAGGCCAAACCAGGCCACAAGAACCTGGCAATTACCCAAACACCTAGAAGATCCCATGCTACTGATGCAATTAATAGCAGTGACTATTCCCTAAGTAAACTTGATTAATAGCAGTTAATGGACTTCTCTTCCAAGAACTTATCCAAACCTTTTTTGAACCCAGCTACACTAACTGCACTAACCACATCCTCTGGCAACAAATTCCAGAGATTTATTGTGCGTTGAGTGAAAAAGAATTTTCTCCGATTAGTCTTAAATGTGCTACTTGCTAACTTCATGGAATGCCCCCCTAGTCCTTCTATTATTCGAAAGTGTAAATAACCGAGTCACATCTACTCGTTCAAGACCTCTCATGATCTTAAAGACCTCTATGATATCCCCCCTCAGCCGTCTCTTCTCCAAGCTGAACAGCCCTAACCTCTTCAGCCTTTCCTCATAGGGGAGCTGTTCCATCCCCTTTATCATTTTGGTTGCCCTTCTCTGTACCTTCTCCATTGCAACTATATCTTTTTTGAGATACGGCGACCAGAATTGTACACAGTATTCAAGGTGTGGTCTCACCATGGAGCGATATAGAGGCATTATGACATTTTCCGTTTTATTAACCATTCCCTTCCTAATAATTCCTAACATTTTATTTGCTTTTTTGACTGCTGCAGCACACTGAGCTGACGATTTCAATGTATTATCTACTATGACGCCTAGATCTCTTTCTTGGGTGGTAGTTCCTAATATGGAACCTAACATCGTGTAACTACAGCTAGGGTTATTTTTCCCTATATGCAACACCTTGCACTTGTCCACATTAAATTTCATCTGCCATTTGGATGCCCAATCTTCCAGTCTTGCAAGGTCCTCCTGTAATGTATCACAGTCTGCTTGTGATTTAACTACTCTGAATAATTTTGTATCATCTGCAAATTTGATAACGTCACTCATTGTATTCCTTTCCAGATCATTGATATATATATTGAAAAGCACCGGTCCAAGTACAGATCCCTGAGGCACTCCACTGTTTACCCTTTTCCACTGAGAAAATTGACCATTTAGTCCTACTCTCTGTTTCCTGTCTTTTAACCAGTTTGTAATCCACGAAAGGACATCGCCTCCTATCCCATGACTTTTTAGTTTTCGTAGAAGCCTCTCATGAGGGACTTTGTCAAACGCCTTCTGAAAATCCAAATACACTACATCTACCGGTTCACCTTTATCCACATGTTTATTAACCCCTTCAAAAAAATGAAGCAGGTTTGTTAGGCAAGACTTCCCTTGGGTAAATCCATGTTGACTGTGTCCCATTAAATCATGTCTTTCTATATGCTCTACAATTTTGATCTTGAGGATAGTTTCCACTATTTTTCCCGGCACTGAAGTTAGGCTCACTGGTCTATAGTTACCCGGATCACCCCTGGAGCCTTTTTTAAATATTGGGGTTACATTGGCCACCCTCCAGTCTTCAGGTACAATGGATGATTTTAATGATAGGTTACAAATTTTAACTAATAGGTCAGAAATTTCATTTTTTAGTTCCTTTAGTACCCTGGGATGCATACCATCCGGTCCAGGTGACTTGCTACTCTTTAGTTTGTCAATCTGGCCTACTATATCTTCCAGGTTGACAGTGATTTCGTTCAGTTCGTCTGACTCATCACCCCTGAAAACCAACTCCGGAACTGGTATCTCCCCAACATCCTCACTAGTAAACACGGAAGCAAAGAATTCATTTAGTCTTTCTGCAATGGCCTTATCTTCCCTAAGAGCCCCTTTAACCCCTCGGTCATCTAATGGTCCAACCGACTCCCTCACAGGTTTCTTGCTTTGGATATATTTAAAAAAGTTTTTATTATGAGTTTTTGCCTCTATGGCCAACTTCATTTCAAATTCTCTCTTCGCTTGTTTTATCAATGTTTTACACTTAACTTGACAATGCTTATGTTTTATCCTATTTTCTTCAGATGGATCTTTCTTCCAATTTTTGAAGGATGATTTTTTGGCTAAAATAGCCTCTTTCACCTCACCTTTTAGTGGTTGAGTCCGCTATGCAATGTTCTAAAAAATCAAAAACTGAGGAGAAGGAGAGGCAAAGATCTTCTGGGCCTACTGGGGGTAAGAACTTTGCAGTACCTAGCCCCAACGGAGCTGCTGCTGCCCTCCCAAGTGATGTCACTGTTTGGACCAGCGGGGTCCTTTAAAGCCAGCCCTGCCTGAGATATTCTCGAGGAGAAGGAGAGGCAAAGATCTGCTGGACCTACCGGGGTAAGGACTTTGCAGTACCTGGCCCCAACAGAGTTGCCAGTGCCGCGGCCCTCCCAAGTGACGTCAGCGTTTGGACCGGCGGAGTCCTTTAATGCCAGCCTTGCCGCAGCATGTTGTGTCCACCCGTGTGTCGCCAAAGCTGCTTGCGCCGAAGGGGCGTGCGCGACTTAGCTCCAACTTTGCTCCCGACTTTGATCTTGATTTTGATATAATTGCTTTGTAAGAAGGAAACTTCTCTGAATCCTCCATCAAAAGGATCGAAGGATTTTTAAGGAGAGGCCGTGTTGGTAAGCCTTCAATTATTATTTATTTTTAAGATTAAGCATGCCTCATAGAAAGCGAAAGGGGCATTTACGGCTTGAGTCCTCTGCCTCAGCTCCAAACACTCCTTCACAATTGCGAATTGAAGGCTTTTTTGCTCCGGCTGGAGCCTCAACACCTGGCGGAAAGTCTGCAGAGGGACTAGGAGGGGAACATAGCCTGTCCCTCATGGACAATCAAACATCTTTGAGTCCAGGTGCACCTGAAATTCCTCCCCCTCCTACCCAAGGCAACCCTCAGGAACTCGTCCAGGATATTCTGCTACCTGCCGGAGGAGTCCTAGAAGCAGAGGGAGGACTTGAGGGGGGTGCAAGGGATTCTTTGCATGTGAATGGTTCTGAAATGATCAATGTTAATGTAAATGGGAAAATAGTGTTAAGTGAACATTCAAAAATTGAAATATCTAATAATGTGAATGAACATGAGAGGGGGGTTGAATCTGCAGGTGAAATCCAACTGATTTCTGAAGCCTGCCGAGCAGGGGGGGTGAATGCTGACTTCACAATACAAAAATTAGTTAAACCTAATATAATCACCTTAGATTCGATCTGGCATGCGATAACAACATTGGAGAAGTCAATTTCATCACTAGCTAGCTCAATTAATATTTCACAAAACATGATACAAGTTATGGAACCTAAAATAAATAATCATGAGGAAAAAATTAAGGATATCTCAGATAAGATAACATCAGTACAAGAGGTACAGACTACATTGATTCAGTCAAACACTATGTTGAGGAGGAAACTAGAAAATATGGAGAATAAGATGCGGTATTTAAATTTTGAGAATTTTAAATTTTCCAAGTATTAAATTAATCTCCCCTAAAGAACTATTTAAAAAATATCTTAAGGATATTTTACTGTTACCCTCTGATACATTCACATTTTATAAATTTTTGATATTATTGGTAGTGAGGTGGGAACAGCTAGCTGTTCCTAATTTGAATCTGGAAACGGATCTTACTGCTTTTTTAGAAGCTCCAACTGAAGAACAGCTAGAACATCAGGGAACCTTATTAGTATCTTTTACTTATCCGGTAGATAGAGACTTAGTCTTAAGATTGTTCCTAAAACATCGTAATAAATTGTATTATGGACAAAAGTTCTGGATTTACCCAGACATTGTGAAAGATGCACAAATTCGTAGGAAAAGTTTTGTGGGACTGTGCCAAGAAGCTAGATTATTAGGTGCCTAAGTAAATATTAGGTATCCTTGTAAATGTTTGTTGCAGCATAAAGGAAAAAGTTATATCTTTTATGATCCTTTACAAATGAAAAGTTATCTAGATAATTGTAGAAGAGAAGCTAGCATTACCCTAACCCATTCAGATGCAATTTAGATATAAGGGCTGATAATATCCTCTTTATTTGTCTATTGAATTATCTTTGAGATGATGTTCCATTTTTTCCAGAGATCCTTTTGTTTCTTTATATTAAATAAGTAGGAAAATAAGTTTACTGAAACAAACTTAGAAATATGTTGTTAAATTTCTTTTCTTTTTTCTTTGTTCTTTTCTTTAAGAGTATTAGAGTTAAGATGTGATGTAAACTTTCCTGTTTGTATAAATGAAAAATTGATAAAGAATTTAAAAAAAACTTTTAAAAAATCAAAAACACACGCCTCTAACCCGCCGGGACGGGATAATCGGTGTTCAGACGATTTCACAAGAAGAATATATCAAAACTCCATGTTAGCCGCTCGCATACAGCACCACCAGTTCTACATGGTACAATACTGTACGAATGTATTCAGGCGACGAACGGGATGCTCACCTCTACTGGGGAGCCGATTCCACCTTGCCTTCAAGACATGGAGGAATGTTCCAGACATCTACGAGCGGTTCGAAACCTCGTCTAGAGCTTCAGCTGCAACCATTGCAGCTTGCAGGATAGCATGACAGGGGTACAGTTGTCAAACTGTGAATTTTGGGACAATGTCTGCTGTAAATACTATCCTATGGAATTTGTCTCTGTTTTCAAAGTGAAAGTATGCTTGTATTTTCACTTTGAAATTTGCTGTGAGAATAAAGTACCCCAGACATTTGCACCTCCTTTTTCTGCAGGTATGTGTTTTATGGAAAATGCATGCAGATTCTTACTCCCCCCAACTAAAACATGTCCCCTGGAATGCTGCCTTTAAGTGTGACTTAGAGGTATGTATATTGAGGAACAATATGCATGCTTTTATTTCCATTGAGGGAGCACAGCTTTCAAACAGCCCATTTATCTGTGTAAATTGCTATTACCCTTGAAAATTATTTTGAAAATGTTTCTCCCTGTTTCATGCTTAACCATGATGGATTCCCTTTCCCTCAGGGGCCGAGAAAGCTGCTTCTACAGCATTTCTAGCCCCAGCTGATCCTTGTTGTAGGAAGGCTTGATTTTTAAGAATTGAACTGAGGACCTTGAATATGGTAGAACATAGCACTCCCACTGAGCCATCAAGCCAGCCTCATAACTATTTTAAATTGTTTTCCTATCAATGGGCTTTCATCCAGTGAAACATTCTGATTAGTTCCAAAAGCTTACTTGAAATTCCAAAATCCTGTTGCTTTGTCCCATTTATCTTTCAGCATATATTTCTTTGTAGAGTAATTGATTGGCTTTTTTTTTTTTTTTACTGAAACACTCTAAATGCACTGTTGTCTTGTATTTTGCTCTGCACACTGGTTATTGTATTGTTTTAATATTAATATGAATGCTCGCCAAGAACTTTAGATTGAGTCAGAAATATTTAAAATAAGTTTGCATAAATATGTGTATATATATATTTGCAGTTATAACAGTTTGGTGGCACATAAAGCAAAATTGGAAGAACTGGAAATTGCTTTGAAAACAGAGAGAGAGATTCTGCAGCAAGAAAAAAGAAAAAATGTCATCACTACAGGAGAAAATCAGAAACTGAGAGAAGACCTGGACAGGTAAGGTCTTCAGCGTTCCAAGTGACCTGATCACCTGCCAAAGACAAATCCTGTTTAATGGTAAGATGTGCTAAGGGATATCCAAACATATATCAGCAGTATTCACAACAAACCAAGTCAAGTACAATAAAAAGAAAGGTGGTGAAGGAATAAAAACTGGAAGAAAAAAAATAGTTGAACGAAAGAGTAGAAAATGTCTTTTGGTGTCTGGCAGTGCTCAGCTTTACCTGTGACTATCTGGTCTCTTCCCCAGCCCACACCTCACCTGTCATTACCACTCTGGGTGCTGTTAAGCAGCCAGGCTGCTCTACTCCTCCTGAATTCAGGTATGGTAGCAGTGAAATGTAACACCAAAAAGTGTGCAAAACACATTAGGAATAGAGTGATGGAAGAATTTAGTGGATTCCCAGAGATTTATTTGGATTTATTACATGGCGTTTTGAATAAGAAATTCATCCAAGGTGGGGCACAAAATATTAGAGTGGCAGCATACAGTCAGAGATAGTAGATAAAGCAGCTTAACAGTTCTAGTCAGAAGAAGGTAGACAGGACTAAATTTGAAATAAGCAACATCTCAGCAAAACAGTAGATCGTAGCAGCACTCATAGAATAATGTAGTATTGATGGCTGAAAAAGACCAAATGGTCCATCCAGTCTGCCTAGAAAGTTTCCTGTAGAAGCAACTGCCACTGTGCAGGTTACCTCATTCTTTCTGTTAAGGATAGCAACAGCTGCTCCAAAAACCATAAAGAACTGCCCGTGCGCTCTTGGGGAGAGAACTATATTAAAGCCTTTCAGGAGAACGGACCTTCCAGACCCCACAAATGAAGGGGCTGAATCTGAATGGCTCCTGACTTGTTCTAGTTGCACTGAGGGTTCACCTAGCCCTTAATGGTAACAGAACTAGCTGTCTGATACATTAAAAAAAAATGAGTGGTGAAAATAATTGGTTAGTTTGCATGGCTCTATTGCTATCTATTTATCACAGAAATCTCATTTTGATTTTGGGGAGTGTTCTGAGAGGTTATTGTTTTTCACATGTAGTCTGTGTTTCTTGTTCCCAGGGTGAATTTCTTGCATAGTCAGCTAAAGGAGGAGTACACAGGCCTACACACACACACTAAGGAACTGAAAACCACTCTGAACAATGCACAACTGGAACTGAACCGCTGGCAAGCCCGTTTTGACGAGTTAAAAGAACAGCACCAGAACATGGATCTTGCATTGAGCAAACTAGATAATCACTGTGAGGCAAGTATCTTTAGGTCAAGGAAAACATTAATTAAATTAACAAGATTTAATCTGTGAATAATCACAAGCCAAACATGCATTGTGTATTCACCTAAACCTACCTAACTTCTGCTAAAAATACATGAAGTGAATATACAAAAGCTACTTAGCCCTGTAAGTAGGACTTATCTGACTAAGTAGCAGCTGCTGAATATCCGGCTATGTTCAGTGGCTGCCACTTAAACAGATAAGTCACTTATCTGGGTAAGTTTTTAGCCGGATAACGTGGATGGGCATAACAGGGCGGTGCTACTTAGTTGGATAACTTATCCGGCTAAGAAGTGAAATTCAGACTTAAGCCAAATAAGTTATCCATCTAAGGGCCAGATTCATTAAGGCTTTTTTCCCATTTTGTGTGTGAAAAACCCTTAGGGGCAGATTTTCAAAGCCTTCGTGTGCCAAGCCTATTTTGCATAGGCCCGGCAACGCTCGCAAGCCCCAGGATGCGTGTAAGTCCCGGGGCTTGAAAAAATGGGCGGGGCGTGGGCATGGCCAGAAGCGTCTCCACTGCCGCTGGGCCCGGGGATCGCGCAACCTACGCCTGCCCAGAGGCAGGCGCAACTTCTGCAATAAAGGTCAGGTGGGGGGTTTAGGTAGGGCTGGGGGGCGGGGAAGGGAGGGGAAATGCTCATCATCATTCTGAGTTTTCTATTTCCCCCAGGGAAGCCCTGTGTATTCCATAATTTTCCCTCATCCTTTTGGTCTGTTAGCCCAAAACCTGTCTACAAGATTTCCTGGAGATAAATTGTGATCTGGTGGTAGGTATTCAACACATAGCTGGATATCTCAGTTAGGTAACTTAGAATATTCAGCTGCAGGGCTATGCAGATGAATATCCCCAGATAAATTGCTACTTAGCTAGATAAATCTTATCCATTTAAGTTTAGATCACTATTGAGCAGATCTAACTTAGTACCTGATTTACTAAGGGCCAGATTTTAGTAGCTACGCCCGATTTTATAACATGCGAGCATGCCGAGCCCTAGGGGAGCCCCGATGGCTTTCCCTGTTCCCTTCACCCCCCCCCCCCCCCCACACACACACACACACACACACACACACACACACACACACCTTCACCGACAGGTGGCGAGAGAAGAAACATTGTTACTCTTACGTTCATAATATTTTCTCATATTAACCGGTATACATGCTTTTTGTTATTGTGCTACTTAACATGTTTATTGTAAAGCTTTTTGCTGAATTAATGTTTTCTGTAAACCGAGGTGATGTGCCTCACGTGCCGCGGTATATAAAAATCCATAAATAATAAATAAATAAAACAAAAAAGAGACCCTGTAAAAGGAATTGTCCAAAAGACCAAGAAAGGGAACTAGAAAACTAAGATCAGACAGCAAAAGTAAAAAAAAAAAAAAAAAATTTTTAGTGATTGGCATATGTTATCTTTCAGAACGTGCAAGAGTAGTACTTTCTCTATGCTGGTCTTGTGATGCACAAGATCAGCATGGAGGAACTGGAAGCCTGCAAATTTTTAATACCGCAGGGCCTGCACAGAGGAGGCAGCAGAATGGGCTTCAGTGCCAGTAGTAGCGATCGGTGCCTCCCCAATGGCCACGTGGCAGCAGTGACAGCGGTAGCAGAGGAATGAAAGAGGCCCCGAGGCTCCTGGTAAAAGAAAGAGAGGGATCCTCCTTCAATGTGTGCATGGGTATGAATGGGGAGTCTGCTTGGGGAAGGGGGGGTGTGAATGAATGGGTGCCTGCCTGTGTATGAGAATGGATGGGTGCCTTCCTTTGGTCAATCTGTCTGAGAGAATGGGTGCTTACCTGAGTGTGTGTGTGTGAGAAAAAATTGGTGCCTGCCTGGAGGTCTGTGTGTGTGTGTGAGAATGAGTGTTTGCATGCCTGGGTGGGTGAGAATGAATGGGAGTTTGCCTGGTGTGTGTGTGTGTGTGTGTGTGTATGTGTATGTGAGGGAGCCATTGAGAGTGTGTGTGTGTGAGAGAGAATCCAGGGGAGTAAAAGCTTGTGTGGGTGGATGGGGGGAGAGAAAAAGGATCTTTTCAGCCTGTGTATGAGAGAGAGAAGCTGTGGGTGTGTATAAGAGCATGTATGTGTGTGTATGTGACTGTGTATGTGTGAGAGAGAATGGACATGCAAATATAAGTGAGAGAGGATGAAGTTTGTGCGACCGCCTCCCCCCCCCCCCCCCCCCCCCCCCCCCCAAATCCTAGACAATCACAGGGTGACTGGAAATCAAGAGTTCCCAGGTATGGACAGCAGAGGCTTTTTTTTTTAATCCTTCTTAGTTTTAATTATTGGGTGTTATTTAATGTCTGTTTTGAAATATTTTATTAGTGCTTGGGTAACTTTTAAAAGATGTATATGATTTAATAGAGGTTCTATTTGTCAGTTTTGAAATATTTATTCTTTTATCAATTTGGTTTTACTATTATAATCAATGCTTTGTTTCTTTATTTTATTGTTTGTTTTATGAGGAATGGTAGTTCTGGTTTTCCATTGCTACACACAGAGTCTAGCTTCTTGGGGTTTACATTCAGTTTGTCTGCATATTGCTGGTTCTAATTTGTGATCCTTTATTCTGTATTTGGTGAGAGTCTGTTTCTGCTCTGCATGTGCGACCAAAGTGAGAGATTTTGCTAGCATGTAGTGTCTGTGTAGGGATCTATAGCAATCGGGTTTGTTTTGTTTCCTCAGTAGGTGGTGTATTGGTATTCTGGGACCCAGTGTAATATTTACCTGTGCTTTTTCACAAGTAGGGTTCTTGCTTTGAATCTTTGGTGTTACTACTGTTAAGATGATATAGGTTTGCTGTATAGATTCAGTGTCTCTTTTTGCGGGGTTTTGTGTTAGTTCACAACGTGTCTGGCAGTGAAAGCTGTTTGTGCTGCTGTTACTGTGAGGTGACACCAGAATTTGAAAATATTTTTTTGTATGATGAGCTGTAAGGGAAACATCCAAGCTTCATTGTTGGGGGAATTTCTGCGAATGCACAGTGTTACGGAACCGGGGGTGAAGGATTTATATTGACATCTTGTCCCTTCCTGTATATATTCCAGACTTCACTCTCATAGCCATATAGAATTAGTTGAATAAGGTTTCGAATAATTTTAATGGTAGTTTTACTAGAAGTGTGAAACTAGCCAGCTTTTTAAAATTGTGCAGAAGACTTTCCTATTGAGACTTTTTTTATAGCCAATTTTAAAGCAGAGGGCCATGCTGTGGCGGTGCATGTGATACAAGGAAATGTCATTTTGGCTTGCCCCCACCCCACTTCCTCCAAAAAAAATTCTTCTGTCTAGAGACGCCACTTATTTTCTGTGACCTTAAGCATTAGTATAAGAAAGATGGTGGTCGCGCTGAAGAGGCAGACAAATGGATTGGCCCCCTGGCGCCGGAGACCCTCGGTGCGCCACTGGGCTGCCGGTAGAGCCTAACCCGCCATTTCCTAGCGTGTAGCAGATGGACTCATTACAAATGGGTATAGTGTGCTCGTGCTAGCAGTTGGAGACGGATCTGACGTCAGCACGTGGTACATATACCCCTGCAGGAAGTGCAGCAGCTCAGTAGTTTCCGTCTCCAAAGCAGTTTGGAGCTCCCTCACGCTCGCTGTTTCCAAATTCTACTAAATTCATAGAAGAATCCTACCTGAAGACGAGCCCCGCACTCCTGCGGTGATACCCTCTGGTCCCTCCCCCAGTTGAGTTTCCCGGGGTGATTTCCGTGGTCCCTCGGAGGTACGAGCCTCGGTCTGGTGGCCGAATCGCGGCAGGGACCTAGCCCCCGAGTGAGACAGGCTTGGGCGCGGCATAGAGGCAGCCTCGGTCCCGATCCGTTCGCGGTGAGGACTTGGCCCCCGAGCGAGACGGGTTCGGGCGTGGCCTAGAGGCAGTGGGTGCACTTCCTCGAGCGCGGCAGTGACGGTAATCACCCTCTCCCCCCCGCAGCCGGAGACCGCCCGGGTCGCAGCCGGGAAGCGCCGAAGATCAGGTAAGGAGTACATCTTTACTGGTCTCCGAGGAAGCGAGGATTAGCGGGGTCTACCTGCGTGGCAGCCCGCCAAGGAGGTCGCCATTTTCCTGCCTGCTCGCCATCACTATCTGCCCTGGTTCGCCGCCTCGCTCTGGCGCTCGGACTAAGCGCACGGGCGACGGGCGCATATGTTAGGCGCCCGAAAATAATTGGGCGCGCACGCTGCTAAGCGCACGCTGCTAGGCGCACATCTTTCGCGCATATTACAAGGCGCATACTTCGGCTGGGGAGCCGGCGCATAGAGATAACAGACACGATGGAGCGTATGAGAGCCCATGCGTCCGCAGAGCCGGCACCTCCAGAATCAGGCATAAGAGCTCTAGGCCTCTGCTCAGCATGCCACCTCAGAGCTACACAGAGCGAGGAAGCAGACTCCCTATGTGTCCAATGTGAGGAGGCCCTGGGAGTTCCAGGGCCGGTCCCAGCCCAGCGTAATTGCTAGTTCCTCAGGGAACATCCCGGACCTAGCAGGCCGTGGTGAGCAGCCAGGGAACCCTAGAGACCTGGTGCCCCTAAGGTTAGAACCTGCTTCGCTCTCCTGGGTGGAATTATTCAAGGGGATTCACGCCTTTGTCAAGATGCAGTCTGATCCCCGAACGGACCCATACGTACTGGATGACCCTGCCCCTGGACCCTCAAGACCTAGGCACGGCCACCCGGTAGCCCCACTTATGGGGACTCAGATTACTGTGAGGAAGAGGGTGAGCTCCCCGAGGAGGGAGAATTTCCCTCGGGGATAGAGCCGTATTGAACCATGAGACGTTTCTTTCTTAAAGAGGATCTCCCAGACCTGGTCTCTCAATGCCTGTCGGAGCTGGCTATCCCGGGCCAAGGCACCCCAGGGGAACCTAGAATGAACCCCCTGCTAGAGGGCCTGCGTCAGACGGCTCACCATTTCCCCTCCTACAAGCAGCACAGCAGCTAATCTATCTGGAGTGGAATGCGCCGGAGGCCTCATTCAAGGGAGGTCGGGCTTTGTCTAGCATGTACCCCCTGGACCCGGCAACCAAGGAGCTGCTGGCGTGCCCCAAGGTAGACGCCATAGTTTGCGCAATTGTGAAGCGTACCACCATTCCGGTGGAGGGAGGGGCGGCCCTCAAGGATGCACATGATCGGCGCATGGACGCCATTCTGAAACAAGCCTTTGAGGTGGCAGCCATGTCCCTACGAATTGCGACCTGCTGCACCGTGGTGACGCGTTCCTGTTTATCACAAGCCAGGAACAACACCCCAGGAGAAGAAATGGAATCAGCCCTCTCGTTCCTCAATGACGCTGCCTCCGACCTAGTCCGTACGGCAGCCAAGGGGAGTGTCATCCTCAGTGGCGGCCAGGAGACTGCTCTGGCTACGCAATTGGTCGGCCGACTCCTCCTCCAAGACGCGCCTTACAAGAATGCCCTTTAAGGGATCCCTCCTGTTCGGCAGCGACCTCGAGAAACTGGCTAATAAATGGGGCGCATCTCCATTACCCCGTCTACCAGAAGACAAGTCAAGGAGGAACCAGCGCCCTTTTCCTAGGCCATCCAAAGGTAGAAGCTCTCAGCGCTTCAACCCCTACAGGGCTCGCTACCAAGCACCTCGTTCTCAGACCAGGAACCAGTCCTTTCGGACCAGGCACAGCAAGAGGGGAACTGGCTCGGGTTTGGGTCCAGGCCGCACCCCACAATGAGAATCAGCCGACCCATCTGGGAGAAGAAGCCATAGGGGGCAGGCTAACCCTATTCTACCGCAGGTGGGTCGAGATTACTTCGGACCAGTGGGTCCTCGCCATTGTCCGGGAAGGGTATTACCTGGACTTCCTTCATCTCCCTCCAGACAAGTTTGTGGAATCTCCTTGTCCGCCCCTCAAGAGGGCGGCACTGGAAGCTACCTTGGGGAGGCTCCTGTCCCTAAAAGCCATAATCCCAGTGCCTGCATGGGAGATAAATTCTGGGCATTACTCCATTTATTTTATCGTCCCCAAGAAGGGGGGGGCACCTTCAGACCCGTCCTGGACCTCAAGTCAGTCAACCGGTACTTACGGGTCCCAGGATTTCGCATGGAAACTCTGCGGTCAGTCCGAAGCGCAATACAGCCAGGGGAGTATCTGACATCCCTGGATCTGTCAGAGGCTTATTTGCATATCCCAATCCATCGGGATCACCAGCGCTACTTACGCTTCAAAGTCCTGGATCAACACTTTCAGTTCTGGGCTCTACCCTTCGGGTTAGCCACCGCGCCGCAGACCTTTACCAAGGTAATAGTGGTGGCGGCGTCACTCAGGAAGGAAGGAATTCTCGTCCATCCCTATCTAGACGATTGGCTGATCAGGGCATAGTCACCGGAGGAGAGCCACCGGGCAACCAACAGAGTTATATCTCTTCTGGAAAGCCTAGGATGGGTAGTCAACACAAGCAAGAGTTCCCTACAGCCTTCGCAGTCACTGGAATACCTAGGAGTCCGATTCGACACCCAGGGAGACAAAGTCAGCCTGACCTCCAAGAGGAGATCAAAACTCCGGAATCGTTTGCAGAATCTGCTGAGCACCACCCGGCCCACAGCTTGGGATTACCTACAGGTCCTCGGCCTAATGGCCTCCACTCTGGAAGTGGTACCATGGGCACGGGCTCATATGAGGCCGTTACAATGCGCCCTCTTGTCTCGGTGGAGCCCACGATTACAGAACTACACCGTGCATCTACCTCTTCCGGCCAGAGTACGGCATCAGCTATGGTGGTGGCTGCAGCCCGGCCACATGAGCTGGGGGTCAAAAATGTCCTCTCCAACCTGGACCCTGCTAACTACAGATGCCAGCCTCAGCGGCTGGGGAGCACACTGCGAAGAACTAACCGCCCAAGGGCGGTGGAACAGAGAAGAGTCGGGGTGGAACATCAACCGACTAGAGGCACGGGCAGTCAGGTTAGCATGCCTGCGATTTGCCCACAGACTTCGCAACAGAGCAGTCAGAGTAATGTCAGACAATGCCATCACGGTGGCATACATCAACCGGCAGGGCGGAACCAGAAGCAGACAGGTATCCTTAGAAATAGCCCCCCTGATGGCTTGGGCGGAAGCAAATCTCCAGGACATCTCCGCCGTCCACATCGCCGGGAAGGACAACACCACGGCAGACTTCCTCAGCAGAGAAAGCCTAAACCCGGGGGAATGGCAGCTGTCGTCCATGGCCTTCCAGATGATCATGGATCAGTGGGGGACGCCGGGCATGGACCTACTAGCGGACAGGTCCAACGCTCAAGTACCCAGATACTTCAGTCGCAGGCGAGACCCTCTATCCCAGGGGATCGACGCCCTGGTACAGCCATGGCCTCAGGAGATCCTGCTGTACGCCTTTCCCCCATGGCCCCTGCTGGGCGCCATTATACACAAGATTCAGCGGCACAGAGGCCTAGTTCTTCTGGTGGCCCCGGACTGGCCAAGAAGACCCTGGTACGCGGACATGAGAAGACTGCTGGCAGGGGATCCTCTACCCCTGCCCCCTCACAGGGACCTGCTGCGACAAGGTCCCATCCTCCACGAGGATCCAGCTCAATTCTCTCTTACGGTCTGGCCCTTGAGAGGGCGCGACTGAAGAAAAGGGGATACTCGGGGTCGGTAATAAATACACTCCTCAGAGCATGCAAGTTCTCCACATCACTAACTTATATAAGGATCTGGAGAGTATTTGAAGCCTGGTGCAAAACTCGCAGTGCCAAGCCGCATGCCACTAAAATCCCCATCATTTTGGGTTTCCTGCAAGATGGACTTCAGAAGGGTCTGTCCCTCAATTCAATCAAGGTTCAGATGGCAGCGCTATCCTGCTACGGCCCCAGGAGGGACGGCAATAGCATTGCCACACACCCAGACGTTTCACGTTTCCTGAAAGGAGTCAAACACATTCGCCCGCCACTGAAGTGGCCAGTGCCCCTGTGGAACCTCAACCTAGTTTTGGAATTCCTAGCGGGACCCGCCTTCAGACCTCTCCGAGGCCTGTCCCTCCGTGTGTTAACCTTGAAGATGGTGTTCTTGCTGGCCGTATGCTCAGCACGCCGCATCTCAGAGCTACAAGCACTGTCCTGCCGTGATCCATTTCTCAGAATCACCCCAGGGGCTATCCATCTTCGCACGGTTCCCTCCTTCTTACCCAAAGTAGTCTCACACTTCCACCTCAACCAAACCATATCCTTGCCAACCATGGAAGGTTTGAAGAAGTCGGAAGAAGGTCGAATACTGCGCCATCTCGACATCGGCAGGCTGCTGTCCAGATACCTGGAAATGTCGGAAGCAGTACGAAAGATGGGACCACCTGTTCGTCCTTCACAGCGGGAAGAGGCAAGGGGAAGCGGCCTCACGGGCGACTATTGCTCGCTGGATCAAAGAAGTTATCAAGACGGCCTACGTAGAAGCGGGAAAACCACCACCTCTATGGGTCAAGGCTCACTCTACCAGAGCCCAAGTGGCCTCCTGGGCGGAAACTAGGATGCTGTCGCCTGCAGAGATATGTAAAGTGGCAACGTGGTCCTCCCTCCATACCTTCTCCAGATTCTACCATCTGGACGTCCAGGCCAGGGAGGATACAGCATTTGCATGGGCAATCCTGAGCGGACCTCGGGCAGCCTCCCACCCAGTCCGGGAGTAGCTTTTGTACATCCCATTTGTAATGAGTCCATCTGCTACACGCTAGGAAATGGAGAGATTACTTACCTGATAATCTCGTTTTCCTTAGTGTAGGCAGATGGACTCAGCATCCCGCCCGGCTGCCGATATACATGGGGTTTCACCGTTTCAAGGTAAGTCATGTTTCCTTACGTAGGGCATCCACCCTGTCTGGTGTAGACGCCTTCCGGTTGAGAACACTGGCGGTCTCCAGCTACTATCAATCGGTCAGGCTAATCATGTTTGGTTAATCAATCGGTCAGTCACACATATATCCATGAAGCTTTTGCAAGGAAGATTACTGAGCTGCTGCACTTCCTGCAGGGGGTATATGTACCACGTGCTGACGTCAGATCCGTCTCCAACTGCTAGCACGAGCACACAATACCCATTTGTAATGAGTCCATCTGCCTACACTAAGAAAAACGAGATTATCAGGTAAGTAATCTCTCCAATAGCCAAAGAAGGAAAGAGGTTGCTGGCGGAACGGAAGCCAACCCACCGGCGGCTCAGCAGCTTAAAATGAGAGGCCAGTGTTCCTGTTGATGCATGCATCCCGTGCACAACTTTACGAGCAGGCACACACAGCTTCCACTCGTTCCCCTCCCCTTCCCCCCCATAAGCAGGAAGGCTGGTGGGCCATGTTGGAGCTCATCTCACCACAACCTGAAGAGAATTGGAGGCCCATGGGGCCGTGGTGGAGCTCATCCCATCACAGCCCAATGACAGCAGGAGGCCATGTGAGTGAGTGACAACTTGTATGTATTTGTTTAGAACCTATGTGTGTGTGTGTCTGTGTGAGTATGTATTCCTGTGAATGTGCCTGAGTGAGAGCCTGTGTGCTTGTGTCTGTTTGTGTATGTTTGTGTACCTGTAAGAGTATGTGTCAATATAGGCTCTCATAGGCATGCACAAACACAGATATAATGTATCTGTGAGAGAATGAATACGTTATTGTGCGTGTGAGAGAGAGAGATGATAAAACTTTTGTTGTACTACTTCCCCCAATCCTTGATGAACTCAGGGTGACTGAAAATCAAAAGATCCCAGGAATGGAGAGCAGAAGATTTTTTAATCCTTATTAGTTTTAATTATTGGGTGTAATTTGATATTGCTACTCTTTTGAAATGAATAGAACATTTTTAGATTACTGGAATTTTTATTCATGAAATATTTTGAAATATTTTATTGGAATTTGGGAAACTTTTTATATTTTATTCATTAACTGGTTTGAAATATTTAATATGATTTTAATATTATGATTTATATTTCTTGATTTTATTTAATGTTTTTATGAAAAATGGTAGTTTCTGGTTTTCTATTGTTGCTCTGCATTTAGAGGCTGGCTTTTTGTGGGTTCCAGTTTTTCTTCTCAGTACGTTTCTCTTTATACTTTCTGATCTCTTTATTCTGTATTTGGTGCTGGTCTGTCTGTGTTTTGCATATATGACCAAGGTGAGATTTTTCTGGCATGTAATTTCTGTGTAGGGCTCTATAGCAGCCTGGTTTCCTAATAAGTTTTATTGGTGTACTAGGGCCTTGTGAAATATGTGCAGTGTTGCTTTTTCATGTATAAGGCTGTTAGGGTTGTTTTGGTATGGGAGATTTATTATATTGCAATGGTAATTGTCTATTCATGGATTTCTGAGGGCCAAGCGTACACTCCTAATTCCATAGGAGTTCCAAGTGTCTTTTTTGCAGAATTTTCTGGTTCGCACCACAGAGTGCATGTAAATATAATATGCAAGTTGTAAGTGATATTTTTGCTTCAGAAGACTGTACTTTTGAATGTTTTGTCATGTAAAATTTGTTATAAATACATAATTTAATTGTGTGAGTCTGTAAAGAGGGTGCGTGGATGGGTGGCGTGAGTGCAAGGCTGTAAGGTCTTGCATAGGGTACCTAAAACACTTCCCTATCCATGGGTTCCTGGGGTGGGTGTGGGAGTGTCTGTTTTTAAAAATATAGATTGCAGGAGGGAGCTGGGCTTTGACAGGCCCGGGACAGTGACAGAGAATGAATAAATGGGGGGCACAGGGCAGCAAAAAAAAAAAACCAAACCTAGCATCTGCCTTTGTCTCCAGTGTATGTAGATATCTTATGCATATTTATCACAGATATCCTGAAAACCAGACTCTAGAAGTAGGTTAGGGAACACTGATCTAAATGACTGTACTATTTAAGCCCAGTGTAATTACATTGTTTCTTCACTGACCTGATAGAGAAGATAACTCTCAAAAACTAGTCAGATGTATTAAGTTAGTTAACCTTAATTCTATACACATGCCAAATAAATGAAATTGCATATGTCAGTATTTATCATTTAGCCATCTTTGTATTAAAACTATATTTTTCAATTTTTTTAAGTTTTGTATGCCATTAGTACCATGGCAAGTTCTTCATACGGAATTCATTTTGCTCTGCTTATCTCCAGACACTGCAGGAAGAGTGTAGCTTTGAACAGCCGTACTTCTCTGTTCATTACTGAATTTGCACACTGAGAAGCCTGCAGTTTGTATAAAAATGGATTAGGTATAGGCATTGAAAATACAGGATCTTTTTCTTGCAAGTCTTGCAATAATAATAGAAAAACACATTTCTATTTCTGACATTAGAGGTTAAGAGTGAATGTTTTGATCTTGCCAGTCTGTGTACTATCCATGTTGATGTATTGTAGCTACTGACCCGTCTGAAAGGCAATCTGGAAGAGGAGAATCATCATCTTCTGAGCCAGATCCAGATGCTAAGCCAGCAGAACCAGATATTACTGGAGCAGAATATGGAAAGCAAGGAGCACTATCATGAGGAACAGAAGCAATATATGTAAGAAGTGAGCTTTTACCTTCATTAGAGACTGTCCAGGATAAGTCTGTTAGCCACTCAGACTTTCTCTTTTCTTAAGTTGCTTCCTGTCTGCACCTGAGGTGCTGGAATTCTAGAGCTCTAGTTGAGCAGAGTGATCTCCTCTGTCTCCTCAGGCTGAAACTTAGCAGCCTACCCTGCAGTATACAGTTTGGCTATGGAAAAGTGTGGTCAGTGAGCATGTATTCTTATGTGATATACATTTTCCTCTAAAGCTTATGGGAACATGCACATGTTCAAATGGGCTAGTACACTTTACAGAAAGTACCACTAAAAAAAAAATGCACCTGCTGCAAAACCATTCATTGGTTCCAACCTATGGGAGAGGAGAGATGGGGGAGTGGATTTGCAGGAGAGCTCTGAGACAGGAATTGAAGGTAGTCAATCAAAGAGCAGGAGCTAGAACATGCTAATCATTATTTGTTAAACTAAAATTGCTTGTCTTTGGTGTGTGAAGTCTTTAACAGTATTTTTAATGTTTGTTTGTGGATGTACTGCTACAAAATGTCTTTGATTTGGTGCAGAGATATTTGCATGTTTTGATAACTTTTGTGATATTTTTGTAGTTATTGAGTGTGTCCCAAACAGAGAAAGAGAGAGAAGTTTTAAACCACCCCAAAACGGCAGTCAGAGGGAATAATGGTGTTATCCACCAAGATAGAAAAATGTGGAAGGGAAGAAGTGCATTTGGGAAGATAGAGAAGTTCGGTCTTGGGCATAATGAGACCAATATTGAAAAAACTGTTAACAGATAACTTATTTGACTAAAGATAGCCAGATAACTTATCAGGGATATTCAGTGGCATAAACATCCCGCTGAATATTCCTGAATAAACTTATCTGGGAAAACCTACCCAGATAACTTTGAAAATGAACCAGCTAGTTTTTAATATTGCCAGATATGTTGCAAAGTTAACCAAGTATGTATACCTGAATAGCTTTAACCTAACAGGCAATTTTCAAAGAATATTGCCAGTTAAGTAGCATTTACCTACCACATACACCTCCCGAGTGGGTGGAGTAGCACAATCCCCGACCCCAATGGAAACTTACCAAGCTCCCCAAAATGATTATATAACATTGCAGAGCTTTAGGCCTAAAGTCTCCCTCTCCCCACATCCACACAAAAAGTCCAAAAAATAATATAAGGTCTACAGCTGTAGTCCACCCTTACTCTCCTGCCCCACCTGCACCCTCTCCAAACCTCATGGGGAGACTGGGAACTTGGATCGTACATCTGTCTCCTGGTGTGTCCACTTTTGTTCTGATAACAATGCTGATCATGAAAGCTACCAGTGTTGCTGTCAAAGCAACGCTCTACAATCCGGGAGCCAGACACAAAGTCCAAGTTCCCAGTCTTCCTATGAGGTTTGGGGAGGTGAAAGTGGGGCGGGAGGATAAGGGTGGACTTGGCAGGGACGGGGACTAAAGCTGTGAGCCTTGTATTATTTTTTGGACTTAGAGGGAAAGGAGGAAGACTTTTTGGGCTGAAAGACCCACAATGTAAAATAATCCTTTTTGGGGGGGGAGGGGCATGGCAAGCTTTCTTTTTCTCCCAGGATAAGCAGGATGATAGTCCTCACATGAGGGTGACGTCATCAGACCCTGTCACAGAAAACATCTGTCAGAGTTTCCAGAACTTTTGACTGGCACATTGAGCATGCTCAGCATGCCATAATCCCTGTAGCCACAGAGGTCTCCCTTCAGTCTTTTTTTTTTCTGCGCTGCAGTTTGCCTCGCAGGTAGGAGCCCTGTGAGAATTTTCTCACCACTTTTCTTCACGGAAAACCTTGAAGTTATCTTCATAAAAAAGTTCCCTCATAGGGGTCTGCCATCGCAACACTGTTTCTTGACTGTCGGTGAGTAATTTTCCACCGTCTCCAGTCTGTTCCTACTACCTTGTTATCGGTTCCCGCAGGTCACAGACTGTTTCGCGGCCCCTTTTTTTCGCCATGGCGACGGGCTTCAGAAAATGTTCAGAGTGCCGGTGCACAATGTCCATTACTGACCCGCAAGATGTTTGTGTGCTGTGCCTTGGCCCATCACACAATGTACGTCTGTGTCCTAGCTGCGCTCAAATGACCCTGAAGGACAGGCGTGCCCGTTTAGACAAAATAGTTTTATTTGGAAAAGAGGCTCCAATTCCATAGACTTCTACCCAGTCATCACCGGCAGGAACATTTTTATCCATCGACAAACCTCGCCGGGAGCAGCAAGGGGACTGTGACTGTCCGTCACCAACGCCATCCAGGGTATCGGTAGTGTCTTCCTCTGTGCCGGAGAAGGACCGGACCGAGCACCGTGGGAAACATAGTTACAGCACAGACACCGCATCAGCCTCGATGGCTATCGAGCCACTTGCGAAGAGGGCCCAGGGAGAGGAGCCTCCATCCTCCTCTGCACCCGAGACCCCCAGGCGATCCCCACCAACATCGGTGCCAGGTTCTGAGCCCCCACAGATTCCTGTGGAGGTGCCAGTAGTACCTAGCCTGCCTCCGCCTGAAGCTGCGTTACCTATACCAGCTTCCAGGGAGGAGCTGGACATCCTTGTCTGCCAGGCGGTCCTCGATGCCTTCCGGAGCCTGCATCCGCCATTGATGCCGGTCCCCATACCGGCAACAACACCAGAGCCATCGATGTTTACACACATTGCTCAACCGCCTTGATACCCTCATCGGTGCCCTTTCGATCCAGCCTGTGCCATCAGTACCGAGTCGACCTTCCGAACCTCCGAAGCCCCCAATACCCATTCCAGGGTCCTCGGAGGACGAGGACATGGACTCTAGTCCTATTCCAGCTCTGCTTCCATCAATGCTGGAACCAATTCCAGGTCCGTCGGGGCTCTTGGGATCGAAGCGCCCACAGTTCCCTTCGATGTCATTTATGCTAAGTCTTCATCGGTGCCATTGCATCCTCTAACAAGGCCATCAAGGCCTCCTTCGATGCCTGCATGTCCTGGAGTATCAGACATTTTCCCTCCCTCAGGATCTCAACCAGAGACCCCTTATGATCCATGGGAGGATTTTGACATGGACACTTCCACAGAGGACATACTTTCAGAGTCTTCTCCACCAGAAGAAAGAAAACGGTCCCCTCCAGAAGACCTCTCCTTTGCTAACTTCATAAAAGAAATGTCCGAAACCATCCCTTTTGACCTGGTCACCGAAGAGGACACCCGTCATAAGATGTTATAAGTCCTTCAATTCGTAGATGTCCCCAAGGAAATTATGGCCAATTCCGGTCCACGAAGTGCTCTTGGATCTGCAACATCTATGAGAGTACCCTTGCACTGTCCAACCGATCAATAGAAAGATAGATGCAACATATCTAGTCCAACACACTCCAGGTTTCCAGAAGCCACAGCTACCTCACTAATCAGTGGTAGTAGAATCTGCACAGAAGAAGGCCAAGGGATTGCACCCTCATTCTTCAGCTCCCCCTGGAAAGGACCAAAGATTTTTGGATGGTCTAGGTCGGAAAGTCTTTCAGGGCTCTATGTTAGTGTCACGCATAGCTGCCTATCAGTTATATATGACACAATACCAGAGGAATCTGTGGAAGCAAGTCCAGGGGATAGTAGACTCCCTTCCCCAACAACAGGAGAACCTCACTGCCATTCTCCAAAAAGGCCTTGACGCAGGGAAACATGAGGTCAGAGCTGCATATGATTCCTTTGAGACGGCTTCTCATTTATCAGCAACAGGAATCAGTGCCAGAAGATGGGCCTGGCTTAAGGCCTCTGACGTAAGGCTGGAAGTCCAGGATAAGCTCGCTGATCTCTCGTATACTGGAGATAATCTCTTTGGCGACAAGATACAGGATGCAGTGGCTCAATTAAAGGATCATCACAAGACCCCTGCGTCAGCTTTTCACAGTCACTATGGAAGCTGCCTCCTCTGCTCGAAAGACCACGAGAAGGGATCCTAGAAGACCCTTTTATCACTCACGCAAGTACTACCCACCTACATCTCGTGGGAAACCAGCCAGATCACCTCAAAGAGGACATCCACATCAGACCAAGGCGTCCAGAACTCAACCAGCCCCGCAAATGGGCCTAGCCTCTGTATTTTGAAACCTGTCCAGAGAACAGCAGCCGCTCTATGAATCCAAGACCAGACTTGCCTGAGGAGGTCGGCTACACCACTTTATAACCAACTGGCGCCGCATTACAACAGACCAATGGGTAATATCCATCATAACCCAGGGATACCATCTAAATTTCCTCATGGTACCCCTGGATTTACCACCCAATCCACTGTGGATCCAAAGAGATCACACAACTCTTCTAGAGTCAGAACTGTCCACCTTACTGAGTGCCAGGGCTGTGGAAGCCATTCCCCTGTCACAGCAGGGCAGAGGGTTCTACTCCGCTATTTTCTAATTCCAAAGAAATCAGGCGGCCTCCGCCCCATCCTAGACCTCTGCAATCTCAACAAATTTCTACAAAAAGAAAAATTCAGGATGGTGTCCCTAGGCACCATGCTTCCCCTTCTATAACAAAGAGACTGGCTCTGTTCTCTGGATCTTCAAAACACCTATGCACACATTCCCATATCCCCACATCACCGCAAATACCTGCGTTTTATAGTGGGGCGTCAACATTTTCAGTACTGGGTTCTGACTTTCGGACTTGCCTCGGCACCCCGTATATTTACAAAGTGCCTAGCAGTGGTTGCGGCCCATCTACGCAAAATCAGCATACACATGTTTCCTTACCTGGACAACTGGCTAATCAAGAGTCAATTCAAGCAAGGAGCTCTCAACGCGATGAAGCTCACTATCAATCTGCTACACTCGTTGGGGTTTCTCATCAATTACCAGAAATCCCACCTGAATCCATCTTATCTCCTTACCTTTATCAGAGCAGATTTGGACACCACAGTCGCAAAGGCCTTCCTGCCCAACGACCGCACACACTCTCCAGACTAGCTACATCTCTGAGCACAAAGAAAACAGCCTCAGCCCATCAATTCCTCACATTGCTGGGCCACATGGCTTCCACGCCCACGTCACTCTTATGGCCAGGCTAGCCATGAGAATAACTCAATGGACTTTGAAATCTCAGTGGCTACAAGCCACTCAACCTCTTTCATCCCAGATCCATGCAACCGACCAGCTGCATCTATCACTTCTCTGATGGACAAACAAAGCCAACTTGCTAACAGGTCTACACTTCCAGCAACCAGTTCCTCAGGTGACCTTAGCCACGGACACATCCAACTTAAGTTGGGGAGCTCATGTGAACAACCTTCACACTCAAGGGACTTGCACACAACTCGAAGCAAAGTTCCAGATCAACTTCCTAGAGCTTTGAGCCATATGTTGTGCTCTATGTGCGTTCCAGGACTGCCTTTCACACAACTGTTCTCATACAGACAGACAACACGGTTGCAATGTGGTACTTGTACAAACAGGGAGGAACAGGCTATTATTTCCTCTGCCAAGAAGCCATGCAGATCTGGGCCTGGGTCCTTGCACACTCCATGCATCTTCGGGCCACTTATCCGGCAGGCATACAGAACATAGTAGCAGATCGCCTCAGTCAACATTTCCATCCCCACGAGTGGTCTCTGGATCCTGTGGTAACGACCAAAATCTTTCAACGCTGAGGTCAATCAATAATTGACCTCTTTGCATCCCAACTCATTCACAAAGTGGACAGATTCTGCTCCCTACACAGGCAACAAAACATGTTAGCCATGGACGCCTTTGCTTGCCCCGGAACACAGGCCTCCTATACGCGTATCCTCCGATACCACTGATAGCCAAAGCTCTCGTGAAACTACAACAGGACAAAGGGTCAATGATACTCATAGTCCCGTATTGGCCTCGGCAAGTATGGTTTCCCATGCTTCTCGACCTCTCCATCCGAGAACCAATTCGCCTGGGCACAGCGCCCACTCTCATAACTCTGAACCACGTCATGTTACGCCATCCGAACCTTCAGACCTTATTCCTCACAGCCTGGATGTTGAAAGCCTGATCCTACAACCGCTCAATCTTTCAACTAAGGTCTCAAGTGCTTGTAGATTCACGAAAGCCTTCCACATGAAAATCCTATCATTCTAAGTGAAATAGATTCACCACGTGGTGCACTGAAAAAGGTATCGACCCCTTTTCCTGCCCCACTCCATCCCTATTAGACTATCTCTGGCACCTTTCAGACTCTGGTCTCTAGACTTCCTCGGTGAGGGTACACCTCAGTGCCATCTCAGCGTACCACAAGGGAGTAGGGGATGCCCCAATAATGAAGCAACCCCTTGTGAGTTGGTTTTTGAGGGGCCTGCTGCAACTTAAGCCCCCTCTACGGCCACCAGTTACTGAATGGGACCTAAACATAGTACTTACAAGACTCGTGCGCTCCTTTGCACTCCTGTGATGATAAATTTCTTTCATGGAAAGTTTTGATCCCAACAGACTGGGAAGGGCGGTGGGTAAGCAGTCCCTGTCGAACTGATTGGCAGATTGCATTGCCTTTTGCTATCAGCAGGCAGGCCTCCCTCTCGCAGGCAGAGTGTGCGGGCCATGACGGCATCAGTAGCTCATTTACGTGCAGTCCCTGTCACCGCGGTTTGCCAGGCTGCAACCTGGAGTTCTCTTTACACGTTTGCAGCTCATTATTGTTTGGACAAGGATGGGCATCAGGACAGTGCCTTTGGTCAATCTGTCCTCTGTAACCTGTCAGTCCTGAACCCAGCCTTTCGTTCGTGCTCTGTGGGAACCAGACAGTCCTCAGCTGACCTACAGCGTCACAGTTGTTGTGCTTGTTGGCACCTTGTTCGACTGCTGTTGGTCATCTTTGTTCATTTGGACAGTCTGGAACTTGGTACTCCCCCAAGTGAGGACTACCATCCTGCTTGTCCTGGGAGAAAGCAGAGTTGCTTACCTGTAACAGGTGTTTTCCTAGGACAGCAGGATGTTAGTCCTCAGGAAATCCCGTCTGCCTCCCCTCAGTGTTGGGTTCTCCTTTTGGTTTATTTTATTTTTCACTTTATTTTTCATCTATATTACGAGATTGAAGAGGGACCTTGCTTGGACACTCAGATAGCAACATGCTGGATATGCTCAGTGTGCTGGTCAAAGCTTCTAGAAACTTTGACAAAAGTTTTCCCTGCTGGGCTCCATTGGTTGATGTCACCCACATGTGAGGACTAACATCCTGCTGTCCTAGGAGAACACCTGTTACAGATAAGCAACTGCGCTTTCTACTATCTTAGCTCTACTTTATCCAGCCAGATAAATGCATGCAATATTAAAAAGTAAGCATGTACGTTTTATGGCTAAAGGTTCTCCAGCTAAATGCCTTTTAATATCAACCTCATTTACTTAAATGTGACATGGTGACTTCCAGGCAGTTATGTCAAATTTAAAAAAAAATTTGAGATCTGGGCCTGGATACCAGGTGAAAGTTCTAGTGCAGAGAGAGATCCGGGAATCATCAGCTTAAAGATGGTATTGAAAGCCATAGGAGGAGATCAGATCACCAAGGGAATGAGCATAAAGATCTCAGAACAGAGCCTTATTACACACTGTTAATGAATTAGCTGTAGAGGAAGAGCCACCAGAAGATTCACTAAAGGTATGATGAGGGAGAGAAGAGGAGGACCAAGATAGAACAGAGAACCTATATGCAAGCAAGGACAAAGTGTCAAAGAGTAGGTAATGATTAACAGTGTCAAATATAGCAGATTGGTCAAGGGAGATAAGGGTAATGGCCACTGTAAATGTTGTCAAGTATCATCTCAGTAAAATATAGTGGGTGAAAGACAGATTGAAGCAAATCAAGAGTGACTTGGGATGCAGGAAAGTCAAGGCAACAAAAGTAAACAGCAGGTTCAAACAGTTTGAATATAAATGGCAGAAAGGAAATAGGGCAGTAGTAAGCATGGTAAGTAGGGTCCAGTTATGATTTTTTGGGGAGAGGTGTGAAAAAGTTTGAAGGCATCAGGAATGATTGCAGTAGAACATGTTAGACTGAGGATATAACACATGAAGATGAAATCTGTAGGGAAGATAGAACTCAGTTGCTGGGTGAGAATGAGGTCACAGAACAGTGTAGGAGAGAAAATTAGAAGTTTACTTCTCTGGGACTTCAGAAAAGGAAGAAAGAGTAGCAGAGGGTCAGGAATGGAAAGACTATCAAAATGGAAGACATGTGAAGTGGGTCTAATGGTGAACTCAGGAAGAATCTTGTGAACCTTGTCATGAAAGAAATCAGCCACTGACCAAAACTGCAGCCCAGTCTTTTGGCTACAACAGCACATTCTGCCTCTTCAGCAGAAAGAGGAAATAATTTTCTCATGGGCAGTCACTCGTGTCCCCACTGTATGAATTTGGAATCTCAAGTCACAATTGTTTCTCTTCCTGCAGTGATAAATTGAATGCGCTAAGGAGACAAAAGGAAAAACTAGAAGAAAAAATAATGGATCAGTACAAATTTTATGATCCTGCTCCAAAAAGGTAAGCCATATTTTCTTTCTAGACTCTTGCAAACTAGTTAGTTTTCCCCTTTTAGA
This sequence comes from Rhinatrema bivittatum, assembly GCF_901001135.1. Lineage (NCBI taxonomy): Eukaryota > Metazoa > Chordata > Amphibia > Gymnophiona > Rhinatrematidae > Rhinatrema > Rhinatrema bivittatum. The sequence goes on along the minus strand of NC_042618.1, from coordinate 19,706,879 downwards.
CTAGTCTCTGAATTCTCTCATTGATGAGCGATTGGAATACATGTGTGTGTGTTTATAGATATAACTGTAGTGATTTATGTATGATTAAACGGTTCTCATCTGCTTTTAATAAGAGTGCTAGATCAAATAACTTGTGCAGCCAGTTCATGTCCATATTAGTTTGGATGAAATTAAGATTGGTTCGGATGTTTTCTTGTAGACGAAATATTGTGTATCAGAGGGACTAACAAAAATAGTTTAAAATTTTTACTTTAAATGGAATTTTGTAAATGATTTAAATCTTACCATGAGTAAGTTTCAAAACTGTATATTGACATTGGATTTTCAGTGCAAAATGCTGTTTTAAGCTAGCCTAATTGAATTTAATTTTGTATGCTGGTTTGAATGCTGAAGAATTAAGCATTTCACAAAAGTATGACATGGCTAGCTGGGTGCATATGCTTTAGAATAATTTACTAAGAAGTTTTTGAAAATTGCAAGCCTTGATGTCAATAATAGCAGACCCTGCTGGGTTGACAAGGGGAGGATCACCCTGAAAATTAAACAACCTTTCTAAAAGTGTAAGATGAAACTAGATTATCATACTTGTTCTAAGTTATTGGTCTATTACTTTGACATGCAAGACGTCTGTGCTAGGCAAAATGGTAGAAACTGTTCTTAAAAACAAAATTACTGGCCTTCCTTTTCAGCTAGCCAGACTAGTTCACATGGGTTTTTGCCTCAACCAGCAGATGGAGATAGAGACTAACAGGCTTGTTGATGTCATTCTATATAGGCTCCCTTGCTGATCTCAACCTGCCAGTATTCTGTCTCCAGCATATGGTAGGCAAGCATCTTGTGCTGAGAGCTGAGGCCTTGTTATGAACTTAAGAACATAAGATATGCCATACTGGATTAGACCAAGAGCCATCAAGCTCTGTATCCTGTCTCCAAAAGTGGCTAATCCAAGTCACATATACTTGGCAAATACATCCCATGCTATTAATGCCCGCAATAAGCTGTGGCTGTTCCCTATTGATTAATAGCAGTTTATGGACTTCTCCTCTAGGAACTTATCCAAACCTTTCTTAAATCCAGCTACAGTAACTGCCTTAACCATAGCCTCTGGCAACAAATTCCAGAGCTTAATTGTTTGTTGAGTGAAAAAGAATTTTCTCAGATTTGTGCCCGCTAGTCCTTGTACTATCCTGAACATTAAATAAGTTTAGCATTTACCCTTCAAGACCTTTCATGATTTTGTAGCTCTCAGTGATATCCCCCTTAGCCTTCTCTTTTCCAAGCTAAATAGCACTAACCTCTTTAGCCTTTCTTCATAGGGGAGCTGTTCCATGCCCTTTATCATTTTGGTCACCCTTCTTTTTACTTTCTCCAGTGCAACTATTTCTTTTTTGAGATGCAATTACCAGAATTACACACAGTATTCAAGGTGCGTCTAACCATTAAGCGATAGAGGCATTATGACATCCTCTATTTTATTTGCCATTCCCTTCCTAATTCCTAACATTCTGGTTGCTTTTCTGACACCCTCAGCACACTGAACCGATGATTTCAATTTAATATCAACTGTGACACCCAGATCTTTTTCCTGGAAGGTAACTCCTAAAATGGAACCTAACATCATGTAACTACAGCATGAGTTATTTTTCCCTAAATGCATCACCTTGCACTTGTTCACATTATATTTCATCTGCCATTTGGATACCCAATCTTCCATTGATGGACAGTGCTCACTTGTATGACTCACCACTCACAACAATCCACAGCTAAACTAAAAAAAATAAATAAATAAAGCCTCACTATTACTTTTATTGTTAAGAATGACACAAGGGAAAGATAAAGAGTATTCCCTCTGAATAGAAATACATTTTTGTACAAGCTGCATTCTCTGTCCCCCATGGAGCCACCAACCTTTTTTCTTCTGCTGTCATTCTCAGGTGCAGCAGGAGAAGATAGAATCAGTTATCACTAACCCAGAAGAGAAAAAGGATTGCCATTTCTCGCTGGGCTCTGGTAGGAATGGAGGACAAGAGCTGTGTCCTACTGGGCTCGGTGGGTGAAGAAGTCTGCCTTGTGAACTGTACAGTCTTGCACACCCTCCCTCCCCACACAATTAAAAATTATGCATTTATTCTCTTGAAGTGGTCTCCTCAGCCCCAGGTGTATTCCATGAGGCACCCTCTGACAAACCAGGGAGAATTCTTCTTTAGGAGCTGGTATGCAAGAATCTGGAAATGAGTGACTCTTGAATATCCTGTTTTGATAAAGGTGATCTCAGATGCCAGTTTCTGGTTCTAGGGCATTCAATCTCAAGACTGTGGCTCAAGGCACTTGAAATCTGAAAGAAACCAAGTGGTCCATCAGTTGGTTGGAAAGCACTCCTTCAGTTTTCCCCCATTCTTCAGGTTCCAGCAATCAGGATTTTGTCAGCCAGTGCTACAACAGTGGCATATGTGTTTTCCCGAGGTTGGACCAGGTGTTGACATGTGGGTGGAAAAGCATGTAAAAGGGCTCTCTGCCACTCATATAGCGGGAGTAGAGAATGTTCAAGGGGACTTCCTCAGACAATAGGCTAGATCCTGGAGAATAAAGTCTGTCCTAGGAGGCCTTCTCCCAGATTGTGTCCAAATGGAGAAAACCACTGCTGGACTTGATGGCAGTAAGCAGCAACACATAGGTGCAAATATTTTTCAACCAAAGAAAGTAAGAGGATCATCCGATTTGAATGCCCAGATTCAAGACTGGCCTGTTCAGGGTCATCTTAAGGTGTTCCCTCCAAATAGAAGATTATTGGGCATTGGGGTTAATATTATTGGTAGCTCCCAATTAGCCTAGGCATCCCTGGCAATCAGATCTAGTGATGATGTTGGATATGATCTGCTACTATTGTTGACTTGGACAGGGACCTACTATTCAGGGACTGGTGTTTCATGAGGATGTCTTGATTTTGTCTTAAGGCTTGGCCCTTAGGAGGGCTTTTCTGTCAGATAAAAAGGGATATTTTCAGAAGGCTATAAATACCCTTTTGTGGTACAAGAAAGTTTCCACATTCTTTGGCATATGTGAGGTTTAGGAGTTCAGTTAGGAAGATCTTGGAGAGAGGCGCTTTGGTACTAGCTATCTTAGAATTCTTACAAGGGGGATTGGATAAGAGATTGCCCTTAACTCCTTAAAGTTGCATATAGTGGCTATTACCTGTTACAGAGGCAGATGGGAAGATACTTACCATCTCATTCGGATGTGTCTTATTTCCTTCAGGAAGTGAAGCATTTTGGTCTCTGGTGAGAGAGAGAGAGAGAATACCTATCTGGAATCTTAAGCAAGGACAACCATTTGGGCTTCTAAGGGAAGTTTCTCTTAAGATGGTGGTATTTGGGTTTTTAGACAAAGCACTGAAGAGTCAAATAATTCCTTTGTCGCGCATTAAGGTGATTTTGCCTTTTTCATCTTAACCAGCTGGTATGTTTCCTTTCATTTCAAAGGGAGTCTGATGAAGAAATGTATGCTCAACTTTGTTGTTTAGATGTTAAGAGAAGAGTTCTGTAGTATTCACAGATCACTACTAGTTTCAGAAATCTCAGTGCATCACTTTGTTCTGTTTAGTAGTTCTAGAGAGGGTGGCGCAGCTTTGAAAGCTTTGATAGTTTGTTGGTTTAAGGAAGTGAAGGGCTGGCTTACATATCCAAGGAATTGCTACTTGCCAAAAACATTGAGAGCAAACTCTACCAGGGTGCAAGCGACTTCATGAGCAGAACTTAACTTGATGTCCCATTTGGAGATTTGCAGAGCAGCTCTACCGCGCATGTGCGGACCATTGAGCTCTGCGCTACATGCTGGGTGTCACAGAGGGGAGGAGGAAAGGGCAGACGAGTCGCCGCTCCGAGAAATGGCTAAGCCCGTTCCTCCCCCGCTGGGGAAGGGGGGAGGGAGTAGGGACTGCCAGACAGTTACACACAGGAGGAGGAAAGGGTAGAAGAGTCGCCGGGGAAGCGGGGGAGGGAGTTGGGACGGCCGGAGCAGAGCAAATGCAGTAGAAAGCGGCTGTGAAGAGATCACAAGCAGCTGCAGCCTGCAGCAGCCAAAAGCGCAAAGAGCTGAACAGAGAACATCTCTCCCCCCTCCCCCGCCCCATGAGTCCCGCAGATCAGGAGAAGCCAAGTAAATATCCCGCAACTGCAGGCGGGGGGGGAGGGGGGAGGCAGTGCTGTCAACCTGCCCGTGGGTCTCAGCCGCCACGGGAAGAGTTTACATGGGCATCGCTCCACCCCCACTCCCAGCAAAGCACCGTGACGAAATTGAAAGCCAGAGCCCTACTCCCTCCTCCCTCTCAAGCCCCGATTGGATTTCTTAAAGGCACAGGTCTCCCAGAAAGAGCAAAGTAAGCTAGGCAACGTGCCCCAAATCTGTTGCAGTGCCTGCCGCCTGCCCTTTGCGAGGAAGGGGGACGGAGTGTTTTCCTCACTCTCCCAGACACAACTGGCGTGGGAACTTTGCAAGCTCTTGCGAGTGCAGTGCAAAGACTTGGGTGGGGAGGGGACAAAAATCCCGCCTGTTTTAACTGTGTGAGAGAGAAGTTTGGTAATGTGCACTGAAGGCTAGTGTGAGTGCCAGAGAGAGAGGGAGACTACGTGAGGGATTGTGTATGTGTGTGAGGGGGATTGGGCGTGCGTGTGTGAGGAACAGAGGGAGAGTGTATGTGCGAGAGAGAGAGAGAGGAAGCCTATGTAGGGGGCGGTATGAGAGAGAGATTCTCTACCCCTCCCCCCTCCCAGCTCTCCACTTATAGGTTACAGGGGAAGGGTTCAGTGTAGAGGGGAATGGGAGAGCAAAGGAGTAGGGGCCTGTAAGGATGGAGTGAAAGGGGTCTGAGCCTGTCCCTCCGCCACCGGGGAAGGTGGGAGGGAGTTGGGATGGCAGGACCATTATGCCTCGCAAGATCCCCCTCGGCCACCGCTGCAGCTCCTATCACCGCCGCCGCCTCTGGCTCTTCGTGGTGCTGGGGAGGGGCGGAGCAGAGCAAAGATGTAAGAGGAGAGGGGACAAAAATCTCGCCCGTTTTAACGGGCTTAATGGCTTGGACTAAATATTTTACGATTCCATTTCAATGTTTCCGATTGCATTGTTAAATTGAATTTTCATAAATTTTGATTTCTTTTCATTTTGATTTAATTATTTTGTGTGACATTGCATTGGAATTGAGCTGTGTCGTTTACCATACCATTCATTTAGTGAGTATAGTTTGTTTTTTTTCTTTTTTCATTCTTTTTCATTTCTAGAATTATGCGGTTTACATCTAGACACGGATTGCTTCTCACATGGACAATTATATGTTGCATGTTCTAGAGTCTGCAAACCAATCTATCTGCACAGACAATGGAACAACAAAAAATATTGTATACCCACAAGCATTGTGAAATTAAACATATTAGAAACGTGCGCATTCTCTTTTCTTTCTTTTCCATTTAACCAGACTGAGCCACAGCAACGCATGGCCGGGGACAGCTAGTTTATAAATATATTGAAAAGTAAGGGTCCCAATACAGATCCCTGAGGCACTCCACTGCCCACACCCTTCCACTGAGAAAATTGTCCATTTAATCCTACTCTCTGTTTCCTGTCTCTTAGCCAGTTTGTAATCCACGAAAGGACATCACCACCTATCCCATGACTTTTTATTTTTCCTAGAAGCCTCTCATGAGGAACTTTGTCAAATGCCTTCTGAAAATCCAAGTACACTACATCTACAGGTTCACCTTTATCCACATGTTTATTAACTCCTTCAAAAAAAGTGAAGCAGATTTGTGAGGCAAGACTTGCCTTGGGTAAAGCCATGCTGACTTTGTTCCATTAAACCATGTCTTTCTATATGTTCTGTGATTTTGATGTTTAGAACACTTTCCACTATTTTTCCTGGCACTGAAGTCAGGCTAACCTGTCTGTAGTTTCCCGGATCGCCCCTGGAGCCCTTTTTAAATATTGAGGTTAAGTTAGCTATTCTCCAGTCTTCAGGTACAATGGATGATTTTAATGACAGGTTACAAATTTTTACTAATAGGTCTGAAATTTCATTTTTTTAGTTCCTTCAGAACTCTGGGATGTATACCATCCAGTCCAGGTGATTTACTACTCTTCAGTTTGTCAATCAGGTCTACCACATCTTCTAGGTTCACCGAGATTTGGTTCAGTCCATCTGAATCATTACCCATGAAAACCTTCTCCAGTACGGGTACCTCCCCAACATCCTCTTCAGTAAACACCGAAGAAAAGAAATCATTTAATCTTTCCACGATGGCCTTATCTTCTCAAAGTGCCCCTTTAACCCCTCACAGGCTTTCTGCTTCGGATATATTTAAAGTTTTTACTGTGAGTTTTTGCTTCTACGGGCAACTTCTTTTCAAATTCTCTCTTAGCCTGTCTTATCAATGTCTTACATTTAACTTGCCAACATTTATGCATTATCCTATTTTCTTCTGGTGGATCCTTCTTCCAATTTTTGAATAAAGATCTTTTGGCTAAAATAGCTTCTTTCACCTCCCCTTTTAACCATGCCGGTAATCGTTTTGCCTTCTTTCCACCTTTCTTAATGTGTGGAATACATCTGGATTGTGCTTCTAAGATGGTATTTTTTAACAATGACCACACCTCTTGCACACTTTATTTTGTAGCTGCTCCTTTCAGCTTTTTTCTAACTATATTTTTCTCATTTTATCAAAGTTTCCCTTTTGAAAGTTTAGCACAAGAGCCGTGGATTTGCTTACTGTCCCCCTTCCAGTCATTAAATCAAATTTCATCATATTATGATCACTATTGCCAAGCGGCCCCACCACCATTACCTCTCTCACCAAATCCTGTTCTCCACTGAGAATTAGATCTAAAATTGTTCTCCCTCTCGTCTGTTCCTAAACCAATTGCTCCATAAAGCTATCATTTATTCCACCCAGGAACTTTATCTCTCTAGCGTGTCCCGATGATACATTTACCTAGTCAGTATTGGGGTAATTGAAGTTTCCCATTATTACCGCACTACCAATTTGGTTAGCTTCCCTAATTTCTCTTAGCATTTCATGTCAGTCTCACCATCTTGATTTAGTGGTCGGTAGTATACTCCTATCACTATAGTCTTCCCCGACACACAAGGGATTTCTACCCATAAAGATTCAATTGTGCATTTAGTCTCGTGCAGGATGTTTATCCTGTTGGACTCTATGCCATCCTGGACATAAAGCACCACACTGCCTCCCGGGTGCTCCTCTCTGTCATTGCAATATAGTTTGTAACCCCGGTATAGCACTGTCCCATTGGTTGTCCTCCTTCCACCATGTCTCTCAGATGCCAATTAAGGCTATACATTCACTGCTATACATTCTATTTCTCCCATCTTACTACTTAGACTTCTGGCTTTAGCATACAAACATTTCAAAGTTTGTTTTTTGTTTGTATTTTCATTCTGCTTTTTAATTGAAAGGGATAAGTTAGAATTTTTTAGCTCAGGTGAGTTTTTAGTTACAGGCACTTGGTCTACTTTTCTTATTGGAATCTCACTGTCGAACCATGCGCTGCTGAGCGACTGTCGGCTTTCCCCTTTGTTCTAGTTTAAAAGCTGCTCTCTCTCTTTTTTAAAGGTTAGCGCCAGCAGTCTGGTTCCACCCTGGTTAAGGTGGAGCCCATCCCTTCGGAAGAGACTCCCTCTTCCCCAAAAGGTTCCCCAGTTCCTAACAAAACGGAATCCCTCTTCCTTGCACCATCGTCTCATCCACGCATTGAGACTCCGGAGCTCTGCCTGCCTCTGGTGACCTGCACGTGGAACAGGGAGCATTTCAGAGAATGCTACCCTGGAGATTCTGGATTTGTTTTCTACCTAAGAGCCTAGATTTGGCTTCCAGAACCTCCCTCCCACATTTTCCTATCTCGTTGGTGCCCACATGTACCACGACAGCCAGCTCCTCCCCAGCACTGTCTAAAATCCTATCTAGGTGACGTGTGAGGTCCGCCTCCTTCGCACCAGGTAGGCATGTTACCAGGCGATCCTCACCCCCACCAGCCACCCAACTGTCTACATACCTAATAATCGAATCACCAACTGACGGCCGACCTAATCCTTCCCTCCTGGGCAGTAGGCCTTGGGGAGATATCCTCAGTGCGAAAGGACAATGCATCACCTGGAGAGCAGGTCCTTGCTACAGGATCCTTTCCTGCTGCACCTGGTTGGTGCTCTCCCATCATGAGACCACCTTCCTCCAAGGCAGCACCAGGGCTGCCAGTCTGAAGTTGGGACTTGACTACTATGTCCCTGAAGGTCTCATCTACATACCTCTCTGTCTGCCTCAGCTCCTCCAGGTCTGCCACTCTAGCCTCCAGAGATCTGACTCGTTCTCTGAGAGCCAGGAGCTCTTTGCATCGCATGCACATGTACAACTTCTCACCGGTGGGTAAAAAAATCATACATGTGACACTCTATGCAAAAGACTGGGAAGCCCCCCTCTTTGCTGCTGGACTGCTGCCTACATCTCAATTTTGTTCAGTTCCTAGTGAAGTTTTAGGTTGCTATGGGAGTAGGAATGTGTCTAATTAACGTCCTTTAAATGTATTAGTGAATTCGCTATATGTCTGGTTGTGGCCTACAGGAGTCTGGTCAAACTCAATAAAGTTTTTGTTGGTGGGTTTTTTTTTTTGTGAAAGTGGCATCTGCCTATAAATTAAAGAATGAGCTAGGGGTGGGTGGGCAAGGGTTGGGAAATCCAAACAGTCTAACTTCAGTTAGTCAGCCAGAGTGACTCACTGCTCTCTTGATTAACAAATGTTGGTACCTATTCAAACCAAATCACACTACCTCAACACCTTTCCAAGGTGAGTAACTGGACTGAACTTTTCAACCTTTTTACTTAGGTATACACTGCTCCTATCTTATTTCTAGCTTCTGGCTACTTTTTGGGTTTTTGTTTGGGGTTTTTTTGTGTTTGTTTGTTTTTTTTTAAATACAAACACTCAGTTCTGCTTACTAGCTGCCTTACAGACTTTAAAAAATAAACACACTACCTACTGCTTACTAGCTGCCTTATTGACTGACTATTTAAAAATACAGTCTAACTTGTTTATTCACTGCCTTACTGACTATTAAAACACAAACACACTAAATAATATTCCCAAATAGTTAACTTTGCCCCAATACTTTAAAAAAAGACAATGTCCCAAGCAAAAACTTATTGATTCCTTTCAGCCACCAGCAAGGTGATCCTCTTCTCTCAGTGCTCCCATTGTGTCCTGGGATGTACCTCATCCGCCCCATGGCCTTGTCCACTTTGTTTTCCTGGCTCTTCTCTACTGTAAGTCTACTCCCCCCCCCCCTCCCCCATCCACAATCTTGTTAACTAGCGACAGTCCTTCTCCAGGGTCGTCTTTATAACACCGAACTGAAGTATTTGTTTAATATTTCAGCCATTTCTTCGTCTTGCTCCACATGTTGATCTTTCTCACCTTTCAATTTCACTATTCCACTTTGGACCTTTCTCTGATATATCTGAAAAATGTTTTGTCACCTCGCTTTACCCCTTTGGCAATCCTGTCTTCCACCAGACTTCTTGATTTCTTTCTTAGTCTCCCTTTGTTTCACTAATTATTCTTCCCTGTGTTCGTCTTTTTAGGATACTTTATATTTCTTGAACACTGTTCTTTTTGCTTTTATTTTATTAGCCACCTTGTAGAATGTATTTTTTCACTCTGTAAGCAATCAAGTTGTGGAATCTGTTGCTAGAGCATGTGCTCAAGGCGACTAGCATTGCAGAGTTTAAAAGAGGAAGTTTGGACAAGTTCCTGGAGGAAAAGTCCATAAGCCTTTGCTTAACCTATTAAGTTCACTTAGAGAATAGCCACTGCATTTGCAATGGTAACATGGAATAGACTTAGTTTTTGGGTACTTGCCAAGTTCTTATGGCCTGGATTGGCCACTGTTGGAAACAGGATGCTGGGCTTGATGGACTCTTGGTCTGACCCAGTATGGCATTTTCTTATGTTCTTAACCAATGGTGTTAATAACAAGAAATCTACTTTTTGGGATCTGCTGGATACTTGTGATCCTGACTAGCCACTGTCAGAGCCAGGATGCTGGGCTTGATGGCCATTGGTCTGACCCACCATGCAGTTATGTTCTTATTGTTTTGCATACTGGGGAATATGGTAGAACCTGTCAAGGCATGTTAGATTTCATTCAATTTGAAATGTGGATGACATGATCCCTACCTCAAAAATAGTTCATTGCCTAATTTTCAGGACAACTTCAGTTATATTATTTCTTTTCTCATTTGTAATTTATCTCTTTGAAAATGTTTGTGTCCATCAGGAGAAACCACTGGGTTGGAGCCAAAGCCTTGGCTAAGCTGATCAAACCAAAGAAAGATAGTTCAAGGGAACGACCCAAATCAATGTTGGAGTTCCAGCCACAGCAGACTGATTTGACAGACTCATCAGCAATGCTAGTCACTTCCACCCTGCCTAGAATGCAGCAGGAGAATGTGGATAACATTCTAGGATCGTGTTCTGTAGAGGAGAAAGAAATCCCCAAGGGATCAGTGAGCAAAGGTAGGACACATTCAGCCTTCTGTTCTTCATGTAGGTCTGTTCACCAGATCAGTATTACTCCATAGGCATCACAACTGCAAGACAAAAATAGGTTGTCCAGTCCACCTTCTGCTACATGGAACTTTGAATGTCCATCTCTCAAATTCATAACCGAACCATGTTCCCTTTTGTGACTCATCATGCGGTGCTCTGCATAAATGTGTGTGGTGATACTCTGTGAATAGGACTGGCCCCAGCACAGATTAATTTATTTTATAGCATCAGCTAAACCTGTGGTTCTTAACTAGGGGTATGCAAGATCAGGTAGTTCAAAGCACAGAAGGCAACCAGCTGCTGTCACTGACCTTATTCCCCCAGCACTGGCCCTTTTCATGCTATGTGCACACTGCAGCAAATTAGTTGACACTTTCCACTAAAACAGTTTATCCATTCAACCATATCATTTAGTAACTTTGGGCAACAGGAATATATTAAAGTTTGAGTTATATGCACTATTTGCCAGCACTCTATCTTTTGGCAGTTTGTTCCATGTACTTATCACTTTCTGGGAAAAATCCTTCTCCACTTATAAAGGAACAGTACTGCCTTTTCAAAACTGTTTATCTTTTATCCCTCATATTCATACTCCCCACCCACCCCAAATAGGACACGAAAATTCCAAGCTAGCCCTCTTCCTTATCCTGATACAGTATTGAAGCATGTTAAGGATATTTTTAGTATTTACCTTTTGTGGTTGAATAAATTTGGAGCTTGTTGCTGCTTATACATAATGTTTCCTATATACTTCATAAGCCACATATTGTGACTGCCTTGTTTGTTTACTTGAATAAGGATCAGCAAACAAGTTAAAGGTGAATCCTTTTTTCTCTGAGGACAAGCAGGATAGAAGTCCTCACCCATGGGTGACATCATCAGATGGAGGCCAATGCAGAAAACGTATGTTAAAGTTTCTAGAAACTTTGATTAGGCACACTGAGCATGCCCTATACAACACGTCCATGCAGGATCCCTCCCTCTTCAGTGAGCATTGAGCCTCAATGTTTAATTGAGCAAAAAAATGTTGACTTCTGCTTTGTGGAAAACTTCGATTTTACGGTTTTTTGCAATCTTTTTCCTTCAGTCCATTATTGGGTCCCTCTCTGTGCCTCCCTGTAGTGCCCCCAGTTAAGGTTTTCAGCGTTTGGGTAAGTTTCTTTTCACAATCTGTTTCCCACCATGGTGGCAGAGCCTCTGTCCCCGTCTTCCATTCCGTCTTTTCCCCGTTTCACACTGTCATGGCCACATCTGGTTTCTACTTATGCCCCAATGCCCCAGGATTGTGTCTATTACCAGTCCTTATGATGTTGCATCCTCTGCCTCAGGGCATCACATGATGTCTGGAGTTTCCGCTTGTGCATCCAGATGACCCCGAAGGGATGTTTACTTCGCCTCGACAAGATGGACCTACTCTTTGGGTTGAAAATGTTCGAGCTATCTGCATAGGCGGCATCGGCATCGGAGGACCTCGGAGCCACACTGATGGACACCATGCCATTGACATCAGTAGGACTGTCTGTTCCATCTAGGTCACTGGTGGATAGGAGTGCCGAAGACTGACCATTGTTGATCTCCAGGCCGAGGACATCTGGTTCATCATCCTTGGCACTGGGGAAAGACCGGGCCAAGCATTGTGAGAAGACCAAGAAGCATCAGCACCAGACCCCATCAATGCATGGTGCCAGGCACGGGGGCGCACTGGCTTTTGCCGTTATGCCTCCAAAGCAACCCCGTGGCGAGGAGCGCTCAACCTCCATCGATTTCCGGGGTCCACAACAGTCTCTACTGGTACTGGTGCCGGTCGTCTATCTCCCTTGCGAGTCAGAGGAAGATCTGACCACCCCTCCTTCCTCTCAGTTGGTGTTGGATTTAGCAAAGTTTGAGGAGGAGCTGGGGCATTGAGTCAGCTAGTGATGGAGCAGTCACTGCAGGGCTTCAGTCCCATGGCACCAGAGCCAGTGCCGCCTGTCCCCATACCGCTTCTGGAGCAGCTCAATATGCTCATCAGTGCCTTACCAACTCATCTGGGGTCGGTTCCTGGGGGGGGGAGGGCATCAAGGCCTCCCCCTACTAATATGGTGGTCCTTGCCATTTCCTCTGAGGAGGAAGCTCCGCTAAGGCTGATGGAGACACAGAGGCCTGTAGTCCCCCATCCAGTTCCATCAGTGTCTGCACCTCTGGACGTTGGCCATCCCCTGTGGTACAAGGTGAGAATGAGGGTTACTATGACCCCTGGAGGGGAGGATTAGACTGAGTGCTCTGTGAATTCGAATGGTCTTCTGTCAGACCGTTCTTCTCCAGAGGAGTGAATGAGTATTCCGCCTGAGGACTTAACCTTTGCAGGGTTTATAAGGGTGATGGCAGAGGCTATCCCATTCCAGCTTTTGAATGAAGAACACCCCAGGCACAGTTCATGGAGCCTCCTAAATAGATCGTGGCGGTCCTGTTACACACGATCCTTACGGAGTTGCTGCTGAGGATTTGGGAACATCCCCTCACAGTGCTTCCTGTGAATAAGAAGGCAGACGGGATTTACTCGTCCAAAAGGCTGCCAGATTCGATAAGTGTCAGCTGCCCCACCAGTCGGTGATGGTCAAATCCTCCCTCAAGAGGGCCAAGAGCTCTTGGACCCACTCCTGGACAGTCCAGGGAAGGACCATAGGGCGTGCGACACTCCTGGGAGGAAGGTGTTCCAGGGCACCATGCTTATTTTTCTGCATTACTGCCTATCAGCTCTACATGAGCCAATATTTGCGGGACATCTGGAAGCAGGTGCAGGAGGTGATTGAGCATCTGCCTCAACAGCAGCAAGGCACCCTCATGTCACTGGTACATAAGGGTTTGGAGTGCAGAAAACACAAGGTCCAGCGACCCACAATGTTTTCAAAATGGCAGCAAGGGATTATGCAGTGGGAATCGGCACCCACAGACTGACATTGCTGCATACCTCTGATCTCAGATCAGTGGTACAGGTACACTGGAGAGAATCTATTCGGGGAGATGGTGAAGGATGCTGAGGCCCAACTCCAGGACCATCATGAAACCCTCCAACAGCTCTTTGCCAGTACTCCGGACCCATCCTCCTCATCCAGGAGGTCTTCGAGACTGGGGCCAAGGAAGTCTTTTGACAAAGGAAATACTATTTGCCTCCTCAACCCCATCAACACCATCAGCTCCCATGGCCGATCCAGGCAGCAGAGAGCTCCCAAGCCACAGCCAGCTCCTCAGTCAGCTCCCTCCAGTTGGAGGCGTACTGTGGTTTTTTGTGAACAAGTGGCCCAGTGTAACCTTGGACCAGTGGGTTTTGTCCATCATACCAGTTAAATCTAGTGGATGTCCCGCCAAATTGCCCTCTGTACCCATATTGGGGGCCAGTAGCGCATGAGGAAGTGCTACATGTGGAGCTCTCCTCCCCCTTCACAGCCAAGGCAGTCGAGCCCGTATCACCAGGGCAAAGAGGGTGGCATTTCTACTCCAGGTACTTCCTGATTCCAAAGAACACTGGAGGACTCCATCCCATCCTAGACCTAAGGGCCTTAAAGAGGTTTCTAAAAAGAGAAAAGTTCAAGATGATTTCCCTGAGGACCTTGGTCCCTCTTTTGCAAAAAGGGGACTGGCTATGCTCCCTTGAGTTAAAGGACGCATACACCCATATCGTGATCATCCCTGGTCACAGGAAGTATCTCCGATTTATGGTGGGAAAACAGCACTTTCAGTACTGGGTGTTGCCGTTCGGGCTCGTGTCTGCCCCACGGATCCTCTCAAAATGCCTGGCCATGGTGGCGGTGCACCTTTGTAGACTGGGAGTTTGTGTTTTCCCGTATCTAGACAATTGGTTGGTCAAAAGCACATCTCAGGCAGGGGCCACCCAGTCCATGCACTTGACCATTTGGATGTGGGGTCACTAGGGTTCATTCTCAACTACCCAAAGTCCCATCTCAGGCCATCACTTCAATTGGACTTCATCGAAGCCCTGCTAGACATAGCTCACGCCAGGGCCTTTCTGCTGCATCAGAGGGCTGTCGCTCTGGTGACCATTGCGACAGAGGTGCAACAGAGCCAGCAAGTATCAGCCTGGCACATGTTGAGCCATATGGCCGCGACTGTCCATGTCACACTCCTTTGGCATGCTTACACATGCACAGAGTCCAATGGACTCGGAGGTCACAGTGGTGTCAGGCCACTCAGAACTTCCAGGATTGCATCCAAGTCACCCAATCTCTCAAGGACTCTTTGTCTTGGTGGCGGGGATTTTCCAATCTGGAATGGGGGATTTTCTTTCAGAGTCTCCCAACTCAAATTGTGCTAACCACGGATCCATCTACCCTGGGATGGGTCTGCTCAGGAGTGTTCTTGTCAAATCAGCTTCCTGGAGCTTTGGGCGATCAGGTACATGCTATGGGCTTTCAGAGATCAGCTATCTAACAAAGTTGCCCTGATCCAGACTGACAACCAAGTAGTCAGGTATGTCAACAAGCAGGGAGGCACAGGATTGTACCTCCTGTGTCAAGAAGCAGTCCAGATCTGGTCATGGGCCCTGTCTCACAGGATGGTGCTCAGGGCCTTGTATCTGGCTGGGATGGAGAACGTAGTAGTGGATAGGCTGAGTTGAGCATTCAGACTCCACGAGTGGTCCCTAGACCAGGTGCTAGCAAATCGGATATTCCGCCACTGGGGGGGAGCCCGGTTGTAGATCTGGTCACATCCCCGTGCAACAGAAAATTGCCTATGTTCTGCTCCCTATACAGGTCAGACGGCAAACCAGCCTCTGACGCCAGACAAGGGTCTTCTGTATGCATATCCTCTGATTCAGTTAGTGGCAAAGACTTTGAAGCTTCGTGAGGACAGAGGAACAATGATCTTCATAGCTCCTCATTAGCCAATACAGGTCTGGTTTCCACTCATGCGAGAGTTTTCCTTCCGGAAACCGATCAGTCTGGGGACTTCCCCAGATCTCATCATTCAAGATCAGGGCAGGCTCACAGCCTGGATGTTGAGAGGTTAATCCTGCAGCCGCTTGATCTTTCAGATGATATGTGTCTGGTCTTGGTGGCTTCCAGAAAGCATTCCACTAGAAAGTCCTATGGACTGAAGTGGAGGAGGTTTTGCATGTGTTATGAATAGAAGGCCCTAGATCTGTTCTGCCCCATACAAAAACTGCTCGACTACTTTCTACACCTGTCAGAGGCTGGCTTGAAAACCAATTCCATTGGATTTCATCGCAGTGCAATTGGTGCTTACCACCACATTGTAGATGGTACGTCCATCTCTGCAAAGTCTATAGTGGTACGTTTCATGTGGGGCCTGTTTCAATTGAAGCCTTCCTAAGGCCTCCCACTATGTCTTGGGACCTCAACGTGGTGTTAGGTCAGCTGATGAAAGCTCCTTTTGAGCCACTGCGCGCCTGTGAACTGAAGTACCTGACCGGGAAGGTCATGTTTTTGGTGGCAGTCACGTCAGCGCAGGTTCAATGAGCTCCAAGCCTTAGTGACTTATCCACCTTATGACAGAGTGGTCTTGCATACGCACCCTAAGTTCCTGCCTAAGGTGCTGATGGATTTCCATCTTAACCAGTCAATTGTCCTGCCAACATTCTTTTCCAGGCCCCATTCACACCAAGGCAAACAAGCAGTGTAGAGTTTGGACTGCAAGCGAAACTTAGCCTTCTGCCTTGAGCAGACAGAAGCCGATACAGTCCACAAAAATTGTTGTTTCTTTTGACAAGATTAGGTTGGGCATTGCCGTTGCCAAACAGACAATATCCAGTTGGCTAGCAGTTTGCATCTTCTTCTGTTATGGCCAGGCAGGGCTGCATCTTGGGGGGTCATGTCAAGGCTCATTCTGTCAGAGCCATGGCAGCGTCAGTGTCCCACTTACAAGCAGTTCCTGTGGAGGTGATCTGTAAAGCTGTGATATGGAGTTCTTTCCACACATTCACATTCCATTACTGTCTGGATAGAAATGGCTGACACGACAGTAGGTGCAGCCAGTCTGTCCTCCAGAACCTGTTTGAGATGTAGAACCCAGGTTTCCCAACCTAAGGCCTGTTGTTTGGGTTCAGGCTGTCTCCCCCTCTGTTACCAACAGCACAGATGTGCCCGTTGGCACCTGGTTAGGTGTCTATTGGTCCCCTTTTTTGTTGTAGCTAGGGATTCACCCATGTGTGAGGACTACCACCCTGCTTGTCCTCTGAGAAAGCAGAGTTGCTTACCTGTAACAGATTTTCTCTGAGGACAGCAGGATGTTAGTCCCCATGAAACCCGCCCACCACCCTGCAGAGTTGGGTTTCTCCTGTCTCCTTTTTTTTTTTTTTTTTTTATTTATTCGTACTTTTGTGTTACGAGACAGAAGAGGGAACCCGCATGGACACATGGTATAGTGCATGCTGGGCATGCTCAGTGTGCCTAGTCAAAGTTTCTAGAAACTTTGATATGTTTTCCGCATCGGGCTCCATTTGATGATGTCATCCATGTGTGAGGACTAACATCCTGCTGTCCTTGGAGAATACCTGTTAAAGGAAAGCAACTCTGTTTTATTGGCCTAACAGAGTACATCTGTGAATAGCTTTCAAGAGCTGTGCTGCCTTCAAAAGGTCAGTGAAAAATGAACGCAGTTATATAGGAGGTCCGGTGCTGTGGTTCAGTAGCAATTCTGCACACTGTCATGCGAAAGAACCCCAATTCAGATCTGCTGCACCATAGGTCAGCTGATGCTGGAGGTGGTCATCTTTAAAGGTGACACCTGATGGCTGGATTTAGAGCACAAGATACAAGACTCTAGAAGGAGAGCCAGACTGGGAACAATTAGGGGAAAAATCCCCAGGTTATTGTGAATGACAGCTGGTTGGCACCAGCACTGGTTATGATTGAGTTGGAAAAGAAAACCAAAAACTACTGGACCCTCAAAAAAAAAAGTCAGCTAGGCATTAAGTGGACTTCATATGTCATAACTGCTCAGGAAATGGATGGCAAAAGGATTGATAGAAGTAATGGGCAGTAATATATTACATTTCCAAGTCACTTATGTCTGATAAAGAATGAGAAAAGCAATGTCCTCAAGTCATTTTGGGAATTTTAGAAGTACACAATGAACATTTGAAATTAATATGATCACACACTTTGAAACCAACACTAACGGATTTATTGAGGATGTCATCTTTCTCACCTTTTATCAGACATGGGCCCTTGGAAAAGTAAAATATTACTGTTTCTGTTAACCTCCCTTCCCAATCCACATCCATTTATTGAGCTGTAATGGCATATGTGGAGAGCTTCATGCCTCTAGCTGACTCTTTGCTGTTCAAACCCAGTATAACTATGTTCTCTCTTTCTGACCTGAAGAGGGCAAAGCCCTCAAAAGCTAGTCAGATGTGTTTTGAGTTAGTCCAGCAAAAAGTTTTCATCTACAACTTTTTTGACCCTTATTTCTACCATATGTATATATTAGTTCGACACTTAAAAAAAAAAAAATCATGCGTTTGTACGTATATCTATTTAGATTTAACAGCCTTTTTAAAGTAGAATTCACCCAAGGTAGTGTACAGTGAAATTATATACATTCTGAAATGTTATGTTACAATTTGTTTCCTCAAACAAAAATTCAAGTCAAAAGCATTTTATAACAAGCAAAATAATACAGTAATCAAATACATTGTAGCAGTAATAATATATCAGTCTTTTTATTATGCTGATGAAGCATTGTAGCATTATCTTTTCAGATTTTTTAAATTTGTGTGCATTATGTACTGTATGTCTCTTTAAATTCATCAAGTCCTTGCTAGTACATATGGTCTTTTTCTACTGTTACTATTCTATGGGGGCAATATTCAGCCGCTGAGCAACTCAGCTAGTTAGCCAAATAAACTTATCCAGCTAGCTAGCAAGTTATATTCAGTGACACGGTCGCACTGCTGAATATACCCTGCTATCTTAGTTAGTCTGTTATGTATAACCGGCTAACATTAGGACAGCCCTATGGCCCGACCAGAGATAACCAGATAAATTAACCGGCTAACTCTGAATTTCTGGTTAATTTTGTTCTCCCCAGAATGCCTCTTGCCTGCCCCCAGATCACCCCCAACTTATCTGGCTAAATTCTAGTTGCCCAGCTAGAATTTAGCCGAATATTACTGAATATATTTGGGTAGACCATTCAGACAGATCACTATTACATTATGCGTCTAAATGGTATTTGAATATAGACCTTTCTGTTTGTATATGGTTTTCATTCTCTGATCCTGATGCTGGGTTTAAACTCTTGATATGTAATCTCCACTAGATGGCACTCTTAGAAAAGACACAGCCAAACAGTTTAGATCAATAGTTCTCAGCCTTCCATAACTACTGTACCCCTTTCGTGAATTTGAGATGCCATGTGTACCCCCAGGTTCACAGTCCATGAAATAAAGATTAACAACATGTTTATTCCTGGGAAAATTCTGCAAAGAATTGTAAAATTCTACATATTTTTATGTCAAAATAACACAATATAAGCACTGCTTGAGAAATAACTTTTTCTGTTTTGCAGTTTAAATTATTACTCAGTGAAGCAGCATCTTTTCATTTAGGTGCAGGATTCCCTCAAGAATACTCTAATAGCACATCAATAGGCAATGGACCACTTCTCTCCTTTCCAAACCACTTTCTCCCCCACCCCCTCCCACTAGGACCAACCCTAGAACTCTTCCCCCTACTCCCCAAGCCTGATCCACAGGCTTCATCCCAACCCATGCGAGCTGATGGAAAGCCCCTCCTTCCTCAGCTCCATGCAGTCTATGCTGCCTTCTTCCAGCCTACATGGACAAATTAAGCCCCTGCCATCTCCTCCTGGCCCATGCTGCACTGAGCACACAGCATGAAGCGACACCTTCTGTTCTTTGAACTACCCGATCTTGCATACCCCCAGTTGAGATCCACTTGGTTTAGTTGATGCTGTAATATAAGTCCTAGTCACAGAGTGTCAACTCACACATTTATGGAGAGGATTACATGACGAGTGACAACAGGGAATGTGATTTGGAAAGTGTGCTAGTGGTGACACTCTTACATGATGAAAAGCATTGATTCCAATCCACTGAAGCTTACATTAAGAGACCTATGAATTTTACATTTATACTTGCCTTATACATGGAGGTTTTATTACAATTTTTAGAAAAACACAATAGGGAAGTTTCACTCTGGGATGTGGGCAAACAGTTCAAATGCTATTCAAGGGTTAGGTGTAAGAAAGCATGTCAGCCAGTCCAGGAGTTTGATTGCGGAATGTCCTCATAAGTGGTTATAAGAGAAGTTATAGGAAAGATAAAAGCTTCTACACTATATTTAAGTATCTTAAAAGTCATGGAGATTTAAAGTCAAATTCTTCTCAAATTATTTTCTAGGAACATGTAGAATGTCATCTTGAAATCTATGTATGTTTTATGGATTTGCTGATGTTTATTTCAATGTTTCATGTATTAACTTGTAATCTACCTTGTACATATGTTTGCTGAAGGCAGAATAGAAATATATCAGCTAAATTCAAGGATAATTTTACATGACAGGCTGGTAGGAAACAAAAGAATTTGTATGAAAAAAGAGCCTATGGGAGGGTACTTTTCAACAGCCTGCCTAATTTTGGTGCCAGAAATGCATGTAAATTACACTCATTTTTAAAGCGGATTTGTGTGCATAAATTTGCTTTGAAAATTATCCTATCAAATTTACTAGCACATACTGGACTAACTCAATACATCTGTGAGTAGTTTTCAAGAGTTGTGCTCCCTTCATCAAAATACGCTATTATGTACATGGAATGTAAAAAATATGCGTGTAGCTGCACCCCTGGAAATGCCGCCATCCAGTCCAAGTAAACTTACTTGCAAAAAGGACATACATTTGTAATTCTACCTGCATATTGGGTGGTATTTTTGTAAAAGAACATTTTATGCGGGTAAAACTGTTTTATCCAGGACGTATCTTTGAAAATTATCCTCCCTGCTCTTTTCCAATACTTTTTTTTTTTTTAAATGAAGAAATTGCTGACTACAGGCATATGAGATTTATTCTGTGTTAATAGTTTGACTTAGGATATTGAATGTGGATTTAAAGAAATCTTCAAAACAAAATCATCTTTGAATTGGGGAAAAAATTAAGGTTACTAAATTAATTATTAAAATAAATACTTATGTTTCCTTAAGATTAAGTGTTCTCTTTTTCTATCCAATTTCTCTCATATTTCTTTGTTTGATTTCATAAAATATTGGAGTTTTTTTGTTCTTGAGCAATAAGTTTTCAAGAATGTGATTTCCTTATTCTGAATTTAAAAAAATATGGTTGGCTAATATAATCAATGGAGAAAAAAACATTTGTTCTGAACAGAAATGACTAAATAGCTAAGTGCAAACAGATTAGCATTTAGGCTGTACATTAAGTGGGGAAGTGGGTCAGGGAAGCATGTTCACAAAAGCACAAAAAGTAGTTAGAATAGTAAAAGCAAAAACTAAGGCAAAAAGGAAGGCAGGAGAACACAGAGACCCAGTCTTCATTAAATATTTTAGCAAAAGGAGAAAGTACAGGGGCAAGGATTATAAGAGCAGAGGTGACAGCGACCAAGAAAAACTGAGCAAATTCTTTTAGTAAAGAATTCTGAGAACATGAGTGGGTGAGCATGGTGCTGGATTGCATTGAGTAAAAAGGGAAGTCTTAAAAGCTTCTCTTCCTTCCCTTGACTAGTAAAGAGGATTAGGCTTCCTTGGTCACTTGTGTGAAGGAAAAGGGGAAAAATACCAGAAATCACTGAATGCTTGATGGAAAGTTAAATGAGCATTGTATTGTGGGCATGAGAATGTTTATCCCACCTACTACAATACAAGATACTGTATGCCAGAAGGAAACACCATAAAAGATGGAAGTCTCATTATATTGGAAATAAAACTATGCAGAAAATAGTTTGGACTTTGTCCCAGATTGCAGTCAGAAATTGTGCAAGTTTTATAGTCTTAATAATGTGTCCTTTCTGATTCTTTTAATATGAAAATAACAAACAGTGCATAGGTAAAAGTGACAATTAAACTTTGCTATGTAAAATGCTGTAATTATAAGCTGAGAAAGGAGTAAATGTCTTCTCAGAAGCATTAATATTCACCTCTAGCACTTAAATGTTGTTGGGGTTTTTTTACCTTATTGTCCACCTGGACCAGTCCATGGCACATGGGTTTAAAACCCTTGTCAGAAGATGGAAACAGAAAAGAATCTGATTCAATGACGCCACCCTTTATAGGGCACTTTGAAGTCAGCAAGCACCTTAGTATTTCTCTGTCTCCAAGAGATGGTAGATGTGCTGAATCCTGCAGCCTCAGAGTTTGGAGACAAATTGCAACTAGGAAGTTTTCTCCTCTGACAATCTTTCTGATAGAATAGTGATGGGGGGGGGGAGAGGGGATTGGTGACTTCTTACTGTGTCTTAGTTCTTGAATTGAGAGAGGATTTGATAGCCAGTGGTGCTGGCTCCTTTCTATTCTCTCTTGGCTGAATGTGTCTTCTTCCTCCTCTTTACTGGTGGGTTGTTTCGGTCCCTGAAGGGAGGAAGAATTCCTCAGTGTAGGTTTCTGGTTTTCTTTAAAGTCTTTCAGCTCTGTAAAAAAAAAAAAAAGCCCCCAGTTCTAGGTTAAACATTCTCCACAGTGTGGGTGCTGCTGTAGGAGCTGTGCCATGGCAGGAATCTGCAGTAATTGTTTGCAGGGAGATTCTGTTATGTCTCCTATGGCTGCAGGGGACTCTTCTTCAGTTAATACTTCAAGAGGGGAATCTGTGGATATGTACACTGCAGGGGAAGGCTACCTCTAAGGCATGTCCTTCAGGAATTCAAGACTCTTCAAAAACAGTGGTGGCAGCCATTTTGTCTGCCCTAAGAGGTAGTACTTCTGAGTAAATCTGGACAATCTTCAAACCCGATACCGGTGGAGGGGAATGCTATTCAGCCTCAAGGGGAAAAGACTGGATGTCTCTGGCCTCCTCTACTCCCTTTTCTCCTGAGTTTATACTATTGATGCATGATGCCATTTGTTTAAGACCTGGCACTCCACTGTAGACTCAGGGAAAAGATTTCTTTGGGTCATGATTTCTCAAAGCCCAGACTAGATCCAGAGAAGGTTCTGGGCAGAGTTTCTATGAATTCAGGAGTGGGTTCTGTAGAGGAGCAATTGGAAGAGCACAGTGATCCAGAAGGAGAGCCTCTGGAAGAAGGAAACATTTTATTTATTTAATTTCATTTATTAAAACTTTATAACCCACCTATAAAACAAGTTACCCAGGTGGATATACCAAAAAAATACATACATAATCCAACACAAAATAACTAAAACTACCAACTCAAATCAAACTAACATTGACAAAACAGTCAAACCAAAGAAACAATTAAAAAACAACCACATAAGAACACAAGACTTGCCATATTGAGTAAGACCAAGGGTCCATCAAACCCAGTATCCTGATTCCAACAGTGGCCAGTCCAGGTCACAACTGCCTGGCAGGATCCCAAAGGGTAGATAGATTTCAAGCTACTTATCTCAAGAATAAGCAGTGGATATCCACAATGCCACAAAATGCTGCATTATAAAAAAAAAAACCTAAAATATTAATTAAACTAGGTGTTAATAAGAGCTGTTGCAAAAGATGTTAATTTAAACTACTAAAGGCTTGTGAGAGAAAACATGATTTTAGTGCCTTTCTAAATTTTAGATAATTTATTTCGGCCCGAAAATCTAGAGGAAGTGAATTCTGCAGTGCATACTGATGAAGTATGTTTCTCTGGTGGAATATCAGAATAGGTGAATAGCAGAAGGGAAAGGGAGATAAAGATAACCTCTCTGTGAAGAACGGGGTGTAAGAAACTAGGAGTCTAGAAAGATAAATTGGCATGCCAGAATGAAAAGCTCAAAATGCTAAACATAAAATCTTAAGTCTCTTATCTGGTAATTAACAGGTAGCCAAGGCAGATATTGTTAAACAGGAGAGATGTGGTCAAATTTTCTAAACCCATAAATAATCTTTTCACTGTTTTGTAGAAGCTATAAATGTTTAATTTGATAGTTTGGAATACCTTGGAGAAGGGAATTACAGCTGTCCAACTTAGATGTGACAAGTGCATGGGCTAATAAATCAGAAGAATCCATCAATGGACGGAGGCAAAGAATGTACCTAAGATGGAAAAAAATCCTTCTGAACTATAATAGAGATGTATACAGACATTGAGAGATGAGAATTTAGTTGAACGCCTATAATAGTAACCACATCCTGAAGGGGCATCGATTATACCATTCATAGCTGCAGCTAGTGATGGAGTACTAGATCTACTGCTAAACCAAAATGCTTCTGATTGAGAGGGATTAACTTGTAATTTATGTTCAGAGAGCTAAGCAGCAACACGATCCAGACAGCAGTTAAATTTAAACAAATCAATAGAAGACCAGGTATCCATGAAAACAGTAATTTATGCCATCAGTATAAAAAGGACAAATGGCGAGAGAAAAAGATTGAACAAAAAAGGGGAAAGAATAGAAACCCAGAGAAAAACAACTTGTTTGGAGACCTGTTGGTTCCAATCAACCTGGAATGAACACCCAGATAAATAGGAGGTAAACTAGGCTAAGACACCATCAGCTAGACCATTTTCCTTGAGCCTCGAAGCTAACCAATTTAGCAGTGCAGTAATAATGGGAGATTTCAATTACCCCAATATTGGCTGAGTAAATGTAACATCAGGACCTGCTAGAGGCATAAAGTTCCTGGATGTAATAAACGACTGTTTTATGGAACAATTGGTTCAGGAACCAATGAGAGAGGAAGCTGTTTTAGATTTAATTCTTAGTGGAACACAGGATTTGGTAAGAGAGGTAACAGTGGTGGGGCCACTTGGTAATAGTGATCATAATATGTTCAAATTTAAACTAATAACTGGAAGGGGGACAATAAGTAAATCTACAGCTCTAACACTAAATTTTCAAAACGGAAACTTTGATAAAATGGAGAAAATAGAAAAAAACTGAAAGGTGCAGCTGCAAAGGTTGTGTTCAACAAGCATGGACATTGTTTAAAAATATAATCCTAGACACACAGTCCAGATGTATTCCACGCACTAAGAAAGGTGGAAAGAAGGCAAAACATTACGGTCATGGTTAAATTGTGAGGTGAAAAAGGCTATTTTAGCAAAAAAAAAATTCCTTCAAAAAATTGGAAGTATCCATCTGAAGAAAATAGGATAAAGCATAAGCATTGTCAAGTTAAGTGTAAAACATTGATAAGACAGGTGAAGAGAGAATTAAATATCCAAAGCAATAAACCTGTGACTGAATCGGTTGGACCGTTAAAGGGGCTCTTAGGGAAGATAAGGCCATTGCAGAAAGACTAAATTAATTCTTTGCTTCTGTGTTTACTTATGAGGATGTTGGTAAGATACCAGTTCCGGAGATGGTTTTCAAGGGTGATGAGTCAGATGAACTGAACCAAATCACTGTGAACGTGGAAGATGTAGTAGGCCAGATTGACAAACTAAAACGTATGCATCCTAGGGTTCTGAAGGAACTCAAAAATGAAATTTCAGATCTGTTAGTTAAAATTTGTAACCTATCATTAAAATCATCCATTGTACCTGAAGGCTGGAGGGTGGCCAATGTAATACCAATATTTTAAAAGGACTTCAGGGGCAATCCAGGAAACTTATAGACCTGAGCCTGACTTCGGTGTTGGGAAAATAATGGAAATTATTCTAAAGATCAAAATCACAGAGAATATAGAAAGACATGGTTTAATAGAACACAGTCAACATGGATTTACCCAAGGGAAGTCTTGCCTCACAAATCTGCTTCATTTTTTTGAAGAGGTTAATAAGCATATCGATAACGGTGAAGCGGTAGATGTAGTATATTTGGATTTTCAGAAGGCGTTTGACAAAGTCCCTCATGAGAGGCTTCTAAGAAAACTAAAAAGTCATGGGATAGGAGGCGATGTCCTTTTGTGGATTACATACCGGTTAAAAGACTGGAAACAGAAACTAGGAGGTATGGATAAGTTCTAGGAAGAGAAGTCCATTAACTGCTATTAATCAAGTTTACTTAGGGAATAGCCACTGCTATTAATTGCATCAGTAGCATGGAATCTTCTTAGTGTTTGGGTAATTGCCAGGTTCTTGTGGCCTGGTTTGGCCTCTATTGGAAACAGGATGCTGGGCTTGATGGACCCTT
Organism: Rhinatrema bivittatum; assembly: GCF_901001135.1. NCBI lineage: Eukaryota > Metazoa > Chordata > Amphibia > Gymnophiona > Rhinatrematidae > Rhinatrema > Rhinatrema bivittatum. The sequence goes on along the minus strand of NC_042618.1, from coordinate 19,681,051 downwards.
GGTCTGACCCAGCATGGCAATTACTTATGTTCTTGTGATTAAATGGTCAATTTTCTCAGTGGAAAAGGGTAAACAGTGGATCTGTACTTGGACCGGAGCTTTTCAATCTACCATATAAATGGGCTTGGACAGACGTGCCGCAAATGCGCAGTAGAGAGCAGCTCTACTGCGCATGCGCAAGAGCACGTCGGTCAGAGGGCAGCAACATGGTGCTGGGAAGAAATAGAGCAGCGAAGGGCTGCTTGGAAGCGGCGGGGAGGAGCAGCGGCGAGAGCGGCAGTACAGGTCATCTCTGGGGGTCTCTCTCTTGTGCGGGGAGAAGCTGCAGCGGCACAGACAGAAATGGGAGGTCTCCGGAGTCTCTCTCTCGTGCGCGCGCCTCATCACAGAGTGTCGGCAGGCCAGCAACGAGCCCGGTGGAGAGGCGCGCACGCGAGAGAACCCCGGTGGTGAGATTCGCATCCCGGATAAGAGAAGAAGAGGGAATGGAGGAGGGCTGAGGGAGAGGGACGGGGTTGTGGAGGAGGTGGGAGGGGAAGGAAGAGGATGTGAGTAAGTGGGGAGGGTAAAGTTGTGGAGTACAGAAAAAGGGAGTGGAGGAGGGCTGAGGGAGAGGGAAGGGGTTGTGGAGGAGGTGGGAGGGGAAGGAAAGAGAAGATGAGAAGGGATGGAAGGAAGAGGATGTGAGTAAGTGGGAAGAGTAAAGTGGAGTAGAGAAAAAGAGGGAGTGGAGGAGGGCTGAGGGAGAGAGGGGAAGGGGAAGGAAAGGGAAGGTGAGAGGGGAAGGAAAAGGGAAGAGGATATGACTGAACAAGTGAGAAGGGTAAGAAGTTCTGGAGAAGAGAAAAAAGTGGAGGAGGGCTGGGAGAGGGAAGGGGTTGTAGATGAGGTGAGAGGGGAAGGAAAGGAAAGATGAGGGAATGGAAGGAAAAGGGAAGTTGTGGAGAACAGAGTGGGTCTAACCGTGCCGGTCTGATCGATGGAATCTCGCCCGTTTTAACGGGCTTAACGGCTAGTATATTTATAAATGATCTGGAAAGGAATATGACGAGTAAGGTTATCAAATTTGCAGATGATATAAAATTATTCAGAGTAGTTCAATTGCAAGCGGATTTTGATAATTGCATGAGGACATTGCGAGATTGGAAGATTGGACATCCAAATGGTAGATGAAATTTAATGTGGCAAGTGCAAGGTGTTGCATATTGGGAAAAATAACCCTTGCTGTAGTTACACAATGTTAGGTTCCAATTTAGGAGCTACCATCCAGGAAAAGATCTAGGCATAATAGTGAATAATACTTTGGAATCGTCGGCTCAGTGTGCTGCAGCAGTCAAAAAAGCAAACAGTGTTAGAAATTAAGAAGGGAATGGTTAACAAAATGGAAAATGTCATAATGCCTCTGTATCGCTCCATGGTGAGACCGCACCTTGAATACTATGTACAATTCTGGTCACCACATCTCAAAAAAGATATAGTTGCGATGGAGAAGGTACAGAGAAGAGCGACCAAAATGATAAAGGGGATGGAAAGGCTGAAGAGGTTAGGGCTGTTCAGCTTGGAGAAGAGATGGCTGAGGGGGGATATAAGAGGTTTTGAACGAGTAGATGTAAATTGGTTATTTACACTTTCGGATAATAGAAATTTTCCAGCTTTTCTGCAAAAACAGATGACCAGCCAAAATAGTGTCAACAGAATTTTGCAAAGCAACCCCCTTGGTCTCCAAAGAGTCCACTTGTGATTTAATTTCAAGTAACTGAGACTGGGAAGCTTAAAATGAATTGGAAAGTTCATTCTGTTGTGAAACAAACTGTGAATCCTGACTAGAAAGATTGGCTATAGTTTCCCAGATTATATCCAATGTAATATTAGGGGTTTTAACCAAAGGAGTAAAAATTACCTCTCTGGAAACAATCCCAGCCATCAAATAAGCAGAAGAGAAAAAAGCAGGCAGAAATTCAGCTCCCCCAACCAACCGGCAACCAACTCCATGGCTTTTCTTCTCCATACAAGCACCTCCTGATGCCGAGACTACCGGCTGTGTGTTGTCATCTGGGTGCGACGGGAGCAAGGCAAACGCGTCAGCACCACTCGCAGGGGGGCCAGGTTGAGGAGGAACACGACACTGCTCAGGAGTTAAAGATGGCTCGAAGACTGGGACTGCCAGCACTTCTTGACTGGCTACCCAAGGATACTTCATTGGAGCCAGAAGGAGAATCTTGGCTCCAGATAACATGTTGGTCTATTGGGCCGACTAATGGCAAACCTGCTGAAACACTGGGGAAATACTTTAGCCTTGCCCTTCCTCTTATCCTTATCAAAAATGGTAAGAATTTAATAGGAAAAAGAAGAAATAAGGGCAAGGGAGAAATCGACGGAGCACCATCCTTAGTGTGTGGCCATCTTGGATCCCCCTGTCTTCTAAAACGATAGAGTAAATTATTCTTTAAAGGGAAATTACTTTTTGGCGATGATCTTGAGAATCTGGTTAAATATGGGGACAAGTCACATAAATTACCAGATGATAGAGCCGGGGGGGGGGGGGGGGGGAGTCAGAAGGTGGCTTCTACTAGACCCAAATTTAGAGAGTTGAGGTGGTACCAAATAGGAAAGTCTTCCTTTCAGAAGGCGTGCCCTAGTGCAAATTGCATTTTTTTAGTACTGGAAAGAGTTTCTGGGGACATCTGCACTTCCAGGGTTTGGAGGTCCCAAGAGTTTCCAATGAGATTTAAGGGGCGCTCTCTCCTCTTCCACAAATAGGGAACCTTTGTCCCAATTTTTCAGGGAGTGGGTTGGAATAATGATGGATCAACAGGCCCTTTCTTTGATGATAAATGGATAGCAAATCATTTGAAGGAAGACTTCATGGTGTCCCCCAGTTCCTTTCTGGAAAAGAAAGTAGCAGTAAAGTCAACTTTGGAACTTCTCCAGTTAGCAACCATAGTACCTGTACCGAGGGAAGAAATGGGGCCAGGGGAGATATTCCATTTATTTTGTAGTTCCAAAGAAGGGAGTTTTTCAGTCCTATTCTAGATCTCAAGCAAATAAGTGAGACCTTGAAGGTTCCATATTTCTGAATGGAAACTCTTTGTTCTATGATGGTAGTGGGAGGAAAGGAGAATTTCTGACTCTTCTTCTTATCAGAAGCATAACACCGCATTCCAGTTCATCCTTCCCACCATAGGCACCAGCTCTGAGGGTGCTTGAGCATCCCCAGTATTGTCTCGTATACTCCTGTGGATCAGGAGCTGAGAACTCTATGCTACAGGGATGTTGGGGAAGGCAGAAAGGAAGTACTATTGCTCCTGCCGCCTCCTGCAGCCCATTAGCTGTGGAATGTCTGATCAATGAGTTTTGGGGAGGGCAGGCACTGCGCTTCTGTCTCCTAGTTACTGTTACCGTCGTCCCCTGCAGCCTATTAGCTGACTATGGAATGAATATCGGATCAATAGAGAACTAGAGAGCAGCAGTCTAGGTCAGACAGGTTGTCTACCGGTGTTTCGCGCACCCGCTGCTCTTCTCCCTCCCCCCCACCCCCCTTTCACCTCAGCGAGACGAACACTGCTGCCGTTCCTGCCCGGGCTATCAGCACCTTCAAGCCCTGAGGAGAACGGCAGCAGTGTTTTGTGGAAGCCGGCAACAGGAATGTGACCTTTTCTTCTTCCCGCCCCTGTGGCCCGGAAGAGGAAGTGATGTTTACTGGACATGCAGGAAGAAGAAAAGGCCATGCATGCTGCTGCTGCAGAAGTAGCACGGTGCCGCTCCCTCTCTCCCCCACCCCCCCCCACCCCCCGTCTCCGACCTCCCCTTCTCTCGCCAGTGCGACAGTAGCAAGAAAATATAAAATTAATAATAATCAAACTGCAAAAAAAAAAAAGGCTGGGGTGGGGAGAAAAACATAAAATTACATTCTCAGCTGGTTGCTCTGTGCCACAATTGATCGCAGCACAAGCAAACAGCTGAGTGTTGCCTTCTTAGCGACTGTGGGGCTGGGGAGGTCACTCCTGCTGGTTTCCAGCCTTTCAGGACACTGCTTTTAATAGCAGCATACCGGCTACCTTAGCTGCTATGTGTGCTGTGGGTGGGGGTGAGTGAGACAGAGAGTGAGTCAACGTGTGTAAGTGTATGAGAGAATGTATGTGTAATTAAGGGAAATGTGTGAGAGCAAGAGACTGCTCAGGAAAGTCACAGGTGTGTGTGTGTGAGAGAGATTGGTCAGGCAGGTGACTGGTGTGTGTGTGTGAGAGAGAGAAAGAGAGATTGGTCAGGCAGGTAAACGTGTGTGTGTGTGGGATAGACTAGTCATGGGCCCTAAGGAAGAAGAGCGTGAGGACAGAGCTTCAGCAGCCCTTGCTGCTTCTGGTATGTGCTATTGGCCTACAAGGGAAAGGAGTAGGAGAATTACTGGAGAGGGTAAGTAAAGGTGGCTTTTTAAGTTTATCTATCTTGATTTACTGCCATTTTAATTATTAGGTATTATGTGATGTGTCTGCTGTTAGAAATATTTTATTGGTGTTTGGAGAATTTTTAATTTTGAAAATTTTTAATGATTGGATGTTCCATTTATCAGTTGTTTTGAAACATTTATTATATTCTAGCTTTAGAATTATTTTATATTTCTCGGGGAATGTATAAATAGAAATGTGAAGACAAAATCTGAATTGGAAACAGCAAGAAGCCAATCTCTGTATGCAGTAAAACAACATAAAAACATTAGCTTTATGGTCGCTTTATTCTGTATTTGGTGAGGGTCTGTCTGTGTTCTGCGAGCTTGTAGTTTCTTGGTAGGGATTTATAGCAGCTTGGCTTGTTCTGTTTTCCTCATAGGTGTATTGGTGTTTAGGGCCTGGTGTAATTTTTGCAGTGCTGCCTTTTCATAGGTAGGGTTATTACTATTTGAGTTCCATAATGCAGGTGTAACTTTGTGCACATTAATTTGTGCACATTATTTCAGATCCTGGAAGTCTGATAGCTGCTATATTTTTGTTTTGCACAGAATGCAGAGTGGCTTTTTTGGATTTCTATTCCAGTTTCTGTTTCCATATTTGTAATTTGTGTTCTTTCTGTATTGGTGAAGGTTGATTCTATGTGTGTGACCGAGGTGAAGTATTTTACTAGCATGCAGGCATTTGTATCAATCTTATTTGTTGTGTTTTCTCAATAGAACATGCATTGGTGGTAAATTACTGTTTTTCATAAAGAGGGCTATTGCACCTGGTAGGAGAGAGTGTTTATGTTGCTGTTATTGAGATGTCACCAGAAATATCTTTTTTTGTATGGTAAATTGAACGGGGAACGTCCTAGTTCTGCTCTGCACCCATTGTTGGGGGTTGAGGGGGTTCCTGTGGAATGCAGAGTGTATGTTTACATTTAGCCCCTTGACGGTCCCATGTACAGTGTCACGCATGTGAGAACCATCTGTCAGGTGTGTCCCGGCCGAAAAAAGGTTGAGAACCACTGGTCTAAGGTACAGTGAAAATGGGGGCGAAGGGCTGCTGATAGAAGGGCTAGATAGGAAAAGAGGGACAGAAGAGCTATTAGCAGGGGGAGAGAGGGTCTGTGAGAACCTCTGGGAGGTGGTTGTAAAAGGGGATACTGGCAGGGAGAGGAACTAAAAGAAGAAATTGACGGGGACAGGAGGAGGGAATGAGCTGTGAGGGGATGAGGGACTGGGAGAAGAGTTGAGAGAGAGGATTAGACACAGGCTATAAGGGTGAGAGAGGCTGGAAGAATAGCAGAAGGCTGACAGAGGGGGCAATCGGCTGTGAGAAGGAGACAATAGCTGATAAAGGAAAAGGGGATCCAAGTTGGGGCGAGAACATGGGCTGTGATAAGAAGAGGAGCAGGAGAGAGTGATTACGGAAGGGAATTTTAAAAGGAAGAGAGAGGTCGAGAACTGGGAAAGGAGCCGTGTGGATGGAGGTGGGGGAGACGGGGGAGGTAAACTGAGAGAGGATGCAAGAAGAGGGGATCATGGTGGAAAGAGGTGAGAAATGGAAGTGGCAGGAGGGAGTGAGAGAAGATAATGAGCTATGGAGCACAGCTGATGGACAGAAAGAGTTGTACACAAGGAGTAAAAATAATAAGTGAGAGGAATACTGGAAAATAAGCTTTAAAAGAAAATGGAAGGTCTAAGACAATGAGGAAACTGAGAAGAAGCCAAGAGTCAGCAGAGGCAGAGGATGGATTTAAACTACAAACACACAGGTTGGAAATTGTTTATTCAAAGTTTGGTGACTATTTCTGTGCTGGAAAGGATCAAGGGAGTGGACAGGTGGCATCTGCCCTTCTTTCTAGCCCTGTAGTCACCAGGGTAAATAAGGTATTTTACTGGAAGTATGGGGAAGGGGGAGGAGATTGTGGTGGCATGCGATATCATAGGCTTGAAATTAGCAGTTCCAGTTTCATATCAATTCAAGCTGTGGTCAGGGCTTGAACTGATATGAGCATTGCTCCCCTTGCAACTAAAGTAAGAAAAACATTCCCCTGTTAAATCCTACAGGAGACAGCAGTTCTCTCTGGGGTTTTCAAATTGAAGGCATGAAGCATTACATATAGCTATGACCCTGCAGCTGAGGAGATACTAACTGCTGAGCTGCTAGGACTCAAGATATGCAAGTAGTGGGGTATCTTATTTGGACTCTGCAGGCATGGGACTGATTCTGGACTGGAATCTGTGAGCACTGGGAGGAGGCAGGGGTAGTTGCAAAAAAAAAAAAAAAAAAAATACTGCTTGCACTCAGGGAATGCAGAGCAGGGAAGTGATCCAAGCTTGTAGGAGAGAAGACTCACAAAAATTGAAAGATTAGTGAAGCCTAATGTGCTGATGAGGGGTGGAAATCAGTGAAGGGATGGGTGAACCAAGCCTGCAGAGGAAGGCAGCTGGCTAAGGAGGGGTGAAGAGGAATCTGCTGGGGAGTGGAGGAGTGGGAAGAGGAACTGGGAGGCAGAGAGAGGACAGGTCAGTGGGAAACGGGGAGCAGAGCATTCTAAGCAGAAGTAGGGAGAAGAGTTGGAAAAGGAGAACTAAACCCTCCCCCCCCCCCCCCAAATATAAAATTGAGTATGCCCATGCAGAGGGACAAGAATTGAGAATTGTGGGAGTAATGAGGGAGGGGAAAGATTAGGAGAATGAGAGAAAAGGCTGTTTGAGAGAGTTTAGTGGTGGCAGAAAGAGGGTAGAGGAAGAGACTGTGATGTGGGGGCGGAAAGGAGCAGAAGGGAGGATACTGAAGAGGATGAGCTGAAATTGGAGAGAAGAATGAATTGTGGGACTTTGAGTGCTTCCCTGGCTTTTGTTTTGGCTGCATGAGTCTTTCTCATGTTCACATTACCTGCTTCTCTCTGGACATTTAAATACAGGCTGTGTTTTCTTTTTTTGCTGGGGAGCTGTCATTTGGGTTGAGTTTAGCACTCCCAATCATTTTCAAAAGTTGTCTCCTATGCTTCCCACCAGCAATATTTCAGGTTTATGGTCCTGAGAAGTCATTTTCAGTTTTGAGCACTTCCCTTTGGATTAGCAAGAGCTCAAAGGACTTTTTCCAAAGTAGTGGTGATGGTAGCAGCCATTTTGTGCTTAGAAAGCATGATGATCAATCCCTACTTGGGCAATTGGTTGATAAGGGCAAAATCAGGAAACGAAGCCAGAAACTCAATATTCAGAGTGATACAGTTGTTACAAGATCAGGGATGGGTGATAAATTTTGCCAAAAGCAAATTACTACTCTCTCAGGTACTGGAATATTTGGGGTTCTCTTCGACACTCATAAGGACAAAGTATTCTTGAAACAGACTGGAGGCCCAAGCTTGTGAGGCTATTGAAAAGGTCTCCCAGATTATGGGATTATTTGTAAGTGCTCAAATCCATGGCAGCAACTCTAGATATCTGGTTCCATGGGTGACAGCTCATATCTGTTATTTATTTATTTATTTATTTAAACAGTTTATATACCGACAACCATTTGCACATCGTGTCGGTTTACATGTAACTTACTAACCAAAGTATATATATGGGCATTGCCTTTACAAAGAACAGAGAACAATAAGATGCAGTAACAAAGCGAAGGCTAGATAAATTAATAGGAGGGATTCAACTGGGAGTAACATAGGTTGGGAGCGGGGAGAGAGTAAAAAACAATAATAAACAAGAGAAGGTTATATACAGAGTTCCATGATGCATTCGTAGGTATTGCTGGTTCTTGTTTGGGGGAAAGAAAACGGGAAAAGGGGCTAGTGAGGGTAAACGTCGGAGGTGGGTCAAAGAGGGGGAGGGTCAGTAGGCGAGGATGAAGGGGGGTAGGCTTGGAGGAAGAGCCAGGTTTTGAGTTTCTTTTTGAAAATGGGTGTGGAGGTTTCAGTGCGTAGGTCTAGAGGCATGGCGTTCCAGAGGGTGGGGCCGGCGAGAGAAAGGGCTCTGTTGGTTGTGGAGATAAGTCTAGTAGATTTTATAGAGGGGGAAACTAGAGTTCCACGTAGGGAGGAACGGGTTGGTCTTGTGGAGGTGCGAGGTAGGAGCGGTGGGTTTATCCAGTTGCAATGTTTGTTGGTGATGCTTTTGTGAATGAGGGTAAGAGTTTTGTATATGATGCGTGATTGAATGGGAAGCCAGTGGAGATCAATGAGAGTGGGAGTGATGTGGTCTTTCTTATTGGCATTTGTGAGGATGCGTGCGGTGGCGTTCTGAAGGAGTTGTAGAGGTTTGATGTAGGTGGCAGGAAGGCCAAGGAGGATAGAGTTGCAGTAATCAATTTTTGAAAAAATAATAGATTGGAGTACAGTACGGAAATCAGAGAAATATAGAAGGGGTTTGAGTTTTTTAAGGGTTTGAAGTTTGAAATAGCAGCTACTGAGGATAGATTTGATGTAAGGTTTGAAGTTGAGTTGGTTATCAAGTATAACACCCAGGTTTCGTGTATTGGATGGGAAAGTGGTAGAGGAGAAGGTAGAGGGTATGGGTGTTGATGAGTGTTTGGAGGAGATGAGAAGGAGTTCAGTTTTTTGGGGGTTGAGGGATAAAGTGCATGTCAGTGAGGAGCTGGTTAATGGAGGCCAGAATGGTGTCCCAGTTTTGGAGTGCGGTGAGAATGGAATTTGTGAAAGGGATGAGGATTTGCACATCATCTGCATAGATGAAGTGTGTCACACCAAGGTTGGAAAGAAGGTTGGTGAGAGGGAGCATATAAATGTTAAATAGGGTGGAGGAAAGGGAGGATCCTTGGGGGACACCACAGTCTAGCTTTACAGGTGAGGATTGAATGTTGTCAGTGAAGACTGTGTAACTACGGTTTTGGAGGTATGACTTAATCCAGTGCCGGAGATTCCAATGCTGATGAGAGTGTTGAGAAGAATGTTATGATTGACGTTAATTGTGTTAATTGTGTTAATTTCAAAGATCTTTCTTATCCAGTTGGAGTGCTCAGTCCCAGGATTTCAAGATAAGGTTGAAGTTAACTTCTGAAGCCAGAGCCAGTTTGAGGAGGTGATAGCTCACAGCTTAGAATCTAGCTAACGGGTGTGCCTTTAGAGTTCCCGGACTGGGTGATAGTAATGACAGATGCAAGTCTAAGTGATTGAGAGACTTATTGTTAGGTTATAGTAACATACGGGCCGATTCAGTAAAGTCCACGGGAGAGCGGGCGATTCTGTATTTAAATGAGGCCCGGCGGTAGAAACAGGCAAAAGGAGGCACTGGGGACACTAGTGCGTCCCTAGCGCCTCCTTTTGGCCCGGAGCGGCGGCTCTCAGCGGGTTTGACAGCCGACGCTCAATTTTGCCGGCATCTGTTCTCGAGCTCGCTGACAGCCACGGGCTCGGAAACCGGACGCCGGCAAAATTGAGCATCCAGTTTTCGACCCACAGCCGTGGGCCAACTTCAATTTATTTATTTTTTTACTTTTTTGGGGGGGTTTTTTGTGGGGTTTTTTTACCCTTCAGGACCTCCAACTTAATATCACGATGATATTAAGTTGGAGGGTGCACAGAAAAGCAGTTTTTGCTGCTTTTCTGTGCACTTTCCTGGTGCCCGAAGAAATTAGCGCCTACCTTTGGGTAGGCGCTAATTTCTAAAAGCAAAATGTGCGGCTTGGCTGCTCATTTTGTTTTCTGAATCGCGCGGGAATACCTAATAGGGCCCTCAACATGCATTTGCATGTTGAGGGCGCTATTAGATTCAGCGGGTTGGACGCACGTTTTCGGCCCCTTACTGAATAAGGGGTAAGAGAAAACGCGCGTCCAATGGCGGGTTAACAGTGTGCTCCATCGGAGCGCACTGTACTGTATCGGCTCGATAGTAAATAATAGCAGATAAAAACCAAATGGTCTATCCAGTCTGCCCTTCAAGTTGCTTTTGGTAATAACTGCCGTTTATGCAAGTTAGCCCACTGCCTTCTGTTAAAGGTGGTAATGACTTCCATTCCATGCAGGTTACCCCATGCCTTCTGATAGGGTAGTAACTACTGCTCCGAGCAGCTTACCTCCCATGCAGAAGTGTTACACCTAAAGTTAACATAGGTTACTCTATTTTTCATTTCTAGCCTGTAGTTTTGCAGAGATGCTTCCTCAAGAGCCACTTAACGATGACATTTTATAATTTTGAAATAGGTAGACTATCTTCTTCCATGGACCCAGTCTCATGTGATGAAAAGGCTACTGAGGAAGCATCTCTGCAAAATTATGGCATTTTAGGCTGTATATCATTTTTGATTAAGGCTATATATCAATTTTGATTGAATGTTTATCTACACATACATTATTTGCTCTGAAAATACTTTTAAAAAAAAATTTGCTTTGGAAATCACGAGCCCTTGGTGAATGAATGAATGAAAAGACTGGGTGGCCCATGCACTGCAGGGCACACTGCCTGGCTTGCGACACGTTTGGTTTATTTATTCTGATATTTGTGTTTTTCAAACATCTCAAAAAAGATATAGTTGATTGGAGGAAGGTACAGAGAAGAGCAACCAATATGATAAAGGGGATGGAAAGGCTCCCTTATGAGGGAAAGGCTAAAGAGGTTAGGGCTATTCAGCTTAGAGAAGAGATGGCTGAGGGGAGATATGATAGAAGTCTATAAGATCGAGAGGTCTAGAACAGGTAAATGTGAATTAGTTATTTACTCTTTCAGATAATAGAAGAACTAAGGATCATTCCATGAAGTTAGCAAGCAGCACATTTAAAACAAATTGGAGAAAATTATTTTTCACCCAGCATACAAATAAGCTCTGGAATTCGTTGCTGGAGATGTGGAAAGGGTAGTTAGTGTAGCTGGGTTTAAAATGGGTTTGAATAAATTCCTGAAGAAGTCCATAAACTGCTATTAATCAAGTTGACTTAGGGAATAGGCACTGCTTTTGGTGGCATTAGTAGCATGGTATGTGTTTAATGTTTGAGTACTTGCCATGTACTTGTAACCTGGATTGGCCACTGTTGAAAACAGATAGCTGGGCTTGATAGACCCTTGGTCTGACCAGTATGGCAATTTCTTATATTCTTAACAGCTCATTTTCACATGTTAAACCTTTTGGTAATTCAGCCTTATGGAGTGAATTTTCAAAGGAGCTACATTTGCAAAAGAATCAATTTTCAAAAGCACATTTACCCACATATATGGCCTGATTTTCAAAAACATTTACTCATGTAAATGGACTTTTGGAAATTGCTACAATATAAGCCATTGAATTGTCCATAGGATTTAGTGCCCTTTATGCATGTAAATACTCTTGAAAATTGCTACAATAGTATGTTACGTTTGTGCACATAACGCCTTTGAAAATTCATCTAAGCTTGCAGCCCTTGTACTGCCATCAGTAGTTATATTTCTTGAGGAATTTTCCTTTTAGATACTCGATATGTTTTGTTTTGTTTTAATTTTATGCATATATCTTGTGTTGATTTACTTTTCCATTTTTTCCTCTTCTTTCCTTTTTTGGGATACCTGGGTGAAAAAAATTAGCAACTCCATGCAAAAAGTTTCCATTTCTGAGAAGCAAAAGCCAGGAAAAGGAAAAGTCTCCATCACGTCAGCCATCTCTTTCTAAACGCCTGCGGTTCTGGTCGTCTTCCGAAACCCCATCCTCTCCTAATGAATCTCTCTCTCTTTCGGAAACTGGAGATTTCTAAAACCACCTTTGCTCTTTCTCATCCATCCAAGTAACATTTCTGAAGCATGCACAGAAAAAAAGCAGATGTTCTCCATAAGTTTTAATTGACTCCAAGCACATCTGTACCTGTTCAGCATATCAGAAAAACAGTGCAGGTGCAGACCAGCAAACATGGACAAAACTTTTCAAATAGAATCTGATGGATTATTACTGACCTGGCCTTTTCCTCACCATTGTTTATAGGAATCTTCCATCATACACACATGCATTCATGCTCACTGACATTTTCTGCACACAATGTCATTGGCTGTGATACAGAACTTTAAGTAAGTTGAGTTGCTATGTGCTTCAGTTATGTTTTGCAAATCCAAGCTATGCCAAGTCAAAATGTGGAATGTTTATCAACTTTTGTTCTCTTTATTTCAAGCCCTTAAATTAAAATAAATTTTAAAAATCCCTTAAATCCTTGCTAACCAAGTGCATTTTGCAACTAAACCCCAAAATGTCTATTATGTTTGCCTGCCTTTGAGCATAGTTCATGTACATAGAGGAAAAAGCTGCATTTTTATCTGGAGAAGTGCCTTCAGAAACTGAGCTGCATGCTTTACCCTTCGTACTCAGATTAACTGCCTTTCCTTTCTGCTATGCTATCTGTGTTCTCTGTCTGGTACAACTCTTGGAACTTTTATCCCATTCAGGATTTTTCTGAACTCTTTGTAAGTGATTTTGGCTGAAGTTGTATGCAGGCACCTTGTGCTGAAATCCTTACAACAACCTAATATTCAGAGGGTTATTTTTCCCCTAAACTGTATAATTCTGCTGCTTCATATTTTTCTCAGAGAAATTCTGTAATATGGATTATTTGCAAACATTATATAGTGCAAAGATCCTCCAGAAATAAGTTCTAATTAATGTCAGCATGAAACCAGTTGAAATTGTCTCATAATTATAAACCAAGAAAGCAATAAATGCAATTGCATATATGTGGAGGTAGAGTTTTGTTGCCTAATATTAGACTTAAGGCAGGAGTGTCTCCTAATCACATCAGAATTCAAATTAGAAGTGAGGAGGACAACTGCTTTTTTTTTTTTTTTTTTTGTAGTAAGAGTAAAAAGCCATTAGTGAATTTTTAAATGGTTGTGTTAGCTCCAGTGCAGCTTCAGAATAATTGTGATGCTCTGTAGTTCAGCAGTGCTTTGGGGATCTTTTCTTATTGCTTCCATTTAGGATGTCCTTATTCAAGGGCACAAGGCTTTCAAAGTAATGCTACTAGCAAGGTCAGTATTCTTCATGGAGAAAATATAAGCAACTAGCCGTTAAGCCCGTAACAACGGGCTACATTTAAAAATTTTTTTTGGTCCATTTCCTTCCCACTCATTCTTCCACCTCCCCTCCCCATTCTCCCTCCCACCTCTATTCTCCCTCCCACTCCCTCTCACCTCCCTCCTCTAGTCTCCCTCCCTCTCACCTTCCCCCACTCCCCTCAGTCCCCCTCTCTCAATCCCCTCCCCTTTCAGCTCATACACAACACTTTCCCTCGGATGGCGCAGACGGAAGATCTCCGGGGGAGTGGTCCATCCCTCGCGCGTGCCGCTGCCGCAGCCACCACTACTCCTCACCGCCGCTACTGCTTCTCCCTGCGCCATTTTTTTTCAGGCATGCGCCACTCTGACCGACGTGCTCGCCCGCGCATGCGCGGTAGAGCTGCTCTCTACTGCGTATTTGCAGCACGTCGGTCAGGGCTCCCTTATCTAGTAGATTTAAATGTTTTTGTTCAGACAAATAAAATTTAAGCTGGTGTAGAGATGAGGGAAAGTAATATTTCTCCTTCAGGTTGAAATTGATAGTGTTATACTAGTGTAGAAGCAACTAGCTTGTGTGCTCTGCTTTTGGGTTTGGTTGGAAAATCTTTGGTATAGTTTAGAGGGGTCAAGCCTGTTTCCTGGTTAGGATCACCTGCCATCCTTGCCAGTTAGCTAAGGATGAATGCCAGTGGAGACCAAACCAATCTTATTTCCCAAATGAAAGAAGAATAGTAAACGGTAACAAAGAAGTAGGCAGCAAATCCTGGTAGGGCACTATGAACGTCTTTACTTTTCTAAAGTGCGAGTCCTTGTGTTGCACTGCTTGCACAAATTGCTTCCTCTGTGCAGTTCCTTGTGTCTGCCTTGTCTCTGACTCTTTATTTTTAAAATGAATGGTAAAGCTTCAATTTCATCTCTTTGGTCTTCTGGTTTTATTCAAGCCTTTTGTTCTCTCTCAGCCACAAATGACTTCATTCAAAAGCAGAAGAGAATTTCGTATCATGAGGGCAGCAATGAGAATGTCGAGACTCTAGAGCACAGAGCTGGAAAGCCCTGGCGCTCAGAGCTGGGTACCAGAGCCCAATCTACCTCAGCCATTCACATAACCATGTCCACTTCTACCCCTAACCCTCGGCACCAGAGCAGATCCAAAGGTAAGCAATCCACTCTTCTGTGAACTGTCAAGCTTTGTTCTGGTACAGTACCCCCATCCTCTGTAATATCAAACATGAAGCAGAGATATTGGCATAAGAGAGATGTCAATGCTTAGTATACAGACTCTTAACTTTGGGGGACATTGTAATTATTTTGGGATTTTTTTGCCACTTTTCAAAATTATGCTCAAGGTGGTTTACCATATTATTCAAATTCAGGTACTGTAAATCCCTACCTGAGGCAAAGGGGAAATAGTGACTTGCCCAAAGTCACAAGGAGTGTCAGTGAGGGAAGTAGGCTTCACATTCATCCATAAATTGCAGTGCTACCAGATTTGCCACATTATGAAACATTTGTTTCTGTACTTTTGATCAGATAGGAACAGCATACTCTCATCAGACATATCAGAAGGCTGATACAGAAACATTCACCTCCCTGATAGGTTCAGCTGGAATGCTACTAGGAAAGGAACAAATAGTCTCCATATATACCATAACTCAGATTGCAAAAATGTCAATACTGGCCTTCTGCAATGAAGCATTTCAACCTAATTGAGTTTTGGAATGATTAGGTTAAAATGCATCTTTAAAAATTAAACTTACCTGCAAAAGTCAAGACATGTCATTTGGTCTCCATCCCCGGAGTTACTGCTAACCCAGTGCATGTTCCATATAAGGACAGCTATAGGAAGTCATGATGGGACTTTACCCTCTTCAGGCTAGAAGTTTTGGTTGCCCTTATTTCCTAGTAATTGTAACATTGAATTTTCATTTCTTTTAGGTCACAATTCCAACAACAACCTTTGTGAGCAGTCACTCGACATAGACTTAACCAGCCCCAGACAGCATGGTAAGTACACAGTATACATTTTGAGTCCTTTTTCTTTTTTTTCAGACTTTTGCTCCATTTTGCTCAGTGTTACTAAATATCCCTCATACTGTGTCTCTACACAATGAAAATTTTGAAAAAACTTGAAAGCTGTGCCAGAGTTCTAATAGTGTCTGGGGAAAACGTGATCCTTCACATCTAAGGTGGACAGTAATAAACTACACAAGTGGGTGACATCATCCGATGCCACTAAGCCAGAAAAGCTCTCTGAGTTCAGAAAAATTGAGATTTTTCAGAGCATGCATGGGGTTCCCATGCAGCTTCGCTACACAAAGACCTCTGCTTTTTTCTTATGCTCATGCAAAAGAACATGTTTGCTCTCCTTAACCAGTGATTGAACGTGTTGCTCATACAGTTTTTTTCCCTTAATTTCTTTGTTTTAAATTCTTCATTTAATATTTCTCAATTTCTCGGGGTTTCCAGTTCAGTTTTTGAATGAAGACTTATGGTGCCAGGATTGTATTAGTTCCAATTCAGCTGCAAGCCCAAAGAAACAGGGGGAAACTACTTAGAGAAAATAAAAATTAAAGCCTCTTGCATTTAACAGAGTTCCCCAGCCCTTGGTGTGTTGTGTTCAAGGTGAGAGTGCAGCTCTGAGTTTGAGGGTCAGCTAGCAAAAGAGAAGCCCATCTTTAGATTTTGTACAAATATAAAATATATTGCTCAATCTCTTGACTGTGTCCAGGGAGTACATATAACAGTTTCGTTAAAGAGCTGCAGTCTCTGGCATCTAGCCAAAGATGATCACTGCAAAGACAAGGTCAAATCATAAGGGTTAAACATGGGGCAGAAAACTACTGCCTGTAGGTTTATGATCTCAGTTAGGGCCAGTTCTAACGGAGCAGGGTGCCCAAAAGAACAGGAGAAGAAAAACGAGTAAAAAAAAAACAGGGCAGTCTTAGTTATCTTTTTCTGTGCAATATTTTGTCTTACCCATGAAACATAAATCATACACTTGGAAACATGTAGTTGTATTTCTTATCTTGATGAAGTTATTCTTATAAATGATTTCTTTTCAGTGTCCAGGCCAAACAGCAGAGGTGCATCCAATAATAGCTCACCTGTCAGCTTAAAAGGTAAGAATATGACATGGGTGGAATAAGGTGAAGGAAATGCTCCCCAAACGAAAGTAGACAAGGAAGTGGGGGAACTTCTACAAGCATGTATGGGCCAATGCAGTACCATATGCAGCGGCTAGCGCACGGTTTAACACGCAATTTGACATGCTTTTTGGATGCATATCCATAACCCCTGATGCAATACAGGGATTAGCTATTAGTTACGCGTCCAAATCACCGTGTAACTAATAGCACTCATCACATGTAAATTTTGTCGTGCAGCTAATGCACCCATTGCAGCATGGCAAATTTTACTCTAGCCTGGGGCTGACTTAAAGGTATGCCACGCTGAAGGGCGCATTGAAAAAAAAAAATCCTGCTTTTTGTAATCCATCCTAATAGTATCATAGCAATACTAAGTAGGAGGAACCAAATAAAGCAAATTTAGTTAATAAAAAATAGTGTTTGAAAAAAAATTTGTCCTATAATCTAAAAAGTTGTCATCTTCAGGCCACTTGATACAGAGAATCAATTTGGTAGTCTTTGTTCATTGCCCAGTGGACTGCTTCTTTCCTCAAAACTTGGACTAGCTACTAGGCTCAGCAGAAGCTAATTTGAATAAGCATAGAAACTGGTGTATGTTCTCATCCCCCCCCCCCCCCCTCACATTTATACATGTGGTCACTTCAATATCACATTGAGGTATGTTACAGGAACATTGTGAGGAAGCTTGCACTGCCCACTTTGTTGTCTGAATAAAAGAATGACTTACAGTTTCCTATATTGTCAACCTAATAACTTTAAATACCAAAAACCAACACCTAGGACAAAATCCTAAGAGGAATATACTAAATCAAAACAAACCGGATAGCCCAAAATTAACTTTTTCACAGTGTCTTAGTAGATTATACAAGATTGTACTAAAACAGTAACGTCAAATGATATTCTCATAAAACCAATCGTAACCCTACAAACCTATATCGGGCACGATTTAAATAGGCAGTCGCAAGAAAGTTCTCCATCAATGTGCAATTAAGGTACAAATGTTACAGAATATTATCTTCCTCTTAACACAATTTTAAAAAATATTTACAATGGACAATTGCAATTGTCCCCTAAAAGATATGAAATGTATTAAGTGTTCACAAATTCTCTGATGGAATACTTCCTTTGATACATCCAGTTTTTACAAATTTTATTCAGTGTATTCCACCTCTTAGTGCAATTTACAGCAGAACCAATGATGGGAACCTAAGCCATTCTATGTCCCTTTCTCTTAACCTCGAACATTGCTGTGGTAATTTGTTTAACGGAGATGTCTTATCTAAAAGCTGCTCTTCTCTATGGCAGCACTAGAATTCTTATGTGTCCTGGTGTTATGTACCCCAACACTGCAGTGCTTCAGCAAAAATTGCCTGCATCAGGGGGCCAGACAAATGTAGGAAATCTGAGACCACATTCACTGGAGACCACCTCATTTCTGTTCTACTTTCAGAGCCAATTCTGCTAGTTATACTGTCTTTATCCCAGGACAAGCAGGATGATAGTCCTCACATATGGGTGACATCATCAGATGAAGCCCTGATACGGAAAACTTCTGTCAAAAGTTTCTAGAAACATTTGGCTGGCACACTGAGCCCACTGAGCATGCCCAGCATGCCATGATATTCTCAGCCACAGGGGTCTCCCTTCAGTCTCTTTTTTTTCCGCTTTGCTGTAAGCATAGGGTAATAGGAGTTCTGTGAGATTTTTCCTCACGGAAAAGATAACTTTTCAGTCACAAAAATTTTTCATCGGGTCTCTCTTCGACAGTAATCGGTGAGTAATATTTTGAATCATTTTTCGGTCAATTCCTGTCACCTTCACTCAGTACCTGCAGGTCATCGACCGTTATTCTGCCTAATTTTCTAACATGGCCTCTGGATTCAAAAAGCGCCCAGATTGTAACCGAACTATGTCAATTACCGACCCACACAATGTTTGTGTTTTGTGTCTGGGATCAGGCCACAATGTCCGGGCTTGTACAACTTGCGTCCAGATGACACCGAAGGGCAGGCGTGCCCGGTTGGCAAAATGGAGGAGCTGTTTAAGAAACTCATTCCATCGTCAATGTCGTCTCCAAGGAAAGTATCACCCTCTGTTGAAAAACATCAGGGTAAAAAGAGGACGGATGACCGTCCATCACCGACCCCATCAGGATCCTCCATAGCATCGTCTTCGACATCTAAAGAACTTCAAGAAAAAAGACGCCATCGACACTGTTCTGTTGCCGATCCATCGGAGGGAGCGGCACCCGCATCGGCATCGAAGGACATTGAGCCGATGCCTAAGCGAGTCCGGGTACTAGAACCAACACGTCCTCCTGTACCCGAGGAACCGAGGTGCTCTCCACCGGGATCGGTGTTAGAGACTGTGCCACCACGTTCAGTCGTGGAAGTGCCAGTAGCGCCAGTCTTACCTTCTCCTGTGACAGTGGACCCAGTCCCAGTCTCCAGGGAAGAAGTGACTTCCATGGTCCAGCAGGCCATCGTAGAGGCATTTCGAAAATTTCAGCCTCCTTCCATGCCAGCATCGGTATCGACATCGGATCCGTCGATCTTTCAACCTTTTTTGAATAGAATCGACGCATTGATTGTTTTTCCTCCACCGGCATTGACGATGCCGACTCCTCCGGTGCGGCTATCGACACCATCGATGCCGAAACATTCACTGATGGTTCCTTCGATTCCAATCCCAAGCTTATCGGAGAATGATGACAGAGACTCAGATTCCGTCCCGGGTCCTCGGGCCTTCAACATCTTCGAACATCGACAATATCATCGATGCCATTAAAAGACCCTTTGATGCCATCGAGACCCATCAATTCTCCATCGATGCCTTTATTGCCTTCTATGCTACCAAAGCAGATTCCATCTCAGCTATCAAAATCTGCTTCTAAAATGAAACATCTGCAAAAATAAAAACCTGATGATTCTGAATCCCCTTACCATCCTCAATACGGTCCTTGGAAGGATGTAGACACTGACACTGATTCAGAGGAATTAGTCAGAACCTTCTCCACCAGAAGAGAGGAGGAAGTCCCCTCCCAAAGATTTGTAATTTACAAATTTTATAAAGGAAATGGCGGATACAATTCCTTTCGAATTGCTTACTGAGGAGGACACAAGGCTCTAGAAGTCCTGCAATTTATTGACACACCAAAGGAGGTAATGGCAATACCCATTCATAAAGTCCTGCTGGAACTTCAGCATCGGTTATGGGAACATCCTTGCTCTGTACCGGCTGTAAACAGAAGAACAGACACAACATACCTGGTACAACATACCCCGGGTTTCCAAAAACCGCAATTGCCACACCACTCTGTGGTCGTCGAATCGGCTCAGAAAAAGGCCAGGAAACAAAAACCACACTCTTCTGCCCCACCAGGAAAAGAACAGAAGTTCTTAGATACCTTAGGGAGAGAGGTTTTTCAGGGATCCATGCTGGTATCTCGCATTGTGGCATACCAGCTTTATATAACGTAGTACCAAAGAAACGTATTTATTTTAACATTTTTATATACCGATAACAGTTTGCACATCATACTGGTTTACATAAAACAGAATAAGGTGCCAGAGGAGGGGCATATCCTTTACATAGAACATAAAAACTGTAACAATATTATAACATTAAAGATAATAGAAAATTCAGTTAAGGAATTAATAAGTAGAAAGAAAAAATAATAAATAAATGGAAAGTAGGAGTAAATTTACATGCTATTTATAATATACATAGTATATGAAGCGACACTCAAATATGTAGATAGGTTAACATATTAGAGTAGTTACCTGAATAGTAATAAAGGGAGGAGGGGACTATGAATCTAGGAAAAGCAGTTATACATCATTAGATTAAACGATCAGATCTAAGAGGAAAGAGAGTGAAAGGGGAAGTGGAGTAGCAATTGAGGAATTGTTTTGGTGAGTGGAACTGGAGCTTAGGGGAATAAGAGTTAAGAATAAGAGTAGAGAAATAGGTTAGTATACTGTTTTAGGAGTAGGCCCGTAGAAACAGCCAGGTTTTTAGTTTAGTTTTTTTTAAATTTTGGGGTGGAGGTTTCAGTACGTAGGTCGGGAGGAATGGAGTTCCAGAGAGTAGGGCCAGCCAGGGAGAAAGCTCTTTTCGTGGTGGAAGAGAGTTTGGTGGATTTGATGGAGGGGAGGCGAAGCATTCCTTGATGGAGGGGGAACGGGTTGGTCTTGTGGAGGTGTGGGGTAGAAGGAGGGGGATTAAGCCAGTGCGTGTTTTCATTTACAATAGATTTGTGAATGAGGGATAGAGTCTTGTATAGGATTCTCGAGTTGATTGGTAGCCAGTGTAGATCTTTTAGAATTAGTGTGATGTGATCTCTTTTTGGAATTAGCAAGGATGCATGCTGAGGCATTCTGTAATAGTTGTAGGGGTTTGATATTGGTAGAGGGGAGGCAGAGGAGCAGTGCATTACAGTAGTCTATTTTGGAGAAGATAATAGACTGGATAACAGTGCGAAAGTCAGAGGAATGAAGCAGAGGTCTGAGTGTTTTTTAAGCGTATGTAGTTTGAAATAGCAGTCCTTAAGGATGGATTTAATAAAAGGTTTTAGAGTTAGTTGATTGTCAATAGTGATCCCCAGGTTTCGAGTGTGTGTGGGAAAGGTAGTGGAAGAAGAGGAAAGAGGGTTTGAAAGTGGGGGGTGACTAGAGGAGATAATAAGGAGTTCGGTTTTTTGGGGATTAAGAGCAAGGTGCATGTCAGTAAGGAGTTGGTTGATGGAAGTGAGGCAAGAATCCCAGGCTTGAAGGGCTTTTTGGAGAGTCTGTAAAGGGAATAAGAATTTGAACATAATCTGTGTAGATGAAGTGTTTAATTCCCAGGTTAGTGAGGAGTTTAGCTAGGGGGAGCATGAAGATGTTAAATAATGTTCAAGATAGGGAGGAGCCTTGGGGACTCCTCAGTCAAGGCTGATGGGGTCGGATTCATGGCTATCTATGGTGACGGTGTAGTGTCTGTTTTGTAGATAGGATTGTATTCAGGATAGTGCAGTTCCCAAGATTCCAATGCTGATGAGGATGTTAGTTAGAATGTTATGATTAACGGTGTCAAAAGCTGCAGAAATGTCTAGCATGGCCAAAAGATAAGAATTACCGCTGTCGGTTCCTTTGATGAGTGTATCTGTTAGAGAAAGGAGCAAAGTTTCAGTGCTTAAGTGTTTTCGAAAACCGAATTGTGAAGGTGAGAGGATTTTATGTTGGTCAAGATAATCAGATAAACGTGTATTAACTAGTCTTTCTAAGATCTTGGAAAGAAAAGGAAGATTAGAAATGGGTCTGAAATTGGAAAGGCTAGAGGGATCAAGATTGGGTTTTTTAAAGTATGGGCTTAACTATAGCTTGTTTCAGAATATTTGGGACGATACCTTGTTCTAAAGAGCAATTTAGTATGTTTGTTTGTGGAAGCAAGTTCAAGATAATGCCAAGGATCTCCCTCAGCAACAACTGGCATTGAATACTCTAATTGCAAAAGGGCTTGAATCCGGCAAACATGAGGTACGGGCAGCTTATGACTCATTTGAGACATCTGCCCGCCTATCAGCATCTGGGATTAACGCAAGGAGGTGGGCTTGGCTCAAGGCCTCGGACCTCAGACAAGAAGTCCAAGAGAGACTGGCAGATCTCCCATGTACTAGAGAGAATCTCTTCGGAGAAAAAATTCAGGACAGTGTCTCCCAATTAAAAGATCACCATGAGACACTTCGTCAACTCTCTAGACTACCATCGGATCAGCCATCCTCAATAAGAAAAACGACCAGAAGGAAAACCAAGAGACCCTTTTATAGGCCTAGACGATATTACCCGCCTGCTTCTTCAGCACATGTCTATCGTCCACCACAAAGAGGACATGCACGCCAACCAAAAGAGACGAAAACCCAGCCACCACCACAAACTGGGCCAGCAGCTGGTTTTTGAAATATATCAAGAGAACTGAAGCCTCTCCATAAATCCCATGCCTCTTACCTGTCGGAGGTCAACTCCATCATTTCAAACATCAATGGAGTCTCATCACAAAAGACCAATGGGTATTAACCATACTGAATCAGGGATACCGTCTGAAATTCAAAACAATGCCCCCGCATTCGCCACCCATCCCACTTTGGACAAACACTGTCATCACATCTCAACTTCAAGTAGAACTCTCAACTTTGCTGACTACCAGGGCTATTGAACCAGTTCCCCGGTCTCAACAAGGCAAGGGGGTTCTATTCCCACTATTTCCTAATGCCAAAGAAAACAGGCGGCCTTGGCCCTATCTTAGACTTCCGCAATCTCAACAAATTTCTTCAAAAAGAAACATTTCGGATGGTATCTCTGGGAACCATCCTTCCATTGCTTCAACGGGGAGATTGGCTCTGTTCTCTAGATCTTCAAGACGCTTATGCACACACACCAATTTCCACACAACATTGCAAGTACCTACGATTTGTTGTGGGAAAGCATCATTACCAATATAGAGTACTACCATTCGGACTTGCCTCTGCTCCTCTAGTATTCACAAAATGTCTAGCAGTGGCTGCTGCACAACTAAGAAAAAACAGCATTCATGTTTTTCCATACCTAGACGATTGGCTAATCAGAAGTCCATCCAGGCAGGGAGCTTTTGAAAAGCACAATAATACTATTACACTCCCTGGGATTTCTAATCAACTATCAAAAATCCCACATCGAGCAGTCTCAACTCCTCACATTCATCGGAGCATACCTCGACACCACAGTGGCGAAGGCTTTTCTTCCAAACGACTGTGCCAACAATCTAGCACGCTTGGCGAACTCTATAACCCAATGCCAGTTTGCCCCTGCCCATCAGCTTCTAGTGCTGCTAGGACACATGGCCTCGACAATGCATGTTACCCCCTATGGTGAAGTTAGCCATGCGAAGAACTCAATGGACTTTGAAATCTCAATGGCTTCAAGCTTTCCAACCACTGTCGTACACAGTTCAAATCACCCACCAATTACGCCTATTGCTCCACTGGTAGACAAATCAAACAGCCTTAAAGACTGGCCTCCCTTTCCAGCAATCAACTCCGCAAGTTGTTTTGACCACGGATGCTTCCAACTTGGGATGAGGAGCTCACGTCAACAACCTTCAAACTCAAGGGACGTGGACTACGCTCGAAATGAAGTGTCAAACTTCTTAGAACTTCGAGCGATACGATATGCCCTTTATGCTTTCAAAGACTGCCTCTCAAACAAGACTGTGCTGATACAGTCGGCAACACAGTAGCAGTGTGGTACATAAACAAACAGAGGCACAGGCTCTTATCTGCTCTGCCAGGAAGCAGTGCAGATCTGGGCTTGGGCTCGGGCTCTAGAGCACTTCATGCATCTCCGAGCCACTTATCTGGCAGGCATACAAAACATCCTAGTAGACTATCTCAGTTGATATTTCCATCCTCACGAATGGTCTCTGGATCCACGTGTAGTGAGCAAAATCTTTCAACGCTGGGGTCGCCCAACCATAGACCTATTTGCATCCAAACTGAATCACAAAGTGGAAAGGTTCTGCTCCCTCCACGTCCGTCGACAAACGTTCTCCAGGGACACCTTTGCTCGCCACTGGAACACAGGACTTCTATATGCGTATCCTGCGATTCCGCTCATATCCAAAACTCTCGTGAAGCTACAACAGGACAGAGGGACAATGATCCTCATAGCCCCATACTGGCCTCGACAACTATGGTTTCCCATGCTCCTCGACCTCTCGATCAGAGAACTAATTCGCCTGGGCACAGCGCCCACTCTCATAACTCAAAATCACACCTTTGCAGCACATTACTGTTTGGACAAGGAAGGACAACAAGATTCAGCCTTTGGACAATCTGTCTTAACTTATTTCCAGTATAATTCCAACTCCTTCTACATCTATCCTGCTGTGATTGCAGGCTGCCTCATTTTTTCAAGCAGTACACCAGTTGTTGTGCTTGTTGCACAGGTTGTATGCTGTTGGTCCAATACAAGAGTGACTCAGCCTGTAGCTTGCTAATCACCCATATGTGAGGACTATCATCCTGCTTGTCCTGGGATAAAGCAAAATCGCTTACCTTGTAATAGGTGTTATCCCAGGACAGCAGGATATGTAGTCCTGGGATAACACCCAGAACCCGCCTGCGACCCCGCAGAGTTGGGTCCAACACGTTTTCTTATTTTATTTTTCGCTCACTCTTACTGCTACAAACGAGGCTGAAGGGAGACCCCTGTGGCTGAGAATATCATGGCATACTGGGCATGCTCAGTGTGCCAGCCAAAAGTTTCTAGAAACTTTTGAAAGAAGTTTTCCGTATCAGGGCTCCATCTGATGATGTCGCCCATATGTGAGGACTACATCCTGCTGTCCTTGGATAACACCTATTACAAGGTAAGCAATTTTGTTTTCTACCCACTGCACATCGGCCAACAAGATGTCCGCAGCGTTCATTCAATGGGTTTAAACACATCTCTGTTCCGGGACTGCAATTTTAGTTATTTCATATCACTGCCCTCATAGCATCAAGCGGCAGAGTGTCACAACATTCATTCAACAAATGTATAGGAATGAGTTCTTAATATAAGTAATTCGGTGTAAGTGATTTTCAAATACAAATGTTTTTGTAATAAAAATGGTTAAAATTGCTATTTAAAATTTATTCTCACAGGACAAACAGGATGATAGTCCTCACATATGGATGACATCATCAGGATGGAGCCCAATCACGGAACACTTGTGTCAAAGTTTCTAGAACTTTGACTGGCACCTACCGGGCATGCCCAGCATGGCACCAACCCTGCATCCAGCAGGGGTCCCCCTTCAGTCTCTTTTTTTTTCCGCGCAGCAGTAGCCACACGGGTTAAGGAGCTCTCTAGAGATTCCTGACAGGAATTTTCCTCGCGGAACTTATTTCCAAAATTTCAAAAAAATTCTACCCCTATCGATTCTGTAGTCCGCGGTCGTAAGGTAAGGCTTTACCCTCATTTGCGGTAGATTCCCGTCGAGTTTTCCCTTCGAGGCCTACTGGCCATAGAAACATAGAAATGACGGCAGAAGAAGACCAAACGGCCCATCCAGTCTGCCCAGCAAGCTTCACATTTTTTTCTCATACTTATCTGTTTCTCTTAGCTCTTTGGTTCTATTTCCCTTCCACCCCCACCATTAATGTAGAGAGCAGTGATGGAGCTGCAACCAAGTGAAATATCAAGCTTGATTAGTTATGGGTAGTAGGGGAAGTAACCGCCGCAATAAGCAAGCTACACCCATGCTTATTTGTTTTACCCAGACTGTGTTATTCAGCCCTTATTGGTTGTTTTTCTTCTCCCCTGCCGTTGAAGCAGGGAGCTATGCTGGATATGCTTGTAGTATCAGTTTTTCTTCTCCCCTGCCGTTGAAGCAGAGAGCTATGCTGGATATGCGTGAAGTATCAGTTTTTCTTCTCCCCTGCCGTTGAAGCAGAGAGCTATGCTGGATATGCGTGAAGTATCAGTTTTTCTTCTCCCCTGCCGTTGAAGCAGGATATGCATTGAAAGTGAAGTATCAGGCTTATTTGGTTTGGGGTAGTAACCGCCGTAACAAGCCAGCTACTCCCCGCTTTGTGAGTGCGAATCCTTTTTTCTTCTCCCCTGCTGTTGAAGCAGAGAGCTATGCTGGATATGCGTGAAGTATCAGTTTTTCTTCTCCCCTGCCGTTGAAGCAGAGAGCTATGCTGGATATGCGTGAAGTATCAGTTTTTCTTCTCCCCTGCCGTTGAAGCAGAGAGTTATGCTGGATATGCCATCGACCGCACCATGGCTAAATTTTTGTCGAAGCCATGGCATCGGGTTTTCGTCTGTGCCCCCATTGTCCTCAGGCAATGTCCATCACAGACCCGCATAGAGTTTGTGTGTTGTGTTTGGGGTCAAACCACGACGTCTTAACTTGCACCAAATGTGCCCAAATGACACCGAAGAGCCGCAAGGCCCGCTCAGAGAAGATGGAGTTTCTTTTTCAGGCAAAGCCACCGACTCCATCGAGCGCTTCGACATCGTCTGAGCCGGTGCCATTGACCTCTCGCCAGCAGCAAGACACCGATGCGGTCCACCCGGCGCCAACTACTCCAAAGGCATAGACTTCTTCCTCTTCGGCTCTGGAGAAGGACCGAGGAGAACATTGTGAAAAGCGTCGCCACCGTCATTGGAAGGCTCAGTCCGCTGATCCAGGCAAGCCCTTGGCATCAGCGTCAACAGAGCCACCAACAAAGAAATCCCATCCAGAGAAAGCCCCATCCTCCTCTGCGACTGGGTCACAGAGGCATTCCCTACCTTCATTGGTGCTGGGAGCCATGACTCCACTTTCACCGGTGGACTTTCTGGCTACGCCAGTGCTGCCTCCTACTCCGGAGCTGGGGTTCCACGCCCTAGGCTTCTGTGAGGAATTGGATCGGATGCAGGACTTCCTGCCTCCATTGACACAGGCACTGATGCCAGCCCCAGTCGCAGACCCGATTCCCTCGGCAGTCGCACCGCTGCTCGGCAGGCTGGATGCGTTGGTCTGTGCCTTTCCACTGGTAGAACAGAGGATACTGCTATGTCCAATGCCTTCCACCTCGATTCCTTTGACATCGGACGATGAGGAAGCACAGAGGCCAGAACCTGTGCTTCCATCCTCATAAACCAGCTATCAGCCATTGGAATATCAG
The DNA here is from genome assembly GCF_901001135.1 of Rhinatrema bivittatum. NCBI lineage: Eukaryota > Metazoa > Chordata > Amphibia > Gymnophiona > Rhinatrematidae > Rhinatrema > Rhinatrema bivittatum. The sequence goes on along the minus strand of NC_042618.1, from coordinate 19,653,828 downwards.
GTTTGGCCCTCGCATGGTTCAAAACTTTTCTTAGCAATAGAGGCTACAAAGTTAAAATTCACAACAAAGAATCACCCCACCACGACTCTCCTGTCGGAGTCCCTCAGGGATCCTCCCTATCCCCCACGCTCTTTAACATTTACCTTCTCCACCTATGCCAGCTCCTAACCAACTTAAACTGAAACATTTCATATATGCTGATGACGTCCAGATTGTGATCCCCTTCAAAAAATCCTTCTCCAAAACTCTTGATCATTGGGAAACCTGCCTCCAAGAAATCAACAACCTCCTTGCCAGCCTAAACCTTATATTAAACACCTCCAAAACCGAACTCCTTCTAATCTCACCAGAAAATGATGTCACCACTACTACTCCTTCTGCTAATCCTCTCTTCACCCAAGCGAGCGACTTAGGAGTGATAATTGATAACCGGATGAACCTGAAATCATTTGTCAACCGCACAACTAAGGACGGTTTCTATAAACTCCAAGTGCTGAAAAGGATAAAACCTCTTTTCCACTCTCAAGATTTCAGAACGATTCTACAGGCAATTATCTTCTCTAAGTTAGACTACTGCAACTCTGTCTTACTAGGTCTCCCATCTTCTTACACCAAACCGCTACAGATGGTCCAAAATGCAGCAGCAAGAATTCTTACCAACTCTAGGAGAATAGACCAAATATCACCAATCCTAAAAAACCTACACTGGCTACCAATCCATTTCAGAATCATCTTCAAGTCCATCACTACCATATATAAAGCCATCCATCACCATGCTCCTTTAGACCTACAATTCCCTTTAAAGCAACATAACTCTTCTAGACCAACCAGAGAAGCATACAGAGGTTCCCTCCAAGTACCACATGCAAAAACCACGCGGCATATAACTCTGAGATCGGGCATTCTCAACAGCGGGACCATCACTCTGAAACTCCATTCCATCTGACCTCCGACAGGAGCCCTGCCTCCCAACCTTCCGAAAAAGACTTAAGACTTGGCTATTCAAACAAGCATTTCCGGACTCATCCTAACCTTCACCACCACCACCACCACCCCCCCCCCCCCCCCCCCCCACAACATTTATAATACAGCCATTCCGATTCTTTGTAAATAATTACATATAATACAGCCATTTCGGTTCTTTGTAAATAATTCCATATAATGTTAAACTCCTTTAGTCTTTCTTTCTCTCTTCTCCCAGTATGATCGCCCTTGTTCTTTGTAACTGCATTTTTTTCCCTCGCACAGGTTCCAGTTGCTAATGTTTTTTGCACCCCCTTGTTCTATGAAAACCAGCATGATGTGATTGTATCATGAATGCCGGTATATAAAAACTTTAAATAAAAAAATAAAAAATAAACCAATGCCCGAGCCGTCTGGGATCTTGCACACCGACTCACCCATCGATGTCGCCAATACCATCGTTACTGCATCATCAATCGGTGCTTCCATCGATGCCATCGGTGCCTAGACCTGATCCTTCAGGAATAGCACCATTACTTCCCTCCGGAGATCCTATGGGAGTAGGTGATCAGCCTTACGATCCTTGGACCGATGATTCTTCCCAGGATTCTGATGATCTATCTTCAGAGCCATCTCCCCCTGAGGAGAGAAGACGTTCTCCTCCAGAGGACCTGTCCTTTATTAATTTTATAAAGGAAATGTCTGAAGCCATACCATTCCAACTTCAGACGGAAGAGGACTCCAGACAAGATGCTGGAAGTGCTCCAATTCGTAGATGCACCCAAGGAGATCATGTCCATACCTGTTCATGAAGTCCTCCTGGACTTGCTGAAGAGGAATTGGGAGCATCCAGGATCTGTACCACTGGTGAATCGAAAACCAGATGCCACCTACCTGGTACAGACAGCCCCTAGTTTCCAAAAACCACAGCTGGATCACCATTCTGTAGTTGTAGAGTCAGCCCAGAAAAAGGTACGACGTTCTAAGCCTCATTCTTCCATACCTCCAGGGAAAGAACAGAGGTCCCTGGATGCATTTGGCCGTCATGTTTTCCATGGCTCAATGCTTATTTCTCGCATTACTTCCTACCAGTTATACATGACCCAGTATAACAGGTACCTATTTAAAAAAATCCAGGAATTTTCTGAGTCTTTACCCGACCAGCTTCAGGATCAACTCAATACCCTGGCTTAGAAGAGTCTAGATGCTGGCAAGCATGAGATCCGTGCTGCCTATGACATTTTTGACACTGCTTCTAGGGTGTCCGCAGCAGGGATTAGTGCACGAAGATGGGCCTGGCTGAGTCCTCTGACTTAAGACCAGAAGTACAGGACCGGTTGGCTGACCTGCCTGCGATGGAGATAATCTCTTCGGGGACAGAATCCAGGAGACTGTAGCATAGCTCAAAGACCACCACGAGAAGCTATGCCAGCTTTCGTCTGTGCCTTCTGATTTTCTGTCCACCTCCAAAAGGACATTCCGAAGAGACTCTAAGCGGCCTTCCTTCAAGCCACAGAGATATTATCCTCCTGCTACTCGAGGTCGCCCTCCAGACCTTACCAGAAAGGTCAGGCCAGACAATCCAGGCCTCAGAAAACTTAGCCAGCTCCTCCACCGGGCCCAGCTGCTGAATTTTGACTCCTCGCTGGAGAGCATAAGCTAACCTCCTCTACCGTCCGTACCTGTCAGCGGTCAGTTATGCCACTTCACCAACATATGGCACACTATCACTTCAGATCAGTGGGTACTTGCTGTACTGATTCAAGGCTACCACCTCAATTTCCTGTCTGTACCAGCAGACTCCCCACCTTGGCTGACGTGGGGATCATCCGACCACTCCTCTCTTCTGGAGGAGGAGGTTTCAACCCTCCTGAGATCCCGGGCGATAGAACCGGTGCCCCTTTCCCAGCAGGGACAGGGGTTCTAATCCCGGTATTTCCTCATTCCAAAAAAGTCAGGAGGCATTTGTCCAATCCTGGACCTGCGTGCCTTAAACAAGTATCTACAGAAGGAAAAGTTCAGGATGGTAACCTTGGGCTCTCTACTTACTCTTCTGCAAAGTGGAGATTGGCTTTGCTCTCTGGATCTTCAGGACGCGTACATACATATTTCGATCACTTCGTCTCACCGCAAACTCCTTCGATTCCTAGTCAGCCCCCGGCACTTCCAGTACCGGGTACTGCCCTTCGGCCTAGCATCCGTATCTAGAGTCTTTACCAAGTGCCTTGTAATGGTCGCGGCCTACCTGAGGTGTCAGGGCATCCATGTCTACCCTTATCTCGAAAATTGGCTGCTAAGGGCTCCAACTCAAAAGGACACCCTAGCCTCCTTACGTCTAACTCTCCATACATTGCTGTCTCTCGGGTTTCTGATCAACTATCCCAAGTCCAGCTTAGTTCCATCTCAAGCCCTATCCTTCATAGGAGCCGACCTGGACACCGTGCAGGCTAAAGCATTTCTCCCTCAGGATCGAGCTCATACTCTCATGTCCCTAGTGCAGTGCCTCCAGTATCGAGATTGCACAACAGCTCGTCATTTCCTCATTTTGCTGGGTCACATGGCATCCTCTGTACATGTCACGCCAATGGCACGCCTCACCATGAGTCATGGAATGGACTCTGAAGTCCCAGTGGGTTCAGGCTTATCATTCAATGTCCTGCATTGTCCACGTTACCAAGCAACTCCGCCTGTCGCTGGCCTGGTGGATGCAGCTTTCCAATCTTCTTCAAGGCCTTCCCTTTTAAATTCCAGAACCTCAAATTATTCTGACAACGGACGCCTCCAACCTAGGTTGGGGTGCTCATGTCGACGGCCTCCAGACTCAGGGAACCTGGTCTCCAGAGGAAGCCAAACATCAGATAAATTCCTGGAGCTTCGGGCAATCAGATATGCCCTCAGAGTCTTTCAGGATTGCCTCTCCAACAAGGCCATCCTGATTCAGACAGACAACCAAGTGGCGATGTGGTACATCAACAAGCAAGGGGGAACGGGATCCTACCTTCTGTGTCAGGAAGCTGCACAGATATGGGTGTGGGCTCTTTCCCACTCCATGTACCTCAGAGCGACCTACTTGGCGGGCGTGGACAATGTTCTAGCGGACAAGTTGAGTCAAACCTTCCATCCGCACAAATGGTCTCTCAACCCCACGGTAGCGTACACAATCTTCCAACGTTGGGGGTATCCACAAATAGACCTCTTTGCATCCATCCACAACCGCAAAGTAGAGAACTTCTGCTCCCTCACTCACAGCCGCCACTCACAGCCGAGGGATGCTTTTGCCCTCTCGTGGTCCAGTGGTCTCCTCTACACGTATCCTCCACTTCCACTCTTATCGAAGACTCTCGTGAAGTTTCGAAGGGACAAGGGCTTAATGATTCTGATAGCCTCTCACTGGCCACGCCAAGTCTGGTTCCCAATCCTCCGGGACCTATCAATTCGCTGGCACATCCCTCTAGGGGAGGATCAACTTCTGATAACTCAGAATGACTGGTGCCTACGCCATCCCAACCTCCAGGCCCTATCCCTGATGGCCTGGATGTTGAAAGGTTAATACTCCAACCCCTTAACCTTACGAAGTCTGTATCCCAAGGTCTGGTAGCTTCATGAAAGCCTTCCACGAGACGCTCTTATCATTCTAAGTGGAAAAGGTTTTCGGTCTGGTGCATGTCCATGTCCATAGACCCCTTCACTTGTTCCACTGTGAAGTTTCTGGACTATCTCTGACATCTGTCAGAATCAGGCCAGAAACCTTCCTCTATAAGAGTGCATGTCAGTGCGGTAGCTGCTTTCCAGAATGGCGTGGGAGATCTCTATTTCAACACAGTCCTTAGTCACACGATTCATGAGAATCATGAATCTCTCATGCGCCACTTGAAACCTCCATTGCGCCCTCCGGCCCCCGCTTGGGACCTTAACGTGGTCTTAGGGTGGCTCATGAAACCTCCGTTTGAGCTTCTCCACTCCTGCGATCTAAGAACATAAGAAATTGCCATGTTGGGTCAGACCAAGGGTCCATCAAGCCCAGCATCCTGTTTCCAACAGAGGCCAAACCAGGCCACAAGAACCTGGCAATTACCCAAACACTAAGAAGATTCCATGCTACTGATGCAATTAATAGCAGTGTCTATTCCCTAAGTAAACTTGATTAATAGCTGTTAATGGACTTCTCCTCCAAGAACTTATCCAAACTTTTTTTGAACCCAGCTACACTAACTGCACTAACCACATCCTCTGGCAACAAATTCCAGAGCTTAATTGTACATTCAGTGAAAAAGAATTTTCTCCGATTAGTCTTAAATGTGCTACTTGCTAACTTCATGAAATGCCCCCTAGTCCTTCTATTATTCAAAAGTGTAAATAACCTATTCACATCTACTCGTTCAAGACCTCTCATGATCTTAAACACCTCTATCATATCACCCCTCAACCGTCTCTTCTCCAAGCTTAACAGCCCTAACCCCTTCAGCCTTTCCTCATAGGAGAGCTGTTCCATCCCCTTTATCATTTTGGTTGCCCTTCTCTGTACCTTCTCCATCGCAACTATATCTTTTTTGAGATGCGGTGACCAGAATTGTACACAATATTCAAGGTGCGGTCTCACCATGGAGCGATATAGAGGCATTATGACATTTTCCAGGCTGGCAGGCAAGATTCCATTTTTGGCCAGTCTATTCTACGCAGCTTATTCTCAGCTTAACTACCCAACATCCTACCAGCGACCCCTTCATGGTTTTCAGGATGCCCTCCTACCCAAATCCACCCCTGTTGTTGTGCCTGTTGCACATCTTTGGGTGCATTTGGTGCATTGCTTGGGCATCCTCAGCTCACTACTCACCCATATGTGAGGACTACCATCCTGCTTGTCCTGTGAGAAAACAAATGTTGCTTACCAGTAACAGGTGTTCTCACTGGACAGCAGGATGTTAGTCCTCACGAAACGCGCCCACCACCCCGTGGAGTTGGGTTTGCTTACGTTTTTAATGTTTTATTTTTCGCACGTACTTATTGCTATATACGAGACTGAAGGGGGACCCCTGCTGGATGAAGGGTTGGTGCCATGCTGGGCATGCCCAGTAGGTGCCAGTCAAAGTTTTGGAAACTTTGACACCAGTGTTTGATTGGGCTCCATCCTGATGATGTCACCCATATGTGAGGACTAACATCCTGCTGTCCTGTGAGAACACCTGTTAAAGCAACTCTGCTTTATACACGTGTGGAAAAAGTTAATTTTGAGCTATCCTGTTTGTTTTGATTAACCTAATATCTTTCACAAGCACAGCATTTACCACATAAATAATGCTAAGCATCAAAAATTTGTGCACCATTACACTGTGAAATAAATGCCTTACTTGAGTAAGAGAGAGCTTTAAACTGCTGTAATTGGTCTAGGTTCTTCAGATCATCTTCCTGGTAGATCAGAGATTTTTAACAGTGAAGAAATGGTACCAAGCAGAGATGCAAATGCCTTAACTAGAGACAGCTACCTGCATTGCTCCAGCTCTGTGCTATTGGGAGTTGTCAACAAAGAGGAACCCTCCCTTTCTAGAAATGGTCTGATCATTTGCGATGCACCTCAGAGGAATAAGCCGAGCCAATCACATACCCGACTACGCACTGCCTCTCCAGGCAGTGAATTGGTGACACTGAAGGAGTTCCTGGACGAAAGCAACAGGTTATCTCCACCTAGTGTAAGTAAAGACTGTAACATTGCTCTTCCATTTTTAGAGTTAGCACTTCTTTCCAGCTACCTTTGTTTTTTTCTTGGACATATGTATTGACCTAATGTGGCTAGTGGTGCTGTGAAGTTGTTTTCTCTGTCAATAGCAGACTGAATTAGCCATAACCAGTGGGTGATGGCTCCTAATGGACCTCTCTCTTGAGCACAGTATAGCTTTTGCACTATTGAGCTTGTGCAGTAGTTCCAATGTGAGTGCTGCCTCATGAGCCCCTCAGTCATTTTTTTTTATCCATACTGTTTCACCTCTCTCTTTCAAAATATTCCAAGTAATTTGTGGGGATCCCCCCCCCCCCCTTTTCCCTCTTCCTGCTACCTCGACAGCCCCTCAACAGTACTTTTCTGTACTACACAAAAACAAGAAGTGGTGCCTGGGCTCAGGAAGTCCATTATCAGCAGCTTCAAGGACTGGGTCTATGGGCACAAAATGTCTGTTGCCGACAACCATGACCTATGTTACAGGCGCCTGGAGCCTTTTCATGACTCCTCCAATTGCTACAGTTGTGGCCAGATGTTCCCCAGAACTCAAAACAGGGTCTACAAGATGACCAAGCTTTGGGGACTGTTGAACTCCTCATCTGCAGGCTCAGCTAAGGCTTAGACCAGCAGGGGCTATGAGTCTAGGGCATGGAAATGTCAGGCCTTGGACTCTCTGGCTTGGGTGGAGCCCAGGAAATGGACATTGCAAGTGGCACAGGTTTCAGATGCACCGGCTGAGCAAAGGCCACCTGTCTTTGTCCTGGAGTTCTCAGTGCCACACTTGGGCTTGGAACAGTCAGCACCATCAAAGTTTAAACCTTGGTGCACTTGGCATCATCAGAGCATGAGGGATTGGCACAGTTGGCGTAGAAGAACCTGGCACAACATCCACCTCTGGTGCCAATGATGCATCTGGGCCCATTAGCCCCTATCTCACTGCTCAGCTCAAGCGGCAACAACACTGAAGCACCAGGTGTAAGGGTCTGTGAGCAATTCTTGCTTCTTGTCAGCAAGGGCCCCTTAGTGGGCCTTGAATACCAGCTGCTTAGTCCTCCAAGCTCTATGGCTTGGAGGGCATGCTAGCAGCAGTGTTTGCTGCTGCCTTAACTTGGTCCTAGTTGTGGACCTACATATGTTTTAATCTTAGCCTTTGTGACCCTAATCTGAAGCTTTCTAATCTTCATTTGTTCTGTCCTGTTCTTGTTTTTGGTTTTAGTCTAGTCTTGCTTTCCCTGTGCATTGTCTATTTTAGTGGGTGACTTTCTGTACTCTGCCTTGGTTTTGCAGTCAGTCTTGCTTTTGTAGGTGCTCTTTAGTCCTTACTCTGAGTGTGTGTGTCTGTCTGCTCCTGTCTGTCCTGCTGGCCACCAGCATCTAAGGGCTTAACCTGAGGGGAAGGTAGCTGGTACAAGCAGAAGGTACCATAGAAACATAGAAATGACGGCAGAAGAAGACCAAACGGCCCATCCAGTCTGCCCAGCAAGCTTCACATTTTTTTCTCATACTTATCTGTTTCTCTTAGCTCTTTGGTTCTATTTCCCTTCCACCCCCACCAGATTCCTGTCCTGCTCCAGCCAGTTTTCACCAGTATCCAGGCCTGCTCCAGTTCCTGGGGTCAGAACACCATCAGTACACTGTGGCAGCAAGCTAAGGTGAGAGACCCCACAGGCAAGACAGCATGACTGATTTGAGCAGGACAGGAATCTAGTATCATCTGCCTATACCAGACAACCCTCCCTCAGGTTGAGCCCTCAGGTAACCTGGTTTGATTTTTTTTCAGACCTAGATTCTCACCTGTCCAAGTATTTAGCACATCTAAGTTTTGTAACCTTGAAAGAACCATGTATTTCTAGCAAAAAACCCAGAGTTTGGACTTAGTCTTTGTTTAGCTATTAATGTTTGTATTGTCTGTGTGGCTTGCCACACAAAGAATCCCGTGCCCACTGGCTGTTCAGCACTGGCTCCAAAGAATCCAGTGCCTGCTGTCTTGACAGCTCCAGCAAGTCCAGCACCTGCTGTCCAGGCCATTCCAGCTAAGCTAGCACCAGCTGCCTCTACAGTTTGATTCCAGCCATTTCTGAGTCCACTCTGAAGATTCCAATTCAAACAGCTCCTGTTCCAGGCATCCACTCCAGAGAATCTGCTCCAGGCATCTGCTATGGAGAATCCACCACCAAAGGCTGTAGACTCTTCCCTTTTAGAAGGAGGTACTGCTTTTTCTGAACCCATTTCTGTATGGCATCCTAGAGGTCTCTAGGGGTGTCTGAAATCTGCCCTTTTAGAAAGGGTTTATGTTAGGGTCTGTGGACAGATTTTGCCTTCCACTAGCAGGGCCCTCAGTGGATCTTGAATACCAGCTCCTTAGTCTTCCAAGCTCTGTGTCTTGGAGGTCTTGCTGGTGGCCATGTTTGGTTCTGCCTCACAGTTATAAGCCATCCTCTGAGTCAGTGTCTTGCCTTTGTGACTTTAATCTGAGGCCTCCTAGTCTTAGTTTGTTCTGTTTTTGTTTGTTTAGTTCTTGCTTTCCCTTAGCTTCTCTATTTTAGTGTACCCTGTCTTGGTTCTGCAGTTCAGGCCTTCATTTGTTGGGTGCTCTTTAGTCCTTGTCTCGAGTGTGTGTGTTTGTGCACTCCTATCTAAGTGCTGCCGGCCATCAGCACCTGAAGGCTCAACCTGAGGGAAGGTATCTGGTACAGACAGACGATACCAGATTCCTGTCTTGCTCAAGCCAGAGTACGGAATCAGTTACGGTGGTGGCTGCAGCCCGGCCACACGAGCCGGGGGTCAAAAATGTCCCTCCCAACCTGGACCCTGCTCACTACAGATGCCAGCCTGAGCGGCTGGGGAGCACACTGTGAAGAGCTAACCGCCCAAGGGCGGTGGAACATCAACCGACTAGAGGCGCGGGCAGTCAGGTTAGCCTGCCTGCGATTTGCCCACAGACTTCGAAACAGAGCAGTCAGAGTGATGTCGGACAATGCCACCACGGTGGCATACATCAACCGACAGGGCAGAACCAGAAGCCGACAGGTATCCTTAGAAATAGCCCCCCTGATGGCTTGGGCAGAAGCAAATCTCCAGGACATCTCCGCCGTCCACATCGCCGGGAAGGACAACACCATGGCAGACTTCCTCAGCAGAGAAAGCCTAAACCCGGGGGAATGGCAGCTGTCATCTACGGCCTACCAGATGATTGTGGATCAGTGGGGGACTCCGGGCATGGACCTACTAGCGGACAGGTCCCACGCTCAAGTACCCAGATACTTCAGTCGCAGGCGAGATCCTTTATCCCACGGGATCGACGCCCTGGTGCAGCCATGGCCTCAGGGGATCCTGCTGTATGCCTTTTCCCCATGGCCCCTGCTGGGCGCCATTATACACAAGATTCAGCGGCACAGAGGCCTAGTTCTTCTGGTGGCCCCGGGCTGGCCAAGAAGACCCTGGTACGCAGACATGAGAAGACTACTGGCAGGGGATCCTCTACCCCTGCCCCCTCACAGGGACCCTCTGCGACAAGGTCCCATCCTCCACGAGGATCCAGCTCAATTCTCTCTTACGGTCTGGCCATTGAGAGGGCTCGACTGAGGAAAAAGGGATACTCGGGGTTGGTAATAGATACTCCTCTGAGCACGCAAGTTCTCCACATCACTAACTTATATAAGGATCTGGAGAGTATTTGAAGCCTGGTGCGAAACTCGCAGCACCAATCCACATGCCGCTAAAATCCCCATCATTTTGGATTTCCTGCAAGATGGGCTTCAGAAGGGTCTGTCCCTCAATTCCATCAAAGTTCAGGTGGCAGCGCTATCCTGCTACGGCCCCAGGTGTGACGGCAACAGCATTGCCACACACCCAGACGTTTCACGTTTCCTGAAAGGAGTCAAACACATTCGCCCGCCACTGAAATGGCCAGTGCCCCTGTGGAACCTCAACCTAGTTTTGGAATTCCTAGCGGGACCCACCTTCAGACCCCTCCGAGGCCTGTCCCTCCGTTTGTTAACCTTGAAGATGGTGTTCTTGCTGGCCGTATGCTCAGCACGCCGCATCTCAGAGCTACAAGCGCTGTCCTGCCGCAATCCATTTCTCAGAATCACCCCAGGGGCTATCCATCTTCGCACGGTTCCTTCCTTCTTACCCAAAGTGGTCTCACACTTCCACCTCAACCAAACCATATCCTTGCCAACCATGGAAGGGTTGAAGAAATCTGAAGCAGGTCGAATACTGCGTCATCTCGACATCAGCAGGCTGCTGTCCAGATACCTGGAAATGTCGGAAACAGTACGAAAGACGGACCACCTGTTCGTCCTTCACAGTGGGAAGAGGCAAGGAGAAGCGGCCTCACGGGCGACTATTGCTCGCTGGATCAAAGAAGTTATCAAGGCGGCCTACGTAGAAGCGGGAAAACCACCACCTCTACGAGTCAAGGCCCACTCTACCAGAGCACAAGCGGCCTCCTGGGCAGGAACTAGGATGCTGTCGCCTACAGAGATATGTAGAGCGGCAACGTGGTCCTCCATCCATACCTTCTCCAGATTCTACCGTCTTGACGTCCAGGCCAGGGAGGACACAGCATTTGCAAGGGCAATCCTAAACGGACCTCGGGCAGCCTCCCACCCAGTCCGGGAGTAGCTTTTGGACATCCCATTCGTTCTGAGTCCATCTGCTACACGCTAGGAAATGGAGAGATTACTTACCTGATAATCTCGTTTTCCTTAGTGTAGGCAGATGGACTCAGCATCCCGCCCGGCTGCCGATATATATGGGGATTCACCGCTTCAAGGTAAGCCATGTTTCCTTACATAGGGCATCCACCCTGCCGGGTGTTGACGCCTTCCGGTTGAGAACACTGGCGGTCTCCAGCTACTGTCAATCGGTCAGGTTAATCAGGTTCAGTTAATCAATCGGTCAGTCACACATATATCCATAATGCTTTTGCAAGGAAGATTACTGAGCTTCTGCACTTCCTGCAGGGGTATATGTACTACGTGCTGACGTCAGATCCGTCTCCAACTGCTAGCACGAGCACACTATACCCATTCGTTCTGAGTCCATCTGCCTACACTAAGGAAAATGAGATTATCAGGTAAGTAATCTCTCCATTTTATATGTCACTATAATATATTGATGCTATAACTGCCAGCGCAATCACCACTCACATTCTAGTGTGTAATCAGAACTGCATGTAGGAGTTCTCTGTAATAACTTAAAAGTGTAAGTATGATGTAGTCACAAGTTATAGCTAACTGATTGTTCAGTTTTAGTATTGCTGTCTATACTTAACTTTCCATTTGGTCGCTGTAACTGACAGTTGTGAGGCTTTCACAATCGGGCTGATGAATACCGTGCGTTGGCTGCAGTGCACGGTTAATCCGCAATCGGACTAGTGTTTTGGACACGTGTCCATATCCCCCGATGCAAAACAGAGGTATGCATGTCCTATCGCGCACATAGGTAATAGCGCTCATCACATGCAAATGCATGTTGATGAGGCTATTATCAATTTCCCCTAGATAAAAAAAAAAATGTGCGCCAGAGGTGCAAATTTCTAAAAGTAAAAATGAACGTCAGCTTTGGAACTAGCGTTAAGTTTTGAGGAGCCCAAAAAGTGTACAGAAAAACAAAAAATACTGCTTTTCTATACTTCCTCTGACTTAATATTGTGGTGGTATGGTCCAGACTACCCCACAATTTACCCATGGCAGTAACTTCCGTTCCATGCAGGTTACCCCCATACTGAAATGACTGGGTAAATGTATCATCGGGACACGCTAGAGAGATAACGTTCCTGGATGGAATAAATGATAGCTTTATGGAGCAATTGGTTCAAGAACCGCCGAGAGAGGGAGCAATTTTAGATCTAATTCTCAGTGGAGCACAGGACTTGGTGAGAGAGGGTAACTGTGGTGGGGCCACTTGGCAATAGTGATCATAATATGATCAAATTTGATTTAATGACTGGAAGAGGAACAGTGTGCAAATCCAAGGCTCTCGTGCTAAACGTTCAAAAGGGAAACTTTGATAAAATGAGAAAAATTGTTAAAAAAAAAAAAAAAAAAAAACTGAAAGGAGCCGCTACAAAAGTAAAAAAAAAAATGTCCAAGAGGCATGGTCATTGTTAAAAAAAAAAAAAAAAAAAAAAAAAAAAATACCATTCTAGAAGCACAGTCCCGATATATTCCACACATTAAGAAAGGTGGAAAGAAGGCAAAACGATTACCGGCATGGTTAAAAGGGGAGGTGAAAGAAGCTATTTTAGCCAAAAGATCTTCATTCAAAAATTGGAAGAAGGATCCAACAGAAGAAAATAGGATAAAACATAAACGTTGGCAAGTTAAATGTAAGACATTGATAAGACAGGCTAAGAGAGAATTTGAAAAGAAGTTGGCTGTAGAGGCAAAAACTCACAGTGTAAACTTTTTTAAATATATCCGAAGCAAAAAGCCTGTGAGGGAGTCAGTTGGACCGTTAGATGATCGAGGGGTTAAATGGGCACTTAGAGAAGATAAGGCCATCGCGGAAAGATTAAATGATTTATTTGCTTCGGTGTTTACTGAAGAGGATGTTGGGGAGGTACCCGTAATGGAGAAGGTTTTCATGGGTAATGATTCAGATGGACTGAATCAAATCACGGTGAACCTAGAAGATGTGGTAGGCCTAATTTACAAACTGAAGAGTAGTAAATCACCTGGACCGGATGGTATACACCCCAGAGTTCTGAAGGAACTAAAAAATGAAATTTCAGAACTATTAGTAAAAATTTGTAACCTATCATTAAAATCATCCATTGTACCTGAAGACTGGAGGATAGCAAATGTAACCCCAATATTTAAAAAGGGCTCCAGGGGTGATCCGGGAAACTACAGACCGGTTAGCCTGACTTCAGTGCCAGGAAAAATAGTGGAAAGTGTTCTAAACATCAAAATCACAGAACATATAGAAAGACATGGTTTAATGGAACAGTCAGCATAGCTTTACCCAGGGCAAGACTTGCCTCACAAATTTGCTTCACTTTTTTGAAGGAGTTAATAAACATGTGGATAAAGGTGAACCAGTAGATATAGAATACTTGGATTTTCAGAAGGCTTTTGACAAAGTTCCTCATGAGAGGCTTCTAGGAAAAGTAAAAAGTCATGGGATAGGTGGCGATGTCCTTTCGTGGATTGCAAACTGGCTAAAAGACAGGAAACAGAGTAGGATTAAATGGACAATTTTCTCAGTGGAAGGGAGTGGACAGTGGAGTGCCTCAGGGATCTGTATTGGGACCCTTACTTTTCAATATATTTATAAATGATCTGGAAAGAAATACGACGAGTGAGATAATCAAATTTGCAGACGACACAAAATTGTTCAGAGTAGTTAAATCACAAGCAGATTGTGATAAATTGCAGGAAGACCTTGTGAGACTGGAAAATTGGGCATCCAAATGGCAGATGAAATTTAATGTGGATAAGTGCAAGGTGATGCATATAGGGAAAAATAAACCATGCTATAATTACACAATGTTGGGTTCCATATTAGGTGCTACAACCCAAGAAAGAGATCTAGGTGTCATACTGGATAACACATTGAAATCGTCGGTTCAGTGTGCTGCGGCAGTCAAAAAAGCAAACAGAATGTTGGGAATTATTAGAAAGGGAATGGTGAATAAAAAGGAAAATGTCATAATGCCTCTAATATCGCTCCATGGTGAGACCGCACCTTGAATACTGTGTACAATTCTGGTCGCCGCATCTCAAAAAAGATATAATTGCGATGAAGAAGGTACAGAGAAGGGCTACCAAAACAAGGGGAATGGAACAGCTCCCCTATGAGGAAAGACTAAAGAGGTTAGGACTTTTCAGCTTGGAGAAGAGACGACTGAGGGGAGATATGATAGAGGTGTTTAAAATCATGAGAGGTCTAGAACGGGTAGATGTGAATCGGTTATTTACTCTTTCGGATAGTAGAAAGACTAGGGGGCACTCCATGAAGTTAGCATGGGGCACATTTAAAACTAATCGGAGAAAGTTCTTTTTTACTCAACGCACAATTAAACTCTGGAATTTGTTGCCAGAGGATGTGGTTAGTGCAGTTAGTATAGCTGTGTTTAAAAAAGGTTTGGATAAGTTCTTGGAGGAGAAGTCCATTACCTAATATTAATCAAGTTGACTTAGAAAATAGCCACTCTATTACTAGCATCAGTAGCGTGGGATATACTTAAGTTTGGGTACTTGCCAAGTACTTGTAGCCTGGATTGGCCACTGTTGGAAACGGGATGCTGGGCTTGATGGACCCTTGGTCTGACCCAGTATGGCATTTTCTTATGTTCTTCTTATGTTACACCATCCCTTTCTTCAAGCCTTTAGGGATCCACAGTTTGTCCCATGACCTTTTGAATTCATTAACTGTTAATTTCACCAGCCCTTCTGTGGAAGGGCATTCCAGCATCCACCATTCTCTGTGAAGAAATATTTCCTGACATTGGTTCTGAGTTGTCCCTCCTATAGTTTTATTTTGTGACTCCTAATTGTACAAACCTTCAGATACCTTTCAGGTATCTGAAGGTTTGTATTATATCTCCCCTGCGCCTCCTCTCTTCCAGGGTATATATATTCAGATCCTTCAGCCTCTCCTCATAAGTCTTACTATGAAGACCCCACACCATTTTGGTCACCCTTCTTTGAACTACCTCCATCCTGTCTCTATCCTTTTTGAGGTACAGTCTCTAGAACTGAAAACATTACTCCAGGTGAGGCATCACTAAGCACCTACATAAGGGCATTGTCTCCTTTTTCTTACTGGTTATTCCTCTCTCTATGCAGCCCAGCATTCTTCGGGCGTTTCAGGGGCATTCTAGAGAAGGACTGAGGTATCCGGCTAATCTAGGCAAATACTGGGTATATCCGACTAGATTAGCCAGATAACTTTAGACCTGCTTCTGAGCAAGTCTAGTTACCCAGCCTTGTATGGCCAGGAAGCTAGCTACTTAACCGGATCTGTAAAAGGGGAAAAACATATATGTAAAGGGGTCTGTGGCCCGTTTCTTTTGATTCCTTGATGAAATTATAAATGACACCCTGTCAACCTTGCATCTCCACCCCCCCCCCCCCCCACCCCAAAACCCAATAAAGTAAATTTGTGTCCCAGGCCTGCCAACCTCATTAGCAGAAAACAGAGTAAGACTAACTGGTCAATTCTCTAAATGGTAAATAATGCAGTGGACCAGGACTCTGCATTGGAACCGGTGCTTTTTAATCTTCCTCTGAAACAATTGCTATTTAGTGCTTTCTACACTTGAGCAATGAGAGATGTCTAATATAATGTTAATGTAGTTTATAGAGAGGTTCCCGAAGTGTCTGCATGCTTTCCTTCAATTACTTAAAGTAAAACAATATTTATCGTTTTCAACTTTGTTCGATTTTAAAATTTATAGCTGTTATGAACCAGACAACCTGGGCAATTTTTGCTAGTGTACAAATATTTCCCCTCCCAAGACTTTTGTCCTTACTCTCATTGTACTAGACAAAAAAGTAATTTTTCAGGCTTATTCTTTGCTAATAGGCACATTATATGGATACATTTTATGCCATGGTATAGTGATGCAAGAGCTCCCACTAGATCAGAGCTTTCCAAAGTGTGTGTCGCAACACTTTAGTGTGTCGCCTGCAGTTTGCCGGTGTGTCGCGCAAGCCCGGTGCACGTGACACACCGGCAAGTGGGAGCCAATGCAGCCGCCGGTGGAGCTCATCCCACTGGCGGCTGAGCAGTGTAATATCGCTGTGCTGTGTGCCGGAGACACACAGCAGGAAGATCAGCATGGCCGTGGTGGAGCTCACCTCACCACGGCCCGAAGAAGAAAAAAGTCATGTCGAAACGTGCCTTCCTGCCCATGAGGCCCCGGAAGAAAAATATTACCGGAGCCGCATGGGCAGAAAGGGGGAGGAGCGTCAGCCGCGTGCAGAAGAGGAGCAGCAGCGTTGTTGCAGCGGGCGAGAAGAGGAGGAGGCCCGATAGCAGGGTCCCCACCGCAGATCGGCCCGAGAAGATGAGGGCCGCTGCCGTCGCCGCGATTGGCCCAAGAAGATCAGGGCCGCTGCAGATCCCATCCTGCATCGACCCATGAAGAGGAGGCCCAGAGGTAAGAGAGAGGCTGAGGGCCTGTAGAGTGCGTGTATGAGGTGAGTTGAGCGATTGTGTGCGTATATGAGGTGAGTTGAGAGATTGTGTGTGGGAGTGAGGACCTGAATGTTTGCAGAGACAGCATGTGAGAGAGCCTGTGTGTGTGTGAGAGAGACAGCATGTGACAGTGAGAGCCTGTGTGTATGAATGATTGTATGAGAGAGAGCATGTGACAGTGAGAGCCTGTGCTTGAGCAAGACAGCATGTGGGAGTGAGCTGGGTGTGTGAGAGTCAGACAAGCATGTGCAAGAGAGAGTCTGTATGAATGATTGTATGAGAGAGAGCCTGTGACAGTGAAGAGCCTGTGTGTTTGTGAGAGAGAGAAAGCATGTGAGAATGAGAACCTGACTGAATGTTTGAGGGAAGAAGATAGATGGAGAGAAAAGAAATAGAAAAAAAGACAATATGAAAGGAATTGGCAAAAAAATAAGAAAGGGGAGGTGGAACAAAAAAGCCTGTGACCAACCAATTAGAAAACTAAGATCAGACAGCAAAGGTAAAAAAAAAGAAATACATTACTTTTTAGTGATTGGCACATGTAATCTTTGGTAATGTGCAAGAGTAGCACTTTCTCTATGCTGATTTCACAATGTACGAGATCAACATGGAGGAAGTGGAAACCCACGGGGCCTGCACAGAGGAGGCAGCAGAATGGGCTTCAGTGCCAATAGTAGCAATCAGCGCCTCCCCAATAGCCATGCGGTATCAGTGACAGTGGCAGCAGAGGAATGAGAGAGGCTCCGAGGTTGCTAGCAAAAGAAAGAGAGGGGGTTTGCCTTTAGTGTGTGCCTGCCTGAGGGTGTGTCTGTGTATGAGAATGTATGGGTGTCTTCCTGGAGTTTGTATGTGTGAGAATAGGTGCCGGCCTGTGTGTGGTGTATGTGTGTGTGAGAATGAATGTGTGCATGCCTGGGGGATGGTGAGGGAGTGGTGTGAAAATGAATGGGAGCCTGCCTGGGGGTCAGTTTAGTGTGTGAGAATGACTGGGAGCTTGCCTGGGTGTGTGTGTTTGTGTGAGAATGTTTGGGAACTTGCCTGGGTGTGTGTGTTTGTGTGTATGTGAGGGAGCCAGAGAGAGTGTGTATGAGAAAATCCAAGGGAGTAAGAGTTTGTGTGGGGAGGGGGGGGGCGGGGTGTGGAGGGAGAGAGAGTGTCTTAGAGCCTGAGAGTGTGTCAGTGTCTGTGAGAGCAAGAGGTTATGGTGGGTATAAGAGCATGAATGTGTATGTATGTGACAGTGTATGTGTGAGAGAGAATGGAAATGTAAGTATGTGTGAGAGAGAGAGGATAACCTCCTAATCCTTGACAATATCAGGGTGACTGGAAATCAAGAGCTCCCACGTATGGACAGCAGGGGCTTTTTAAAATCCTTATTAGTTTTAATTATTGGGTGTTATTTGATATATGTGCTGTTTTGAAATATTTTATTGGTGTTTGGGAAATTGTAAAAAATGTATATGATTTTAATGAATAGAAATTCTATTTATCAGTAGTTTTAAAATATTCTTTTATTAGTATGGTTTTACTATTATAACTGATGCTTTATGTTTCTTGATTTTATTTGTTTTATGAGGAATGGTGGTTCTGTTTTTCCATTATTAATACACAGAGTCTGGCTTCTTGGGGTTTCCAATTCAGTTTTTGTCTAATTTGTGCTCCTTTATTTTGTATTCTGTATTTGGTGAGGGTCTGTCTCTGCTCTGTGTGTGTGACCATGATGAGAAATTCGCTAGCATAGGGATCTATAGCAATC
Source organism: Rhinatrema bivittatum (assembly GCF_901001135.1). NCBI lineage: Eukaryota > Metazoa > Chordata > Amphibia > Gymnophiona > Rhinatrematidae > Rhinatrema > Rhinatrema bivittatum. The sequence goes on along the minus strand of NC_042618.1, from coordinate 19,635,241 downwards.
GGGTTTGTTTTGTTTCCTCAGTAGGTGGTGTATTGGTATTCTAGGACCCAGTATAATATTTACCCTTGCTTTTTCACAGGTAGGGTTATTGTTGTTTGAGTCCTTGGTGTTATTACTGTTATGTTATGATGGGATTGCAGTATAGATTTTGAGTGTCTTTTTTGCGAGGTTTTGTGTTAGTTCACAATGTGCTTGGCAGGGGAAGCTGTTTGTGCTGCTGTTACTGTGAAGTGACACCAGAATTTGAAAATATCTTTTAGTATGATGAGCTGTAAGGGAAACATTCAAGCTCCATTGTTTGGGGGAATTTCAGTGGATGCACAGAATTACAGAACTGGAGGTGCAGGATTTATATTGACATTCTGTCCCTTCCTATAAATTCCAGACTTCACTCTCATAGCCATATAGAATTAGTTGAATGAAGCTATCAAATAATTATATAGTGTGAAACTGGCCAGCTTTTTAAAATTACGCAGAAGACCCTTTGGACTTTCTTATTATCACTAAATATTCAAAAGCTGTGTTCATCCCATCAAGCTCATATATCTCATTAAAGAGGTAAATTGAATAACACAATAACTTTGTTTTATTATTGTTACTCATAAATTATAACAATAACATTAATCTTGGAATATTATATATTTTTAATATAAAAGGTTTTCACAAGATAGGTTGTGTCATGAAACATTTTAATATGTATATATTTAAGGAAACATACATAAATTGTCGAAATACATTTTGTTCGTTTAACCTTTAACCTCTGGTTTGCTAATAGACTGAATTACTGTGTCCCGAAATTATGTTTGTCTAAAAAGTGTGTCACCAACATGAAAAGTTTGGAAAGCTCTGCACTAGATTATACTATTTAGCACAAGCATATATTTTATATTTATTTTGACAACTGCCAAGTTAACCTGACTGTTGAAAATAAGTTGGGTTGTGTTTGTATTTTACGTTACACTGTCAATAGTACCAAACAACTAGAATATTTCACTTTTGAGTGAGAAAAAGATATGTACTTATTTTATGTTTATTCTTCAATGGAAAATGATCAGTGAGTGCATTAATAAAATTTCCTGTTTAGAATATCCATGATCAGTAACTTCATTCAATCCTTTTTCCACTTCAGGATTCTCCCAACAGTAGAGAAGATCTGCTGAGTGATTATTTTAGAAAAATGAATGATCCCCCTGCCATTGGAAGCCAGTTGATCCAGCCTGGTAGAAAAGAAGCTCCAAAAATGCCCACCAGCTATGTTACACCAACTGTAAAGTTGGCTTTCAGCACCGGAGATGGTAGATTGGGTAAACCAGGACACTACGTAAAACCAAATCTGCGTCAGACAGAGCCTCTGTCAAGCTCTACAGCTTCCCTTAAACACATGCAGCCCAGGCAGAATTTGCACCCTCAGCAACTCGGTGATGCCAGCAGCAAGAGCAGCTCACTAAGTAGAGCATTTAGTTTAGCTTCTGCAGACCTTCTTAGAACAAGTGGTCCAGAGGTATGCATACCAGAAGCCCCTCTAAAATCTGGGACAGAGTCTGAAGTAGGCAAGGACCTTGGCAGCCAGACCTTGCCACCTTCTACATCTTCAAGGCCTCATATCATCCTGAGAGAGAGACCACAGTCTGCAAAGGGAGCAGGTTCCTTGCCAGATGTTGACTTTCGCTGCAGACCATTTGACGCAAGACGTCTTTCTATGGCTATTCCTAAAGATGAGCGAACCCCAGCTGTTCAGCAGCTTACTGGTCCTGCTACCCTCTCCACTAGCAGCTTTGGCCTTGGTAGTGCACAGCAGGAACAGATTTATTCATTTGCAGGACAACAGCCACATTCTCCAGTACAGCATACAGCTGCCAGATTGAAATCAAGATCACCACATTTTGGGGAAGTAGCTCTGGTTACTCCTGTTAGGGCTTTGCCCAGTCATGCTGAGGGGGAAGGAACCCCAGGACAAAGTACTGCTGTAACATCCAAAGCCCAAAATAGGTCCCCAGGATCAATAGATAGCATGGAGGAAGTCAGCAAAGGAGTCAATCCTAAAAGCACCTCTACACCCACAGATTCAAACCAGGACCAGCCAACAGTTTGGTTTGAGTATGGTTGTGTGTGAATTATTATGGATGGTTTGCATAATGTGTAAATTTAAACTACTGTAATTTTTTTTTAATTTCTCTTGGAATTTCTTTAATGTAACAAATCTGCATCATGTACTTATTCGGAATCTGTTATGCTTGATCTGCCTGCATTGTGGTTTGAATTTTTTTTTAATGTTCTTACACAAAGAATACTTTTTATGGTAATTTGTAAAAGTTGAACACTGGAGCCATTTTTAGTCTTGAAATCACCCCACCCAAAGCAAATGATTTCCCTTTGAATCTTTTGAAAGGAATATTTCCTGTTCTCAGCTGTTTAGCTTTTTTGATCTTTCTGATAATGGAAATTAACTTGCTGAGCCTTAGACCTTACTTCAAACAGCAGCATAGTCTACATCGTTCAAAATATTTCTTGGTTCTAGTTCCCCGTTTCACTCTTTTCTAATTCACTCTTTTTATGTTTTCATGCATTTTTTTGTAATAGATTTTCACCCCATCTGATAATCTTTTTCCAAGTCTATTTTTCTGCTGTTATGGTTGTACTATACTGTTTGTATCAATATGATGTCTGTGAGTGCTTCTGAAGAGAGTCAGCACAGCAGTACCTTGATTTGCTTAGATTCATCATGACCAGTGTGACATGGTAGGAAAAGCTTTCTAAAATTTGAAAACATTTTTTTCCCATCGGAAATCAAATTAAAATCATAATGTAAAAGGGGGACGGTATCTTATTTATTTTACTAACAGCTGAGGTTTATTTTTTTGTATTTCTAGACCTACAAAGAGAGGCTACAGAATGGCATACAGCAAATTTAAATAACCAGCCAAGAATATGAGAAACAATATTCTTTTTTTTTATTTGTTTTACTGCTGTTGCTGCTTTAAAGTATTTATCGAAGTCTGTGTGAGAGAATGTAAAAAATAAAAAAATATATTTGTATGGTGGGACAAGCTGAGCACTTTTACCCAGCACATTACCAAAGGGTTAAGTTGATAAAAACAATGACCACCGGAGTGGATGAACATTATAAATTGAGTTGGAGGAAGTCCATTTTAAGCACACTTCAGTTCCTCCTCCTCTTGCCCTGCAGCTTACACCAGCAGATTTTATTCTCTGAAAAATAAAAGGGTGTGTGCACCATGAAAGTTGTGTACCTTCTCTATAAAACACTGGAATGAATGCCTTCTGCACAAAGCCACTTCACAGAGTGCAAGTTGGCATGTAAATAATGTATAACTGAAAAGCTCAAAGTACTGTACAGATGTGCTGCGTAAATTAAACTCTACTTAAAACACAAGCCTTAGTGGCTTTCCGCATAGAATACTTGCAATCCATGTCTGAAATTGGGTGGGAATCATCCTTTTCTAATACATTTGTCTATTATTTTTGTTTAGCAATTCTATATAGAAACTAAAATCTTTTTAATATAGATATATGCCTTGGCTGATAAAAATGCAATTTTACAATCTTATTTATGTTTATATATGGAAATTTGTCAAGAATCTCTTCTGTTTGTGTGTGCCTCTCATGCTCTCATATTTGAAAACTGCTGTTTTTCTGATCTCTTTAACCCTAATGAATTTGGAAACACTTTTCTTTGCAGTTGTGATGATTGATATAGTAAGACATTTGAAATGATTGCTTTTGTTTTGGGATTTTGTTTTATTTTGGAAGGAAGTTATAAATTATCCAATAATCAAATGGAAAAGTACTTGATTGTTTCTAATAAATTATAAAATAAACTGTGACTTTCATTTTTTATTCATACTTGTATAGTTGGAAGAAAGACGAGAGGTACACTGAGCTCAATTTTCTTCTAATTTTCTAAGGTCATCTTTATGTAATAGTAATCTAGGGAAGGGTTAAACACTTCATCTGTAACCAGCTCCATAGCAGTGAATAATCCTTCTGAACCCCAAATATGCTGATCAGCTTAAGTTCCTGGATCAACCCTATACCCCAAAGTCTAACCACATCATGTCCATAGATGTATTTCTCTCTTGATATTTAGTGATATAGCCATGACTTCCTCATTGACAAAATGTATAATATCACTACTTTTTGAGGCAAGAAGCCTTTTTTTTTTTTTTTTTTTTTTTAAGATGGTGATATATATTTTCAATTCACCTTAGAGTAGTACGTCCCAAAGCTGTCCTGGGGCTCTGAACAGCCACTTGGGTTGTGCTAACCTGGAGAAGAAACTCTACAATGTGATTCAATTAGAAATTTAAAAAATAGCTAGAACATTAAAAACATTCAATACCATATAATCAGATATAGAATGAAACTGAAACATCTTTGCCTTTTTTCCCCTACCATACTATCTTCTATCCTTAACTTCATCATCCTACTTCTGAATTTTTTTTCTATTTTCTTTTCATTTTGCTTTGCCTTCTGTGATTCTCCTTTTTCCAGCTGACCTATCCTTCCCGCTAACATTGATTTCCTAGAGTGTAGCCAGATGGACTCAGAACAAGTGGGTATAGTGTGCTCATGCTAGCAGTTGGAGACGGATCTGACGTCAGCACAGGTACATATACCCCCACAGGAAGTGAAGCACTTCAGTAATTTCCGTCTCCAAAGCAGTTTGGAGAGCCTGCACGCTCGCTGAGCGTGTTTTCCAATACTACTTTCTACATTCGTCCGCCACTGAAGTGGCCAGTGCCCCTGTGGAACCTCACGGGAGCCACCTTCAGACCCCTTCGGGGCCTGTCTCTCCATTCTCTAACTTTGAAGATGGTGTTCTTGCTGGCTGTGTGTTCAGCACGCCGCATCTCGGAGCTACAAGCGCTGTCCTGCCGTGATCCCTTTCTCAGAATCACTCCAGAGGCTATCCATCTTCGCACGGTTCCATCCTTCTTGCCTAAGGTAGTCTCACAATTTCACCTCAACCAAACCATATCCTTGCCAACCACGGCGGGTTTGAAGAAATCAGAAGAAGGGCGTTTGCTACGCCATCTCGACATCAGCAGATTGCTGCCCAGATATTTGGAAATGACAGAAGCAGTACGAAAGACGGACCATCTGTTCGTCCTTCACAGCGGGAAGAAACAAGGAGAAGTGGCCTCTCGGCCCACCATCGCCCACTGGATTAAAGAAGTTATCAGAGCGGCCTACGTAGAGGCCGGGAAGTCACCACCTCTACAAGTCAAGGCTCATTCTACCAGAGCCCAAGCAGCATCTTGGGCAGAATCTAGGATGCTGTCACCCGCAGAGATATGTAAAGCGGCGACATGGTCCTCCCGCCATACCTTCTCCAGGTTTTATCGTCTGGATGTCCAGGCCAGGGAGGACACAGCATTTGCGAGGGCGGTCCTATGCGGTCCTCAGGCAGCCTCCTGCCCGCTTCGGGAGTAGCATTTGTACATCCCACTTGTTCTGAGTCCATCTGGCTACACGCTAGGAAATGTTGAGATTACTTACCTGATAATCTCGTTTTCCTTAGTGTAGACAGATGGACTCAGCATCCCGCCCGGCTGCCGGTATACATGGGTTTCACCGATTCAAGGTAGGCCATGTCATTTTCTTACATAAGAGCGTCCCCTTTGCCAGGTGTCGACGCCTTCCGGTTGGGAACGCTGGTGGTCTCCAGCTACTATCAATCAGTCAGGGGAATCCTGTTTCACTAATTATTGATCGTCAGTACACATATATCCATAACAGCTTTTGCAAGGAAGATTACTGAATTGCTTCACTTCCTGTGGGGGGGTATATGTACCCGTGCTGTCGTCAGATCTGTCTCCAACTGCTAGCACGAGCATACTATACCCACTTGTTCTGAGTCCATCTGTCTACACTAAGGAAAACGAGATTATCAGGTAAGTAATCTCAACATTCTCTTATCTGTAACGTCTCTCCATTTCTCTCTTCTCTGCCTTTTTTACCTCTGCTCTTTCTTTTGCATCTCATACATTTTGTACATTTATTTATTTTATTTTATTTGTAGTATTTATATACTGTCATTCTGTGACCAATCACAATGGTTTACAAAATAAAAGCATAATAACAGATAAAATCATAAAATATATAGGGGTAGATTTTAGAAGTCCTGTGCACGTAAATCCTGCCGGATTTACGCGCGCAGGGCACTTGTGTGCCTATTTTGCATAGGCCGCCGGCGCACGCAAGACCCGGGGCTTTGCTTAGGGGCGTGTCAGGGGCATGGTGGTGGTCCGGGGGCGGGGCAGGAGGCGTGGCTGTGGTCCGGAGGCGGGGCCGAGTGCACCGGCACAGCACGCAAGTTACGCCAGAGGCAGGCGTAACTCAACGAAATAAGGTAGGGGAGGGGGATTTAGTTAGGGCTGGGGGGTGGGTTAGATAGGGGAAGGGAGGGAACGGAGCAGGCTGCGTGGCTCGGTGTGTGCATCCTGCCGAATTTGCGCAGCCTTGCGCGCGCCGACCCCGGATTTTAAAAAATACGCACTGCTACGCATGTATCTTTCAAAATCCGGCGTACTTTTGTTCGCGCGCGCGCATACTTTTTTAAAATCTGCCCCATAAAGAATAATAAAGGTTAAAAATAATAAATACAATATTAAAATACATAGGTTTAAAAATGGAATGAAAGATAAAATGAGAAAAAGGCTTCATTTATTATTCCAGGTTCAATACCATCCTGTGAGCAGAGGACACTACCTTAATTTAAGCATTACTCTCATATGCTAATTTAAAAAGCCATGTATTCAAACATCTCTTAAAAACTGAAAAGTCTTCTTGCAGGCTTAATTCAACGGGTAGAGTATTCCATAATTTAGGTCCAGCAATTGAGCTAGCGCTCCCTTCCGCCCGCGGCATGTATATGAGATGTAAATGATCGGATTAGCTATTCCCCCCCCCCCCCCCCTTCAGTAACGCGCGCCCCGACTATCGCCTTTTTAACCTGCAGTTTTGCCGCGCGTTTAACCTGCTAATTTATCGCCTACCCTTACCCCTGCGTTTAAAGGCAGGGGTAAGGGTAGACGGCAAACTTTCCCCCAAAAGAAAACCTAAAATCCCCTCCTCCCGAAGCGACTGGACATGTAAAATATGTGAATAAGTGTAACCAACTTACTTTTTGTTTCTTTTTCAGCCCTTTCAGCCTTCTCTGCCGTCCTCCAGAGGGGGCAGCCAGCGGCGAAAGCGGACGAACGCACGCCCGTAGTGCACGGGCGCTCAAGCCAATGAAAACACATGGACGGGCGTGCATGACGTACGCCTTTCATTGGCTTGAGCGCCTGTCAATTTGGGCGCTCAAGCCAATGAAAGCATATGAACGCGCGTGCGTGACAATACGGCGTACGTCATGCACGCCCGTCCATGTGCTTTCATTGGCTTGAGCGCCCGTGCACTACGGGCGTGCGTTCGTCCGCTTTCACCGCTGGCTGCCCCCTCCGGAGGACGGCAGAGAAGGCTGAGAGGGCTGAAAAAGAAACAAAAAGTAAGTTGGTTACACTTATTCACATATTTTACATGTCAAGTCGCTTCAGGAGGAGGGGATTTTAGGTTTTCTTTGCTTAAAGTTGGGATCCACTTCCTGGTGCCTGTCATTTGAAATGACAGGTACCAGCACACCCAGGATGCTGTATAGGCGCTGTATAAAGCGCCTATACAGTAAAATGGGTTGCGCGGGCCTAACGCTTCACGGACGCTTCTTGGACGCGGCTTGCATTTGCAAGCTATTTAAATACAGTATCGAGCGGTAGGTGAGCCGGACTGTGCGTGCGGCAAACGCGGGTGCGCCCAGCACTAAAGCAGCTCTTCCTACTGCTCCTTACTGTATCGGCCTGTAGGTTAGATGTCATAAGAGAATCCTCCTCATATCAGGCTCCCTTCTTCTGGAATTACCTCCCTTTTGACATGAGCAGAACTGAATTTTCTGTTTGTAAAGCAATCAAAACCTGTTTTTTAACCAGGCATTTGATATTTTTAGCAATGCGTGGCTTTTACAGTATTTTATTTTTCTCCTCGTACCGGGCATTGTTTCTCACTGTGCCTTCTGTTTGTCCTGTTTTCTAATGTTGATTTTATTAATTAAAATTAAACCTGCTTGTACAGGTGGTTTATAAAATTCAATAAAATAAAACTAAATAGACTTCTAATCTAATAAACCCTTCAGCTTGGGAAGCTGCTTCTCCATGGAGAAAGTAAGGTTGCTTACCTGTAATGGGTATTCTTTGTGAACAGCAGAACAAATCAGTCAAACAAATCCACCCACTTCCGAGAAACTGAAGCATAGCTTGTAAAGAACTGAGGGAAGCTCGCGTGATGGCAGCAACTTTCCCGCATGCTCTTAAAGACTTCTTGATGTTTCAGACCTAGGAGAACCATTTTTTTTCCCTTCATGTTAGCACTGTCAGATGGCATCACTCACTTGTGTGGCTGATTTGTTCTGCTTTCCGTGGAGAACACTTGTTACAGGTATCTCCCATCCAACTGTCCCTTACCTCCTCATAGTCCTTTGTCTCTGCCCACCCCCCCTTTTTTTTTTTTTAACTCCTCCCAACCTTGCATCTATTGTCTTCTCTGTTCTGTCTTCTTACCCTTTGTGCCCCATTTTTATTCTCGCATCCCCTTTCCTGTGCCCCTCTCCACTCGCATGAGCCTTATTTCATTTTGTCTCTTCCCTTGTGTTGCTTTTATTCTCCACTGCCCTTTAGGTCCCTTGGCTCCCCTTTCCTGATTCTCTGCTCTCATCTGTGGCTCCTCTCTGTCCTTTATGGCCTCCTGTCACTCTTGTTGTCCATTTTGCTTTTTCCCTTCTAACCTTGGGCTCTCTCTCTCTCTGCTACACTGGCTACACGATGGATTACTGTAGCTCCCTCTTTCTTGGCCTACCCTACTCCTCCTTAAAGCCCCTCCAAATGCTACAGAACACTGTAGCCAGAACCCTCTCCAACGCTCACAAATATGACCATATTTCCCCTATACTGAAGGATCTACACTGGCTCCCTATTCCCTCCCGCATCCTCTTTAAATCCCTGACCATTATACACAAAGCCTTATATTCCCATCACTCCAACTGGCTGGCAGATCCCCTCCAATTTACCTGCTCGAATCGACCGACAAGGACCACCAACAAAGGGTCCCTCCATGTGCCATCCCTAAAGAAAGCACACCTCACAGCTACAAGGGATCGGGCGCTCTCCATTGCTGGACCTATGCACTGGAACTCACTCCCAACCCACCTCAGACTTGAACCTTGCATCACCAAATTCAGAGCCCAGCTCAAAACCTGGCTATTCAAACAAGCCTTTCTCCAACACCCTTGATGAATATTGAATTGTGATGGATCATGACCTGAATTTGACTATGACCTTGTTCTTATGACATTATAGTTCACTTGTTGTTTGTTCCTATGCTTCTCTGCTCTCCTTATGGTTTTTTGTACCCCTTCCCCTGTTACTTGTAATTTCCGTTGCTTTTGTTCCATGTAAACTGAGGTGATGTTTCGACTAACATCGGTATAGAAGACAGACAGACAGACAGACAATATAATATAATAAATATAATATAAATATATATATATATATGAGAGAGAGAGATATCTTTCTCTGAAAGAAAACCTTCTTAACCAGTACAGGACTAAGCATTTAGCCTGCTCCACCTTAAACGTTAGAAACCAGGTAGCTCTGTGGGTGGGTTCCCTGAGAACAGGAATAAGGGGTAGGCACCGTTCATCTCCAGGAGAAGGCAGCTCATGACCCATCTGTGTCCTGAAGGTAAATGCTGAATGTGAATGTTCCTGGAAATAAGCTGTTCATATTTAGTTATTTGCTTGTGAAGAATAAAGTTTGGTAGAAGACCAGAGTGTCTCCATCCTCTGGGAGGATACAGACTGCTTATGCTATCCAGGGCAGGTGCAAGGGGATTAGGTGCCCTAGTTGAGCTTTCTCCCTTGCACTCCCCCCCTCCCCGGTCTCGGCCCCAACTCCTACATCGTTCTCGATCACGCCCACCGGCTGTGTGGTTTTCTGGGTCGCGAGCAGGGTGGGCACTGCTCGTGGCCCGCCAAATCTCCACTCCTCTTTGCCACCGCTTGCGGCCCCATATGACTCGCACCCAGTGGTGCACCAAGGGTCTCCGGCGCCTGGGGGCTAATGCATGTGTGTGCCTCTCCAGCAGCCGCCCCTTAATCCTTCTTGTATTAATGCTTAAGGTCACAGAAAATCAGTGGTATCTCTAGACACATGGGGTTTTTTTTTTGGGGGGGGGGGGGGAGCCAAAATGACATTTCTTCATCACACCCACCTCTATAGCATGGATCCTACTTTAAAATTGGTTAAAAAAAAAAGTTAATAAAAAAAAGTCCAAAGGGTCTTCTGCGTAACTTTAAAAAGCTGGCCAGTTTCACACTTCTAGTAAAACTACTATAAAGTTATTTGATAGCCTCATTCAACTAATTCTATATGGCTATGAGAGTGAAGTCTGGAATATATAGGAAGGGACAGAATGTCAATATAAATCCTGCACCTCCAGTTCTGTAACTCTGTGCATCCACAGAAATTCCCCCAAACAATGGAGCTTGGATGTTTCCCTTACAGCTCATCATAGTAAAAGATATTTTCAAATTCTGGTGTCACTTCACAGTAACAGCAGCACAAACAGCTTCCACTGCCAAGCACATTGTGAACTAACACAAAACCCCTCAAAAAAAAAAAGACACTCAAAATGTATATTGCAATCCCATTGTAACATAACAGTAATAACACCAAGGACTCAAACAACAATAACCCTACCTGTGAAAAAGCAAGGGTAAATATTACACTGGGTCCTAGAATACCAATACACCACCTACTGAGGAAACAAAACAAACCCGATTGCTATAGATCCCTATGCTAGCAGAATCTCTCATCATGGTCACACACACAGAGCAGAGACAGACCCTCACCAAATACAGAATACAAAATAAAGGAGCACAAATTAGAAAAAACTGAAATGGAAACCCCAAGAAGCCAGACTCCGTATTAACAATAGAAAAACAGAACCACCATTCCTCAAAATAAATAAACTCAAGAAACAAAGCATCAGTTATAATAGTAAAACCATAATAAAAGAATATTTTAAAACTACTGATAAATAGAATTTTGATTAATTAAAATCATATACATTTTTTACAATTTCCCCAAACACCAATAAAATATTTCAAAACAGCACATATATCAAATAACATCCAATAATTAAAACTAATAAGGATTTTAAAAAGCCCCTGCTGTCCCCTTCTGTGGGAGCTCTTTATTTCCAGTCACCCTGATATTGTCAAGGATTAGGAGGTTATCCTCTCTCTCTCTCACACATACTCACATGTCCATTCTCTCTCACACATACACTGTCACATACACATTCATGCGCTCATATCCACCATAACCTCTCGCTCTCACAGACACTGACACACTCTCAGGCTCTAAGACACTCTCTCCCACCCTCACCCCCATGCACACTCTTACTTCCTTGGATTTTCTCATACACACTCATGCTCTCACACTCACTGGCTCCCTCACATACACACAAATACACACCCAGGCAAGCTCCTAGTCATTCTCACACACCCACACCACTCCTCCCCATCCCCCAGGCATGCATACATTCATTCTCACACACAGAGACCCCCAGGCAGGCACCCATGCATTCACACACATACACCCCCAGGCAGACTCCCATTCATACACATGCACACACTAAAGGCAGACCCCCTCTCTTTCTTTTGCCAGCAACCTCAGAGCCTCTCTCATTCCTCTGCTGCCACTGTCACTGATGCCGCATGGCTATTGGGGAGGCGCCGATTGCTGCTACTGACACTGAAGCCCATTCTGCTGCCTCCTCTGTGCAGGCCCCGTGGGCTTCCACTTCTCTCCATGCTGATCTCATACATTGTGAGATCTGTAGAGAAAGTGCTACTCTTGCACAATCCCAAAGATTACATGTGCCAATCACTAAAAAGTAATTATTTTTTTTTTTTACCTTTGCTGTCTGATCTTAGTTTTCTAATTGGTGGGTCACAGGCTTTTTTTCTACCTTCCCTTTCTTATTTTTTTCCCAATTCCTTTTAATTGTCTTTTTTTCTATTTCTTCCCTCAAACACACAGTCAGGTTCTCATTATCACATCCATTTCTCTCTCACACACAGGCTCTCACTCATACAATCATTCATACACAGCCTCTTACTGGCACATGTTGTCTGAGTCTCACAAACACAGGCTCTCTCTCGCTCCCACATGCTGTCTTGCTCAAGCACAGGCTCTCACTGTCACATGCTCTCTCTCATACAATCATTCATACACACAGTCTCTCACTGTCACATGCTCTCTCTCATACAATCATTCATACACACAGGCTCTCACTAGCACATGCTGTCTGAGTCTCACACACACACAGGCTCTCATGTGCTGTCTCTGCAAACATTTAGGTCCTCACTCCCATACCCAGTCTCTCAACTCACTCTCACACACGCACAAGCTACAGACCCTCAGCCTCTCTCTCACTTCTGGGCCTCCTCTTCACAGGTCACCACAGGATGGGTTCTGCAGCGGCCCTGATCTTCTCGGGCCACCTGCCGCAGTGTGGGACCTGCAGCGGGCTGGGCCTCTTCCTCTTCTCGGGCCGCTGCGACTTGGGATTCGTGGTGGTCCGTAACTGCTGCTTCTCTTTTGCATGCGCTGATGCTCCTCCTCCTTCCTGCCGGCGCGGCCCCAGAAGTAAACGTTACCGGAGCTGCGTGGGCAGGAAGGAGGAGGAACATCTGTGTGTTTAAACACAACCTTTTCCTTCCAGCTGTGGTGATGTGAGTTCCATCACAGCCCTGACAATGTGCGTCGCTGCTCAGCTGCCAGTGGGATGAGGTCCACAGGTGGCCACATGAGCCTCCCTGCGCCCAGGGGCATTGGCTCCCCTTGGGATACCACTGCTTGCGGTGCCCCCTAATACTCTGCGCCCTAGTTCACCTAGTGCTTCCACCAGCCCTGTGGCTATTGCATATTTTGCAAATGCCCTTCAGTTTCTAGTGAGTGACTGAGTACCTCACTCACTGCTGATGAGGATCACAGGAATACCCAGTCAGAGAATAAGTTCTTACTTTCATGCAAACTAGCAATGATTTAGCATAAGGGTAGGCCTCACTCCAACCTGAATCCATGCATAACAAAAAAAAAAAAAACCACTCAAGCAATGTTTCTTCGTTTGTATAAAGTAAATTTGGATGTGACTTTTTTTTTTTACCCACATTGTGCACTTGACAGATAACACAGGTTCCAAAATATCGTTGCACAGATTATCGGGTTTAAATCACATCCTGCCAAGCTCTGGGATTGTTTTGGGGTTTTTTTTCCCTGATGCTGGAGCCTGATCTTGGAGAAGGGCTATATCCTTTAAGGAGGGTAGGGGAGACTAACAAAAAACAAAACACTGATGCCAGAACCTGTCAAGGTATTTCCATGGCTAACAAAGATTCAGATGATGAACTGTATGCAAAAATCAGAGGCATAATAAGCAGTATTTTGGCAGCTGGATGCATGCTTGGGCGATGGCTATGAAGTCTGCAACCTGCACTGTCTATTCAGAAAGGTGGTTGTTCACTCTGATGTTATGTCTCGGCGAAGACCGTATGTTTGACGACCAGGGAAGCAGAATCATGCCACAGCCAGGTACCAATTTATGTTGAGTTTGGATTCTCAGTATGAGGGCTGCTACAGCATAGGGAGGTCAGAGGAGAGCCAACAATCCTTTCTGCAATGTAAATTTACATAAGATAATTTAATTACAATGTATGTAACATCTGCAAATGAGTGATTTCTTAAACCAAAAGAGGTTCAGTAACCATCTAGTTCAAACCTTTCTACTAGAGAATACCTCTTCAATTGGAGGAAGCAGTCTAATTTAGAGGAACTCTATTAAAGAGTCACTACAGTTTTAATTCACATATAGCATTTGCTGAAGTTTAACTGCTAAGTTTTACATATGCACTTAATTTTTTGAATAGTATAATATTTGGTACTAAATTTACATATAACAAGTCTTTCTGAACACATTGTCCTTTTAAATAACTTAAAGTCCAACTGTAGTACTTCCTGGCTGAAAATCAGTGGCTGGGTATAGTGATGAGAGTAGAAAGAGATGTCGTCCAGCTGTACTGCAGTGGCAACAGGCATTTTATGTTCAAAATCTCTGTACAAATGCACATTTTTCCCTTTGGTTATAGCCAAGCACACCATATTCATTCAACTGCAGATAAGAGCAACCTTTACAAGGACTCCTCTGTGCCACTGCACCAGTGGATGCCATTATTTGGAGAAAACAAAGAGACAAGATGAGGACCTAGGGGTCCAGGCTCCATCCTTGGGGCCTGGCCTTTGGGCCGAGGCCTCAGGATTGGAACCTGGTTTCCAGGCCGAAGCCCCAGCCATGGGTTTGGGCTTTGACCTAGGCAAAGGCCCAGGATTCACTTACCTGGCTGAAGCAGAGGCCCTGGCATCTGGATCACGCCTCCAACCCCCTCAGCCTTGCATAGAGTCTAGGAAGAGGTCTCAGCAACCTATACAAGGCTTTGGCCTGGGCCTTGCCAGCAGATCCCTCCCAACCGGAAAAATGCTGAGGCTAGGATGAGGATGGACTTATCCTGAGTTCAAAACTTTTCCGTAAAAAAAGGAATCTTTACCAGTATGTGTCTTACCTCTAAATCTGGCTGATCTACACTAATTCTTCACAATCTGGGTGGAAACTGGACCACCTGTAGTGACAAGGCATTAGACCTAAGCAGCTTCTATTGAAATCCTCACAAAAGAAAAATCTCCTATTTCCTGTCGTGTAGACAGATGGACTCAGAACAAGTGGGTATAGTGTGCTCGTGCTAGCAGTTGGAGACGGATCTGACGTCAGCACGGGTACATATACCCCCACAGGAAGTGAGGCAATTCAGTAATTTCCGTCTCCAAAGCAGTTTGGAGAGCCTGCACGCTCGCTGAGCGTGTTTCCAATCTACTTTCTATTTTCTACTTACTAAATGTTCAGCATGCCGCATCTCAGAGTTACAAGCACTGTCTTGCCGTGATCCTTTTCTCAGAATCACTCCTGAGGCTAGCCATCTTCGCACGGTTCCATCCTTCTTGCCTAAGGTAGTCTCACAATTTCACCTCAACCAAACCATATCCTTGCCAACTACGGCAGGTTTGAAGAAATCTGAAGAAGGGCGTTTGCTACGCCATCTCGATATCAGCAGATTGCTGCCCAGATATCTGGAAATGACAGAAACAGTACGAAAGACTGACCATCTGTTTGTCCTTCACAGTAGGAAGAGACAAGGAGAAGCGGCCTCGCGGCCCACCATCGCCCGCTGGATTAAAGAAGTCATCAGAGCGGCCTACGTAGAGGCCGGGAAGTCACCGCCTCTACAAGTCAAGGCTCATTCTACCAGAGCCCAAGCAGCATCTTGGGCAGAATCTAGGATGCTGTTGCCTGCAGAAATATGTAAAGCGGCGACATGGTCCTCCCTCCATACCTTCTCCAGGTTTTACCGTCTGGATGTCCAGGCCAGGGAGGACACAGCATTTGCGAGGGCGGTCCTCAGGCAGCCTCCTGCCCGCTTCGGGAGTAAAGCTTTTGTACATCCCACTTGTTCTGAGTCCATCTGGCTACACGACTGGAAATGGTGAGATTACTTACCTGATAATCTCGTTTTCCTTAGTGTAGACAGATGGACTCAGCATCCTGCCCAGCTGCCAGTATACATTGGTTTCACAGATTCAAGGTAAGCCTTATCACTTCTTACATGAGTGCGTCTACTCTACCAGGTGTCAACGCCTTCCGGTTGGGAATGCTGGCGGTCTCCAGCTACTATCAATCGGTCAGGGGAATCCTGTTTTCACTATTTCATTGATCGTCAGTACACATATATCCATAACAGCTTTTGCAAGGAAGATTACTGAAGAGCTTCACTTCATGTGGGGGTATATGTACCCGTGCTGATGTCAGATCAGTCTCCAACTGCTAGCACGAGCACACTATACCCACTTGTTCTGAGTCCATCTGTCTACACTAAGGAAAACGAGATTATCAGGAAAGTAATCTCACCATTTGGCACCTAGGATTAAAATAGGGAGGCCATCCATTAGCTCCACACCCTATCCTGGGATGGCCAGCTTCACAGCCAAGGCACCAAGAATTACCAGAGAAGAAAGGTGGATGGGGAAGAAGAGAGAAAGGAGAGGAAGAAAGAGTAGAAGAGGGGATAAAAATGTAAGGAGGCAATGGAGAGAAAAGGTGGAAAGAGGAATATGGGAGAAGAGAAGCAAGGGGAGGGGGTAAGGGAGATGTGGCAGAAGGGTGGGGAATAGGTAGTGGAAATGGAGGGATGAGGGGGATAAAAGTTGGGGAAAGAAGAGGTAGGGAAGGCGAGGTGAGGAGTGAAAATAGGAGTAGGGAAAAGAGATAGGGCCGGATTTTAAAAATGTTACGTGCACCAGGCCTATTTTCAAAAGGCCCTGCGATGAGTGTAAAGCCCGGGGCTTTACTAAAGGGGCAGGTTCCAGGCACAGTGGCCATAGCTGCTGCTGTGCTGGGGGTTGCGCACTGACCGGCAGGCGCAAAAGGTAAAATAAAGGTCGGTGGGGTTAGAGTAGGGCTAGGGGGAGGGAATAGCAGAGATTAACATGCGCACACAAGTTATAAAATTGGGGGTACATGTGCACGCACGCTTCTTTTAAAATGAAGGAAGGATTGGGGAAGGGGTTGGTGGAAGTTAGCAATGGTGGGGGTCGGGTGAGGGGGAAGAGGTGGTGAGAGTAAGGGGAGGCAAGCCAAATGTTAGTAGAGAAGGGAGTAAGGTGGAGACAAAGAAGGGAGAAAGTGTGAGGAGGGAAAAAATGGCTAGAGAGATCGTGGAGAGGGAAGGTGAGATGTGATGTACTGCAGGAGGGGATATGGGAAAGGAGTGGGAGTGAAGGGGAACAAATGAGAAGGAAGAATGGGCAGAGGAGAGGTAAGTAAAAGGGAGGGAGAAGATAAGGAGAAAGGTAGGAGTGGAGGAGGAAGAGAGGGAAAAGGGGAGAAGAAAATGGAAGTAAGGATTGTGGGAGAGGAAGAGGGCAGAAATGTAAGAGAAAAGGGAGGCTAGATGGTGATGGAGAAAGGACAAGGGGAAAAGAAAGGAGGAAGTGGGGAAGGAGGGGATAAAATAGAGAATAGGGAGGGGTGGTAAAAGAAATGGGAGATGGAAGAGAGAATGGAGTGAAAAGGGGTAGAAATTGAGGGGAAAGGGAGAAGCAGAGGAGATGGCAGGATAGAGGAAGGGAAGAGCACTGGTGGAGGGACAAGGAAAAGGTGGAAGAAGAGGGGAAGGATCTCAGGATGAGGAAGAAAGGAGGGAAGGGGAAAAAGAGGATGAGGGAGAGAGAAATAGGGGAAGGGGAGAGGAAGAGAAACAGGTGAAGAGAAGACTAGAGGAAAAGGAGGGGAGGAGTGGGCAGAATAGAGAAGGGGGAAAGGTGGAAGAAAGGAGGAAAGAGGTAGGTAGAGGATCTCATGAGGAAGAAGGGTGGATGAGGGGAAGAGAGAAATAGAGGATAGGAGGCAGGGGGAGAGAGAAGCCGGGGTTAAGAGAGGATGGGAAGAGAAGGAAGAAGGGTGGATGAGAGGAGCAGGGGAGACAGAAGGTAAGAGGGAGGGGGAGAAGAGGGATGAGTGGAAGAATGGAGGGAAGGGGGATGAGGAGAGGCAGAAAGGGAGGGGAAAGAAAGTAGTGGGAATAAGAGCAGCGAGAAGAGAGTGAAGAAAGGGAACAGTAGCAGAAAGAGGGGAGAGGTGGGAAGTGTGGAGTGGAGGAGATAGGGCAAGGAGGGAAGAGAGAAGTAGGAGAAGGTGAGGAGGGGGACAGAAGGAGGAGGCAAAAGGGGGTAGAGGAAGGAAGAGAAGTGGGAGGAAGGGAAAGGATAAGAGGGTCAGAGGAGGCAAAAGAATGCAGGTAAGGATGGGAGAGGAGGGGAAGAGAATGAGGAAGGGAGGAGTGGAAGGAAGAGAAGTGGGAGGAAGGGGAGCAGGGGAAAATAGGGTAAGGGGGTAAGGGGACAAGGGGAAGAGGGGAGGAAGGGAAAAGGTGGGAGGAAAGGTGGGAAGGAAGAGGGGAATTAAAGAAGTGTGGAGGAGAGGGAGGGCAGCAGGCAAGAGAGGAAGAAGAAGATAGGAAAGTAGAAGAGGAGGGGAAGAGATCCAAGAGGAATGAAGGGGGAGGAGAGAGGGAGGAACATGGGAGGGAGGGAAGGGGAAGTGAGAATATAGAAGAGGGGAGTGCAGGAAGAGGGGATAGAGAAGTGGGATAGAGAAAGGGAGAAGAAAGAGGGGAAAAGGGGAGGTGGTGGAAATGTGGGGAGGCATGGGGAGAGAATGGAGGGGAGAAGAAGGGGGAGAGAGTGGGAAGAAAGTAGTGAGAGGAGGAGAAGGAGGGACGAGAGAAGGTAAGGGAGAAAGGAGGGGAGGAGGGGAGGGGATGGGAACTAAGGAAGGTGGTAAGAAGACAGAATGGGGCAAGAAAAGTGGGAAGGGATGGGGGAGGCAGGAGAAAGCGTGATAGGGGATGGTGAATGAAGAGAGGGTAAAGAAAACTGGGAGGAGAAGATGGAGGGAGGTTATTTAAGGAAAGGGTGGGAGGGGGAAGGGAAACTAGAGAGAAGTATGTATGACGGGGGATCTTATAGCCACTCATGTTTTCAGGATATCCACACTGAGTGTGCATGAGAAACGTTTGCATATATTCAGCCTCCATAGTATACAAAATTTATTTAATCTATTTTCTCAATAATATTTTATTGACCATTCAAAACAAAAAGTAAAACACCAACTGATTATACAATAGTAATGGTTTGTAACTTTCCCCAAGAAATATGAGTGTCTGGGTACATAAAACAGCTTACAATTGTGCAGACGTCAAAGGCATTACATATCCTAATACATGAGACTAAACGCTGTATGTGCCCGTAGGCTACCGTCAACCAGCGGTTATCCTATACAGTGAACTCTGGCATAGTTATAATAATTCCTGTTTATATAGCATGTTCCAGCACTACAATAACAGCTGTCAAATCGTACAAATGTTATTGGACTGAGGCCGCCCTCCATGTCTTATACGGCTGCCATATAGCGAAATGTTTAGGCTGGTTTCTATGTTTTTGGGCAGTCAATTTATACATTTCCATCACCCCATCCAATTTCCGGACCAACAGGGATAAATCAGGTATAGTGCTATTTTTCCAATTTGCGGCCAATACACACCTCGCTGCTATTAAGATCTGATGTATGAGTCTCCATTCAGTGATATTACTGGACACAGGGACACTAAGCAGCGCCTGTTCAGGGGTGAGCACAAAACGCCTCTTAAATATGTGCTGCAGAACCGTATTCACCAACTCCCAAAAGGGCTGCACCTTGGCACAGCTCCACCACATGTGGAAGAAAGTGCCAACAGCTCCGCACTCCTTCCAGCAATGCGCCGAACCGCGCAATTTAGCTTTCCATAGTTTATAGGGGGTACAATACCACCTTAATAACACCTTGTACCCATTTTCCTGTAGAGATGCTGAAATAGAACTACGTTTTGTATTTAGGAAAATGGTATCCCACTGATCCTGGTCAAGTGATTTCCCTAGGTCTCGCTCCCAGGCGGACACAAAGGCAGGACGTGAGTGAATATCCGTGTTAAGAAAATCGTATATTTGCGATATCATTTTGGTCGCCTTGTCCGCCCTCTCACACCAATTTTCAAATTGACTCTTACCTAATGAGAGATCTGTGGATATGACCCTGGAACGAAGAAAATGACTAACTTGTGAGTATTGGAATGCATCTTCCACCTCCAATTGGAATCTCTCCTGAAATATCGCAAAAGGGAGAACGCCACCCGCTTCCCATAGCTTACCAAATGTTTGAATCTCTCGTTCCTTCCAATGGGCATAACCGCGGGAGCTCCAGCCAGGGGTAAACAACTTGTTGTGGAACAGAGAGGAGCTCAAGAAATACTGTCTACTCCCAATTAACTTTTTGTGCCATGTACACCAGATCTGATGGGTAGTGGCCAGAGATGGGGACACTACACCTCCTGGCAACCAGGTTTCCTTTGGTTGCCAAGTAGTGGCCCACAGCGGCATGGGGTCCAATAATGCCTGTTCTATATCCACCCAACGCTTCCTCTCGCATTTTCTATTCCAATCCACTATAGCCCGTAGTTGAGCGGCTGCATAATAAAATGCTAAATTAGGCACCCCCAAACCCCCCTTCAATTTATGTCTATACAAGGTCGACCGTGCCACCCTCGGTGGTCGCCGTTTCCAGATAAACGCAAAAATCTTTTTCTGCCAACATTTAAGTATAGAAGATGATATAGGTACAGGAAGCGTCTGAAAAAGATATAGAAACTTGGGCAAGACAGTCATTTTTATAGCTGCAATCCGTCCCACCCAGGACAATTGATGCCTTGTCCAACAATCCAAATCAAGGAAAATTTTGGAAGCAAGAGGAGTGTAATTTAACTGAAAAAGATCCTCCAATTTGTTACTGATGAAGATCCCTAAGTACTTTATGCGGTGCGGCGCCCATTTGAAAGGAAATTGAGAACGGATTTTTTGGGCCTGGTCAGCCAGCAAGGAGACGTTTAGGATCTCCGATTTCTCTAAATTTAATTTAAAGCCGGAGACAGAACTAAAATTGGCTAACAACGCTACTACCTGAGCTAAGGATTCAGTCGGGCGGGTCAGGGTGAACAAAACATCGTCCGCAAATAAAGATATCTTGTAATCCACTCCTCCCACCTCTACACCAGAAATTGACTTCAAATCCCGAATTTTAATTGCCAATGGCTCCAGAAACAACGCAAATAGTAGCGGGGACAAAGGGCACCCCTGTCTGGTGCCTCTCTCTATCGCAAAGGGTTCAGAGTAGGATCCGTTCACCTTGACACATGCCCTTGGATCCTCATATAAGGCCCGAATCCATCTGAGGAAGAAAGGGCCAAAATTCATTCTCTCCATCGTTTTAAACAAATATGGCCAGTGCACCATGTCAAAAGCCTTTTCGGCATCTATGGACAGGAGCACGGCCGGTAACTGATTCTCCTTAGCCCACCATATTAAATCCAAAATTTTTCGGACATTGTCCGCAGCCATCCTACCCGGAATAAATCCCGTCTGGTCAGGATGTATCAAGTGTGACAGCACCATATTTAAACGGTTAGCCAGGACCTTGGCTAGGATTTTCAGATCAAGATTGATCAAGGAGATGGGACGATATGAGCCGCACTCTGTAGGATCCCTACCCGGTTTAGCCAAAATTGTAATTCCAGCGACATTAGAACCTTTGTATAAGGAGCCGCCTTGCCGTAAAGAGTTAAATAACTCCCTTAGTATGGGGGCTATGTCGGTAGCAAACGTTTTATAGAAGTGGGCAGTAAACCCGTCGAGGCCCGGGGCTTTGTTAACCTTGAGGTCTTTAATTACCTGAAGAACCTCGCACAGGGATATATCTTGCTCTAACCTGTCATGTTCCTGTTCAGATACTTGTGGGAGAGTTACCTGCCCTAGAAACTCCACTATGTTCCCGTCCTGTATGGAATCCTCCTTCTTATAAAGCCCCCCATAAAACCTCTGAAACCTCTCGTGTATAGCTTTGGCAGTCAGTAACAATGTTCTGTCTTCGCCCCGTATGCTGGTGATTTGAGACTGAGATATGCGATGCTTTAACTTGTGTGCAAGAAGTCTGCCCGCCTTATCCCCCCACTCAAAATATTGCTGTTTGGCCAAGTTCAGTTTGACAGGCACATCCGCTAATGACAACGCACAGTATTGTGACCTGGCGTTTCGGAGCTGTTGCAGAACTGCTGTGGTAGGGTTCCGTTTATGTGTGGCTTCCAGGTTGGCCAGCTCTGTTTGCAAACATTGGGTTTGAGTGGCCCTGACCCTTTTTTGATAAGCCCCCTGTGAGATGAATTTACCCCTTAGGACAGCTTTAAGGCATTCCCAGTACAAAGAAGGATTACCCAAAGCCTCCTCATTATGTGTACGGTAGAATTCTATTTCATCCCTTACAGACTGACAAAACGTGGCATCATCTAGTAGCGTGTCATTCAGTTTCCAATACTTCTGTCCACTCTCACAGCCGGTAACAGCCACGGTTATGTCCACTGGGGCATGATCCGACCATGTGATCTGCCCAATGGTCGCAGCCGTGATTGAGCTAGAGCAAGATCTATCCACCAAAAAATAGTCAATCCTGGAATAGGATTTATGAGGGTTCGAATAGAATGTATAATCTCTCCCACTCGGATTTCGCGTCCTCCAAATGTCTACTAGACCCCACTTATATATGAAGGATTTTAAAAGTTTCCTCTCTTTCTTAGCCCCAATCCCTCCGCCAGTAGAATTGTCCAGGGGCGGCTGTATAGTCATATTGAAGTCCCCAGCTATTATCCAAATACCCATCTCCTGCTGAGCCATCATATTAGTCATATGCTCTATAAATAGACCATAAGAAGCTTGCGGGGCATATATATTGAGAAGATTGTACATTTTCCCCCCCAGCTCTAGCTGAACCAACACATATCTCCCCTCCGTGTCTGCCTGAAATTTTTTAACCTGGCATTGTAAATCTTTGTGCAATAGGACGCTCACACCAGTATATTTGTGCAATCGAGAGGCAGGGGCACTATAACAGTGAGGGTATAGAGACCATGGAAGCAAGCGATCGTGTTTCCTAAGTAGATGTGTCTCCTGTAAGAATATTATATTTGCCCTTGATTGCTGGACATCTTCCCTCAAAAGCTGACGCTTCCTCGGGTTATTTAAGCCTTTAACATTTAAAGACCGGATACATATGGAAATCATGATCTTGTGGTTGTGGAGACCCACCCCGGTCCCCCTCCACCCAACGCTACCCCTGTCCCAGGAGATCAGGCCCATCACTATCAGGCTGCACCTCCCACTGGCAAAATCAGATAAGCATATACGGACTAAGTTTAGGCTCCGAATTCGTCTCAGGTTTAAAAGCACCCTCCCTTGACACTCCGCAACAAAGCAAACAACCATGACCCAGAACATACCCCACCCCCCATCTTTGCGCCGCCTTGGAAAGCAGGCTGCTCTGCCGAAGCAGAAAAGGACAATGGCACCCATGGAGTGTGCTTCCCCCTCCCCCCCAGGCCAAACATCATCACAAATAACTATATGAACGGCAAATTCAATTTGTGTAAGTCAAAGGTTTGCAATAAATTGTCTAAACAAAACCGGGTAACGAGTCTTCGATTCTTACTGCACCCGCACAGGTTTCCGGGCACTTTTCATTTGCAGATATAGTACGCACGACTTCAGCGAAGCGCTTCCATTCTGCTGCGGATGGGGAAAGCAGTCTGTTGTTCTTGCCTTCGCAGTCGGCGCCCTCCGTTCGTCACCCGCTGCCATTTGGGCGGTTCAGAAGGAACATTTGTAAGTTGTCTCCTCAGGGCCGTGAGCACCCGCACCTCGTGGCCTGCGTCTTTCAAAATGGCCGCCGCTTCTGTAACCGATTGAGCTTTTACTGTTGCCCCATTAAGGGTTATGGCCAGACCACATGGATAGAGCCAGCGATATCGAATTTCTTCCTTTCTCATTAAAGCAGTAAGGTCTCTAAATTCCGCCCGGCGCTTGAGGGTAATGGGAGACAAATCTGCAAACACAGATATGGAATTATTTTGCCACTCCCATTCCTTTTGCCGTCTTGCTATCTGCCAGATCTTGTCCTTTATCGGGAACCTGTTAAAGCAAGCCACTATGTCCCGGGGCTTGTCACCGACCTTTGGACCAAGGGACCTATGCACCCTCTCAATTTCAATTTCTGGCCAAGTCACAGTCTCTGGTGTTGTCGAATCCTTTTGTAAAAAGAACAGTCCCAAAGTCTTTATAGTGGCCGCGCAGTCCGCATAGTCCGCAGACTCCAGGACGCCCCGGACCCGCAGATTATTTCTGCGGCTCCGGTTCTCAAGATCCTCTAACTTATATTGCAGCTCTAAAGTTTCCTGAGAGAGCTGCTGGTCTTGAGTGTAGAGTCCCTCTATTTTCTCAGCCTGTGCATCCATCCTGCCATCTAGATCGTCTACCCGCCGACCAATATCTGAGATTTCTTCTTTTAAGTCCGCCATCCGATCCAATAGTTCCTTTTTATTGGCTTTCATATCTTTTCTTAAGTCAGCGAACCATTGACGAAATTCATCTCTGGTCGGTGTATCGCTCAAGCCCAGCTCTCCGGAGCCAGAGTCAGCGTCTCCGTCCCCCTCGTGCTCGACCAGGCTGGCAGGAGCCTCTGCCTCCATAGGCCCAATTTCTCTCGTCTCGGTTTTAGAATAGGAGTATTGACGAAAATCCACACTTTTCTTCTTTTGTGCCATCTCCCTCTGATAAGCTTTCCAATAAGGGAGCCCGTGTGCAAATAGCTGCAGAATTTGCTGGAGTTTTTGCCGTTTTTAGCCCGGGGAAGTGAGGAGCTCAGGTTTATGCGACCATTCCACTCCGCGGTGCTAGCGCCCCCTCCTATTTAATCTATTTTCATTGTGGATATCCTGAAAACCCGAGTGGCTGTGGGGTCCCCAGGACAGGTTTGGGAAGCCCTGGTATATGGAGAGTAAGGGAAAATAAGTGGAAGGGAGACTGGAGGGAAAAGGTAGGGTGGGAAAGGGATGGTGAGGTATGAAGGGAGAGTTATTAAAGTCTGTACTTACAGGTTGAGTTAAACCTTAGTTCTGTGCATAATAATCTCCCCTTTGTTCTGTGCTTGTAGTTCCCTTCCAGAAGCTTCAGGTCCTTCAGTCTCCTGAGAGCCAGCAGAGATGCTCACTGCTTGCTGCCCTCCTGTGAAATGCCACTGACACCAGGCAGCTCTGCCTTTTATAAGCCTCCTGCTGTCATTATGACCTCACTGGCTGGTGGGAGAGACCATCTGAGGCTGATGGACGGAGGAGAGAAGGTGGCAGAGGAGGAGGAACCTATTTTAAGGCTGGGGCGCCAGGGACTGATGATAAAAAAAAAAAAAAAAAAAAAAGTGGAGTGGGGAGGGAAGGGGGCCTTAAAAGAAAGAGGCCACATGGTATAACCCACTCACCTGTGTGTCTTTTGCATACCTGGGGAGGGCACCGGCGCTACCTTCACGCCGGGAGAGGTCATCTGGACACCAAGATCCCCTGGTTTCTGCAATAGCAAAAGGGGAGGGGGGTACCCTTCACCCCTTCGCTTTGTATTTGAGTGAGGGGTGAGGGAGACACCAAAAACATGCACAACTTAAAATATAACTACAACAAAACGAACTCAAATCCTAAGGATTAACTCAAAAAGGGGAGGGGAGGATGGGGCAAGGGAGGGGGGATGGGGAGGAGAGAAGGGAGGGTACAAAGGATGAAAGTGGAGGGTGAAGATGACTATAAAGGCAAAGGGATGAGGGGGGAAGGGGAAGGTTAAAATCTGTACTTACAGGTTGAGTTAAACCTTGGTTCTGTGCATAATAATCTCCCCTTTGTTCTTTGCTTGTAGTTCCCTTCCAGAAGCTTCAGGTCCTTCAGTCTCCTGAGAGCCAGCAGAGATGCTCACTGCTTGCTGCCCTCCTGTGAAATGCCACTGACACCAGGCAGCTCTGCCTTTTATAAGCCTCCTGCTGTCATTATGACCTCACTGGCTGGTGGGAGAGACCATCTGAGGCTCATGAAGGGAGCAGAGGAGAGGAGATGCGGCAGAGGAGGAGGAACTGACTTCATTTTAGTATCAATTATTTAAAATATTGAAAAAAAATAATCCCTAAAATATCCCCTCTCTAGTTCCTGATCCTCTCTGTGCAGTGTCTTCTCTTTTTCTCTCTACCTAAGCTCAGCTTCTCCCCTACTTGTAACTCCAGGATTGCACAGCCCAGGCTCTCTGCACTCATCCCAGTGGAGTGATGACAAACCATAAATCTGATCTTGTTAACAGGACCTGAACTTTCTGATTAATAGTAGAACAGTAAAACATTTAAACTGAGGGGGAATTTAGTTCACTGTTTTTGAAGCCACCAACTTGCACTGTTTTAATTGTATTTGTTATTTTATTTTATGGTTTGTTTTTTTATTATTTAACTGCTTAATTTAAGTGCCTGTATTCATTTATGAATGGGGTTTTTTTGTGAGCCACTTAGGGTCTTTTGGCATAAGAGGCATAAAAATAAAGAACAACACAACATAACATAACATAACATAGCTGCTGCTGCTGCTAACCATGTCTATAGCACTGCTTGATAAACACAGTCCTCCTTCCCATCCCGTCCAAGCCCCCTTAATTTGATGTTAGACTAAGGGAAAATCCCACCATCGCTCCTGCCCCTCATCCTGCCCTTTGGTTCCAGCAGGGATCCTCACAGTGCAGTGAGCATGGGAATGAAGTCTGCACTTCCAGGCCCTGCCCCCCCCCCCCCCCTCTGTGCTTCCAGGCAGGGGGCAGTTCCTGCTCTCACTGCCCTGTGAGGATCACTGCTGGAGCTGGAGGTTTGCTGGGGTGGGGGAGGAGACTGGAAGGGCACCAGCACCGAATTGGTGCCTAGCGGTGGTGGCAGACCAAATCCATCCCCGATTCTCTCCGATGGTAGCAAGGAGCAGGTGCCTTTAGAGCAGGATTACCCACCAGCGGTTTCTGCCTAGCCTGCGGGTCACCCGGTCTGGTATTTAACACGGCAAACATTTAAAAAAAAATGTGTAGGCCAAAACGTTCCAGCTGCTGATCTCCTGTGTTGTGAGATCAGCAGGAAGAGGCACCGGCGCACAGGTTTTCAAAATTCTCAGAAACAAGGATCAAGGATGCCTGGTGCAAGCTGAACAGCAGCTGCAGCAGAGCCCAAGAGGAAGAAGTGTCAGAGCATCACCACCAGAAAAGGAGTCCAGAGTGCCCCCCACCATTGCCAGAAGAGGGAATCCAGAGCATCTGGGGGTGAAGAGACAGGGGGGGGAGAAAGAGAGAGGGGAGGAATGGCAATACAGGGGTGAGGTGGAAGAGAGAGTGAGGGGGAGGTGCAGGAATGGGGGGAGATAGAGAGGAGATGCAGGAACAGGATGAGGCACAGAGGGGAGGTGCTGCTGTTGGTGGGGGAGGAGGTGCTGTGGGGAGAGCAGGTCATCCAGTATTCAAGATGTGGGTGCATCATCGGCTTGGATGAGGCAGAAGGTTTTCTGTTTTGTTTGTAAATCTTTTCCTAATTTCCGGGTTTTCACCTTTGTGACCAGCACTGCACATTGGGCTCTTTTTAGAGAACTCCCTGCAGTGACTCGAGGTCTCTTTCCTGAGTGGCAATGGCAAGGCCCAGTTGTGTCTGAGAAGATGGGATTGGGTATTACTTTGTACATTAAAGGTGGGGGTGGAAGGGAATTAGAACCAAGAGCTAAGAGAAACAGATAAGAATGAGAGAAAAAATGAGGGAAGCTTGCTGGGCAGACTGGATGGGCCATTTGGTCTTCTTCTGCCGTCATTTCTATGTTTCTATGTTTCTATGTTTCAGATCTATACTGAGGCTTAACTGCCATTTTTGTTATAGAAGTAAATATTTGATAGGTTACAGGAAAGTGACATTTCCCATTGACAGTAAATTGTAGTTTAGTCTAAGTCTCGTCTCGGTTTGGGTTATTCTGCCTTTCTGTGGGGAAAACCCTGCACTCACTATGTTACAAGATACAACATTTCCAGGACAAGGGGGTCACGATGTGAAGCTGGAACGGGAGAAGACTCGGAGGCAGGCAGGGCTTTCGTTCAGGGGCGTCCGTGCCTGTACTCGGTGCTGGCGCCTTTTCTTCCACCTGCTTGAATTGCCCAGGGGTTCCCCCCAGAAAAACCTGCATCCCCTGCCACCTCCGCTCCCCCTCCCGGCGTCCTCTCCTCTGCACAGAGAAGGGAGAGTGCTGCCCGGGCAGGGAAGGGAAGGATTCAGCCTGCCTGCTGGGAGGGAGGTGAGAGGCAGCGAGGATCCTGAAGAGAGGGAGAGGGCAAAGCAGGGTGGGGGGTGGGGTGGGAAAGAGTTCTGTTCAGGCTGCTGAGCCCCCCATCCCCAGTCTTTTGTAGGATTGCGTGTGTTTGTGGGAGGGAGGTCTCATGTTGCAGCTGCTGAGCCCCCAATCATTGTGGGGGGGGGAGAGTTATGTTAGGGTCCAAACCAGGGCCGGTTCAAGGGTATTAGGCGCCCTAGGCGAAACGTCAGCTATGCCGCCCCCCCCGCCTCCACACACAATTAACTTACATTGTGCATTAATGAAAATAACGAAGTCTGTATTTATAACAGAACACTTATTTGACATTTTTATGCCATGTAAACCATTGAGATGATTTGTCTTATCGACGGTATAGAAACTTTTATAAATAAATAAATAAAAACAAATTAAATAAACATAAACCAAAGCTATACTTGTTGCTCAAACAAAAAAAGCAGACACATCACATAATATTAAATAATTAAAATGGCAGTCAATCAAGAAAAATAAACTTAAAAAGCCATCTTTACTTACCCCCTCCAGCAGCTCTCTTACTCCCCTTCCATGCAGGCTGTAGTACACACCAGAAGCAGCAGTAGTGGCTAAGCTGTATACTCATGGTCCTCTTCCTTAGGGCCCATGTCTCTCACACACACACACACCATACCAGTCATGCCCCCATGACCAGTTTCTGTCTCTCACACACCAATCATCTCCCAGTCTTTGACAAACACACCAGTCACCTTCCTGAACAGTTTCTCTCATGCCATACACACACACACACAGGCTTCCCACGCCCGTGTTCCACTTACATATATGGGCTTCTCACTCTCATAATCACTTTCTCTTTCTCACACACACTCACCAGTCTCTCACTCCCATGCTTGTTCTCTCCACATGCACAGGCTTCTCATTCCCATAATCACTTTCTCTTTCTCACACACATACCCAGAGTTCTCACTTCCATGCTTTTTCTCTCTTTCACACACACACACACACACATCAGTCACATCCCTGACTGTCTCACACTCTCACACATCAGTCATCTCTCTGAGCAGTCACTTTCATTGTCTCTCACATATACACATACATCAGCTCTCTGACCAGTTTCTCTGCTATCTTCGGGCGTCGGGCCGTACTGCCCGCCGAACTTCCTGTCGGGGGGGGGGAGCGGAAGCGCAGCGCACAACGTCCGCTTCCTCCCTCCCCCCCCCCCCCCAAGCAGGAAGATCGGCGGGCAGTACGGCCGACGCCCGAAGATAGCAGGAGGCCGGTGGCAGCAGGAGAGGCAGCTGATCTTCCTGCTTTGGGGGAGAAAGCGGAAGCTGTGCGTGGCGCTTCCGCTCCCCCAAACAGTAAGTTCGGCGGGCCGTTTGGTCCGAAGATAGCAGGAGAACGGGTGGCAGCAGGAGAGGCAGCTGATCTTCCTGCATTGGGGGGAGGAAGCGGAAGCTGCGCGCGGCGCTTCCGCTCCCCCCAACAGGAAGACCGGTTGGCCATACGGCCGCAGCAGCGCTTCCCCATGTGTGCTGTGATGGCGCGCGAAGCGTGGGTTCTCTTGTTCGCTGTCGCGGGGATGGGATCCCGCGACAGCCTTGCAGTTCCGGTGCCAGTTGGGTGGGCCTGGGTCTAAGTTGGGTGGGCACCTGCCCACCCGTGGCTACGCCACTGCTTCCCGCGCATCACTTCCTGTTCCGGGTCAGGGGGGGGCGGGAAGAAGAAAAGGGCAGCCACGGATGCAACAGCTTTTTTTTTTTTTTTGCACCGCGGGGCAGGGGCGGGCTGCCGGCAGCGGCTCTTTTATTTTTATCGGGGGGCGGCAGCTCTCTTAATTTTACCGGGGCAGTGCCGCCCCCAGGAAGCTGGCGACCGCCTAGTTCGCCTAGTGCTTCCGCCGGCCCTGGTCCAAACATGTCCAGAGAACAAAAGTAGAAAAGAAAAACAGTTCCTTTTTGGTTTAGTGATTTGAATGTCAGCTTTGGGAATGGGAATGTGCAGCATCTCTGATATCTTTGTATTTTGCAGGGTACAGAAGGAAATGCAGTTCTGTTTCTGGTTCTCCGGTGTCAGGACCGGTGCCCTAGGCGAGCCTTCTCCCTTGCGCCCCCCCCCCCGGTCTCGGCCCCGACTCCTACATCGTTCTCGATCACGCCCACCGGCTGTGTGGTTTTCTGGGTCGCGAGCAGGTTGGGCGCGCAGTCCGCCAAATCTCCACTCCTCTTTGCCGCCGCTTGCGGCCCCATATGGCTCGCACCCAGTGGTGCACCAAGGGTCTCCGGCGCCCGGGGGCCAATGCATTTCTGTGCCTCTCCAGCATCCCCCCCTTAATCCTTCTTGTACTAATGCTTAAGGTCACAGAAAATCAGTGGCGTCTCTAGACAGAAGAATTTTTTTTGGGGGGGGGGGAGCCAAAATGACATTTCTTCATCACACCCTCCTCTATAGCATGGATCCTGCTTTAAAACTGCTTAGAAAAGAAAAGAGTTAATAAAAAAGTCCAAAGGGTCTACTAAAGGTTCAAAAATTGGAAAAAGTGGACTGTCACGGTTTCTTTGGTGCATTTTGTGTTCAGTTGTACTGTATTTGTGGCTGTTCCTAATAAACAATGTTTTAAAAAAAAAAAAGAACTTGCTTGAGATTTCTGCTTTCTGCTGCTCTCCTCAACCCTATCTCCCCCAACTCACTTACTACTAATCCCACTTTCTCCTTTTATTTTAATTAATCTCTCCTTTGGTCTCTCCCCCCAATATATCTATACAAATTATTGCCCCCTTTTTTTGGATTATTGGGCAGTTGTCTTCTCTGGGTCTTCATTCATTCAACTGAACTCCCTCGCTTTTTTCCCCCCTGATTATTCTGCCTGTCTTCATCAGACTTTTTTTTTTTTTTTATTTTCTTAATTATATGATGGCACTTACCATGTCTGCTACCTTCTTAGGGACCCATAGTAGATTTTACTCCTCCTTTTGCTTACCTGCCAACCTCAAAGATTTTTTGCCTTTATGCAGTTTCTCTGCACCATTCATATTAGCAATTTAAAATTATGTTTTTAAAGGAGCCTATGGGAACCCTTCTTTAAGGCCTATGCTTCTCCCACCGGCGGATATATTTAGGACACAAAATTAGTGAGTGGCTTTATGCATTTGCTATGGCCTTCCCTCTAGGAGTGGCCTCAGTGGTGCAGCCCAAGAAAAATATTCTGGTGAGAAGGGAGCTGGTTAGAGAGGAAGTCTGCCTCTTGTCAGTTCCTGAAGCCAGTGCAGAGGGCCACACACACACAGTCTCTGCGGTGGCGCTTTTGGCACAGCACTTGAAGTGGCTGCTCTTGAGAGCATGAGTAGTGGAATGGATCGCCATTCTGAAGAAGTAAACCTCTCCCTCGGCATCTCTCTTCCAAGGGGAAGAGGAAGGATCTTGATTTGAGTTCCAGAAGAGTGGGCAAAGATCTTTGCAAGAGCATTGAGAGGAGAGGGTATTGGGTATCAACCCTGTGCCAAGCCACATGGAAAGCTCAAAAAGAAAGAGGAGAGGGCTGCATATCTGGTGCTGTGATCCAAGGAATCGAGAAAAACAGATGGAGAGTCAAGCGGTTGGAGAAAAAAATACAACAAGGGTCTTTGGGGAGTCAAGAAACCACCAATTCAAAAGGAACACCAATACTGTCTGAAGTGTTTCCTTGGTACTACTAGCAGCTAAACACCTTGGGCCCAGTAAGTAAATCCTTCTCCCCCATCCCTATCTGAGCACACGGTTTGCAGAAGTGCCTTAGCACTAAACCCTGGTATTGAGTGGTACTCCCTAGTCTAAGTATTACCCAGAGGGTGGGGCTATGTACTGGTCTGTGAACCAATTCACAGGGACTATGCTATGACATTGGTTTCTACAAGGGAAAAGTGTAGAAATTGGTTGACCTAACCCTGACAAAATGTGGGTATTTGCCACTAGCATACCAAATTCAAGATGGCCACCAAAATGCTCTATAAATGGTTTACATCACCTTGAATAATTAAATGGCACGTGTGATATATAATTGGGTTTTTTCAAGAACACAAAAATCATTGTTGGCATCATCAAACCTTTTTAACCAAACAAAACTTTAATGTGGCTGAAAAATTCAAGATGGATGCCACAAGAACCCTGATTTGGCTTTGCTTTCCTCCTACTGAAAGCTTTTTTGGTAGCAGCTTTTGTTTGTGTGTATGAGATCACTCCTGAAGGAGTAATGTGAATCTAGTTTACATATTCTGTTAACTTTGTTAACTTTTTATTAGCAGAGCAAATAAACTTTCAACAGCAAACAAAAAAAAGGCATTTTAAAGAATATAAGAAATTGCCATACTGCATCAGACCAAGGGTCCATCAAGCCCAGCTTCCTGTTTCCTACAGGTACAAGTACCTGGCAAGTACCCAAAAACTAAATATATCCCACACTACTGATGCATTGTGTGCAGAAAATAGCAGTGGCCATTTTCTAAGTCAACTTGATTAATAGGTAATGGACTTCTCTTCCAAGAACTTATCCAAACCTTTTTTAAATCAGCTAAACTAACTGCACTAACCACATCTTCTGGCAACAAATTCCAGAGCTTAATTGTGCATTGAGTGAAAAAGAATTTTCTCCGGTTAGTTTAAAATGTGATACTTGCTAACTTCAGGGCATGCCCCCTAGTCCTTCTATTATCCAAAAGAGTAAATAACTGATTCACATTTACCTCTTCTAGACTTATCATTATTTTAAAAACTTCTATCATATTCCCCCTCAGCTGTCTCTTCTCCAAGCTGAACAGCCTTAAACACTTTAGCCTTTCCTCATAGGGGAGCTGTTCCATCCCTTTTATCATGTTGGTCTCCCTTCTCTGTACCTTCTCCAGTACAACTATATCTTTTTTTTTTTTAGATGCAGCAACTAGAATTGTACACAGTACTCAAGGTGTGGTCTCACCATCGAGCAATACAAAGCATTATGACATTTTCCATTTTATTCATCATTCCCTTCCTAATAATTCCTTACATTGTTTGCTTTTTTGACTGCCGACAATTTCAATGTATTATCCACTATGACACCTAGATCTCTTTCTTGGGTTGTAGCTCCTAATATGGAACCTAACATTGTATAACTACAGCAAGGGTTATTTTTCCCTATATGCATCACCTTGCACTTGTCCACATTAAATTTCATCTGCCATTTGGATACCCAGTCTTCCGGTCTTGCAAGGTCCTCCTGCAATTTATCACAATCTGCTTGTGATTTAACTACTCTGAATAATTTTGTATCATCTGCAAATTTGCTTACCTCACTCATCAAATTCCTTTCCAGATCATTTATAAATATATTGAAAAGAACTGATCCAAGTACAGATCCCTGAGGCACTCCACTGTTTAGCTTTATCCACTGAGACAACTGACCATTTAATCCTAGTCTTAGTTTCCTGTCTCTTAACCAGTTTGTAATCCATGAAAGGTCATCGCCTCCTATCCCATGACTTTTTAGTTTTCTTAGAAGCCTCTCATGAGGGACTTTAATCTAATACCTTCTGAAAATCCAAATACATTACATCTACTGTTTCACCTTTATCCTCATGTTTATTAACCCCTTCAAAAAAATGAAGCAGATTTGTGAGGCAAGTCTTTCCTTGGGTAAATCCATGTTGACTGTTCCATTAAACCATTTCTTTCTACATGCTCTGTGATTTTGATCGTTAAAATAGTTTTCACTATTTTTCCTGGCACTCAAGTCAGACTCACTGGTCTGTAGTTTCCAGGATTGCCCTGGAGCCCTTCTTAAATATTGGGGTAACATTGGCCAACCTCCAGTCTTCGGATAAAATGGATGATTTTAATGATAGGTTACAAATTTTAACTAATAGATTTGAAATTTCATTTTTTAGTTCCTTCAGAACCTTGGAGTGCATTCCATCTGGTTCAGGTTATTTGCTACTCTTTAGTTTGTCAATCTGGCCTACTACACCTTCCAGGTTCACAGTGATTTGGTTCAGTTCATCTGACTTATCATCCTTGAAAACCATCTATGGAACTGGTATCTCCCCAACATCCTCATTAGTAAGCACAAAAGCAAAGAATTCATTTAGTCTTTCTGCAATAGCCTTATCTTCCCTAAGAGCCCCTTTAACTCCTCAGTCAAATAACGGTCCAACCAATTCCGTCACAGGTTTCTTGCTATGGATATATTTTTAAAAGTTTTTGAGTTTTTGCCTCTACAGCCAGCTTCATTTCAAATTCTCTCTTAGCCTGCCTTATCAATGCTTTATATGGTCAACACACCTCCATGCCCTTCGAAAACTAAATATATATCACACCACAAATCATAGAAACATAGAAATGACGGCAGAAGAAGACCAAATGGCCCATCTAGTCTGCCCAGCAAGCTTCACACATTTTATCTCTCATACTTATCTGTTTCTCTTAGCTCTTGGTTCTATTTCCCTTCCTCCCCCACCTTTAATGTAGATAGCAGTGATGGAGCTGCATCCAAGTGAAATATCTAGCTTGATTAGTTAGGGGTAGTAGCCGCCGCAAATAAGCAAGCTACACCCATGCTTATTTGTTATACCCAGACTATGTTATACAGCCCTTATTGGTTGTTTTTCTTCTCCCCTGCCGTTGAAGCAGAGAGCTATGCTGGATATGCGTGAAGTATCAGTCTTCTCCCATGCTGTTGAAGCAGAGAGCCATGCTGGATATGCATCGAAAGTGAAGTATCAGGCACATTTGGTTTGGGGTAGTAACCGCCGTAACAAGCCAGCTACTCCCCGCTTTGTGAGTGCGAACCTTCTTTTCTTCTCCCCTGCCGTTGAAGCTTCCTGCCGTTGAGTGCCGTTGAGTGCCGCTTTGTGAGCGCCGAACCCTCTTTTCTTCTCCCCTGCCGTTGAAGCAGAGAACTATGCTGTATATGCATTGAAAGTGAAGTATCAGGCTTATTTGATTTGGGGTAGTAACCGCCGTAACAAGCCAGCTACTCCCCTCTTTGTGAGTGTGAATCCTTTTTTCCACATTTCCTCTTGTTTTTGAAGCTTAGAGCGATGTTGGAGTCACAGTAAGCATGTGTATGTTTATTTAATAAGTGTATTGTCTCCAGGCAGTAGCTATCATTCTGGCGAGGTCCTAAAGTCATTATCCACATTTAATTATCATTTATTGACAAAATATTTCTTATAAACAAATTCAATTTGACTGTTCTTATGTTACCTACTCGGACCCTTACCAAAACACTCTAAAATCACACTCATGCTTTACCCTTAAATACCTTCATTCATACCACACATATCTCATTCATTCCCCACTCATTCTATACATAAAATATATAAAGTGCTAGAAATTCCTTTGCATCTAATGCAATTACAATACTAAATATATCATTTTTTAATACTTATTTGACACACTTATTCCCCATATACTTTTAAACCTGATGTTAATTGCTCTTATACTACTGTAAGTTAGTCTCTACCCCTTAGGCCACTCTGTTTAAAATGGTTTACGCATCATATGAATGATGAGTTTTAGGAGAGAAGAGTTGTGATTTTTCAATTTAATTATCAAGGTGTTGGGCTGGGGAGGGAGGATGGGACCTATGGTCCCCTTGTCCCTGATCTTCTAGATAGCTAGCAACGCCTCTGGGCACCCCTCAGCCTGAGTGGTAGCAGCCTGCTAGATCCGCCCCCTTAAAGGCGTAGGGAAGTTCGGCCGGCAATTCTCTCCCTCGGTGCTCAGAATGCTGCCGGCCCGCCCCTGTGCCTTTAAGGGGACGGGTCCAGTGGGACTGCCACTCAGGCTGAGCGGGGCTCGTGATAAAAGTGGGGCTAGGACGGGAGAAGGAGGGGCCGTGCACCCTGGGAACAGAGGCCTAGCTGCAACCTGGGCTTTGAGTTCTGACTTTCCTGCCCCCCCCAGCACAGGACATGAAGGAGTTGGAAGAGCTGTAAAGCGCTTAAGAAGCAGGAGCAAAACCTCAGAGCTGCCCGCCGTCCCATGCCAGCCCTTACAGAGGTTTATTTAGTGGGATTCTTCAAAGCGCTGCGACAACTGCTTTCTCCTTGCTTGACTCGGTGAAAGCCACTTTTTAAAAACATTTCCTACTGACTGCTGCATTATTTAAAATGAAGGAAAGGCAATAAAGGGGAATTGTAGTTAAATTTTAAAGTGCTCTTGCTCACATACTCAGACTGGGCATTCTCAGTCTTATTGCTCTCATTTTTTTTTTCTTATTGTGTATTATCTTTAAAAAAAAAACCCAAGAAAACAATCGATGGCTTTCTGTGCTGGAGTTAAGAGACTGACACATTCCCCGGATTTATATCTCTTGGAGTTCTAAGTTCAGCTCAGGTGACGGCTGTTTTTGTTTTGCTTGCAATATCCTCTGTTACTGTACTGTCTCGGATATGGAAAAACACGAAGCTTGCAGGCTGCGTTTGGGCCCGGGGGTAGCGTTCACAGCCCCCTAGGAGCAGCAGCGATGCCTGGTGGCCGGGCATGGAGGCGTTCGCTCCTTGTCCGAGACTCCTGGGCTGAAGACGGAGAGTGGTGGTGGCTGCTGGGCCACATGGAAAGGCTTCTTACAGGATGAGGAATCCCCCCCCCAGGTAGCCGCAAGCGAAGGCTCACGGTACTGTAGCCCAATAGAAGGCAACCCAAAGGAATAGACACAAACGGCCCCGGGCCAAAAAAACCGTCAGCGACGCAGAGTTAAAGGGGGAGAGCAACTGGTACCCAGGAAGAAGTTTATAAATGGCCTTGCTTTGAGCTGAGGAATGTGCATTGTTCCTGTGCTCCCCAGTCTGGACAATGAGTGCTTGGCACAAGCAGGTCAGGCGTGAGTTTACCTTGAGAAGAGCTTTTGTGCAGCTGCTGGCAGAAAACGGGCCAGAGCTTGATGTCTGCCAGGCCCCCCTACTTCCCACAATGGATGGGGGCAAGGCAGTATCACCGTTATTACGCCGGCTGCAAAGGGTGGGCCTGCAGGTCACAAGCAGCTCTCGCTCTCTTTCATTTCTTTCTTTTTATTTTTCTGGCACCTGGCAGTTTCCTCCCCCTCCTTTGGGCTCCTACTCAGTCGGAAGCGGGGATCTGACACATTCATTCGTCACTAGCTGGGAACTTTTCCCCTTATTTTCTGTTTCGTCCCTGGGTCCCAGGCCGTGGTCCGTGCACCAGGGCCACATCTGGAAGCCTGCATCACGGTCCCTGAATCCAGCCACTGGGTGTCACTGTGTCGCATGATGACTAGGACTGTCCCTCCCCAGAGGGCTGTGAGCGCTGCCTCTGCAGCATCTCCAGCCCTGGCTGACCAGGAGAGCAGAAGATCGGAGCCGGGAACCAGTGTCCTTCATCCCATGATGGCCTCTTGCCCTTTTCAAATCCCTTCTGTTCCACCAAAAGGGGGGATTAGCCTTTGCTGGGACAAATCCACCAGTCCTTATGATTAGGCTTGTGGCCAGCCACCATAGGACCGATGCGCAGTAAAACTGATTGAATGCCATCAGCATTACACTCACGGAGACAGGATTGCATTTGACAAAACTCTGAATTAGGTTCTCAGGCAGCTAAAGTCGTGTTCTGACCCAGTGAAGTGGGTTGAAACCCTTTAAAATCCTACCTTGTGCACTCCATAAAGTTAGCATGGGGCACATTTAAAACTAATCGGAGAAAGTTCTTTTTCACTCAACGCACAATTAGACTCTGGAATTTGTTGCCAGAGGAGGTGGTTAGTGCAGTTAGTGTAGCTGGGTTTAAAAAAGGATTGGATAAGTTCTTGGAGGAGAAGTCCATTACCTGCTATAAAGTTCACTTAGAGAATAGCCACTGCCATTAGCAATGGTTACATGGAATAGACTTAGTTTTTGGGTACTTGCCAGGTTCTTATGGCCTGGATTGGCCTCTGTTGGAAACAGGATGCTGGGCTTGATGGACCCTTGGTCTGACCCAGCATGGCATGATCTTATGTTCTTATTCCCGCGACCAGGGGTGAGGGAAGAGAGCCCTGCTCATTGATCAAGGATGACAAGTCGTCGCCAGATTCTGGACCCATGATTGTGGGCTTCTGGAAGGAGCCTTGTTGAGTGCCCCCCCCCCCCGCTGAAAGACCGGACCAGATACACGGAGTGGGGCTAGAAAACGAGGGCAAAATCCCCAGGAATGGTGCCAGACCCCAGCCCTGCTTCTGACTGAGCTGGGAACACAAAGGGCAGGAAGAGACTGCGGACTCTGGCAGGGCTGTGACAAGGAGAGGGCAAGAAGGACGACTGCCCTGCTCCTCAAGCAGGGGTGGGTGATGCACCCCAGGCCACGCTTTTGAGTCAGTCTGCGAGCTCGTCAGCCCGAAAAGAAAGGGGGCAACATTTTGTCTGACGATTGCCCTGCTCCCGGGTGCAGGATTTCTCATGTCCTGTTTCTCCTTTTCAGCGCCTCTGCTGCTGCACCAGTTTTACGTTGCCATTGCATTTAGCATTTCCTAGTAAGTGATCTATTACCAATTCTTTATCAAGGGGATATGGAGGAAATACTTTGTTTTCATAAAAGAATTTAACAAAGAGCTTCCCAGTGCCTCATGGGGCACCCCCCCCCCCCCCCACACACACACACACACACTCTCTCTCCAGTTCATCCCTGTTTTACACCCCCCCCACACACACACACACACACACACTCTCCAGTTCATCCCTGTTTTACACCCACACACCCACACACACACACACTCTCTCTCTCCAGTTCATCCCTGTTTTACACACACACACTCACACACTCTCTCTCCAGTTCATCCCTGTTTTACACCCCCCACACACACACTCTCTCTCCAGTTCATCCCTGTTTTACACCCCCCCACACACACACACTCTCTCCAGTTCATCCCTATTTTACACACACACACACACACACACTCTCCAGTTCATCCCTGTTTTACACACACACACACACCCACACTCTCTCCAGTTCATCCCTGTTTTACACCCCCCCACACACACACACACTCTCTCCAGTTCATCCCTGTTTTACACCCACACACACACCCACACTCTCTGTAGTTCATCCCTGTTTTACACCCCCCCCCCCACACACACACACACACTCTCTCCAGTTCATCCCTGATTTACACCCACACCCACACTCTCTTCAGTTCATCCCTGTTTTACACCTCCACCCACCCACTCTCTCCAGTTCATCCCTGTTTTACACCCCCCACACACACACACACTCTCTCCAGTTCATCCCTGTTTTACACACACACACACACACACACACACACACTCTCTCCAGTTCATCCCTGTTTTACACCCACACACACACACACACACTCGCTCTCCAGTTCATCCCTGTTTTACACCCACACACACACACACACACACACTCTCTCCAGTTCATCCCTGTTTTACACCCACCCACACACACTCTCTCCAGTTCATCCCTGTTTTACACCCCACACACACACACACTCTCTCCAGTTCATCCCTGTTTTACACCCCACACACACACACACTCTCTCCAGTTCATCCCTGTTTTACACTCACACACACACATACTCTCTCCAGTTCATCCCTGTTTTACACCCCCACACACACACACACACACTCTCTCCAGTTCATCCCTGTTATACACTCACACCCACACCCACACTCTCTCCAGTTCATCCCTGTTTTACACCCACACCCACACTCACTCCAGTTCATCCCTGTTTTACACCCACACCCACACTCACCCACACACACACACACACACACACTCTCTCTCCAGTTCATCTCTGTTTTACACCCACACACACACTCACACACTCTCTCTCCAGTTCATCCCTGTTTTACACCCACACACACACACACTCTCTCTCTCTCTCCAGTTCATCCCTGTTTTACACCCCCCCACACACACACTCTCTCCAGTTCATCCCTGTTTTACACCCCCACACACACTCTCTCCAGTTCCTCCCTGTTTTACACCCCCCCACACACACACTCTCTCCAGTTCATCCCTGTTTTACATACACACACACACACATACACACACACACACACACACTGCAAGGAGTTCCCTCCAGCCCATCCCTGCCACTCATGTTTATTGTAAATTCCCATGTGAAAAATTACAGAACTCTTCCAACCCTGGATGCCTTCTTAAAACAAAAAACAACATACTCTTTTTCTAAGGTTTCCTCTAATTTCAAGCTACAAACGTGAGTTTACCAGTGGCCATAAAAATGATCTCTTTACTCCCTGCTCCATTCCTCTAGGTGGTGGGGGGTGCTGGCTTGTTGGGAAATCAGGTCTGCAGCGCTGGGGCGTGCTGTAAAGTGAGATAAAATCTATCATCTTTGTGAGACTGGTACCATGGAGAAGCTGTTACTGCCTCGGGGGAAGCGTCCATCCATCTGCCAAGCCTCCGGCAAGGCCTGATTTATTAACGAGAGCCAGGGCTCCCAGATCCTGGACTGCAGGAATCAGAGGCTGGCAGAAAATACTTTTAACTGCACGTAAACAGGGAAAGGACCGGACTCGTACACAATACGGCACTTTCCCTGGTGGATAGCTTTGGTCTCCATTATCCTTGCTCACAAAGTTAAGCCGGTACGTTGTGTAATTCTGCAGTGTGGCTGCCTCTCCCTGTTCTGGAGGGAGAATTTTCTGTTAGGGCTGCAAACGATCACCATTTTCTATTGTTGTACTCAAAATTTCTCTTCTTTCAGTGCATTTCCCTGAGGGATCCCCTTAGGAGCTCTCAAACTGTATCAGGGTCTAAATAGAGGTATAGCCACACTATTTGTGAGCACGGTATTGCGCCTCCCGAGGACGACGTGAGCCCTTGGTGTGCACGCGTCGCGATGTGGGATCACACAAACTGCTGGAGCTGTAAGCAGTGCTGTTCTGGCCTCGATTTTAGCAAAATTTAGCGAGGTTTAAAAAAAATGAGTATATCCTCTGGGACAGCATTATTAAAAATGCTACAGCTCAGGAGTTCCCCCAGCTGAGGCCTGAATGTCTCTACTGAAGAGGAGAGAGTGCACCGTACCAGCCTCTGCAAAGGATGGGATACCAGCACAAGAAATACAGAAATGCACATACATTTTCACTTACCCCTGCCCAGTCTGGACACTTTCCAAGTCTCACAGTGCTAAGTCAAAAGTCATTCACACTATTGTTTTATTTGCTGTCCTGCACACGTCTCATTTCTTTATGCCCACACCGTGGTCGTAGTGTCTGCCTGGCCAAGACTTGGTCCCTTCTTACCCAACCTCTGAGGCTCCATCTAGGAACAGGAGCTATGTGCACCTCCACCAAGGAGTTCCTGCCTCACTTAAGACTTTGTCTATAGGGCGACCCTTTAGGGCTGTCCCTACAGAGGCCCTAGTCTTGATCCCTGTGAGCTAGGATAGGAAAGGTAGTGGAGGGGAAGGGGGTGCACTATTCGGAGCAGCTCCTCCACTGAGGTTGCTGCAGTGGCCACCCCTTGCTGTTTATAAAGGTGGCTGAGGCACTCCACAGTGTGGCATTTGATTAGGAGTTAGAGAAAGTAAGAGTGGGACATTTTTTTTAGTTGCCCCCCTGCTTGGGTGCTGGGTTTCATAGCCTGGGCCAGAACTCTAGTGGGAAGGGAGACCACTGCCAGCCTCGGTGATGGTTCCATATTTTGGTGGAAGACTTTTGAATGGTTTTGCCTTTTTTTGAGGTTTCCTTCTTGTGAGGGCCCTGGCTGCGGGATTTTTGGGGGTATCTGTCAGTTAGGTTAGATCAGGGGGTAGAGAAGACTCCAGTGCTCTCCAGGCTTCTCAGGGGTGACCCAATCCAGGAAGATTCCTGAGATTTGTGCCACGTTTGTGAAACGTTCTGAGTTCCCAGGAGGAAGTTTGCAGCCACCCTTCCCCCCTGAAGAGAGGACATCTGTAGAGAGATGCTATGTTCCCTGCGACTGGAGTTTTTCTTTTCTTTTCTTTTAACTTCATCTTTATTGAGTCAGAGGAAATACAATATCAATTGGCCACAACAAATAGGTAAACAGGTGAACATATGCAACCAATATAACCATATAACAGCCTCCATGTAAAACAAATAAAATAAAATAAACCATTGTGAGTAACCCAATGACTCACCAAGTTTTTAAAATTAAACAAAAGAGTAGAAAAAAAGAGACATAGAAGAGAGAAACCCCCCAACACACATCCACACGCACATCCAGACACATACACGTCACCACTTCCATAACCTGCAAAAAGAATAGACGATACCCACCCCAGGCCACCCCAAAGAAAACAAGGAGAAGCATAAAGAAAAACAAAGAAAAAGAGAAATAGACATTCTGGGGATAGTCAACCAGTAGAGATCTGTAGCAGTGCACACTATGGTCCATGCAACTTAAGTAGCAAGCATGGCCCTGTGCCAAAGCGCATAATAACCCTTCCTGGCAGTAAAGCATTTCAGTGAAGCAGCTTTTTCTTTTTTTGCAACATTTCCAATTGTGCATGCTGTTACATCAGACTTTTCCACTGAGCAAACGAGGGGGGCCTCTTCCATCCTCCAGTACAACGGAATGGACCTTTTTGCCAAGAGGAGGGCTACTGCTATAAAGTTCTTAGCGCCGGAAGGCAGAAAAGACCCAGCTCCCCAAAGGCCCATTAAGACAACTGTCCCCTACCAAGGAACCGGGCAGTCCACTACCCACGCTAGAGAAGATTGGACTTTGCTCCAAAAAGGCTGCAACTTTATACATCCCGAAAACATGTGGCAGAGGTTTCCAGGCATGACCTTACACTTCAAGCAGAGATCTGAATCTCACAATTTCATGCTGAAGTACATGACACGAGATATGTATGTTCTGTGAAGGAGTTTGTACTGGATTTCTCTTATATTAGTCAAGAGAAAATGCCGATATAGTGCCTTAAAGGCCTGGAGTAATTGCTCGGCAACGATAGGTTCCCCCAAATTATCGCTCCACAACACCGCTAAGTGCTGTACATGCAGGATGGGCAAATGCTCTTTTAAGTGACGACCAGATCACAATTTTGTTGAATTTGGCCGGTGTTTCCAGAAAGCACTCCTCCGCATCGGTCAAAAGAATAAGTGAAATGTCACACATGTAAACAGTTGAGCAGTAGTGCCGAGCTTGTAAGTAGGCAAAAAAATGTGATCACGAAATATCCTACTCCCTCAATTGGTCAAAAGAATACAAACATGAAAACTCGAGAGTCCCCCAAATGAGAGAGGTTAGTTATGGAGATCCTTGCGAAGCAAGTCCCGAAAAACTCAGTTATCCAAGCCAGGCAAGAAACCAGGGTTCCCGACCCACGTCAAATAAGGAGAAATAACTGAACTGTGACCGAGAGAACCCCTCCACCAACACCATGCATTGCGGAGAGCCAAAACGCCCTAATCTGCATGGAAGAAAGCTTAGCGGGACGCA
This sequence comes from Rhinatrema bivittatum, assembly GCF_901001135.1. Lineage (NCBI taxonomy): Eukaryota > Metazoa > Chordata > Amphibia > Gymnophiona > Rhinatrematidae > Rhinatrema > Rhinatrema bivittatum. The sequence goes on along the minus strand of NC_042618.1, from coordinate 19,591,806 downwards.
AGTGTAGCAGATTAATAGGCCAATAAGGGAATACCCAATCCAACATTAGTCCCTCCACGTCAAACTTAGAATGAAGGGAGGCCCATTCCTGCACAAAGCAGAGAAGAGTGGCAACATTATAGATCCTCAAATCGGGAAGGCCCACCCCCCTTGATTCCTATCCAGCCACAGCACATCGAAGCTGACACTCGCACTCCTGCCTTGCCAATAAAATTCCGCACCAGCGCGTGATGCAAGTTAATAGTACGCACCTTGAGCCAAAGAGGGAGCACTTGCAGGGGGAAAAGTAACTTGGGAAAGATCACCATTTTCACCAGGGTGCACCAACCCATCAGGGAGAGGGAGAGAGCCCGCCATCGATGCAGTAGCTGTTTGATTTTCTGCAGACAAGCATCAAAATTTAGCTTGTACAGTTCATCTGAAGTGCGGGCTATGTGAATGTCCAGATAGTGAAAATGGTCCCCCATCTATGACAGTGGAAAGGAGCCCACCCAAGACTGAGATAGAGAAGGGGATAATGGAAAGGTCCCTGACTTCAAAATTAATACGATAACTGGGAAAAGACCCAAATTGAGCAACTACTTCAATGATGGTCTGCAAACAGTCCTTAGGATTTTCTACAAAGAGCAGCATGTCATCAGCAAATAGACTCAGCTTAACCCCCTTCTCTCATATCTGTATACCCTGAAAAGAGCTAAGATCTCTTAATTTGACCACCGAGGGTTCTAGTGCAGGGACAAATAACAGGGGAGATAGGGGATATATGATAGAGCTCTGTTCACCAATAGCTGCACCTGGGGACAGTTATATAACAGCTTCGTCCAATGTAAAAACCCATTCCCAAAGTTAAAGTGCCTCAGCACTGTTTCCAGGTAACACCATTCTACATGATTAAACGCCTTTTCCGCATCCAGGCTGACAAGGATCCCCCCAGAACGAGCTGCTGCAGGTGTGTGCCCAGCCAGCAGCACCTTTAAAATATTAGAGTTAGGAATGTGGCTTTTAATAAATCTGGTTTGATCATGGTGAACTATCTCCTTGACAACCGAGTTGACCCGCATGGCCAAAACTGCCGCCAAGATTTTAATATCCTGATTGAGAAGAGAAATGGTTTGGTAAGACTGGGGCAAAGTATGATCTTGCCTGACTTGGGCAATAGAATAATCATTGCTAGGTTGTGCCCCTCCTCAAATGCTCTCAAGAATGTGGTCCCCCAGCAATTTATAAAATTCAGGGCCAAAGCCATCAGGTCCCGGGGCTTTGAGTAATTTCAACTGGGCGATGACACAATGAATCTCTGCTTCCGTGATATGCTTATCCACCAGGTCACATGCTTGCTCTTCCAAACAAGGCAATCCCAGATCCTGAAAAAATTCACTTTGGGCCAGAGCATCCACTGGTCCCACCATATACAAAGATTTGTAATACCTTTCAAATGCTTTCAAAATAGAAGTGGTCAGCAGGTCCTGCGAGTCGTAATGAAGGCACATGAAGAGGCCTTTAGAACGTGAGCTGGACTTAATTAAGCAAGCCAATAACTTCCCCGACTTATTTCCCCATTGATACAACCTGTACTTGAGAAACTGAATATTCTGTTGCACTTTAATTTCAAGTAGTGCATTCAGCTCTGCTCGAGCAATGGCCAGCCAGTCCTTAGAAGATTATCCAAGATTCCTCCTGTGCTGTCGGCGTAGAGCTGTTATTCTTTTAGAGAGATCTAGTATTTTTTCGTTCCTGGCCCTCTTCACATGCGCCTGATAAGCAATGATATGCCCTCTCATGACCGCTTGCCAAAAAGTTATAGGGTCTGTTTCAGGCCTCAAATTAAATTCTACAGAGTCCTGCCACCTTTCTTGAAGAAACACAATGAAGGGTTTGTCATTATACAAATACGGAGGTAAGGACCAATGAAACTAACACAAGGGGTGTAACTACCTTGGCATGATCAGAGAATGGCACATCGAAAATATCACTTGTCACGAGTTTGTTAAAAAAAAAAAAAAAAGGCTCGAGAATGAGAATGTAATCAAGCTGCAAGTACATATTATACACACGTGAAAAAAGGTGTACTTGTGATCTGCCAGGTGCAGCACACGCCAAGAGTCCAACAACTGCAGCTCTTCGGATACAAAGACCACCTCCAGGTCAGCTTGGTTCTTCTTGGAGTTTTAGGCGGTTTACAGCGTTGTCAACCACATTGAAATCGCCCCCCATGATGATGGCATAACCTTCCCATACAGAAACTTTAGCCACCAGCATAGAGAAAAAACTGGGGGAGTAAACATTGGGAGTGTACACATTTAAAAGCACCACCTTTTGTCCCTGGAGGTCTCCGACAACTATGATGAAATGGCCATTGGGATCAGAGAGCACTTTTTCCCTTGTGAAAGCAACACTTTTATTAATCAAGAGAGCCACCCCATGTTGGCGTGAGCTAAAAGGAGAAGAAACATTGGCCCACCCAGCTCCGCTGCAACGTGGAGTGCTCATCTCATCCAGGTGAGTTTCCTGGAGAAAAGCAACGCGCACCCCGCGTCTGCGCAGTTCAGTCCGTTTAACAGGGGAATGTAAACCATCAACATTAACCACAGAAATAACTACGTTAGACATAAAACCAGGAGGTGCAATAAAGTCCTGCAGCATAAATAACCTTACGTATAGAGAGAGCCGCCCAGCCCAGGCTCTCCTCTTTTCCAAGGCAGTTTCGCATAATCAAGAATCCTCCGGTCCCCCTGATCATCACACACGCAGAAACAGCCAAAAAGCACGCAAACCCATTCATCCATTCATACCCTTCCCACAGAGAAAAAAAAACCATCCCCCCCCCTCCATTTCTATCTTCTCACAATAAATGAAAATTCTCAACCCCAAAATAGAGCAGATCTCCCCAAAAGCTGGCGAAGAGGTTTTCCTTCTCTCCTCGCCCGCAAGAAGATGTCCACTACTATCCAAGGACTCCCGGGTCCTGCAGGTGATATTCTGGCATGTACACATGCAGGAGAAGGCAGGGGGTTAGTAAAGCTAGCAGGGGACCCCAAAAAAGACAAAACAGAGGGCTCACCCACTGAGAAAGCTGATCTCCAGGGCAAACACGCAGTGATGAAACAGTCCGGTCCAAAAACGCCGGCCACTCCAAAGTCTCGTCTCCATGGCACAGGTCAGACACAGTGGTGAAACAAAATGGTCCCACATCACAAAAACGGGGGAGAAAGGCAACAGCCTACATGGACCACCAAAGCAAAGACAAAGCTTGCATCCTCTAGGACACCCTGGAGAGAGCCATGGCAGCTTGTCTAAGAACGCTTTGGCCTCTTGAGTTGCGGCAAGCAAATGGGGCACTCCATCGTGGAAAACATTCAGACGAGCAGGGAATTGCAGTGTTTGGGTAATTGCCAGGTTCTTGTGGCCTGGTTTTGGCCTCTGTTGGAAACAGGATGCTGGGCTTGATGGACCCTTGGTCTGACCCAGCATGGCATTTTCTTATGTTCTTAATTTTATGCCTCTCTAAAAGAGCTTGGTACAATAGGGAGAGAACTCCTTCCGCACCACCTTCACTTTGCTTGAGAAGTCTGGGAAAATCACTTCCCTCTTATTGCAATACGCCTGCAAGATTTTTGCTTTGTCACTATAATTGAGATACTTAATTACTTGCTGCGGCTTCTTTTGGTCTGGCCTACCGGGGCTCAGCCGTTGCGCACGCTCCACCAGAACCGGCCGGTCAGTGGTGCCCGCAATCAGCTGCTCCGGGAGCCATTTCTGACACAGGGACAGCAGCTCCTCTCTCTGAACTGATTCAGGGACTCCTACTATGCGCAGTTTATTTTGCCTGCTACGATTTCCCAAATCGTTGAGTTTTTCCTCAAGGGCCCGATGCTTTTCGCGGCCTGCCGCAGCCTCTGACTTGAGCATGGCCATGTGGTCTGCGTGCTCAGACAGGGTTTTATGCAGGCCGTGCAGAGAAGCATTGTAGGTTTCCACCTGCTCCCGTAGCTCATCCACAGAGTACTGGATGCGCTGGAGTTGGTCAACTAGGGTAGCGGAGACGACCTGGGTAAGGTCATGGATCACCGCTTCCAAGAGGCCCTCCGTCACAGAGCCTTCAAGCGCCATCTTGACTTCACCGCCACCAACCTTTTCTGCTCCAACTTGTTTCACGCGACTCGCCATAAACCCACCGATCATCTACTCTGCTCCCCAGTGGTTCCACTTGCGATTCTGCCACTTTTTTAAAAAATTTGCCCAGTGTAATGATACAGATATCGCGCTGGCCCCTAGGGAGCGAGAGCTTGGAGCGTGCTCTTGGGTCAGCATCATCTCCATGCCTCCCTCACCTACTTGACTTTTCTAAGAAAAATCCATTGTGACAACTGAAGAGGAGAAATGTGAGTAAGACCTAAAATTTCACCATGCCATCTTCTTGGGTCAACCACTCCATGGCCCTAGGTCCCTGCATAGAACCTTCCATCTGAGCCTTCCCACCCCTCTCCTCCCCTCCCAACCTGGAGGGCTGGGATTGGACGCCTCACCTTATTTAGCTCAGCCATTTTAGTGATCTGTGGAGTCAGTTTTGGAAAGTTTTTCCATAGTAAGGATGCCTTGTTGCTACTCTGTTGAGGCCCCCCAGCCCAACCCTGTGCCTTAAGTTTGAAGAGATTCCTCATTGTGCCCTCCCGGCCAGAGGCTCCTGCTTCTATTGATTACAGAGAGAGAGAGAGAGTTTGAGCCAAATTCCTTTTGGGGCTCTCAATTCAGAGGACTAAAGTCCTGTGAGCTCCACTCCCTAGGTGGGCAAGACCAGTGACCGTTCCTTCGGAGAGAGATTGTGATGGCGGAAGATGTATCCAGTTTTACCTTTAAGAAGTAGTTTTGGACAATTGCTTTGTGGGGAGGTTTTTTCCTGACTTGCCCTTCTCCACTGGGATGCAGAGCCGAGGGAGCCTCATCCCCTTCTGACTTTTCCTGCAAGAGAAGTCCCCAACAACCGAATTAAGGATGAAAGATCAAGATCAGGAGACCCCCCCCCCCTTCCCCAACTGGATCTCTACTCCATGGGACCAGGACAGGCTGGGTGTCCAAGAGTAAGATGGATTCGGGAAGCACTGTTTTGCTGTCTTTGAGGAGACTCCTCTACTAGGATTCCCGGTTAGCCACTGGGTGAGCTTTGTACAATTAAAATCACCATGGGAACTCTTCTCAGATGCCTGAAATAAAGGGTAATTCCTACAGAGAAATACACGTATACCAACAGTCAGATGTAACTTCAGTCTTATGGACAAATAGACTTTAATTTAATTATCAAAACAGTAAAGTTTAATTTAACATCCAAAACCTGGTCCGGTCTGGTTTGTCCTTGGGATGCAGCTACTATCTACAGACATGGGAAGATACACCCCACTGTCTGGGCCATAAGCGAGAGCTTCCCCCCACAAAAAGAATCCACCCCGGGATAGAGAGTCAAGCTTGAGAGGAAGCGCTAGCTGGGGGCAGGCCCCGAAGTGTAAAATACGTTTGTGTGCCCTTGGGTCTTAAACCTCCCCAATAAGGGTTACATCACTTTGAGACTCCCGCCTGGCATCTTCTCCCTAGGAAAGAGGCAATGTGGGGAGATTGTGCAAAGACTGTAATCCTTTCTGCCGTCAGTATTTTTGGTAGGGGCTTTCCGTCCAATCTAAGGATATCCTGTCTGACTGGGAAACTTATTTATCCAAGCCCTGGAGGGTGAGAGTTTCCCTGCCCAGTATTGAGAGGCCCTTGCACAGATGGTAATTACAAGTCCCGATTCTGTCTTTCTGCCAAGAACCAATGTGTGCAGTGCCAATTTACTCTTCAAGAACTTTTACAGTAAAGATTTATTTTTGGAAATGCAATCTGAGCCTCCAGTGTATTTCATTGGCACTCACATCCTTTTAAGCTGAGAGAGAACTTTTACCTCGCCCCCCCCCCCCCCCCCCCCCAACACAGCAACAAATTTATTTATTTATTTATTGATTGAGTCACCGCTGCCACCTTGGGCCTTGGAGGACTTAGTCCTCCCTCACCGTTTGGAAAAGACCCCGTTCCTGAGGCCTTGGACCATGTGGGAGTGGGAGAAAGTCATAGGAGTGGCCCCGGAACCCTGGTATGCCCCTGCCCTCCTGACCCCTAAACCAGAGAGGGGGGGGTTACATATAGTTTTTGAGTAATTATTTGAGCAGCTATTAAGTGAAGCTCACTGTTGCAAGCCCATGCTACTACCCCAGTCTAGTGAGAGAGGTGTTAAAAAGGGCAAAAAGCACCAGGCGTCCAGGCTCCGACTTTCACTTTCAACCTCGCCGTGTCTCCAGTATCCCAAGAAACGGATCGGAAATGGAAAACCAGAGATATTCCCAAGCAGACCGCAGGCAGCAGCGCCCACGCTCACGGCCTGCAAAGGATGGTGGCAGTTCCATGCCGCGTACGATGCGGCTCTCCCTAGTCGTCATACATTTTGGCCTGCCGCAATCATTGTACCGCTGTTCCGATAGACCTTCCTGGGTCCTCGTTCAGAGCACTGCAGTTGGTTCAGAATGTGGCAGCCCAGATGATTTTGGGCCGCTGGTTTTGGGACCACGTTACCCTCGTTGGATCGCCTCTCTCCTTATGCATTAGGTTTAGCTCACTTGTTTGAGTGTTTAAGGTGATTAATGGAGAAGATGCTTTGCATATGAAATCTCTTCTTGATGAGTATCTACCAGGATGACCCCTTTGTTCTGCTGGAGAACTGATCCATGGTTTACGATCCCAGAAATCGGCTTATTTGCTTGAGAAGCACTGGCAAGCTTTTACTACGGCAGATCCTTCGTGGTGGAATTCTTTTGCACTGGTCCTTAAGAAAGTAAGAAAATATTTTTATTTAATCATTTTTTTGTATACCGGCCTTCTTCACTTGATATCAGGTCGGTTATGTCCTTTAGAAAGAAGCTTAAGGGATTTCTTTTTACATAGAAACCTGGCGGCAGAAAAGACCCATTCAGGCTATCTAGTCTGCCCATCCAGACCAACTGCTCAGCTCAACAATCCCTGCCACTCCCTCAGAGATCCCCTGTGTTTATCCCATGCTTTCTTGAAATCAGATACTGGTTTTGTCTCCATCACTGGGAGGCCATTCCACGCATCCACCACCCTTTCTGTAAAGAGATATTTCCTTAGATTACTTCTGAGTTTACCCCCTTTTTCCCTCATCCCAAGACCTCTCATTTCAGAGCTTCCTTTCCATTGAGGGAGACCTATCTCCCGTGCATTATCTTGGAGGTAGTTAAATGTCTCTACCATATCTCCCCTATGTCATCCTTCTTCTAGGGTTTACATGTTTAGATCTTTGTCTCACAATCCAACAGGTGTGTTGCAAAATCAATTGCAAAGGTCCATGTAAAACAAACCAGAAAAAAAACAATTTAAAGAGGAAAAGTTCAATAATTCCAAGATGCCAAATCTTTATTGAAATTTCAGTCCCCGACACGGACCGTGTTTCGCAAGGGGCTGCATCGGGAGGGACCGAGTACATGTGGTAAAATAAAGCAATATCAGGGGCATTACGTTCTTGAGAAACAAGTCCCATTAAATACATCAAAGGGAATTTCCAGAGGATAAATTGGGGGGTTGAACCAATTACAGTTGGAAGAGCACCGTTCTAATGTGTGTGAAGAAGGATGTTAAATGGTAGAAAACAGTGGCAGTAAGAAGCAGGTTGGTAAAATCACCACATCTCCTGGATGCACTTTTGTAGTAAGCCTGGCCAGCTCTTGCTCAACTTTGTACCAGCTTCGGCTGTGCCTTGATCGTTTAAATACAAGTTCTCCTTCTGTTGAGGGATCGTTTCTGAATCTTGGCGGAACGTCACAGACCAAATAAGCCCGAGTGACTTTTCATATGTTAACACCTCCCCAGTGCACATGTGAAAGGCACTTCCTTCACATCCAGGAGATGCGGTGATTTTACCAGCCTGCTTCTTACTGCCACTGTTTTCTACGATTTCTACTGTGCTCTGTGCAGTAGTGAGGATTATCCAGGTTTGGCTTCCCCACCCTGGTCCACTCAGGCCTGAGTCCACCATGGAGATGGTACCGGCGCAGCAGTAGCCCCTGAGGGTGTTCTTCTCGAGCCCCCAGGGCTAGAAATGGGCATTGGGCATCTGCCTGCCCCAGCACGATTATTTAGGGAGGGGTGGGAGCAACAGAGGCTACTAAGGGCAAAAACAGAAAGGCATTTCCTGGTCCCTGAAAAACAAGGCACAGGAGTGAGAAGACTCATACGCCAAGTTATTTATTTAGCAAAATGTATAAAGTGCGGCATACGCCATCAAATGAGGTACAATAAAATAATAAACCTAAATGAATTAAAGCTGACTCCGTGGTGTCATTTTAAGCATGCAATAAACAAAGGAAAAAAAAAATCAGCGTTAACCACGGCGAGGGCTCTGTTTCTGTAGTTTTGGCTTAAGCAGGAGCCACACCAGGGCAGGGGCAGATAATTCAACAGCTGCACACAGATCTGCCCCCCCCCCCTCCTTCTCACCCACATTCCAGGCCCTCTCTCTCAGGCAGATTCCCCCACCCTTATGGTGACCATGGCGCGTCTCCCTCCCTCTCGTCCCATTCATGTGACAGTGCCCTCATCATGAGAGGGAGAAGAGACAACCTCTGAAGAGAAGTAAAACGAAAATCCACCTACAGACAGGAGGGAAAGCTGGGTTAAAGATTTACATTTTAATTGGAAAGCTGCTAGGTTTTATTACGTGTCCTTAAGATGTAAAACGTTAGTGTATGGGTGAGCCCATCTTTACTTTCTTCTTCCTGTTCTCAGAAGGTCACATACCCGGAAACCAATCTGAGATCGGCTGGCGCCAGGGCATCCCTTCAGTGCCCCCGAGACCACCGACTGGAAACGGACGCACGCCACGCACCACCAATTCACAAGAAGGGGGCACCGGGACAGAAGGGCCGCGGCCACCCCAGGCCCGGGCAACAGAGGCAGTTGCCTAGGGCGCCAGATTTCGAAGGCACCAAATACCCGAGCTGCAGCGACGCCGTCTCTCTCTCTCTTGCCTCTAGGGCCAAGCACTGATTTCACCTGTAGCAACTCTGGCCCGGCACGGCCTCCTCTGCTTCCCAAACTCCAGGGGAGAACTTCCCTGTTCCCCGAGTTCTGACGGAGAGAAACCCCCTACCCTCGTCCTCCAGTCCTGCCTGTGGGCACCAAAATCTTAAAAGTGACCCTGGGCTACCCAAGCAACAATACTCCACATGGTGGTGGAGGAGGAGGAGGAGGAGAGGCCATGGCATCCGTCAAGATGTGAGAGACTGCCGGGAAGAGAGGGGAGCACAGAGTCAATTGTGCCAAGGGACGCCACCCCCTGCTCCAGTACTTTCTGACTTGTGCTGTTGCGTATGGCCCAGGATGTTGAGGGCTGTCTTACTACCCCCAAGGAATATTACCTGCCCGCTGACCGAAGAGAGGAGACACTGAGCTGCTGGAAGAACCCATCCAGACTCTTGAGACACCGCAACGGAGGGGAACTATCGGACCCACTGCTGGGAGGAGGAGAAAGCCAGGGGCCCCATTGTGCCTGGCAGGATTCGGCCCTACCCGCTTGGAGAAGAGGCTGGGGAGCCGCTGTCACTGCTGGAGGAGGCAGCGAGACAGACACAGTAAAGAGTTCAAACCAAGAGCATCCTGGAATAGGGAGGGAGAGAGCAGGAGAAGGAATGAGATGGGAGGTCTGCAGAGAAAGAAGAGGGGGTTGAGAGAGATTGGCGGGGACAAGGCGATGGGAGTTGAGAGAGAGAGAGAAACTAGTAGGGAAGTGCAATCTTTTAAAACGACCTGAAAACCACCCGTGGCGTTTCTTGCTTCATTTCGTGTCATTTTTCTTTCGCAATGACAGAAGAAATGATAAATGTACATTTCGTTTCAGTTTTGTGGTTTTATTACGTACTGATACTATTTAGTAGGTGCAAATGTTCAGAGAATAAATTAAAAATTTTCAATGCAGACTCCTAACAGTCAGTGGAGGATAAAGGTTGAGGAAGAGAGAGACTGGTGGAGCAAGGTAGGGTGAGAGGATTGAGAGATTAGTGGGGATGAGGAGGAGTGGAGAGACAGAGAGGAACTGGTGGAGAGAGAGATTCTTAAGCAGTTGCTTTACGCCCCTAGCTGGAGTTATTAAATTATCACACTTAGCAAGGTGTGTGACCACCGGGAGGGAAAAACAAACTGTAAAATAATGTTTTCTGTCATCACTCCACCGGTACCCATCTTTAGGAAGAGCAGAACAAAAGCTAAACTGGCATTAGCTCTCCTGCCATCGGCTGCAGCCAGAGACCTCTCTGCCTCTTGCCCTGCAGAATTCAATCGTTTCAGATGTGATAAGCCTGGAAATTGTCCAGCTTTGCCTTTTGTAGCCGAGGCATAAATGTGTTCTGCACCTGAATATAGCCATGGACATGTCTGAGGTTGCCCAGAGCCCACAGCAAACATGAAGGGGAAGCAATCAGCCATCCAGACTGAGGCAGGGAACCCGGGAGGACCCACAGCTCTCCAGCCCGACCCAGAGGGATTCAACTAGCGTTGTGCCGCTACCTTCTTATCAATGGGGCTCCCCCCACATACACACTCTGGTTTCATTTTATAATTTAACAAGGGCCTTCCAGTTTCAGTTTAACCTAAATTATTCTGCTTGCAATATGTGTACAGAATTACAGATGGACATATTCAGGGACAGGCGAGGCATGGAACTAACTAAGACACAGGATGGGGACTGGTGCGGTGTGGGACTGACGGATACACGAGAAAGAGGGCACGTGAGACTGAGGTGCGGGACTGACGGATACACGAGACAGAGGGGTACGTGAGACTGAGGTGCAGGACTGACGGATACGCGAGACAGAGGGCACGTGAGACTGAGGTGCGGGACTGACGGATACACGAGACAGAGGGTACGTGAGACTGAGGTGCGGGACTGATGGATACGTGAGACAGAGGGTACGTGAGACTGAGGTGTGGGGCAGATGAGGTATGGGACTGACGGATACACGAGACAGAGGGTACGTGAAATTGAGGTTTGGGACTGAGATACATGGCACAGGGATAGGGGCAGATGAGGTGTGGGACTGACGGATACACGAGACAGAGAGTATGTGAGATTGAGGTGTGGGACTGACGGATACGCAAGACAGAGGGCATGTGAGACTGAGGTGCGGGACTGACGGATACGCGAGACAGAGGGTACGTGAGACTGAGGTATGGGACTGACGGATACACGAGACAGAGGGGTACGTGAGACTGAGGTGTGGGACTGACGGATACACGAGACAGAGGGTACGTGAGATTGAGGTGTGGGACTGACGGATACACAAGACAGAGGGTATGTGAGACTGAGGTGTGGGCCTGACGGATACACGAGACAGAGGGTATGTGAGACTGAGGTGTGGGACAGACGGATGCACGAGACAGAGGGTACGTGAGATTGAAGTTTGGGACTGTGATACATGGCACAGGGATAGGGGCAGATGAGGTGTGGGACTGACGGATACACGAGACAGAGAGTATGTGAGATTGAGGTGTGGGACTGACGGATACACGAGACAGAGGGTACGTGAGACTGAGGTGTGGGACTGACGGATACACGAGACAGAGGGGTACATGAGACTGAGGTGTGGGACTGACGGATACACGAGACAGAGGGTACGTGAGACTGAGGTGTGGGCCTGACGGATACACGAGACAGAGGGTATGTGAGACTGAGGTGTGGGCCTGACGGATACACGAGACAGAGGGTATGTGAGACTGAGGTGTGGGCCTGACGGATACACGAGACAGAGGGTATGTGAGACTGAGGTGTGGGACAGATGGATACACGAGACAGAGGGTATGTGAGACTGAGGTGTGGGACTGACGGATACACGAGACAGAGGGTACATGAGATTGAAGTTTGGGACTGTGATACATGGCACAGGGATAGGGGCAGATGAGGTATGGGACTGACTGATACACGAGACAGAGGGTACGTGAAATTGAGGTTTGGAACTGTGATACATGGCACAGGGATAGGGATAGGGGCAGATGAGGTATGGGACTGATGGATACACGAGACAAAGGGTACGTGAGATTGAGGTATGGGACTGATGGATACACGAGACAGAGGGTACGTGAGAATGAGGCATGGGACTGACGGATACACGAGACAGAGGGTACGTGAGATTGAGGTGTGGGACTGACTATGGCACTGAATGATACTGGGAAAGGGACAGGTGCGGTGTGGGACTGACGGATACACGGGACAGAGGATATGTAAGGTTGAGGTGTGGGTCTGACTGCATGGGAAGGGGGGTCAGGCAGGGTGTGGGACTGACTGATACAGGGGATCGTGACGGGGGGCTCTGGAGCTGAATGATGGATTGGATCGGGTCAGACAGCGTGTGGGACAGACTGACATGGGACAGGGACAGGTGAGCTGTGGGACTGAGCGTTGCCTAGCACAGAGGCTATGTGAGGTGTGGGACAGGTCTGTACAGGAATGAGCGTGGGCCTTTCTGGAGAGCCGGTGTGAATTTCCAGGCAGAAGGATGTTTTATTCCGCAGTGTAGCTGTTCCAGAGCTGTGCTGAGGCTGAGGGCGATGCCTTCAGCCTGCGGGGGTGAAGAAGGAGGAAACAGCCGAAGGCGTTTCTCAGTGACTCAGTCACCAGCCAGCAGACAGCAACAGGCACTGAATGACTTGCATACGCTTTCAGGTTTGCAAAGCGGATTCGAGAAAAGAAGAAAAACCTCAAAGGATATACTGAGAACTCTTTCTGACTTTTGTATAGCTCTGAGAGGAAAACAGAAGGTTAGAGAGCTGAGCAGAGAGCATGCGGATCCCGGAGCTGGGGGGAACTCTCTGGCTCCTCTACCTTCAGGATTAGGGAGGAGATGAGGAGCAGCACAGCAGCACCGCTCATCAGGGCAAACGTGTAAGTAGGAGACGCTTTGAACACTGATAGAGCCTGAAGAATGAAAGAAAAAAGAGAGGGACCTTGTCTGTTTGGGCTTGTGGTGACTGATAACTGTATCAGCTCAATATGATTTGTAGGCATAGGATGTATGGTTGGTACTTCCCTGTACATATATTGCAGTGCCAGGGTGTGTACAGCATACGGGTGACCCTCTGTCCAAGGCTCTTTGGGGGACAAGGATTCTGAATGGACTTACAGGCAGTGTTTTGCATGTCCAAGCAACAGACGTTCAGAGTGTGTATCTTATATCAGAGCTAAGTAACCTCTGGGGTGATACAGGGGCAGAGCATCTTCTGGCAGCAAAGCAGAGCTCATCTGCCTGGAAACCGCTTTTTCAGTGTCTGTAGTCCCTAGAATAGGTTCATCTGTGCTTAACCCATCAGCCCAGCAGAGCCAGGACACACAGTGATGTAAATCAGAGCTTAAGGCCGGATGATTGCCCATGAAGCAGACTGATGGCCACCAGCCCTGACTGCTCTCCCTGCAAGAACAAGCTTCCTTTTCCTAAGGAGCCAGTTCACCTAACTCTTTCAGCCTCTTTAGCTTGGGGTTTGTGGTGGTGGGTTTTTTTTTGTTGCTTTTTTTTTATTTTTTCAGGAAAATGTTTAAACCACAATACCGTTTTCTAACTTCTTAGGTACTTACAGACCAACAATGATCTCTTTTTTTTTTTTCCCGGCACAAGTGCTTTCTTTTGATGGAAAATGTGTGTGGTTAAGTGGTCCCGTTCACCCATAATCCCTCCATGACTGAAGCATAATGTCTGTCACTACATAGGTGCACTAACAACTTTCTAGTTCGGGAGGTGGGGGAGGAGCAGCAGTTATGAGCAACATAACATTGCAGAGAAAAAGGTTATCCAACTCTGAACTCCTTTCTTTGTCTTAATTCTCAATTTATTAATGTCCATAGCGCCCATGCTATACAGTAGTAGGTATTTAGACATCTAACTGGGCACCCCATTTTTTAAAATAAATATTTAATACAATTTCCAGGCATACAAACAATGATACACAAAATCAAGACAAGTAGGCAGAGGAAAATAAAAAAAAAGTCAGAGTATACAATGAAATGAAAAGCATAGGGTCAGAAATGAGACATTTGTAATATAAAAAGAAAGAGAAGCTAAGCATAATGTTGATGATAAATGTCCATAACACATTATATTTAAAGGACTGACCCTTCAAGGCATAACAACATTTTCTGATATCAGCCACTACTCGCACCTGGGCTCTCCAGTATTCCACACTAGGGTTAAACTTCCAGAAGGTTGCAATTGTGAGTTTAGCAGCTAACAATTTTTATGTATTTATTTATTATATACCAATATTCCTAGAAAATCATATTGGTTCACATGGAAATAAATAATAAAGAATATCTTCATCAATGTCAGGTACAAAATAAAATACATAACAATAAAAATGCAAAAACTAAAACAAGGAAATGGAATAAAACATGTAATATAAAAAAATATCAGTTCATAAAACATACATAACTTAATAAAAATGTGATAAATAAAACAGAGAAATGAAATCAAACATGTAACAATAGTTGAGTTACCAATTTATGACATTTTAGAGGTATTAACAAGCCAGTCCATCTCCCAGAAACACCAATAAGGGCATAATTTGCACTGGAAGATCCAATATAACAGCTATTTCCTGCATGATCTGCGACCAGTACGGTCACAACACTGGGCAGGACCACCACATGTGCTTATAAGAGCCTATCCCCCCCCCCCCCCCCCCCCCACGTCAACATAGAGGACTTATCCCGGGTATAAATTTAGAATACTATGTTGGCGTACAGTACATTCTGTGTAATAGTTTTACCATCAATTCAGTACACCATGTACAGATTGAGACATGATGTGCAGCTTGCCAGAAGGACTTCCAGGCTCCAGCATCTAGATTCACTCCCAAATCTACATTCCATGCCTCAATCAGGGAGGGTGAGGTGGTGAGGCCATATTTCCCCACAAGGATACCTCTGTACAATAAGGCGATCCCTTTTCTGTTAGCTCCTGGGTCACTCAAGTATTTTTCTAAGCCACTTAACTGCCATAATGGCTCAATCAAATTAAAATGTTGCTCTAGTGCTCTCCTCAGCTGAAAAAGGAAGCATGCAAGTCCATACCAAGCTCAAACTCACTCACGAGCTCAGAAAAATCCATAAAAATGTCGTTATCCCATGAGTGAGAGAGAAGGACCAACCCCTTATCTCTCCATGCCCAGAAAACAGGAGAGAAGGGACAGCTGGCCAAAACTGGGTTTTCATAACTTGGTGCAAGAGGGGCAACCGCTCCCTGTCCATGCCTAAAACTTTCTAAACCTGGCTCCAAACCCAGAGCATACGAGCAATTATGGGCCTAGATCCACCAATTCTACGCCTCAGAGGAGAGGTAGGAGCAAGGAATAGAAGAGTGGCTAAGTTAACTAACTCACGGCCGATTCAGTAAAATTCGTGGGAGAGCCGGCGCTCCGAGGTGAGTGCCCGCTCTCCCAACACGCGCCCAGGCCACTCTCCTGGGCGCGTGATTCTGTATTTAAATGAGGGCCTGCAGTAATAAGGAGGCGCTAGGGACACTAACGCATCCCTAGCACCTCCTTATTGACAGAAGCGGCGACTGTCAGCGGGTTTGACAGCCGACGCTTAATTTTACCGGCATCGGTTCTCATACCTGCTGACAGCCACGGGTTCGGAAAACGGATGCTGGCAAAATTGAGCGTCCGTCTTCCAACCCGTGGGCCGCGGGCAGATTTTACTTTTTTTTTTTTTTTTTTAGAATTTTACTTTTTTTTTATTTTTGGGGCCTCAGACTTGATATCGCTATGATATTACGTTGGAGGGTGTACACTTTTCTGTACACTTTCCCGGTGCCGGCTGAAATTAACTCCTGCCTTCGGGCAGGCATTAATATCTGAAAGTAAAATGTGCGGCTTGGCTGCACATTTTACTTTCTGTATCGCGCAGGAATAACTAATAGGGCCATCAACATGCATTTGCATGTTGCGGGTGCTATTAGGTTTTGGGGGGTTGGACGCTCGTTTTCGACACACTATTTATTACCTCTTACTGTTTAAGGGGTAATATTAGCGCGTGGAAAATGCGCGTCTAGACGGGGGCTAACGGTGCGCTCAGCCTGAGCGCACCGTACTGAATCGGCCCGTCAGCTTGCTCCTTCTCTAATCCCAACCACAATACGTCCCCTCCAAGTAACCATTCGCCCATCCCAAGCAATCTGGCAGCCCAATAATAAAAACATCCATTGGGCAAAGCCATACCACCCTGAACTTTGGGAAGCCATAATGTACTCAAATTCAATCATGCCCTTTGCTGCTTCCAAACAAATTTGGCCATTGCCCTATGCGAATCAATAAAAACCTGAGCAGGCATGTTGCAAGGGAAGTGCTGGAAGAGCTAAAGCAACTTAGGCAGTAGAGTTATCTTAAGTAAATTAATCCTATCCGCCCATGAGACTGACAAATGCTCCCAATCCGCCAAGTCCTGTTTGGTACGATGCAGCATAGGACCATCATTTTTAGAATAAAAGTCATGGAAATTTTTAGTGACTTGAATACCAAGATATTTAAAATCAGTCTCAACCCCGCGGAAGACGAATAGACAATGCGTCAAAAGGAATCTATTATCAAAAGGTAACGATTCTGATTTATCAAAATTGATCTTATACCCAGAAAGTCTTCTGAATTCCTGAAGAAGGGCTAACAGCGCAAAGCTGAACACTCTTGGCACAGTTAAATAGCTCAACATATTGTCAGCATAGACAGATATCTTATGCACATGCTCCCCCCCCCAAGGGGTATACCCCTGAAAGATGCCATTCGGGAAGGTGGTGAGTGCCGCGATCCCCAGCTGACATCAGTGCAACCGGTGCCATAAGAAACCTCTGGCCTAAGGCGCACTGTCATCGGCGCACAGCCAAAGGCGCGTGCCCTTTGTGAGTCCAGCAGGGAATTCAGTGGATTCATCTTTGCTGGCTGTCAATTGTCTTCCTCTTTGTTTAGCAAGTTGTTGTCCTTGGTTTGCATATGGACAAGAAGAGGAAGGTTCAAAATATGTCATCTTTTGCAGGGGCCACTCTCTCCAATGCAGGTCCCTTAGATTCTTATGTTGTTGCATCTATGAACCCACCAAGTGAGTCAGCGCTTGGTTTTGGAGTCATCTGAGTCATCTCCGAAAAATGTCTGAATTTTGAGCCTAGAGCCTCCTTTACAACCTTTGGATACAACTGACTATTTTGTTCATCTGTTCCAGGACCTTTACCTATGGAAGATGCTGTCCTCGGCACTACATGGGGGGGGGATAAATCTTTTTCTATTGATGATGTTGGGGTTAACTCTTCCCATGGTGATGGGTGGTATTTCCCTCTTCTTTTTCTCTGTTTCTCCTTCTAGTGTACAAAAGAAGCCTATTTCTATAACTAAGAAAAACATTTCTCTAGAAGATCTAGCCACTTCTTTGTGAGTAGTGGAAGGCACATTAGAGGGATGTGTAGTACATTTAAGTAAGTTTTCCATTGATGTTCTGCTCAGATAGAATCACATTCTTTCGTTAGCTAATCGTGCTATTCTCTTAGGATCTCTTTCTAATCAGGTTTCTGAATTTTCTTCTGTACAGGATGGTTTGATCAAAGAAAATACCTCTCTCTCTTTAAGAATAGAAAGTTTGAAAATTCCTTGAGATATACAAATTTGCATTTAGTTAATTTCCCACGATGTAATAATAGCCTCTCAAGTTGTAAAATATTTCATTGAAAATTTAAAGATTCTGCCCGAGCAAATGTCTCCTATTTATAGAGCACATTATATTTCCTCTCAGAAATGGGTATCTTCGTGATCAAGAAGATGGTATTGACTTATTGGCCCCCTCTGGCAGTTTAGATGTTTCTGTTTTGTTAGAAAACTCTCAAGTGAATAAGGTTGCTAGAGAAACCTCGATAGTTTCCTTTGCTCTAGAAATGGATAGAGATTTAGTACTGAACCTTTTTTTCAGAAATAGATGTCATCCCTTTTTGGGAGACAAGGTAAATGTTTTTCCTGATCTTTCTAATAATACATTAATGCAGTGAAAATCCTTTTTACAATTAGAGCCCCAAGTATTGGAACTAGAGGTGTCTTTATATATATATATATATATATATATATATATATGAAATTTCCATACAAATGTGTTCTGTCTAGGGAATTCATTTATTTTTTATGATTCTTCACAGCTAAAAAGGTTTCTTGATGAAAAAACGAGTCTAGAAAGAACTTGATATATTAGAATTTTTCTTTTGGAGAGTCTCTGGTAAATTAAAATATGCTTACTTGCTAATAGGTATCATCTGTCTCTCCAGTTATGGACTTTTAGTTGTGCTATGGTATATATTTCTTATTTATATAGCTTTTTTCTTTTCTTTTGTCCTTGTGGTAAATAGAAGAGCAGTAGCAGCTTGAGAACTGCCATAGGAAAAAGGAGGCAGACTCTGGCTGTTCCTTAAGTACAGTCTATTTACAGTGAAATTGAGAAAAGTGCACAGCAAAACAAATGAAGCAAGCAGTTTGCCTTGCAGTTCAGGTATCTCACAATTATTACAACACAGTGCAAAGCAAAACAAACAATGTAGGCAGCTCACCTTGACTTCAGGCAAGTCCCAATCCTAAACAATGTAGGTCTTTAACTTACAATCACTCTCAAACCGTAAATGTAGCAGGTCTTCTTATACTGTGGTCTCTGTTCTCAGGGGCCCAAATAACCCTTCTAGGTCCTGAGGTCTTATCCTCTGGTGAATGGCTCCTCCCGTGAGTCTCAACCTTATGGAGGACCAGGCGAGACAGCTGTGCCCAGTCCTTTCAGGGAGTTTCCTGTACACTCCCTCAAAGTCCTACATGACCAAACTTTCATAAATAAAAAGTTAAAAAAAACCCAAACAAACCACAAGCAATTGAGAAGCTTGAAAATGAGGTTGAGTCCTTCTCAAATAATATGCTAAGGCTCTCTTATAGTCCAAGGAATGAAAAACCCTTTCTTCTCTGTGCACATTTGGCGCTGGGAAGATAGCAGAGTACTTGCCAGGTTCTTATGGCCTGGATTGGCCACTGTTGGAAACAGGATGCTGGGCTTGATGGACCCTTGGTCTGACCCAGTATGGCATTTTCTTATTTTCTTATGTTCTTAATAGCTTGGTTAATGTGGAATGCAGACACCACTTTTGTAAGGAACTTAAGGTTAGCACACAGCCATCCTATTGTGAAAAAGCTTCAGACATAGGGGCAGATTTTATAAATTTGCGCACACGCGTACTTTTGTTCGCGCACCAGGGGTCGGCGCGCTCAAGGCTGCCAAAAACTTTGGGAAGCCATAATGGGAAGCCACACAGCCTGCCTCCGTTCTCTCCGAGGCTGCTGCAAAATCGAAGCGGCCTCGGAGGGAATTTTCCTTCACCCTCCCCCCACCTTCCCTTCCCCTACCTAACCCACCCCCCGGCCATATCTAAACCGCCCCCCTACCTCTATCACGAAAGTTACGCCTGCTCGAAGCAGGCGTAACTTTTTGCACGCCGGGCCGGCTGCCACGCTCCATGTTCCGGTCCAGGGACTGGTCCGGAGGCTGCAGCCACGCCCCTGGAACGCCCCCGGGCCGAAACCATGCCTGCAGCGCCTCCCCCGGATGACGCGCTGAACCCGTCACGCCCCCCCCCCCCCCAGGAAAGCCCCGGGACTTACGCGCGTACCCCTTTGAAAATCTGGCCCATAGTGAGTAGGAAACCAGAGCTTGCATTCACTCACTCTTCGATCCAAAGTAATGGCTAGTAGGAACACCACTTTCCAGGTGAGAAACTTTAAGTCCATCTACTTAATAGGTTCAAAAGGAGGTTTCATGGGCTGAGCTAGCATTATTTATTTATTTATGTTATTTTATTTATATTCTGCTTTTCGGCACTTCAAAGCAAATTGCGTTCAGGTTCCATAGTACTACTTTGGGGGTTTACTGACCAAAGGTCTGGGATGCCACAATTCTTTAAATAATTAGATCACCAAAGGGTGGAGAAAGATTGGAACCCCTTCCACCTGCTTATGAAATGCTGCAGTAATACTGAGATGAACTCTGACTGAAGAGGTACTAAGGCCCGAGGATAATAGAAGAATAGATACTGAAGTAAATCCCTTGGGCCACAGGAGAATGGATCCAGACAGCTGGTTTCACACCAAGTTGAGAACCTCTTCCACTTGAAGTTGTAGGACCTTCTAGCTGAAGGCTTTCTCATCCAAAAAAACCCATGTCTTCCACTTCCTTTAAAAGGAAAAAGAGGAGACTATTGCACATTCAACATCTAAGCCATGAAGGCCGGGAATGTCAGATTCCTTAATCAGTCACCATCTCCTTAACTTTATCACCAAACAAACTGTCCCCCATGCATGATCAGCTCACATCAGCCAGTGGTCACTGCTGAACGTCTGGCTGCAGTATTGAAAGATTCATAGATGGCTTGGCTAAGATACTTCTCACATTCCTTCATTTTTTCACTGCCTAAAGAATGTCTGCCTGCTCTGGGTCTGTTGAGTCTACAAGGGCTTTAAGTTCTAAACACATTAATGCAGATACTGCACCATATTGAGTTGGTGAGCCACAATCCTGGCACTCAACGTAGAACTCTGGAAGACTTTTTTGCCAAACAAGTTCAATAACTTAGAATCTTTTCCTGAGGGCATGTCTGAAGACGCCCATTTTCAGGTTCTTATTCTTCCTAACATTGATGTCTAGGATATTAGCCAACTTATCCAAGAGTCTGGAGTAACAGAGATTCTCTAAGGTGAACAGTACACACATCTACCACAAATTCTAATTTCTGAAACTAGACAAAATAAGGATTTCAAGACATGTTCTCTTATCCATATTCCCCCTTGAAATGAATCCAAATATATGGAACTACAGAATCTTTTATTAATAATGTTCTAGTCAATGGGGCATCTGGGTAAAACAGAGAAACTTGATGACAGAAAAGGACTGTACAGCTCATCCAATATGCTCAACTAATTTAGCTTTGCAATTCCCATCACTCCCTCAGAGTTCCTCTATGTTTATCCCATGGTTTCTTGAATTCAGAAAATCTTTTTGTCTTTACCACATCCACTATGAGGCTGTTCCATGCAGTCATTACCCTCTCCCTTAATCCCTCATTTTAAAGCCTCCTTTCTGTTGAAAGAGGCTCGCCTCCTGTGCACACAAACCTTGGAGTTATTTAAATGTCTCTATCATATCTCTCCTATCTTGCCTTTCCTCTAGGGCAGCGCTTCTCAACTGGTGTGACACGACACACCAGTGTGTCGCCAAGCACCGGCAGGTGTGTCGCATGCTCCCGGTCTCTCTCGCTGCTCTTCCTTCCCTGCTGCCATTGCAGCCGGGCTATCAGCACGTTCAAGCCCAGTGGGAATGGCAGCGGTGCTAGAAGAAGCTGTGGCACCTGTGGCTGGCCTTTTCTACTCGTGCCTGCCCCCCTTCCCCCCGTGACCCAGAACAGGAAATGATACACAGTGCGGTGCGCGGGAAGGAGAAAAAGCCGTGCCGCGTGTAAAAGTAGCAGCAGCGGCAGCAGCAGCGGCCTCCAAGCAATCGAAACAGCCGATAATCGAGAAAGGAAACAGCAGCATGAGCCTCCCACGGCCGATGGGATTCTTATTTCTTGGCCTGCGGGGGCTGGAGGAGGAGGCTGCTGCAGCTAACATTTGTGCTGGGGGGGGGGGAAGAGGAAGTGAGTGAGAGAAAGAGAGAGAAGCAGGCAGCCAGCCTGTGGGTAAGTGAGAGAATGTGTGTGTGATTGAGAGCCTGTGTGTAAGTGAGAGAATGTATTTGATTGAGAGCATGTGTGTGATTGAGAGAAACTGGTCAGAGAGCTGATATGTGTGTACATGTGAGAGACAGTGAAAGTGACTGCTCAGGGAGATGACCTGTGTGTATGTGAGAGTGTGAGACATTGGTAAGGGAGGTGACTGGCATGTGAGTGTGTGTGTGTGTGTGTGTGTGTGTGTGTGTGTGAGAGAGAGAGAGAGAGAAAGAGAGAGAGAGAAAAAAAGCATGGAAGTGAGAAATCTGGGTATGTGAGAAAGCATGGGAGTAAGAAGCCTGGTGTTGTGGGGGTGTTTGTGAAAGAAAGCATGGGAGTGAGAAGCCTGATTATGTGAGAGAGAGAGCATGGGAGTGGGA
Organism: Rhinatrema bivittatum; assembly: GCF_901001135.1. NCBI lineage: Eukaryota > Metazoa > Chordata > Amphibia > Gymnophiona > Rhinatrematidae > Rhinatrema > Rhinatrema bivittatum. The sequence continues at coordinate 19,569,590 of NC_042618.1, read as the reverse complement.
AGCCTGTGTGTGCATGCATGAGAGAGAGACTGGTTGGTAAGGTGATGGTGTGTGTGAGAGAAAGAGACTGGTGTGTGTGAATGTGAGAGAAAGAATGTGATTCAGGGAATGAGAAGCCTGTGCACGTGGAAAGCGAGCATGGAAATGAGAGAGACTGGTGTGTGTGTGACAGAGAGAAAGTGATTATGGGAATGAGAAGCCTGTGCATGTGAAGAGAGTGAGCATGGGAGTGAGAAACCTGGGTGTGTGTGAGAGACAGCATGGGAGTAAGAAGCCTGTTTATCTGAAAGAGGACATGGGAGTGGGAAGCTTGTGTGTGTGAGTGTGTATGCATGAGAGAGATCAGGTAACTGGTGTGTGTTTGTGTGTGTGTGAGAGAAAGAAAGTGATTATGGGAATGAGAAGCCTATGCATGTGGAGAGAACAAGCATGGGAGTGAGAGACTGGTGAGTGTTTGTGTGTGTGAGACAGAGAAAGTGATTATGAGAGTGAGAAGCCCATATATGTAAGTAGAACACGGGAATGGGAAACCCGTGTGTGTGTATGGTATGAGAGAAACTGTTCAGGAAGGTGACTGGTGTGTGTGCAAAGACTGTTTGGGAGATGATTGATGTGTGAGAGACAGAAACTGGTCATGGGAGCATGACTGGTATGGTGTGTGTGTGTGAGAGACATAAGCCCTAAGGAAGAGGACCATGAGAATAGAGCTTAGCCACTACTGCTGCTTCTGATGTGTGCTACAGCCTGCATGGAAGAGGAGTAGGAGAGCTGCTGGAGGGGGTAAGTAAAGGTGGCTTTTTAAGTTTATTTTTCTTGATTGACTGCCATTTTAATTATTTAATATTATGTGATGTGTCTGCTTTTTTAAAATATTTTATTGGTGTTTGAAGAATTTTTAATAGTTTTTATAAGTTTTTAATTGTTGGATGCTATTCTGTTCATAGCTGTTTTGAAAAATGTATTCTGCTTATTAGTATAGTTTAACAATTATTTTTGTGTGGGGATCTATAGCTGCTTGCTAGTTCTGTTTTCCTAATAAGAGGTGTATTAGTTTTTAGGGCCTGATTTAATATTTGTAGTGTTGCCTTTTCATAGATAGGGTTGCTCCTGTTTGAGTGTATTCCATAATACAGATATAACTGTGTGCGGATTAGTTTATGTGCATTACTACAGATTCTGGGAGTATGTTAGGTCAGTTCTGTGTCTGTTACCGAGATATTTTACTAGCATGTAAGCGTTTGTATCGTTCTTATTTGTTGTGTTTTCTCAAGAGGACATGCATTGGTGGTAAATTGCTGTATTTTCATAAGTAGGGCTATTGAGCCTGGAAGTAGAAGGAGTTTGAGTTGCTGTTACTGAGATGACACCAGAACCAGAATATTTTTTTGTAGGGTGAGTTGTATGGGGAATGTCATAATTCTGCTTTACATCCATTATTGTGGGCCAGGAGGGTTCCCGTGGATGCAAACTGTACTTTTACATCTACCCCGTGACGATCATGGGTCAGTGTGTCATGCATGTGAGAACCATCTGTTAGGTGTTTCCCGACAGAAAAAAGGTTGAGAACCACTGCTCTAGGGTACACATATTTAGTCTTTGTCTATCTCCATATGCTTTAGAATGAAGACCACTGACCATTTTAGTAGCCTCCCTCTGGACCAACTCCATCCTGTTTATATCCTTTTGAAGGTGCGGGCTCCAGAATTATACACAGTATTCCAAGTGAGGTCTCACCAGGGAACTATACAGGGGTATTTTACAGAGGGAAAAGTTGTCATCCATCCATGAAACCATTATTCACTGTAGAACCATGACCATGACTCAGTCTATGGCCCACCCTCTCTTTTCCTTGTGATTACAGAACAAAAAGGTATCTTAGCATTGTCTGTCTACTCTAAAGCTGCAAGTAATGCGAATACTAAGAGGTAAGGGGGATATTCCTTGTGACCCTTCTAACATGCCTTTTGATCACTTATCTAGAGCTAAAAGGACTTCATAACACTTCAGCTCTTGCTGGAAATGAGCATTCAGACTTCAAACAAGGGAACACAAGCCCTTTGCTTCCTGGGTTTGCAGGATGCTATTTTTCACCCACTGTTCTTAATGGATTGCAAATAAAAAATACACAACCCAATGGGGAAATGTGATAAAAATAAAAAAATCCCACACCCTGAAAATACTTCTGTAACCACATGGTCAAGTGCAGCTTGAAGATAAGTTAGAGTTTTTCAAGTGTACTAATAGGCGGGCAACATTCCTTGTAATGACACGGCAGCCAACACACCGACCATACACAACAGCAGAAATCAAAAAGTACTTGGGCAAGAATTGGTGACCCATGGCACAGTTGACTCCATGCCCTCCTCTTCTTAGTAGTCTCTCTATGTCACACCCATACACTGAGAGTGAGAGCATGGATGTGGGTGTCTTCATGTCAGAAAGACACCCACACACACCCTCTCTCAGATACAAAATGGGTGTCTAAGAGTGTGTGTAGATGTTTATGTATGCGAGACTATGTACCGAATATACTTGTGTATAAGTGAAAAAATTTTACCCAAAACTGGTCCTTAAAATTGCAGTCATCTTATCCACGGGTCAATCCACATGATGCTGATACTGGAATTCAAGATGCATGATTGAATCGCTCACATGCTCCTCCTCCCAATCCCTTAACTTACCCGCTGCTATGAGGACAATGATGACACTTGCAGCTGTGCAGGCTCGTCCTCCTTCCTCCCAAGCCAGGGTCTGATTGGCGCACTTAGAACCACGTGGTTCAAAGCATGCCACTGGGACACCATGGGGGAGTAGATAGGACACACCTGAGCAACTGCAAGTTTGTCATTGTCCTCATAGCAGCAGCGAATAAAGAATCATTTCAGTATGAATAGCACTGGTAATATGGATGATATAGAAACATAGAAACATAGAAATGACGGCAGAAGAAGACCAAATGGCCCATCCAGTCTGCCCAGCAAGCTTCACACATTTTTTTTTCTCATACTTATCTGTTTCTCTTAGCTCTTTGGTTCTATTTCCCTTCCACCCCCACCATTAATGTAGAGAGCAGTGATGGAGCTGCATCCAAGTGAAATATCAAGCTTGATTAGTTAGGGGTAGTAACCGCCGCAATAAGCAAGCTACACCCATGCTTATTTGTTTTACCCAGACTATGTTATTCAGCCCTTATTGGTTGATTTTCTTCTCCCCTGCCGTTGAAGCAGAGAGCTATGCTGGATATGCGTGAAGTATCAGTGCCTATGATATTTCATATGCCTGGCAATCACACTCTAGATGTCATTGGTGAGAAGACCATACTTGTAAAAATCAACTGGTCATGAAAAGACCCAGTTCACGATGGTCCTGTCTTGCCTGGCAGATGACAAAAAACTGCGTCCGGTGGTAAATATTCAAGTGGAAAATGATGCTGAAGAACCTAAACTTTTCAGCAGGCATAACTGTTTGGGTTCATCCTAAAGGCTGAATGGATGCGGAGGGAATGAAATTGTAGCTGTGCATTGTGGGGGGTAGGTAACCAGATACAGGGCTAAGAAAACGACCGTCACTGTTGGTGTGGGATATGTTCCACGCTCATATAACAGAGGATGTGAAGGACGATGCAAAGAAAATGGCGATCACATTAGCAGTGATTCCAGAAGGTCTGGCATCAATGCTTCAGCCGTTAGACGTCTGTCTCAACAAGCCTTTCAAGGACCGATTGCAACATAATTGGCACCAATGGATGTGTTCTGGTTAAGCAATATTAACAAAAGGAGGGAACCTAACTAAACCGGACTTTGATTTGGTAGCGAAATGGATAAAGGATGTCTGGGAATCAATTCCACCAGAAATGGTCAAGAAGTCATTCCTGAAATGCAGCATTAACGTTGCTAGGGATGGATCAGAAGATGACGCCATCTATGAAGACAAAGATGAATCAACATCAGATAATATTTCAACAGATGAAGACAACGTTTACACCAATGACATCACCAATGAACAGTTCCACCATTTATTCGGACATTCTGATGATGAAGAATCAGACTTGGAAGGATTTGAGTAAAAGAGAAGGATTCAAACAGCAGGGAAAACCATGGGGGAGGGAGGCAAGGGAGGCAAGGATTCACACTGCAGGGACATTTTCTTAAGCTGTTTAAATGATAATGTTTCTTATGAGACACTTTATTCTGCTTTTAAAAAATAAATAAAAACAATTTTCTTACGTTATCTGCTTGTTTCTTAGTAAGATTTCACCATTTCATTAGCCCCCTAGGTTTTACCCTCGACTTATCCACTGGTGACAGATAATTCTTGAATTTGGGGCCCCAAAAAAATTTCCCTTGACTTATACATGAGATTGACTTATACAAGAGTATTTACGGAATGTGTTTGAAACTGACTGGCAATGTGGTTGTCACATTACTTGGCAAAAATGGTTCAAGAGCTCAATGGTTGGCAAGAGACTTTAATACCAGAGCATGAATCCAAGATATATATGAGAGATGTAACTAGACTTGGGACATATGGCAACCGATTGCATGGATGGAAGAGGGCCTGAAGCTCTGTTTGCTTACCCCTGGTGTAGGGTGTGTTCTATTACTTAGTTATTTAGTAAAAATGTGAAATCTTTGTTAAAGATTGGCTCTTGATGTACCTCTGAAGGGTGAGTTTGGCGTGCTTTTGGGAATTGTTGAAACACATCCTGCAGGGAAAGTGCAAAAGGGAGTCGGACTGATACCACATGGGCCGATTTTGAAGAAAATCCCCCAGGCTGATATCTTCCTATACAGCCGTGCTGCAGCTGCGGAGACAAGAACTAAAAGAGAAGTCTAGGCCCATGGATGGAGCCGCGGCTGCAGCTGCAGGAAAAGAAAAACAATTTAAAACAAAACCAGAAATGAGCGGAGAGCCTTGGTGGAGGCTCCCGCTCTGCCAGAACAATTGCTGTTAAATGGCAGCGGCTCCGTGGGAAAGGGGCCTTGCAATCCACACCGGTCACGTGACTGGCCTGACCGCCCCGGAGCCCCGATAGGCTAATCCACTCCTGATTCAGAGAACGTATTATTCTAACTCTTACTACAAGTTCTAGGCATATGATTCAAATAATTCAAAAGTAGGTCATTAAAGGGCAAATTTTTAAAACCCTACATGCCGCAGCCAATCTGGGAGATTCGCATGTGACTGGGGTACGTGCAGGCTGCGCAGATTTTAAGAGGCCCATAGCCATGCGAATATCTTCTGGTGCGCGGAAAAAGAAGGTTTGGTGGGAAAGGGGCGGGGCATGGGAGGACAGAGACAGCGCCATCAAGTCAGTGTTGCGCACAAGCGTGCGCCAGGAGTCGCGTAACTTGCTGCTGCTATGGACTGCGGGTAAGTATTAAAACAAAAAAACTAGGGACGTCAGCGGGGTTTTAGGGGTCGGGGCTAGTAGGGTAAAAGTGAGGCAGGTTAAGTAGGGGGTTTAGGAAGTACCCTCCCAGTCTGCTCCTTTACAGGGGCGAACTGGGAGGGAACAGGGAAATAGGCCCTAATGCATCGCAGCATACACTATTAAAATTACCTCACTTATGCGTGCAAGACGGCATTCGCGCGCACATGCACGCGTCGAAATAAAATTGTGCGTGCGGGTAGTAGATTTTATAATATGCTCGCATAGACATGCAGATGTTATAAAATCGATGCACCCATGTGCGCGCGCGCCAACAAAAGCGCACGACTCTAAAAATCTACCTTTAAATGTTTGTACGTAGGGGTCCGAAGGTTCCGGGGGTTTTCCATCTGGACTGGTTTTTCACCACCAAAACATCTGTCGCCATTTGCAGATGCAGACCAGTTGGATAATGGTGTTTCATGGGCAGAGCATGTGCGATTGAATAAACGTACGTTTAGAGCAGAACCGCGTGGGGCAACGCTCAGAGAATACGTTAAACTGCAAATAGATCCACGTGGACTGTGCAAACAGAAAGTGCCAAAGCTATTTTTGGATGATGAAGAATGTGTTAATATGTGAACATCCTTCGTAGACTTCCTGAAAACCAGATCTGTTTGCTGCCTTCAATGAGAACCCCCGGCTTATAATCAATGCACTTAAGAAGTGCATCGGCCATGGATGTTAGCACAGCCCTAGCACAGGGTAAGGGTTTTCGAAAGAGGAAAAGACTTTCAGAACAGCTGCGCTGTGAACGCTGAATTCAACAGACGCACAAACCTCATCCTGCAGGAAATCTGTGATGTACGAGAGGCGTTCGGAATGACACAGAAATCACTTTACTCCAGCGTGTGGGACATGTTCTAGGGAATTATATTATTTCAGCACATCTTGTATTCTGGGAAAATGTTTACCCTCTGAGCAGAGTCTGTCGACTTCTTTACAGTAAGTGATTTCATACAATTTTTCAGTGCATCAACCTGGGCTGGTTATTGCATTTTTTCTTTTAAACCTGATTTTCATTTCCGTAACATACAACAAAGCTTGCTGCTTCCTGGAGCTGTGGTAGCATTGGTTAGAGCAAGTACATTGTTTCACTTTCTGCCTCCTTCTATAATGTGACACTGTTAATTTATCTTTCAGGGCAGTTATTGGCTCTTTAACTACGTTATTGATTTTGTCTCTTGCTTTCTGACAAGTGTTCGTGATCATTTAATAGATTGGTCTTCTGGAGCAGGCTAAGCACTACAATGTGATTCTTGGGAAGATTTATAGGAGGCTGACGGCATCCTTGGGGGTTGGGTTGGGGTTCAGCCCAACAGTTTCCTACTGCCTCTTTGGGTTTCCTGTTCAATCAGCAGCTAATCCTCATTGGACTATGATGCCATGAGCCTTCATTTGCAACTGCTGAGAGTCCTCTACTCTAGTACAGCCAGCGTAGTGATAACCTTTGGCCAGAGGCTGCAGCTCCCTCCAGAACCCTGAATTTGACCAGCAGATGTTACTAGTGGGTGGTAACTGGGTTCTGTCTCCCTCCCCCAGAGCTATGCACACTACCTCCATCTGTCCTCGGCCTCAGCTGGCCTGTAGAGAAGAAGCTCAGCTCAGGCATTGAATCTGGAGCACCCAGCACTGCCAGTAAGCCTTCGGGGAAAGCCCACTTATTGGCAATAAATCCAGACAGCAGCTAGTGCAATTCTTCTGAAACTGAATGCCCCTCTTCTAGTGTGCAGGAGGCTAGGCTTGTACAATAGGAACAAGGAGTAAAAACCTTCTAGTGAGCTCCTTTTTGATGCAAAAAAAAAATTAAAACATATCCAGGGCTATAATCTTTACCTCTTATTTGTCGTGCAACATGAGAAACCCATATGCCATATGATACAATGATAAACATTGTAGCCTGCATACATCTGAGGTCATGTGCACCAGGAAAGATGCTGAAATGCTGTTTTAATTATTGAAAGCTTGTTGGAAGACTTGGAAGGTCTGTATTTTAGCACAATTTATACCCAAAACTTGAGATCATAATCTTAACATTGGTAAGAGAGAAAGATAATCCCACTGAATAAAAAAAGCTCAAAGAAGAATGATGTATAGTTTGGTTATTCATAGAATCAACAATAAGCATCCTTATTGTACTAAAAAGTATGTGAACCCTTCATTCAGTAACTGGTGACAGCTCTGTCAATCAATATCTCACATCGCCCTTGAGGAATTTGGGCCCATTCTTCCACACAGAAATGTTTCTACTCTTGTGGTATTTGAGGACTTACTTACATGGACAGCTCGCTTCAGCTCTTGCACAACATTTCATAGGGTTTAGGTTGGGATTGTGACTCTTCTTCTTCACTCATTCTGTACTGGATTGACTTGAATGTTTAGGGTTGTTGCATTGCCTTATGGCCTACTCTTGGCTCAGCCTGATGGACAGCCTGACTTTCTGCTCTACTCTAGAATTTTCTGATATAAAGCAGAATTCATGGTTCTAAAAATGTTGACAAGCTGTCCAGATCCTGATGCAGGTCAGTAGCTCCACACCATGGTCTCTCTACCACTGTGATTGACAGTCAAGATGAGTTGCTTGCCTTGGAAGGCAGTATTTGTTTTTTGCCAACCAGAACATTTTGTTATTGTGATTGAAAAGTTCAAATGTTGATTCATCCATCCAGAGAACATTATCCCAGAAGTCATGTGGTTAATCCAGATGGTCTTTAGTGAACCAGAGGTAGGCAACAATGTTCGTTTTAGAGATCAGTGGGTTCTTCCTACCTAGCCTCTTATGAATACTATTCCCATTCATTTTTTCTTGATTGTTGATGCATGAACCCTTACCTCAGATGCAGAAAAAGAGACCTGCAGATCTTTAGATGACAGATGTTAGTCTAGGGTTCTTTGTGACTTTGTGGCTGATTTTACAGTTGGCTCTTGGGGCAATCTTGGCAGGATGACCACTATTTGGGTACTGTTACTTTAGTCTTCTTTGTAGATAGATGTCTGACAGTGGGTAGATGAAGCCTCAAAAGTTTGGAAATGGTCTTGTAATCCCATCCAGGCAGATAAGCATCAACTATTCTATTTTGTAGGTCCTCTGAAATTTCTTTCGGTCGTGGGATGATGAGTTCCACTAACTTTCATAGTGAAGACCAAATGCAAAACCTTTTGGCCATTACTATAGGACAGGATGCTCACATTGAATCATACAAATTTACTCTGCAGTGTTGAGTACTTGTCATCCAATTATTTAAGTGCCTAATTGTAATTAGCCAATTAGTTTTGCTAAGGAAACTAGGGGCTCACTTACCCATTGCCGCTGTGTCAAAAGATCGCGTGCCAGCAGGCTGCCGGCGTGTGCAACTTGTGTCTGCCTGGAAGCAGGCGCAAAAGGTAAAATAAAAATTTTTGGGGGGTTAGAGTAGGGCTGGGGGGGAAAGGTTAGGGGAAGGGGTGGTCAGGTTAGGGGGGAGGGAATGGGGGGAGGGAACAGGGGAAGGCAGCGGGGCACGCTCAAGGTGCATAACTGTGCACCCCCTTGCATGCGCCGACCCCTGATTTTATAATATGCACGCGCATGTTATAAAATCAGGTGTACGTGTGCGCACGCGCGCTTCTTTTAAAATCTATCCCTAAATGCGCAACAACATACTGTGGCCTGCAAAAAAGAATGCATCTCCCATGCAGGCTACTTCCAGTGCTGGTTTTTGGCCATCCACTAAGTGTCACTATATTGACTCAATATTTCCTTACCTCAAGCCAAAGCCAGAGCCAGTAGTAGAATATAAACAGGATGGAGTCGGTCCAAAGGGTGGCTACTAAAAGGGTGAGTGGTCTTCATTCTAAAGCATATGGGGATAGACTTAAAAATCTAAACATGTACTCCCTAGAGGAAAGGCGAGATAGGGGAGGTATGACAGAGACATTCAAATATCTCAAAGGTTTCCACACACAGGAGGTGAGCATTTTCAATGGAAAGGAGGCTCTAAAATGAGGGGCCTTGAGATGAGGGTGAAAGAGGTTAGACTCGGGAGTAATCTTAGGAAATATTTCTTTACAGAGAGGGTGGTGGATGTGTGGAACAGCCTCCCAGTGGAAGTAGTGGAGACTAAAACAGTATCTGAATTCAAGAAAGCATGAGACAGGGGATCTCTAAGGAAGAGATGAGAATTATGATGCTAAATTAATTGAACGGATAGGCAGACTGGATGGGCCATTTGGTCTTTTTCTGCCTTCATGTTTTTATGTTTCTAATCCAGGCCTTCCAGCTTGGCAGTGTTGATCATTAAGCAACAGACCATAGGGCTTACTCCAATGAACTTCTTTCTAACATAACAGATGGTTTATATGTTTTGTACACACACCATATGTGAACATTCAAGTTTTCTATTAATGTAGCTGTGTTTAAAAAAAGGTTTGGACAAGTTTCTGGAGGTAATGTCCATTAACCATTGCTAAAGTAGAGTTACATAAATCCACTGCTTATTCTTGGGATAAGCAAGTTTGGAATCTCTCTACCCCTTGGGATCCTGCCAGGTCCTTGTGGTCTGGCTTGGCCACTGTTGGAAACAGGATCCTTGGCTTTATGGACTTTTGGTCTGACTCAGTATGGCAAGTCTTATGCTTTTATGTTCTTATTTTCCAGCTTCCTTACTGAATGTCACATAAACCTTCCCTGTATACCATGCTTTCCATGACCAGAGCACAATATTTACAGCTCAGCCGGTGATGAATCAGTCAAACATAACATAAGCTCCAACAAGCTAAAATCTTGCAAGTATCAAAAACCAAAATAACGGGCGTTCCATATTTGGTGGTGGGGACAAAAAGGGAGAGACTGACTTAAAGCTCTGATCTCTTGTTGTTACCAATCAGCTCGCTATACACAAGAGATCAGAGGGAGTGAGAATGACTCTTTGAGAAGAGAGATTAACTTTCATATATTTACTTTATATGAGGATCAATACAATGCGCCTTTACCAGGAACAACATGAAAGAAAGATGCTAGCTGGTGGAGTGACCAGAGGGGTACTCCAGGGCTCTGTGCTTGGAAAGGTTCTTTGCAAGATGACTACTATTTTATTTTCTTGATATACTGTAATTCTATTAGTATTATCAAAGCGGTTAAACAAATAACAGCAGAACTTACCCCATCAGAAAAGTAAACATAAAATACAAAAAGAACATGCATACATCAAAATATCATAAAATCAAAACTAAAACAAAACATAACTTATAGCTAATATGTATGAATAAAATTATCAATAAAATTGAAAACAAATAGTATAAAACTGAGCAAAATTATATGCCTAGGTATATCAGAGAAAATCAGTTTTAAAATGACCAGAATAATATAGCCATACTAACCATATGGAAGGTGACAATGTACCCTGCTTTCTAGCCCCTACTGTAAATGTGCAAACTAGAGATGGGTATTCAGGAGAAACAAAATAGGAAATTAGACATTTCATTTTGTTCTCAAAGCGAAATGATTGAAAATCTGATGAAATTTCATTGGTTTTCATATTTCATTCCTTGCACAAATAGTCAGGCGTTGTTAGTGATAGTGCAGAGGGATTCCAGGGGGGCAATATGTTGGTTTGCAGATGATACAAAAATCCATAACAAAAAAGAACTAAAAACATGGATGTTCACCAAAGCCTACAAAACACCCAATGACTCTCTTTCACTTCTGCCCCCTACCTGCTCTATGTAACCATGTGGAACCAATGTAAGCATGTAATATAACATGTATAGCTCGACATCCAAACTACTTTTATAACGCCAATAATAACTATGTTAACTCTCGCACGAATCTTTTGAACACTCTGTTAACATCAAAACTTTGTAAACCGGGTTGTGATGGCATAACCGAACAACGGTATATAAAACTCGATAAATAAATAAAATAAATAAATGAAGTATGGGAGTTTCTGTGCTTATCTACCCCAAGCAATAGAAAACCAGAGAGGAAGACAACTGGACAGATGACCTGTGATGCAATGTAATCTTTTGCAGATGTTTAGACAACTCTGGAAAGAAAAAAAAAATAGCAAAGCTTACTCTGCTTTTCCGTGTTTGGTAAACTAGAATTTGTGTCACTTTGCAAACTGCTGTGTTCCAGAGCTCTTGCAATCTGTCACTAGCTGGCAAAGTGCAGAGAACTAACAACCTGATGGTCGTAAGCCAACCAGGAGCTGGGCAGAAGGAAAACTAGTTTATAGCTACCCAGAGTCAAAAAAACATTCGTTATCTGCAGCCAATTATGCAGCAATGAAAAAAACTTCCTGGCTTAGACTGTACTTCTATCACCATACCGGCAATGCATTTTCGCTCTAAGAACACTCCTATTTTAATTTAGTATTTGTATGTGCGCCAGCTTCCACTGAGAGAATGATCCATCATTTCCCCACTCTGAATAATCCATCGACTGAGGATGGTCCTCAATTTGTCATCCTCCCCCCGTTAGTTGTTTTATGCACTCTGTCTGGCACAGGTTCAGCCGTTGCTTGGTGCGTAGGTGCAACTCAGAACAGGGTCTGGCTCTCCCTCACCTGCTGCCTCCTCAGCACTTCAGCCCCTGCCACCAGGAGGAACAGGAGCCAAACCTGGGAACAGAACCCCCCCCCCCCCATCATCACCTGATGATGGGGGGGGGGTTCTGTACATGTACAGTACCCCCCCCCCCCCATGTACAGAGATTCCACATGACCTGTACAATCTGTGGCTCTCGAGGACTCTGGTCCTCGAGAGCCACAGATTGTACAGGTCATGTGGAATCTCTCTTCTTTCTTAGGCATCGGTGATACTGCATCATGATGATAACCTGGGGGGAAAAACAAAAAAAAAACAAAAAAAACTGTCAAACAAGGGGACAATATAGACTAAAATGGGAAATAATATAAAAGTGAATTAAGAAACTAAATCAATAGGACTTTCAAAAACTTTTAACAAAACCATCTAATGTAAAAACTCTGTAAAAAAAAATAAAAATTAAATTCCAAACTTGTAAAACAGCAAACTGATGATAAATATCTATATTTTTAAATTTTAAGTTTGCTGATTTCTAAGAGGTTGGGGATTTGTATTTGATGGCATTTTTTGTTTCTCTGAAGAGCTTTTACATTAAACGGTTTGTTAAGCGTTTTTGAGAGTGACTTTTTATATTTTATAGTTTGTTTACCAGTTTACTCTATCTTGTCCCCATGAAGTCAGTCTTTTTTTTTTCTGGTTATTGTCTTTGTTTTGTTTTGTTTTTTGCCTTTACCTACAGTTTATTCCATTTTGCCTCTCCTGTGGTTTATCAGTAGTTCTGTATCATGAGGACTCCTTCAGCCCTGAGAATACTTTAGTGGTTTCTGACCCAGGAATTTCTACATCCATCAGAATTAATGTGGAAGGAATTTTGAGCACCGTCCAACATAGGAAAGTCTCCTCTCTTCCTGACAACTCAACATCAGGTTGAGTGTTTCAAGTAGGAGGCTGAATACAAAGAAAGGAAGCCAACCAGATGGCGGGAGGGGAACTCCCAGGAATTCTGGGTGGGGACCAGTGGAAACCTTTAGACAGTGAGTAGTTTATGTCGGTTTTGAGAAGAATGGCCATTGACTCATCACTCTGTTGCCGATGTTTGTTTGCTTGGGCATTTTTTACTTTCCTTTTATAATGGGTTAGCATAATGATTCCACCCAAACTGAAACAATTTACAACAGTTGGCTCTGTTCCGACATGCCCACTTAGTAACTAATTTTACAATGTCACATTAATAACGCAAGAATTATTCAGGGCTTAATTTGTAGACAGAAAGAAAGTGGTCGCCACATCTGAAAAAGGATATAGCTGCACTGGAGAAAGTGCAGAGAAGGGCGACTAAAATGGTATGGGACATGGAACGGCTCCCCTATGAGGAAAAACTAAAGAGGTTAGGGCTGTTCAGCTTGGAGAAGAGATGGCTGAGGGGGGATATGATAGAGGTCTACAAAATCATGAAAGGACTTCAACAAGTTATAGTAAATCAGATATTTATTCTCTCAGATAACAGAAGGACCAGGAGGCACTCCTTGAAATTAGCAAGTAGCTCATTTAAAACAAATAGAAGAACCTTCTTTTTCACTCAGTGCATAGTTAAGACTGGAGTATGACCTATGTAAGACGACAGTGGCCAAATTGCATGGGCTCTTCTGGTGGGAGTGTGGCACTATCAAGCTTTAGTGAGGATTGAAGGGATGGTGGCCATGCAATATTTTGATTGACCGAGCGGCTCTCTCATGCTCTCTCCTAGAGGCATCTGTCTATTTTTCCCATGAGGTCAATGAGCACCTTTAGCGAGGTGAGAAGCTCCCAGGTGACAAGCTCATCCTTAATCTTAGGAGCTAGGCCTTCCATAAAATAGCGAGCATGCTGTTTCCCTGCCAATTTAGCTTGGAGACCAGAGTCCTGAATTCTGAGGCGCACTCTACTAAAGAACCCTTTATGCAGCTGAAGTAGGTCCGAGGCCATTGATGTAGCCCAACCTGGTTCCTTGAACATGGTGTGGAATTGCTGTGTAAATTGCTGGAGATCCAGGAGGATAGGATCCCCTTTCTTCCAGAGGGGGGAGGCCCAGGCAAGTGCTGTTCCTTTTAGCAGTGAGAGAATATAATGGGTTTGGTTTGGTCATCTGGAAATAATGGGCCCTGCAACTGAAAGTGCATATGGCACTAATTAAAAAAATCCCCAGCATTTCTTGAGATCCCTGGCATAATGGGGTGGCACTGGTAACTGTGGTATGGGTTGACTGGGTACTGGGGACAGCACTGGTACTAACCTGGCTGAGGCAGAATGGCAGGTACTGTCAGGGTGTCCAGTTGCGTGGCAAGACGATTCACAGCTGCAGCCAGGGCCTCCAAGGCAGCCTATTGCTCCTGGGATAGCCTGCAGCACTGTTGAGTCCACCGGATCAATGGCCTCAGGAATCTGTTGCATCCATGGACCCTTAGGCCGAGGTGGGATTGACGCAATCTGCAGAGAGGAGTCCTGTAGGTCTCCACCATTGGCAGGCGGACCCAGATGAGGTAGAGGACCAACTAGAGATTCGCCTTTACCAGCCTTCATTCCTCTTGGGTTGAGCCTTTGGTTGCCTGGGGCAACAGGTCTTAGGTAGGGGCATCTGCTGATGGTGGAGAGATCCGTCGAGGTTCCTGGGTTGGAGCAGGTGAGACGTATCCAGTGGCAGGCAAAGGTCAGTGACAGGCAGTGACCAAAAATATCCAGAAGCAGGCAGTGGTCAGTGGCAGGCAGTGATCAAGAACATCCAGGAATCAGGCCAAGGACTATACCAAGTATCTGTCCAAAAGTAAAGGCAGGACAGATAGACAGGGCAGGAAGGCAAGGAGCGGAACAGGAGAGTAGGCAAGGAAAACAAACTGAAGAACTGAAGATAAGGAACACAGGAATCTGAGAACTGAAAATGAGAACATAGGAACTAGAGAACTGAAGACGAGGAACACTGGATCAAGGCACACTACTGACAAGTAGGGAGACCTGTTGCCAAGGCATCACGGGACTAGAGTGTTGCCTTTTTATAGGGCTTTAGTGTAAACATCATTGATAGAGGCCGTGGGGGTCTTTCTTGATCATGTCCTTTTAAATGGGGAGAAGCACTAGGCGCGCCACGCAGGAGTCTTCAACAGCATCTCACCACATCGTGGAATGGCAGACCGCTTGGGAGGAATTGTTGGCATCCTGCTGCAGGTGCTGACTGGCCCGGAGGTGAGAGCGGCAGTCCATGGGGCAGGCTGCGGACCACCGATCGTAACACCAGTATCACCCCCTTCCCATGGGGGTTCCATTACCAGTTGACAGAACAGTTCTTGCAGAGAATCCAGGATCTCCCTGCTTCTAGAAGAAACTGCAGTTAGGATGTCCCAATCAACATCTGGAAGATTAAAATCCCTTAGCAGCAGCACCTCCCCTTTCACAGCAATCCTGCGAATATCCTCTATTAAATCTCTATCCATCTCCTCTGTCTGTGATGGAGGTCTGTATATTACACCAATATAAATAGATGTTCCATTCCCTCTTTCTAGAATTCCCTACAGTGACGCCTTCTTACCTCATAAGCCCACCAATGCTGTTGCTTTGATACTGTTCTTTATACATTATGCCACTGCTCCTCCTTTCCTCCTTGAATAGATTGTAGCCGGGTATAATTATATCCCAGTCATGGTTTTCCATGTACCATATCTCTTCTATATCTTCCATGACTGCTTCTAGACTTGGGATTTTATTCCCCATACTATGAACATTAGTGTACATAGCTTTCCAAATATTGCCTTTTTTCCAATATTTCCCATTTCTATATGAGTATTTAATGTTTTACATACCTTGGGGTTTTGTTCACCCATCTCCGATGATTCTAGTTTAAAGCCCTCCTCAGTAGGATTTGCCATTATGTGTTGAAAGATGCTGTGGCCCTTTTTTGACAAGTGGATCCCCTCTCTGTTCAGCAATCCTTGAAATATCATCCCATGGGAGGAAGTGACGTCACTGCCCATGATAGCATCTTAAAATCGCGCTCCTCAACACTGTGGGCTAATCCTGCAAATATCAGCAGCATCTGAGAAAGATTTGCAAATCGAAAGAGTGCAAAAGACTCATACAACCAGCGAATGTGGGTACAAAAAGAAAACGGTTGATTTTCACAAATTCTCGTACACAAAAATGGATGAAAGCATCAAAAGCGGCCTGGAAAAGATGGCAGCGGACGGGACAACCGACCCCCTGATACACCTACTGCCGGAGGTACCTAATGTGGGCCCCGACTTTCCGACAAGAGCCGAGTTTCGTGAGTGGTTCGGGGAACTGTGAAGGGGTATAAAATTCTATAAACAGGAGATTACAACTTTAATCTCGGATCTCCGAGAAGAAGTCGCGGATCTAGACCGTAGGGTCGATGAGGCAGACACGCACCTAGACTCTCAAGCCGAGGCCTGGATGGAAAGTATTGCAGAAAGACCATGCAACATTACAAACGGAGCTCGCCACGCTATCAGAACAACTAGAAGACCTTAAAAACAGAAATCGCAGCTGAAACCTGCAATTTCGGAGCATACCTGAGACTGAGGAGTTTTCTGATTGCAGTTCTGTCATAGAGAAGATATGCCACCATTTGCTCGCAGAAAATGGATGCGAGGTAACCTCACCCGATCTGATCATTAAGCTGGAGAGAGCGCACCAAGCGCTGGGACCGAAGTTAACAAACAGACAGTGGGATATAGTGGTCTGTTTTCACTCTTATGCTTTTAAGGAAAAAATATTCACTTTCTCCAGAAAATAGAGAATATGGAAATGGGAAGGTGTCAGGTGGCTATCTTCGCAAACTTTTCTGCCATCACGCTGTGGAAAAGCAGGATTTTCAGGACATTACAAGTGTTTTACGTTCTGAAAACATATGCTGTAGATGGCTTTTTCCCTTCGGATTGTGGTTTGGAATCTAAGGTGCTTCACATCGGGTAACGACAGTGGAAGAAGCGGTATGAATTTTGAAGGAAGCAGGAGTTGCAGTTTCAACAGTGCAAACTCCATTGAAGGCCTCACACCCGATGAGGGAGGAACCCCCACGCTGGCAACGAGTCACAAAAGCTGGACGAATATTATGCCCCAATTCGGAAGGCTCCACAAAAGCATCGGAGACTACATGAAAATACAACGGCGGCACGATACCACCTAACACATAATCGCTATTTCAAATTTCAGTTGCTTGTCTCATCCATCATTAACTGATTTCCGGTTGGATTTAAGGATTCAATGGATTATACTATACTCTCAGATGTCAGTATACTATATGTTATACATACACTGTCTGGGTGTAACAGAGATGATTTGCCTGAGCCCATTTGTTGGGGATGTTTCATTTGAACTCTATGATACTTCCTCCATTAGACAATAGGGAAATGAAGAGAATTTCCCATTACACAGGGGTAGGGTTTGGGGGGGGGGTGTTTATTATTATTTTGATTTGTGTGTACAGAGGTACATTGTGTTTTGGGTTACCTAGGAATGCTGTCAAATATGAAAAATGGACAATAATACCTTTTGCTAGCTCGTTGATTAAGCAAAGAGCAGACAATAGGGGAAGAGTTGGGGATTTTATTTATAGGGTCTTTTATACCGATATTAGTTGAAACATCATATCGGTTCACATAGAACTGTAAGAAGGAAAATTACAAAAAACAGGGGAGTAGGTAGGGGATACACCAAACCAATAGGAAAGCAAGGAAAGCGCAGGAACAAATCAACAGGCAAAACTTGAGAACCTAAGACAAAATAGTGTCATTTTGTGTATTTGTGTGTTGCTCAACTGCCATTCGATTGAGAACCTTATTAGTAGAGGATATGACTGAGTTCAAATTTATTTCGTTAAATGTAAAGGGCCTCAACTCTTTCCGGAAGAGGCGCATGCACTATAGAGAGCTAGAAAGATTGCATGCAGAGATTGTGTTTCTCCAACACACTTAAAGAAAAGGTATGAGGCATTAATGAGATCTGCCAAATTTCCACACCAATATTGGGCAGCTTGCAAGCCAGCCGCTAAATACACTGGTGTGGGAATTCTCTTCCAAAAGGATTTTCACTTTGAATTACAATCATGCTGTGCTGATCCAGAGGGGCGAGATCTGTTACTTGCACTTAACTTACTCTTTACTTAATATATATATAGCCCAAACTCCCAGAAAGATTCACTGAGAAAGATGATTACAGGAAAAAGTAGAAGGGAAATTGATAATTGGGGGGATTTTAATATAACCATCAACCCCTTGCTAGATAATTCTAGGGGCAAAGCTCAGACCCTAAGTTAGCGTGGGCAGCTCTCAAGCAACTTATCTCGCAAGAGAACATAATAGACGTATGGAGGGCGCGGTACACTAAATCTAGAAATTTTACCTTTTATTCAAATTCCCACAATGCCTATTCTGTATAGATATGCTTTTAGTGGACAAGGGGTTGACAGATGAAATTTAATGTGGACAAGTGCAAGATGTTGCATATAGAGAAAAATAACCCTTGCTGTAGTTACACGATGTTAGGTTCCATATTAGGAGCTACCACCCAGGAAAAAGATCTAGGCATCATAGTGGATAATACTTTAAAATCGTTGGCTCAGTGTGCTGCAGCAGTCAAAAAAGCAAACAGAATGTTAGGAATTATTAGGAAGGAAATGGTTAATAAAACGGAAAATGTCATAATGCCTCTGTATCGCTCCATGGTGAGACCGCACCTTGAATACTGTGTACAATTCTGGTCGCCGCATCTCAAAAAAGATATAGTTGCGATGGAGAAGGTACAGAGAAGGGCAACCAAAATGATAAAGGGGATGGAACAGCTCCCCTATAAGGAAAGACTGAAGAGGTTAGGGCTGTTCAGCTTGGAGAAGAGACGGCTGAGGGGGGATATGATAGAGGTCTTTAAGATCATGAGAGGTCTTGAACGAGTAGATGTGAATCAGTTATTTACACTTTCGAATAATAGAAGGACTAGGGTGCATTCCATGAAGTTAGCAAGTAGTACATTTAAGATTAATTGGAGTAAATTCTTTTTCACTCAACGCACAATAAAGCTCTGGAATTTGTAGGATGTGGTTAGTGCAGTTAGTGTAGCTGGGTTAAAAAATGGTTTGGATAAGTTCTTGGAGGAGAAGTCCATTAACGGATATTAATCAAGTTTACTTAGGGTAATTGCCAGGTTCTTGTGGCCTGGTTTGGCCTCTGTTGGAAACAGGATGCTGGACTTGATGGACTCTTGGTCTGACCCAGCATGGCAATTTCTTATATTCTTATGTTCTTATGTTCTTTCCAAAATGGATATTGAGAAAATATTATGGTCTGATCATTCTCTGGTGTGGTTTACCATTGTTTTCCAAAATTATGACAAGGGCCAGCGGTACTGGAGGCTAAATGACTCCCTGTTAAATGATAAAGCCTTTATATAACAACTGGGGAAGGAGATTAAGGAATACCTAGCCTTTAATGATAATGGGACAATGAACTTGATTGTAGTTTGGGATTGCTTAAAAGCAGTGCTTCGAGGGAAGCTAATTTCTAGGGCGTCCTATCATAGGAAGATGAGGCATCAAGATCGTTCTCATTTACTTGCACAAATAAGATGCCTGGAACAACAACTTAAATCCTTGGGACACCCCCATATTTATAAACAACTAAACGACTGCTGCAATAAATTAGCAGAAATGGAGACAGATACATTAGCCCACCAACTCCAATTGGCCCAACACTCTTTCTTTGAGGGAGGCAATAAAGCTGGGAAATTATTGGCCAGCACTCTAAAGAAAAAACAGGCACAATCGTCTGTGGTCAAAATAAAGGACCAACAAGGGAACATTTTGACTGATAATAAATCCATTCGGGAACGATTCTTGCAATTCTATTCCAATCTGTATAGTCAGGCAACAGAGATATCTCTTAGAGAGAGAGACAAGTATCTCATTGATATACCTCTTGCCACTATATCAGATGCAACCAGAAGAAGAAGATCAGTAAACACCGAGGATTCTTTATTAGCACAAACCGTCATAAAAAGCCTGACTCAGGCTGAGTTTCACTCTATTCTGAGCTGCTTCAGGGGCTATTGTGAACAAAGCAAATAAACATATAAACATATACACCATATGGACATAATTAATTAAATCATATTAAATAATATTGAAGGAAAATAATGAACATAATTTCTTAAAATGATAAAAGATAAAAACTACCAATAGGCAACCACCAGTGTCATATTTTGTAGGTTCTGCTAAAACAGGTAGATATAAAGTTGTTTCACTACTCTCAGTTAAGTGCCTTTTAGCTAGACTATTTTAACTGATGCGATGTTTTTTATATATTTTTGTTTTATGTATATTTTAATTAGTGTAATCTTCATTTTTTATTTTGCATTTTTTGTCTTTTATGATTTATATAGGTACCAATTTTATAGCAGCCGATGGTTTTTTTTATTCTATTTTTACTTTTGCTTTTATTTATGCAACTTTAAATACAAAAATGTTTTATTTATGCAACTTCAAAACAGTGTAAATAATAATTGACTTCTAATCATCCTGAGAAGTGAATTCATTAATTTCAAATATACAAATAAACTAATGGGAGGTTATTTTGCTGACATTACCAATTTGTGCTTGTTTTATATATATATCACGCAAGGTTTTTCATCAAGCTGTGCTTAAATCTATGATTGCAACAAGCAGACCACTTTGCATATAGCAGCACCATCATAGGTAATCTTGTCTTAAATTCTGTACTATTTGGATATCATTTGCATGTATCATAGGTTTTTATATATCACCTATCTTTTTTACATCACCTGTCCATCCTTTTGGTTGTTATTTATAATTTTTATCTCATGTCTTTAATTTTAAGAAATTACATTCAATATTTTCCTTCAATATTATTTAATATGATTTAATTAATTATGTCCGTATGGCGTATATGTTTATATATGTTTATTTGTTCACAATAGCCCCTGAAGCAGCTCAGAATAGAGCGAAACTCAGCCTGAGTCAGGATTTTTATGACGGTTTGTGCTAATAAAGAATCCTTGGTGTTTACTGATCTTCTTCTTCTGGTTGCTGTTTGCAATATTGGATCAGTTTCTGGTTTGTTTCTTTGGCCCTTCACTATATCAGATGTATATCGGGCTCAAATGGACAAAGAAATTACAGATATAGAAATATTAAGTGCAATAAAATCTCTTAAACCGGGCAAATCACCAGGGTTAGACAGCTTTACTTCTTGGTTTTATCAAACATTTGCTTCCCAAATTATTCCCATACTGGGCACATTTTTTAATTCACTGCACTTGGGCTCATCATGTTACGAGCGCGCGCGGGCGCGGTCGTCTCGAGCTGGTGGTGAGCCCTTGGGCCACGGCGAAAGCTAGGGAGGAGCCCCAGCCACACCGTGGGAGGTAAGCTGGGCAGGCATGGTGAGCCAGGCGGGTACAGAAGCAGGCACAGAGTCTGACCCTCACCCGGACCTGCACGCCCATGGCAACCAACACTGGAAGCTGATTGATGAACGGTCCTCCGACTGTTCCCGGCCCTTTCGGACCTGCCGCTGGGAACGGCAATGGGCAGCAGGCCGGACAGAGGCGAGGGCAGACAGAGTCCTTTACACTGAAGACGTCAGACGGGGGCTGAAGCAGACATCGTAGACAAGGCAGGTGCAGACATCGTAAACAAGGCTGGAAGGAAACATGACACTGTCCATCAGGGCGCCCTACTCAGCCCACCCTTGGGACTGAGTCGCGGACCACCCCGTCCCAGACGCGCCCTACACAGCCCAGGAAGGCTGGTCGCAGACCACGCTGAGGAAAGGAGGGTGCAGGGAGGACAAAGCGGAAGATCCAGGTGAACAGGAACTCCGATGCTGGGATACTGACATCCGAAGCCCCTTCGGCTGGCAGGCAGGGAAGCTCAAGAGCCCGGGGGACGAATCCCTCCTGTTGGCCACTCCAGGGCCCAACAGGACAGAAGGCTCAGGAACCAGACGAGGACATAGGGCGGAACACCCGGAACTGGAACAGGAACGGAATCAGGCAGCTTCAGGAACAGACATCAAAGCAAGGTCAGGAACAGACATCCGGACAGAGACAGGACAAGGAGCCATCAATACATGGAGGACCTGGATCGGCGAGGTTACAGGCGACTGTAATGCACAATCCGAAGGCCAGTTGCAAATGACAAGGAAGTCCTTATATACTGGAGGTAGAAGGCAACTCCCTGGGAGGAGCTTGCCAGGACCGCCCACTGCTGGCCCTATAAGGAGGAGAGCTGCGGGCTGGCCCCTAGGAGAAGGGCATCGCCAGACAGGAAGTCCAAACGCTGGCATGCAAGCCACAGGCACAGCTAGGCCTCTCAGGCCCTGGAGCAAGTCCCGGAAGGAACACAGGCGAGGCCCTGGCTTCGGAGCGGCCTCCGGAGGAAGGTGAGAGACCACCTGTAGCGCAGCAACAGGGGGGATCGTAACACATCATTGCCTCCTTCTCAAATATAGCGGGCATAACGGTTTTGGCTAAACCGGGGAGAGACCCCACCTTATGCAGTTCATACTGCCCAATATCCTTACTTAATATAGACCTAAAGCAAAAATATTAGCAACTAGGCTGAATGGCTTTATAGCGCAGATTATCCACCCAGACCAAGCGGGGTTTATCCCGGGGTGCGTGGCAGTGGACAACATTCACAAGATTATAGATATAATTTGGTGGGTTAAGCAAAATAATACACTGGCCCTAGCATTATCGGTAGATGTTGAGAAAGCGTTCGACCTTGTGCATTGGTCCTTCTTGTTCAAAATGCTGGAAAGAATGAACTTCGGTTCCTTTTTTCTTCAATGGCTTAAACAGCGTTTCCATTCGCCCTTAGCCTGTGTTAAAGTAAGTGGGGGTTACTTGGCTAGATTCAATGTGGGTAGGGAAACGAGGCAGAGTTGCCCTATGTCTCCTCCATTATTAGCACGTTTTATAGAGCCCTTCACTGTGCGCATTAGAGAAAACCCTAATGTCCGGGGGATTTCTTTGGGAGGCTTCTCTAAGAAGCTTTGACTCTTTGCAGATGATGTACTTTTCACGCTGTCGGAGCCAAATGTCTCCCTTCCTGCAATAGTTCAGGAGATGGAGTGTTTTGATCGGTTGTCTGGTTTTCAGATAAACTGGGAAACGTCAGAGATCCTGAATATTAACCTCACAACTGGGGAGGAGAGGGACCTCGGGGCAGATTTTTCCTTAAAGGGCACATCACAAAATACAATATCTAGGGGTCTATATCTGTGCCACCAATGATATGTTTAGTTTGAATTTTACCCCTTTATGGTCTAAAATCACCAGTCTTTCACTAGTTGTCCTTCAATCTAACCCAGCCTGGCATTTATACTCATGAACAATGGACTCTGAAACTTCTAGGTTAAACTTCCAGGTTAAAGCACCTTTTAAGCTTTAACCCATACGCTCTTTGGTAATACGTTGTAATTCGTTATAATTTCTTCCTGCCTTATCTTCCTTCCAGCTTGTTGCAAGCTTCCAAGTTCTCCTCCCCTGTTGATTGTAACTTTAACTTATTCCTACCTATTGTTATCTTCGTTCACTTGAATTGTTACTCCAGTTATACCCCTTGTTAAATGTAAACCGATCCGATATGGTTATTTACTATGAAGGTCGGTATATAAAACTGTTAAATAAATAAATAAAATCTGTACTGATCTAGAAGAATGGGACGGCTACCATATTTCGTGGGTGGGCCGTATAGCAGCAGTTAAGATGAGTATTTAACCAAAACTCCTGTACTTATTCCAAACACTTCCGTTGACAGTTCCAGAATCCATATTGAAAGCCTGGCAAAATAGGTTAATGAATTTTATATGGGCGGGTAAGAGTCTGACCCAGGGTTGCGAGGAGGGTTCTTTACCAAACTAAATCACAGGGCGGCCCTAACCTTCCTAATTTAAAATGGTACTACATGGCAGCGTGCCTTCATGCCATAGTGGACTGGCACTGCCATCGCAAGCCGAAACCATAGGTATTCTTTAATCAGGAATTTCTGGGCTCATTCCCAGCACTATACTAACATGGCAACCCCGGAAGGCACGGCCATTCGCCAGTCATTTGGCAAAAACAGAGAGTTCTTGGTAGGGACTAGAAATTACCACTACAGTACCTCCTTATACTACAACTTGCTCATTTGGGCCCGGGTTAACTAACCCGGCCTTTTCTGTATGGTGTAAGCAAGGGATTCTATGACGGGAACATGTCTGGGGGCTGTCAGGTCTTATTACTTTTCCTGACTTGCAATCATGGTTCGAGTTACCTAGCAGTCCAATCTTCCCTTATCTTCAGTTACGACATTTTGTATTGCATTCAGGGGTGGGGGTTCGTCTGCAGCACAAGGCCATACACATGCATTTTATGACAAAGAATTTTATAGTTCTATACCTGGCCACAACACCAGAATTCATTCTGTCTCCAGTGACTCTCTCAATCGGCTTCTCCCTCTCCTTTCGCCAAACAAATAGAAAATCTCCTCCCTCCACTGTGCAGTGCACTTCAGCTCACCTCCTTGCTGAGTGGGGACCGTATCAGTATACTGCTGTTCCGTTCCTGCTCGAGGGTGGTAAAAACAAGCAGCTTTCGTTTTTTTCCAGCCCTGCAGGGTGGAAACGTGGCGGCAGAGCAAAGAAAGCAGTTTGTCAAGAAGAGACAACAAGGCACCACCAGAAATGTGCCTTCCAGCTTCCACAGCACCGCCAGCTCGGCTGCACCAGCATCGCATCCTGCTAGCTCCAGTATTAGGATCCTTTCTTTCTCCCAAGTCAACTTGAGTTCTCCTGCGCTGTCCCAGCCATTCCCTTTAACGCTGGCTGTTTCCTAGCATCTCGATATGTCAGTGTGTGGGGGTAGAAATATCCCATTACCTGGGCCTGCGTCCTCTAATTTTATGGCCTTACCCTGCATAGGACATAGGAAAAAAAATAGAGAGCACTAGACATGTGACGGTATCAGAGGTACTTAACAACTCTCTTTATACTGGGCAAGAAGCCCAGGGTTCCTGAGAGAAAAATGTCAGTCAAAAGTTAAAAATAAGAACCTCTCATGATCTTAAAGACCTCTATCATATCTCCCCTCAGCCGTCTCTTCTCCAAGCTTAACAGCCCTAACCTCTTCAGACTTTCCTCATAGGGGAGCTGTTCCATCCCCTTTATCATTTTGGTCGCTCTTCTCTTACTTCTCCAGTGCCATTATCTTTTTTGAGATGCGGTGACCAGAATTGTACACAGTATTCAAGGTGCGGTCTCACCATGGAGCGATACAGAGGCATTACAACATTTTCCGTTTTATTAACCATTCCCTTCCTAATAATTCCTAACCTTCTGTTTGCTTTTTTGACTGCTGCAGCACACTGAGCTGATGATTTTAAAGTATTATCCACTATGACGCCTAGATCGTTTTCCTGGGTGGTAGCGCCTAATATGGAACCTAACATCGTGTAACTACAACAAGGGTTATTTTTCCCCATATGCATCACCTTGCATTTGTCCACATTAAGATAGAAGTTTTCACCAACACCAGAGCCTTTTCTCCCCCATAGTTTAGTGTATGGATCCAGAAAGGTTATTCCCCTCAAGTCATCAAACAACCGGCCCTCCAATGGTAAATGCACTTTTGTAATCTCCTTCTAAAAAGTTTGCAACATGGGACATGTCCAAAACTGTGGTCCCAGTGTACTCGCCATCTGATGGAACTTTAGACACAACATTGACTGCGTCAACTTCAAACGACAGGCACGTTTCCAAGAGTAAAAAGCTCACAAAAGAAATTTGTATTGGGTCTGTCATGTAGAGAGGCTTGTAGTGAGGGAACGGATCATCGCAAAGCACTTCTGAGAATGGGAAGGGGCCATGGAAAAATCCCAATTCTACCCTCCACCGCTCTAAGATTTTAGTGAAGCCTAATGGCTTCTCCTTTTTCTTTATAATTTAATATAATAACATTTATAAACCACTTTCCAGATTATAAAAATAACACCCATGAGTTCATGATTAGAAGAAAAAATGCATGGCAATCCGAAAAGGCTGTCTGCTGTCATGCAATTGATCATTTTCAACCTGATTCATTATGGTTTCCAAGAAAAAGAGAGGAGGAAACCAAACAGCACAATCGATATTAAGAAGCAAAAAGAAGCCAGTGAAATACTAATTGTCTTGAACTTCATATCTGCCCAAAATGCATCACAAAATTAATTAGATACACTTAATATCAACTCCTAGCAAAAGGTTAAATGAATCAAACAATGCAGCTTATCAATTAACCTAACACAAAATAGTATCTCAGCAAGCTGAAATAAAATACTATGATAAAAAACTACATAACATAAATCTTTTCTTGATTTGTAATTTATTAGAATATTTTTGCAGTTCTTTGGTTTATCAATTGTGTAATTTTTAATCATTTTTCATAGTATTTTATTCACTGTTATTGAGATTTTCTTTTAGGTTAATTGATAAACTGCATTGATTGATTCATTTTACTAAGAGTTGATGTTAAACTTATCTAGTTTATGATGGGTTTTCCTTTTTTTTTTTTTTTAAGCTTTCTTGTACAAAGCATAGCAAGCACGCCTTATGAGAAAATCATGTCCATCTGTCTTTGACCTCCTATAACAGCCAAAACAGCAGGAGGCAGGATGATATATTTATTTAGATTTACCCCACACCTTATCATTGGTAGGACAAGGTGAGTTACATTCATGTACAGTAGATAGTTCCCTATCCTCAGAGGACGGGGGTGGCCAACTTCAGTCCTCAAGAGACACAAACAGATCTGGTTTTCAAGGTATCCACAAGTAATATGCACGAGATAGATTTGCTTGCACTGCCAGCACTGAATGCAGGTCTATCTCATGCCTATTCCTTATACATATCCTGAAAACCTAGCCTGCTTGTGGATCTTGAGGACTGGATTTGGCCACCCATGATCTAAGGGGTGAATTTTCAAAGAGTTACGCACATAAAAATTAGCATATAAGCATGTAAGTAGCTTAAATTTACATAATCTGGATTTTATAAACTTCAAAAGCGTGTGCTTACTTTATGTTTCATGCACACAAATGCATGAGGAAAAAAAAAGAGAAAAAAACAGTTACGCATTTAAACTGCTACTTTGAAAGAAACGAGCGTTTATTTCCCAATTTACTGGCGAAATTATACATCTGCTAATTATCTTGCACATTTGCTATCAGACTTGCTTACGGCTTAGTGGGAGGTCTGGGTGAAGAACCTGGAGGGTCTCATTGACTTGGAGAAGGGCTGAGCAAACTGCTCGAGGAATCGGAAAACCATGCACGCATGCTTTAAAATTATACCGACCTGTGCTCGTAAAGTCAGAAATTACATAAGTCCCACTCTATTTTTGTGCATAAAATATATGCAATATGTTTTTAAAATCAGTAGGAAAAGTGCATGCATTCAGTGCACTGAAATACTCGCTTTCAATGCACTGCATGTATTCGCGTGTAAGCATGCATATGTACGTGTGTTACAGGGTAGACATATGGGTATCTTGTAATAT
This sequence comes from Rhinatrema bivittatum, assembly GCF_901001135.1. Taxonomy (NCBI): domain Eukaryota; kingdom Metazoa; phylum Chordata; class Amphibia; order Gymnophiona; family Rhinatrematidae; genus Rhinatrema; species Rhinatrema bivittatum. The sequence goes on along the minus strand of NC_042618.1, from coordinate 19,542,058 downwards.
GCACGGATTATAAAATGCTAATGTAGATCTCCGTGTGGCCATATGCGAGCGTACATGCGGCAATTGGAAATTATCCTCCAAGGCTGTACCCGAGGTAGTGGCAGATGAAGTGACTTGACCAAGGTTACGAAAAGCAGCAGTGAGATTTGATCCCTGGCTTCCCCGCTCACTGCTCTAACCGCTAGGTGTGCGGTGTGGTACTTGCAGAGTTTCGTGCTGGTTGGGGGGAAATAGCCAGGTCTACAGGAACACCACTCCCATGCCTGTATACTCTTCGTGGGAGAGCGCCTTTTCTATTTGTTATTTGTTCGGTCACAAAGAACGTTCATCCAGGCTTTTTCCATTCCTTGCCAATGGGAAAAACACTCAGTGCATCGGACTCCTTGCGTTCAGAAATCTTTTTCTTCAGGGACTGGATTAAATTTTCTCCTCACGATCTCTGCGACTCTGAGAGTTGCCGCCGGCTCACGGCTGACTGAAGACTAAACACGACACTGAGAGAAAGGAGATGCAAAAGTCTTTGTATCAAGATGGTCAAAATTGATACGGGTGTGGGGACAGGGGATAAGAACATAAGAACATAAGAACATGCCATACTGGGTCAGACCAAGGGTCCATCAAGCCCAGCATCCTGTTTCCAACAGTGGCCAATCCAGGCCATAAGAACCTGGCAAGTACCCAAAACTAAGTCTATTCCATGTAACCATTGCTAATGGCAGTGGCTATTCTCTAAGTGAACTTAATAGCAGGCAATGGACTTCTCCTCCATGAGCTTATCCAAACCCACATCTTCCAGCAACAAAGTCCACAGCTTATTTGTACATTAAGGGGTAGATTTTCAAAGGGTTGCACGCGTATCTACCTCTGCCTCCCCCTGCGCACGCAAGCCCCGGGGCTTGAAAAAATGGGCATTCTGGGGGCGGGGCCGTGGGCGGGGCCGGGGGCGGAAATGAGGCCTCCGGAACAGGGGGATGGAGAGCCTGGAGGCAGGCGTAACTTCTTCAATAAAGGTCAGGGGAGGTTTTAGTTAGGGATGGGAGGCGGGTTAGATCGGGGAAGGTGTGCGGGGGGGGCGGGCGGGCGGAAGGAAAGTTCCCTCCGAGGCCGCTCCGAGGCAGGTTGCTTGGCTCAGCGCACGCAGGTTGCACAATCGTGCACCCCCCTGTACGCGCCAACCCTGGATTTTATAACATGCGCGCGGTATTGCTCCAGGAGATTTAATTTTAGCATTTTTATTTAGTCCATCTTTTCTGGCTTGTTAGCCACTTCAAGGCAGATTTCATAAATTGGGCAGACTAGATGGGCCTTGCAGTCCTTACCTGCTGTCATATTTGGTGCTCGTAAGGAATCAAGAACATACGCTACCAGGGGCAGGGTCCCCAAACTATGGCCCATGGGCCAGACTTAGTCTGCAGAGCTCCTTTTTTTTTTTCCCAGCCCATCATCCTCTGTCTTCCTGTGGTGAGATCCGACCCATGGAGGAAGCTTTTTTTTTTTTCATTCACTCGGGGTGTCGGCAGCAGCAGAAAGGTTGGCGGGGTTTCCCAGGCCCTACCCCAGGAAGCAGATGTTGATACGCAGTGGCAACAACGAGATAAAGGTTTCCCAGATCTGAGCTGCAGGCTGAGAGGCTAGGCCTGGTCAGGTAGATATGAGGGATGAGAAAAAGGAAGGGGGGATGTGAGGGAGGGTGAAAAAGAGAGGAAGGGAGGGGAAGTGAGAGAGCGGAAAGAAGGCATGTGACACAAACACACATTCTCTCTCTCTCTCATTCACACACACACACACACACTCTCATTCACACACACACTCTCTCTCTCTCTCTACATCTTAGACAGTAGGGTTCCCAGGGGTGTGGCAGAGTTGACAACTGAGAAAGTAGAAATATTGTTATTGACCATCTCACTGTCTGTCCCACCCTGGGAACCCTGCCACCTGGCTTCTCCCCTTTCTCAGCACTTCAAAAGGGCCAGACCTGCCCTCCCTGCTCAGAAAGCTCTTAGGGGCATCTCCCTTTTTCCCCTCCCTTCCCCCCAGCTCAGTGAACTCAAAGGTCGGGAGGAACCCCCACCTCTATCATCTGAAATGTCTTTGTGGTCCTTGCTTTGAAATGTTTGGGAAGCCTTGTGCTGGAGGATGAGGCCTGGTTGTCCAGGCTGAATTACTGCTTTATAAGACTAGGGCAGACAAACCGTTCAAAAGAAAGTGAGCAGCCAACCAGTCACGGGAAAGGAAACCTTTTTTTTTAACAGCTGTTGTAGGATCTCTGCTGCCACCCAGTGATGCAGTCACTGCTTCTTGATTTTAATTCTGTTTCATCAGAATTTCATGAGAGTGTAGGTGCCCTGCTAGCCATGGGCTGCCCCCTGTGTGAAAAGGATGCTTTGAGTATATATTTATATTCTACTTTTCACAGCACTTCAAAGTGGCTTACATTCAGGGACTGTAGGTATTTCTCTATCTTCAGAGGGCTTGCAATCTAAGTTTTGTACCTGAGGCAATGGAGGGTAAAGTGACTTGCCCAAGGTCACAAGGAGCAACAGTGGCACTTGAACCCTGGTCTCCTGATTCATAGCCCCCTGCTCTAACCACTAGGCTATTCCTCCACTCATGCTACTTGTTTTGCTATGGTTTTCCCACTGTGTACCCTGTGAGGGCACGCATCAGCTACTTAAAAAGTTATTAAAGCCTAATAATGTGGAAACCCTTGTGTTCTTCTGCCAGCAGAAGAGCTCGTGCTAGAATTCTGCAAGAGGTCAGAGGTGACCCAGCCGTACTGCCACTGCAACACACAAACAGAATCGGAGAACCTTTTGTAAATTAAAAATGATGGCTTTTAATTTTTAATGCTAGCAACACCTGAGAAGCACCAGGACATTGCTTTCTTGTCAGCAGGGAAGAGCTATCTGTCTCTGCTTTAGCCACAATGAAGGAGCCCATTGGCTCTCTGCACTGAAGCGGAGCCTCAGCAAATTCCTAGCATCGTGGCTTCCCTTGTGAGAGAGAGAGCGCGACCCCCCATCCCTTGCAGAAGACCGTAAGCATGAAACATCAGGGAGGGGATTTTTTTTCATCATTTGGCTCAGCTCCGTCACAGCCGTGCAGGCCTGTTCAAAGGTAATCTCCAGGCAGGAGCAGTACAGGACTCAAGAGCTGGGCAATGCAGAATCTTCTGCCTGACCAGCCACCTCCCCCTTGGGTTGAGCCCGCAGGTTCAGGTGGCCGGCGGGGCTTTCTCTGGCAGTGCCCTTGGGACAGAAGTAGCAGCGGAGACGAGGTAGGCCGAGATCAGGGAAGGCAGCAAGGAAGGCAGCGCTGAAGGTCAGGCCAGGTTCAAGAACGAGAAGTCAGTCCAACGCGTAGGAATGGCAGGGCAGGCAGGAAGCAGGGCAAACAAGGAGACAGGAACAGGGAAAATGAGCACAGAACAAAAGCAGGGATAAACTGGAACAGGGTGCGAGGCAAGGCAGGGACCAGACAGACAAGACACCAGAGAGACAAAGACAGGAACAAGGCAAAACGAGGGGCAGGACAGGGACAAGGTGAGACAAAACAGAATGTAGGGCAAAAAAGGGATCGGAAAAACAAGGACGGAAAATATGCGAGAGGGCCAGCAGGAGGCCATACAGGAAACAGGGAGAAGGAACAGGCAGGAGGGGCCAGTGGAAGGCCTCACCGGAGCCAGGGAAACAAACAGACAGGAATAAAGACAGGGCGAGGAGGCCTCTAATAAGCCACACTGCAAAGAGGAACAAGACAAGACAAGAAGGCCTCTATTGGGTCACACTGAAAACAGGAACTGGGACACCGGTGGGCACAGCAAGGAGGATGAGGCAGTGGGCTGTGAGCGAGGCAGGCTTTCAAGGCGTGGTAGGGTTGCCTCATGTGCCTTCGAGGCGAGTCCCGCGCCGCTCAGACTGCAGCTCACTGAGGGCCCCTGCAGACAGGAGGGCCGCACAGCAGCCAGGATCGTTACAGGCTCACGTGCAAGGTCGGAGCTGTGAGCGGAGAACAGTGTCCTTTCTCGCCCTTTTCACTGTGATTGGGAACCTGTGCAATACGGGGAGGATAACGTCGTGGCACCTGACCCCATTGGGGGCCATCCTTAGGTTATGATCATTGCTGAAAACAGGAGTAAATGTGGAGGGCTAGGCTCAGGGCTACAGGACCTGCGCCGGCAAAATCACATTTAAAGCTTTTGTTTCCTTGCAAGTGTAAAAGGAGAAAGATGCTCTTCCCTTCATATATTTACTGGAAGGTTTTAAAGATAAACCATACCCTCTGTAAAAGTATGCACGAGGCACCGAAATACTAATAAAAAATGTTAGGTCATTGTTTTAAAGAAAACATCTTAGAACGGGGACCGGGGCAGATGATGGGAAAACAAGGTAGGAATGGGGACCAGGGGACAGATCAGGTGGGGACTGGGGCACTGGAAAGGGGGATAAGTCAGGGGAAAAATGGACTGGAAGGGTGGGAGGGCAGGGGAGGGCAGGGCTGTCACTTGGGGACTAGGAGAAAGAGCAGGTGGTGGGAGAGTGGGGACTTGGAGACTTGAGGAAGGACGGGGACTCTGTGACCAGGGGGTAAGAGCAGGAACTCGGTGACCGGGGGATCTGGGGACTCGGGAGGAGCAGGAATCGGAGGTGGGGAGGACCTGGAGATGCCGAGAGCGGGGACACAGATGGGGCGGACATTTGGGACAGACAGTAGGAACTTGGCAGTTGGGCGAGTATGAGTGGGGGGGGGGGGCGGTGTTAGATGAGATGGGGAAAGTATGAGTGAGGGTGAGAAGGATCTGGAGTACTGGAGAGAGTACGAGAGGCAGTGGGAAGGAGCTGTGTGTTGTGAAGGTGAGAGAGGGTGGGAAAGGGGCTCAGAAGGCAGTGAAACAGGAGCAATAGAAGCTTCGATAGAAGGGCAACGGACAAAACAAATGGTCCAAGGAGGAAAATTGTGAGAAGGAAGGGACCTGGAGCTGAGAGAGGCAGAGGAAGGTAGATAAAGGTTGGATTGGGTGTGAGTACAGAAGGTGGAGATGGGGAACTAAGGAATGGGTGAAAAATAGAAAAGGAATAAGAGTTTGGGGACGCATGAAAGATGGAGGGAATGAGAAGGGCTGGGAGACAGAAAGCTGGAGGGTAGGTGACAGGTTAAAAGAGGGAGACTGAGGACTGGAGGACTAGAGCGGGAAGAAGAGAGTTGAAAGTTATGTCTGAGATTAGAGGGCAAAGAAGAGAGAAATGAAGAATAAAGATGTAAGGGAAAGATCAGTGTCAGAGACAGATGAAGGAAAGGACAGGAAAGAGAGAAGACAGGAGGAAAGAAAAGAATTGGAAAATGGGAAGGAGATCCTGGAAAAGAACTTAGGAGAAGATCAAAAAGAGATCAAAACCCGATTAACTGCCCACACAAAAGGTAGAAAAGAAAACATTTGATTTTCAGTTTAACCAGCGAGGAAAGTGTCAAGCTTTGGGAACGCGCATTTCTTATATCTTTATATGTTGCATTTCTCTTTCTCTTTCTCCCAGGTTGCACTGTGGTTTCCATTTTGGTTTTTGTCAGCATGATTCTGAATCTAAGTTACAGGCCCTTATTTTGTACTAGGTAAGGGTCAGCCTGTGTTGTGCTTGTATGACTGCACTGAGGGATTCTGTTAGCATGTACTGTCTGTGTAGGGATCTGTAGCCTGTTCTGTTTTTCCAGTAGGAGGTGTATTGGTGTTCTAGGACCTGTAGTAGTAATTGTAGTGCTTCCCTCTTGTAAGTAAGGTTATTGCTGTTATAATACAGCAGTTTGCTACGGAGGTTCTGAGAATGTTTTTAGCAGGGTTTTGTAGTGCATCACAGTGCACCTGGTAGTGGAGAGAGTGTTTTGTTGTCAGTGAAATCTAGACTGAATTTCTTTAATATAATCAAAAATACCGTAATTCAATAGAAGAGAAAAAGGCATGATATTATGGTTTAAGGCACACACACCTTTTTCAATCCCTAGTGCTTATACAAAAAAAGAGATCATTTTTGTTTTAGAATGTGGTGAGATGGGTTGTGGATTTTATAATTAATGTGCACGGTTTAGAGATTTTATTTTTTTTTATAACAAGTGGAATATTAAATTGAAAAAAATGAATGAATAAATAAATCATCAGTTGGGTAAAGGTTAAGGGCCACATCCATACAGACCTATGGATCACAATTTTGGTATCAAGGTCACACATATCTACTTACAGATTATAAATAATAATGTTACATTTTATGTTAAGAGAGAAGTGCAAGGTTCAGTTGTGATATCTTACGTGTGTCGACTTATTAAGGAGTGACATCCCCTGAAGAAAGACCTTTCATCTGAAACGTGGCCTTGTCAGAAGGGCAGTAAGCAATGTATTGAACTATTTCACTGTTATTAGCTTTTACAACTCTCTCTGATCCTTAAAAAAAAAAGTACCAATGGACAATATTCATACAAACTAATCTTATTGTTTTAAGTTATGTGCACATCTTTTTTTTAAGTGCTGAAAAAAGATAGAAAAAATATTTAAAGCTGTTCGTGTTGTAACACACTAATCATGTTATCTCTTGGATGGAGGTTGGCGGTTGATAATTAGAGCAAGTCAAAATCATTACCGGGTGGTAATGCTGAATATATGAAACCTGCCACCTCGTCCATATATATATATTTATTGGATTAATTTTTTGAGGTTTTTTCATCTTCCGTCTAACCTAGTTGCAATTTAAAAAAAAATTAAAAAATAATTATAGAGTGGATAGTTGGAATTTGGATTTTGAAGGTGTTTGGGATTAGTTTTCACATTGAAATTACACCTTTTCAGTGGTAATTTTTGTGCATTGTGGTAAATTTTAAGTTAAAACATTTAAGAGAGCCTCCAAGCTCATGTTGTGTGTATAGGGTGAAGGTGCACTTTTTTACTTGCCATAAGCGCCAAATTGCCTGGCTATGACTCTGCATCTTAATGCCATTCCCTCCAATTCAGTTTCATGGAGTCTGGGCCCAATTGTTTGGGCAGACATCACCTCCAACCTTGAGCAGGAAGCCAATTGGATCCTGGTGCAGGGGTCACTATTCCAAGCATGGCTGCTTCCAGGGGCGCAGTGGAATTACAGGCTAGAAATGTTACATACAGGGAGGGTACAGCTTTCCACGTTTCAAGCCCTGCTCTCTAATTTTGGTTAAATAGCCTCGTCTTTGCCACAGGGAAATATTATTTCATGGTCTCCATATTGTTTTTTAACTCTCTACCAAAATACAAAGCCTTGGAGAGTACATAAATGGAGCTTATTGCTATTTTAGAGATCTAGTATGCAATCAATGGTAGCACAGTCTTCACAGGAAACCAGGCCCAACACCAGCACCGCATAATACGTAGTCAAGATCTCAAGCTATGTGCACATGCACAAGCCAAAGGATACTGGACTCAAGGGACCATTGGTCTATTTGGCATGGTATCTTTTATGGTCACCTCTGGGAATGTACCTGATTTTTAATTTCTTATGCCTTTTTTTTTTTTATTACAGGGTTCTGAACTTCTGAATGGAGTGATAACACAAGGATGTGAAAGAAAATAATTCTTTTAAGCAGGATGAAGATCACATCTTATTTGGATTCTTGAGAAGCAAAATCATCAAAAAGATGGGGAACGTTACAGAAAAGACAGTCGACAGCAACTTTACAAATTGCTCTATTGCTCACAACATACACCAGACGTGGTTCCCTGTAGTGTATGTCTTTGTGTTTGTGGTGGGTTTTCCAGCTAATTGCCTTTCGCTCTACTACGGATATTTGCAAATTAAAGCCAGGAACGAACTTGGGATTTATCTCTGCAACTTGACCGTGGCAGACCTGCTCTATCTCTTCTCTTTGCCTTTCTGGCTCCAGTACGTTCTGCAGCATGACAACTGGACCTACAACGAGCTGATGTGCAAAATCTGCGGCTTTCTCCTTTATGAGAACATCTATATTAGCATTGGATTCCTCTGCTGCATCTCCATTGACCGTTACCTTGCTCTGGTCCACCCTTTCCGCTTTCACAAGCTAAGGACTATGAAGGCCGCCATCTTTGTGAGTGCTATAATTTGGACCAAGGAGTTCCTGACCAGCTTCTTCTTATTCAAACATGGGGAGGTCACCAAAGATCCTGAGAGCCATGTGGTGTGCTTTGAGCATTATCCCATCAAATCCTGGGAGCACACCATCAACTACTACCGATTCTTTGCAGGTTTCCTTTTCCCCATCTTCCTTCTGCTCTTCTCTTACTACTGCATTCTAAGGGTGGTCAGAAAGAGTCACGGCACGCAAGCGAAGAAAAAAATTCAGATCAAGCAGCTGGTGCTGAGCACGGTCATCATTTTCCTGGTTTGCTTTGGGCCGTACCACGTTCTGGTGGTGGTGCGAAGCTTGTTTGAGAACAACTGTGCCTTTGCTGCACAGATTTTCAACGTGTACCACTTTTCACTTTCCCTGACCTGTTTTAACTGCGTTGCTGACCCAGTCCTCTACTGCTTCGCAAGCGAGAGCACCTACAAAGACTTCACAAGAGTGAGAAACTGCTGTTTGAGATGCTTGAGGTGCTCAAAGGTGGACACAAAGGAATCCTTTCAGTTGGATGCTCCTGAAATCTTCCGGAGCAGCGGGACGCTGGCCGAGAAGGAAAACGAAGTGTTGAACAAACAGCAGGTGTCTAGCATTCACTACAACGTTGAAGGGATAGAGTCTCCCACAGGCAGCTTGGACAGACTCTGATGTCACCAGCAAAAAGTAAAGGTGCAGTGTTGCCCTGTGACCCAACTGCCCTGCCTTCCTGCCTTTGAAGGGACGGTTCTCCATTTTGCTTAAAAAAAAAAAAGGCAAAAAAACATAGCCACTCTTTTACATCGCCTTGCAAGGCATCAATAAAATTCAGTCCCAAACTACATTTCAGTTGCACTTCATAGGGACATCCTTCCCGTCAAACGTGTCCCAAAAAGAATTCCACAAACTAAGCATTTGATTGTTGACCTGTCTAGGAGTCGTCGGGTGGGAGAATGACTCAGTTAGCCCAGTGGCTTAATGAGCTGCAATCTCAAGACCTTTTGGGGGTTCGTGAGGATGGCTGAGGGCTCTGCAGAAGGGGCAAATCTGGTAGCAAGTTACTAGAGTGTTATCTGGATACCTCCCGAGATAGATCTCGGTACAGGAAAGGAGCTGTGATCTGGCGCTTATAGTCGGAGGTTCTGTATCAAGAGCTCCTCTGTTTGCATCCTGACGCTGCTTCCATTTAAAACAATTGACATTCCCATGTCCGAACAGCATCCCAATCATTTTCACAATTGTGTTATTTCAGAAACGGGACTACAGGCACTAATGGAGTTCAAAATCTTCCTTTCAGTTTTATTGCCTGATCTGCATAATAACTTCCAAAAGGCAGAGGGAAGAGGGAATGGTATCATCCTCATTCTTACCCAGTTACAGCTGGGTAAAGGGAAGCACAGGGAAACAAACTGGACCTGATTTACTAAGCTTCCCCCCCCCCCCCCCCCCTGTAAAGTAAGGGGAAAAAAAGTCCTTAATAAAACAGGCCGAAAATGATTTGCCCAAGCAAGGTCTTACAGATCTCAGGTGCTTTCCTGGCCTGGTGTTCATTCACTTTGTGCTCTACTGTTTGCATGCTTTTCCATACTGAGAATTTCTCAGCTGATGGGCCTCTGCGCGTCTCCTTCTCCCATGTTACCGAGAAAAGGACATCAGAAAAGGACCAAAGGGTCCATCCAGTCTGCCCAGCAAGCTTATGGTAGCATCTGCCGTGCCATACAGGTCACCCCCTTACATAGTTTCCCAAACTGTCACTTGGCTGCTGTCTGAGACCAAGTCCCGGTTACCTCTTTCCATTGAAGCAGAGAGCAAAGTTGGAGTTGCATCCAAAGGATCAGGCTTATTGGTTAAGGGTAGTAACAGCCACACCAGCACGTTAACCCCAAGCACTCTTTTCTTCATTTCCAACCTCTAGCCTTTAGGAATCCACAGTGTTTATCCCTTGCCCCTTTGAAATCTTTCAGTGTTTTTGTTACCACCTCCTCTGCGAGGACATTCCAGGCATCCACCACCCTCTCCGTGAAGAAATATTTCCTGACGTTGGTTCTAAGTCGTCCTCCCTGGAGTTTCATTACATGACCCTTACTTCTACTGATTTCTTTTCAACGGAAAAGGTTTGTTGATTGTGCATCATTAAAACCTTTCAGGTATCTGAAGGTCTGCATCATATCTCCCCTGCACCTCCTCGCTACCGGGGTATACAAATTTAGGTCCTTCAACCTCTCCATATAAGTCATTTGATGGAGACCCCTCACAACATTTTTGTCACCCTTTTCTGGACCGTCTCCACATGGCTTTGGAGCAGAGCTGGATTTAAGAGCATAGCGCCCATAGGCAGAGAATCAGGCATGAGGGATTTTGTTCCAGAAATCAAAAAGCTGCAAGAGGAATCCCGGTTTGTGGACACCTTCAAAATTTGGTGCAATCAGTACATACCTATGTTGGCTGTGCCTAAATCCATCTCTGCTTTTGGAACTGAAGTTATTAGGAGAGAAGGAGGAAGGGTGGAGAGATTTAAGCAAGTGGTGAGGTGGTAGGGGAGAGAGAATTGTGGATAGGTTGGTGGGGAGACAGGATGTTAAGAGAGAAGGCTAATGGGAGTGAATATCCCCATCAAAAAAAAATCCCACTGAATTTTTTGTATTACTATAAGTCTCTAACAGGGTCATTTATCAAATAGCAATATGGCGTTTTCACATGCGTTAATGTGTTTTTGCATGCAAAAAATGCTTTAACATATGCGCTAAGCGTCATAATGCATGGCGCAATGCAAATTTTTTAAAGGGGAGGGATTGGGGAGGAGTCCAGGGTGGGATTTATGAAAACATGGACTGTGGCTTTTCACTTTGTGAAGTCATAACCCACAATTTTAACACTGGAAAATAACTATACCTTTTTCAATTGCATTAAGCTGTGTGATATGCCCATGATATTTGAGTGAGTGAGTGAGTGAGTGAGTGAGTGAGTGAGTGAGAGCCTCTGGGGGTGGCATCATAGTAAGCAGCTATTTATGCTACTATAGGAGGCCCATCTAGTAACTCAAGGTGAGGTTTAGGTAGTAGTGTAGGGATTAGGGGCCACTTTTACATGCAGAGTGAGACGTACGAACAGAACAGTGCTCTCTTGTGAAGATTTGATGTCCTTTGGAGTGAGGAAACCCGCACAAATATGAGATTTGTACAATTTTCTCTCACCCTAGCTTGATGGGACTCTCTACCTGGGTAACTCTGCAAGTAAATGTGGCCCCTAACCCCTACACTACTACCTAAACTCTCCTCGAGTTACTAGGTGGGCCTCCTATACAGATATAAATACTCACTACTAGAAGGGCCTCTCTCTCTCTCTCATGCAAAGTGCCAACATTAGGAAATTATCATAAAACACATCCCTTTTTCTACCACAAACAATATTTACAGCAATTTGATAAATAGCTAAAAATAAAAACTTAAATACCCAATTTTATAAATTATAAACTCCTAAAAACAGAAGTTCTAATTATATTAAAGGACACATGCTTCACTTCTGGGAGATCTAGTGTGTCTAAGGATGTGCTTTCATTTTAAACGACATTGCCTGTTTTGTTTCATTCTGTTTCTAAACTGAAATGACAGAAAAATTCATTTAGGGCCTGGTTTTCAAAAGCATTTACATGCTTCAAATTGGGTTTTATCCATGTAAATGTGGGCTTTTGAAATTGCTACAAAATATACCATTGAATTGTCCATAGGATATTCACAGAGAAGTGCACTTAATACGGGTAAATGGCTTTTGAAAATTGCTACGATCGAATGTTACATTTACATATGTAACTGCTTTTAAAATTACTTCCTTATTTGAATGAGTGCACACTATTACAACTCAAATAGTGCACACTAAACAACAAACTTAAAGAAAACCTAACGAAACCCCCCTCAAAAAAGGGGGAAAAATGAAACGAAGCAAAACGAATTGTAAGTTTTATCGATGCCCACCTCCTATTGGTTTCCTTCCTATAACAGCCAACGTTCTGAGGCCATCAAGACAGAAATCATTAAAGGAGAGAAATACTAAATACTCGACCAGAGTCAAATGATTACAGATTGGGTAAGGGTTGTTTCCCTATTCCTTTCTGAGGTTTGTCCGCACTGCTTGCAGCTGGAGTTATAGGATGGCTGGCACAAAAGGTCTTGTTGGAAACTGGAAAACACCCTGGTGGGGCCGCCACAGTAGACATTCATGATGGTGTAATTTGCACGGTCACATGAACAAAGGCAAAATTGGTGCTAACATAGCCCTTCAGATCCCTGAAATGTGAGTTTTGGTGATGGAGGAGGAAAAGTCAGCTAGGCCTCAGTAGTCTGGGCTATCAGCAATTTGAACCTTTTCTAATCTCTTTTTACAAATTCTCTGGTTATTATATTTTATCAAATATTACGTCTCTCTTTTTTTATGTTTGCCACACTGAATACTGCAAATGCATCTTCCGTCTTGCACAGAGATGAAATAGATATTAGTAAAGGACTTTTGATAACAATATAATTTCATCACAGTATACAAGATTCAGATTTTGTCTCCCCTATAGCAGCAGATTGGTCGAACCTTTGCCTCGCTGTGAAAAATAAGCTTTAGATTTATCAATTAAATATACTGGAGCAAAACTGGAGACATGTTTGCCCTGGAGCCAAAATTAAATAAATCTGCCCCCCAGAGAGGAAGCTACACACTGGGAAAAGCAGAATCAGCTGTATGGTGCCAAACTTGAATTGGGCCCAAAGGCTTTGCACACAGCACAATAGAAGAAGCTTTAAAAAAAAAATAAAATTCTGCTTTAGATGAAGTTTTCAGGATCCCTAAAGGGAGTATCTGCCTCACTCGTTTCCCCCATCTATATATATATCCGGATAACTGGAACACTTCTTCAGGAAAAGCTGCATTTATCTGGATGGTGGTGTGAGATGGAGGAAACCCGCAACAAAACAGGAATAATGCACATTTCAGTCTCTTTAAGTGACTGGCGCGTTGCAAAGTATTGTTTTCTGCAACTGTCTTGTTTACAAAGATAGTCTGTCATGGGGTTGTGCAGTTCCTGTAGACTTACACAGACCAGTTGGATTCTGTCAGGGAAGGAAGCAGTGCTGCTAATTAGGAGCAGCTGGACGGCCAGATGTAGGACTGGACTCAGGGAGATGATTTAAGCCTAAGCCACGTAGCCGTGACCTCCAGCCTTCCGGGAACAGGATAAGGCTACGCTGCTTACACAGAAGCCCTTGTAAATGGACTGATCGTGTGCAGTTATTACTGTGTTTGAGGAATGAAGCCAGACAGTAGTGACTGGGGGCCAGCCTGGTGATGCAGCAGGGGCAGTGCTCTAAGTGCTGCCGAGCAGAAGACCCGGGTTCACAGCCTCCCATAGGAGGGAAGCTCTGCCCATGCTTGATGGTGACACCTAGTGGCCAGACTCAGGGTGCATGCACACCAGCTTCAAGAGGGAGCTGCAGTCAACTCCAACATCTGGACTGGGTGAAGGGGAAGGGAGTTTTATAAAATAGGGAGGAAACTCCAGGGAGCTGAGAATGAAGTTTCATGGCCCCGTAATCCATTGGAGGCCAATTCTAATTGGCCTGGAAGTCTGAAGGAGGAAAACTGCTGGGCAAAGAGAAAAAAACAAAAAAGAATTAATGGGAATCCTAAATCTCCCCCTTCAGCCCACCATAGGCTCCACCTCCACCTCTGGGGTGTGCGTGTGTGCACATTTATATGGGGAGAGAGAAACATGAAAGCAAGCAGAGGATCAGAAATGTAAATTCACTCCTTCACTTATTGCCAATTGCTCCATTCACTGTCATATGTCAGTGATAGGACCAATCACCTGTCAGAAGGCTGTCCTGACAAATGTCAGTGAAAAGAGCCAATCGGGAGCATTCCTGCTGGAGGAAGGTCTCCAGTAGGGGTTCCTGGCCCTGGGGGGGGGGGGAGAGAAGATTTTCAGTCTGGCAAGGGTGAGTTTTATGGTAAGGACCTTGGATTCCCAAATTCAGATACTGGATTCCCAGGTCTGACCTGGACTGCTTGGCTCGTCAGGCCAGACCTGGGAGGTGGTCAGACACATTTTTTAAATTTTTTTGACCTTTTGCTTTTTTCTGTTCCTCCGACTTAATATTGCCAGGATATTAAGTCGGAGGAAGTACAGAACGGCAGTATTTTCTGCTTTTCTGTACATATTTTGGAGAATGAAAATGTGCGTGACGGGTGCACTTTTTTTTTTTGCATCGGGGGAGGGGAATAGCTAATAGCCTCATCACCATGAATTTACATGTGACGAGCGCTATTACTTGTGCGTTTTGGAAGTGCTAACCCCCTGTTTTGCATCGGGGTTGTGGACACGCGTCGTCCAATCGCTCGTTGAGCCATGCGCTGCGGCCAGCGCACGGTCCTGCATCGTCCTGCCAGTGGGATGCAGTGAAGGAAGGAAACCTTACAGGAGGGAAAAGATGGCAAACGGGTGATCTTTTGCCCAAAATGCTGTGGTTTGAAGAGGGGGGAGCAGGGCATAGAGAAAAAGCAAAGCTCGGATCAATTGTTGGCAAATCGATTCTTAAGGATCCCTTCCTTCCCCTCTCCACCCCCACAGAATACGAGAGCTATTACACTCCTAATACATTCAAAATAGGACGATATAAGCCCGGTGAAACCAGGTTTCCAGTTTTTTTCACCCTGAGAATTGGACTTCAACGCGGCCCTTTACCCGGGTACTGACGTGTGAAGCAGGAAACATTTCCCTAAGACAGGGATGCAGGTTGTAGTTTGTGTGTCAGTCTTGGGGGCCAGCTCGGTGGCAGGCGGAAGAGGCTCCGATTTGATCCCGAGTCAGGACTTCCGCTGCTGCCGAGGCAGTGTTCAGAGCCCCCCCCGGGGGAGTGGTGGCCATTGCTTAAGAGTAGGACCCAAAAAGCACAAAGGAAGGCGATCTATAATAGCCGTCAGGATGAAAAAAAGAAAATAGATGCCTGTAGTCTAAAATTAAATCCTTTATTGAAGTGGAGACACAAGGGTAGCCCGACTCTGGCCGAGTTTCGCCGTTTCAAAACGGCTGCCTCAGGGGCTTACAATAATCTTCTTAAGTTCATTGGTTGTGTACAAACTAAGGATAAAAGATGATCATATAGGGCAATGTATGATCTCTTATTTTGTTCCGTCTTGAAACGTTCGCAAACATCGATCTCCACTTGTAAAGTCAAACATTCAAGACGGAACAAAATAAGAGATCATACATTGCCCTATATAATCATCTTTTATCCTTAGTTTGTACACAACCAATGAACTTAAGAAGATTGATGTAAGCCCCTGAGGCAGCCGTTTTGAAACGGCGAAACTCGGCCAGAGTCGGGCTACCCTTGTGTCTCCACTTCAATAAAGGATTTAATTTTAGACTACAGGCATCTATTTTCTTTTTTTCATCCATTGCTTAAGAGTGACACTTAGAGGCTGGATTCTGGAAGGAGCCCTGGTGCATGGCCCATGGCCGGCACTGCAGTGACCCAGATTAAATGTTGGGGGGAGGGGTAGATGTATAACAGGTGAAAAACCCCCAAGTAGCCCTGAACGAAGGCCCCTGGTTCCAGATCCCTGGCCTGTCCCAACCGAGTTGGAAGTACGAAGGGGGGAGGAGGAGGAGCCGCAGAAAAACGGCAAATTCTCCGTTTCATCGTGACAGTGACAGTGACGCATAGCGCGTCCCGGTGAGCCGCGTTCACTGAAATGTCACCGTCTTTCTCCAAGAAGAAGGAGAGCTTTAAGGCTGTTATTGGAGGGTGGGGGACATTAGTTGGAAGGAAGGTGTCCAGGACTTTGGAGATCTGCTTACCGATGACATTTGCAGAAGAGGGACTCGTTAAGTGACTGCCACTATTAATCACTCAGAAAAGCGAACTGTCATGTGCAGATGCTTTTTTTTTTTTTAAACCAGATTTTTTTTTTCCTCTCGGCCTTTGCTGCAAACTCCATTCTGAACCATTGCTGTCGTGGGTTCAACCGAATGCCACCAGTATTATAAAGAGCTGTATTTTTGTATTAATTTATCTTGTGTCTATTTTCCGTATGTTGGCGCACGTGCACTTGTGTTTCTGAACTTGTGATTTGACAATAAATACATTCAAAAGAAACCAGGCTGGCCGAATTGATTCTGGAGCGCGCGCACGCCCTTTCAGGGAGTCCTCTTGCGTGGCGCTGCCTGTTTGAATGCCTCGTGCCTTCCCCCCCCCCCCCCCCAACACCCCTTCGGTGCCTGCTCACTGCGAGGGGAACCACAGCATTACCCCGACTGCATGAGCGAGAAGTAGGTCTCAGCAGCACTTGGAGCAACTTTTCACAGGGCAGCTCGTGGGTTAATGCAGTCACCGTTCCCTGGCTCAACCCAAAGAATTCCTTGCTTATGTGCACAGTGGCGTATGGGAAGGTTCTGGCCACCGAGCCCCCATCCCTTAAAACTACTCCTGGCCCCGTCTTTCCCTGCAGCCTACCCCGTCTACCACAATCCCAGCCTGTTTTCCAGAGCAAGGGAGTTCAAGACGCAAGGGACCTTTCCAAGTCGGAGGAAGCTTCAGAGGAAAACCTGAGAAAACGCCAGAGGATGGTGGTGGAAGTCAGTACTGTGACTACGTAAGCATGCTTGCAACAGAAAGCGGGGACAGTGGTAGGGAACAGGATGGGACGGCTGCAGTACTGCAACCCCCTGCCTACCTTCCCCCCACCTGATGAGAAAGCAAAGGAAGCACGATGGGGTGAAACTGCAGGCCGAGGGATAACTGGGCTGGAACCCGCAGACTCAGACACCCCAGAAGCCAAGTGGATCGATGGTGGTAGCTTGGTACCATCTAGCAAGGCGACAGGGACGGACATGGGTGGATGTTTGGGCTACAGCTTCATTGGTTCTGGTGGTGGTTTGGGCTATTATAAAGTTTGATGGTAAGACATGGGAATATGGGACGAGGGGAGGTGGTGGCAGTGCTGGGTGTTGAATTAAATATGGAATCTCATATTTATTTATTTATTTAAAAGTATTTATATACCGTTTTTCAAAACAAGGTTATTTTTGTCAAAACGGTTTACATTGTAAAATGAAAATAAAATAAATAGAGTTAAAAATTAAAGATAAAAATAAAATAAAATTAAAATACAATAACTGGTATATACCTCATGGTAACAAAAAATCTAATTAAATAAAAGTAAAAGTGGAGCTGGGCCGTAAAAGATGTTTTATGGAAGGGAAAAGGTAGGAAAAAATGAATGGGGAGGAGGGAAGGCGTAAGGTGGAAACATGAGTGATGTTGAGGATGTGGAAGAGATTGTTAGGTTACTGAGTGTTGATTATTTGAAGTAGTGTGTTGTGGATGGATATTAAATGCTAATTGAAATAAATATGTTTTTAGTGTCTTCTTAAATTGTTGGGTATTGGATATTGAACGAAGTAAATTGGGTATAGAGTTCCAAATGGTGGGTCCTGCTACAGAAAATGCTCTTCTTCTGGTAATATCAAGTCTGGCCTGTCGTGGAGAGGGGATGTCTAATAAGTTTTGAGTTAGTGATCTTAAATGACGGGTGGGTTTATAAATGCGGAGTAATGAGCAAAGCCATGTGGAAGATGAGTTATGTAGTAAGCTATGAATAACGGTAAGAACTTTGTATTTTATTCTATATTTTATTGGTAACCAATGTAAGGATTGAAGGATGGGTGTAATATGTTTTCGAATGGGAGTACCTGACAGAATACGAGCAGCGCTGTTTTGAACGATTTGCAAAGGATGAATTATAGAATCGGAAAGTCCTAAATAGAGAGCGTTGCAGTAGTCTAGACCAGAGAAGATTAGAGATTGTAGAATAGTTCGAAAATCCTGATAAAAGAGAAGAGGACGGAGACGTTTTAAGAGTTGTAATTTGTAGAAAGATTTTTTTGTTAACGAAGAAATATGTTGTTTCATGGATAGGTCTGAGTTTATGATGACTCCTAGGTTTGTAGCGTATTGTGTAATAGGAATAGATGTTCCGTTTATAGACCAATGTGAAGGTGGACCAATAGAAGTCTCTGAGATAGAGGTTAAATGAACTATTTCAGTCTTGGATGGATTCAGTTTTAAGCGATTATGGGACAGCCAGGAATTAATAGTGGATAAGTAAAGAGAAACCATATTTAGAGTATTAGACCAAGATGTTTTGTAGGGAACTAGGAATTGTATGTCATCTGCGTAGATTTTAAATTGTAGACCGAGTGAAGAGAGAATGTGACAAAGAGGTAGAAGATAAATATTGAACAGTATAGGTGATAGTGATGAACCTTGGGGAACACCAGATGAAATTGTGTAAGCATTAGAGGAGTGATGATTAATGTTAACTTGTTGAGGACGATCTGTAAGAAAGGATATGAACCAATTTAGAACTGTACCTGTTATACCAATAGATTTAAGACCAGAGATGAGTATGTGATGATCAACGGTATCAAAGGCCGCTGAGATATCTAAGAAAACAGCAATGTAGTCAGTGTAAGAATCAAAAGCGCGGAATAGGGTATCAAAAGAAGCTAGAAGGAGAGTTTCAGTTGAGTGACCTTTTCTGAATCCATGTTGATTAATGTGGAGAATGTTATTGTCTGATAGGAATTCAGATAGCTGACGTAAGACTGCAGAGTCTATTAATTTGGCTAAAGAGGTAAGTGATGCAATGGGTCTGTAGTTATTGAGATCGGTTACTTCTTTTGTTTTGGATTTCATGATTGGTAGAATAGAGGTCTTTTTTAAATTATTTGGAAATTGTCCTGTCTCTAAAGATTGATTGACTAAAGAACACAAAAAGGTACATGCATGTATACTGAGAGCTTTGAAAAAGGTGCCTGAACAAGGATTTTCAGGAGAGTTTGAGGGCTTTTGTTTCTTTATTATAGTTAGTATGGTGTCTTCGGTTATGGATGTAAATTCGGACCATTGGTCATTACTGTCTTTATTGATAATGGTAGGATAAGGTAGTTGAGAGAATTCTTTACAGATATTTGTTACTTTTGTTTTGAAATGAGTGGCAATTTTATTGCAAAAGGTATCATCATATTCGGTGAAATTGTCACTTTGAGAGGTAGTCAGTTGTTTTACGATGTTAAATAGTATGTTTGGGTTACCATTAGCTTTGGAGATTTTATTAGCATAATAGTGTGCTCATCTACCCAAAATGAGAGAGAACTAATCAGGAAAACAAGAACAACTTCTCTCGTGTCTTGAAGGATAAGAGTTACTGAATCTTACAAGTGGTAAAACCTCTATGGGTGGCAGCTGGGATCCATCCTTGCAGGGTGGAGTGGAATAACTGTTGAGAGAGAACTAATCAGGAAAACAAGAACAACTTCTCTCGTGTCTTGAAGGATAAGAGTTACTGAATCTTACAAGTGGTAAAACCTCTATGGGTGGCAGCTGGGATCCATCCTTGCAGGGTGGAGTGGAATAACTGGCAGGGTGGATGGACCGATCGGTCTTTATCTGCCATCATCTGCTTCGTTAGTCTTTCATAACTATGAGCTCTCCTCCAATCCAAGGACTCTCTGAGCTGTGGCAGAGATTTCCAGGTGTAGTGCCGGAGCACTGCTGATTTTTGCCGGAGACTCAAACATAAGAAAAGCGCTCTGAGGTACTGAACATGCTGGAGGGAGTGGAGAGCACGAAAACTGGATCTACCTTTCCACATCTCACAAGAAATAGCCCTTGTCAGCTGCACTACTCCCC
Source organism: Rhinatrema bivittatum (assembly GCF_901001135.1). Classification (NCBI taxonomy): domain Eukaryota; kingdom Metazoa; phylum Chordata; class Amphibia; order Gymnophiona; family Rhinatrematidae; genus Rhinatrema; species Rhinatrema bivittatum. Next base: position 19,522,235 of record NC_042618.1, on the reverse strand, counting down.
TCCTCTGTGCAACTTGTGTGCTTCCCCCAGCTGCCAGCTTTATCTCATCAGACGAGGAAGAGCATGGATTTAGCCTTGGCACCACCTGCTGCTCTTACTGCTTCCGCGTATGGAATTATTGCTCCTTTGCCTGCACCCCAGAGGTGGCTTGGCCACACACTCAGCTCCTTGGAGAGGGAAAGGAGAAATGTGAATTACTTATTTTAGTCTTTAAGCTGTGGGTGTCTTGCTGAAGGGGGTCCATCCCCTTTCTCTGTACTACGCTTATGGACGTTGCACACGAGGGATACTCTGGTTTATAGCAGTTCCAGTCCCGCCTTTATTTCCCCATTTTAATCTAGTCTTTTTTCACTAGACAAAATTATGAAAGAATATTGTCACTTCATTTGCAAAAGGTAATTCTACTGAAAAAAGGAACTGACAAAAGCTCAAAGACCAACGTGTCAAAGTGTTCCTTGGCCAACGTATCCCAAACATTTCTCTGTTAGCGTGTATTAGGCAAGCGAGATGGGGCAGATTCAGACTGTAATGGGCTTCCCAATTCCATGCAAGAATGAATTAATTAGGGAATACTTCTGTCCTCTCTCTGTTCTGTCCTGTAATGTCTCCAGGCTCAGGGTCTCCCCACCACCGACATGGTTTAGGATTACCTAGGAAGGTGACAATTTTTCTGTCTAGCGGCTACTGGCGTTCTGGCTGCTACCAATAGAAAAGCAATTAAACGTATTGTTAATTTTACTCCCCCGGTTGAGCGAAAGGCAGAGCTTCCAGGAACGTAGGAGGATTGGGCGGAGGAGACGTTTTCAGGTTTTTCTCACTCATGTCCGGAATTCTTGGATTGTCCATCACAGCTGGCAGGGGTGGGCGAAATATGCCAGTGTCTCCAACACAACGGAGACATACATTTATTTATTTACTTAGATTTATATTCTGCTTTTCATACTTTTTTCAGTGCTTCAAAGTGGCTTACATTCAGATACTGTAGGTATTTCTCTATCCCCAGAGGGCTCACAATCTAATTTTGTACCTGAGGCAATGGGGGGTAAAGTGACTTGCCCAAGGTCACAAGGAGCGACAGTAGGACTTGATTTTTATCGTGCTCAGCTGGTATTCTGAGGGGATCATGTATGCACCCAGGTCTCTTTCCAGGGTGCTGAGCAGCAGCAGCCACATAACCACCCGGGCAATGCTTCCTAAAATAGGTTGCTCCTACTGGAATTCAGTTGACAACTTCCCTTGTAAAGTGCATCTGAGAATCTGTAAGGGTTTTTGTTGTTTTTTTTTTTTTTAAATAATCCCAGAGAGATGTCAGCGAGATGCTGAAAGCACAATGTGCCTGTCGGCAGCCAGTTAATGAGAAGATATTGGTAAACCAGAGCTGCCAGACTGTTCTGTCTTCACATGAAATTGCATTTGCATCTTTTCCAGGACATCTTAATGAGCGTCCTGCAGGAAAGAGAGGGCGAGTGTGGGCTGCAGGAGGTGGTCAGCTTGAGGAGAGAGTGCTAGGAAATATAGCAATGAGCTTATCTGGACGCTGCTATTGGGTAGTGCTTCAATTTTCTTTTGACCTTTTCTATAAAGCAGCATTTCAACACTGAGGCCAGCGGGGAAGTCTAGAGTGAAAAAAAAATTTGTCCAAGCAGGCATGCTATACTATTAACACCATCTACTGGTGCAAATCTCTTTATTTTTAAGCTGGCAGTTACCTCCCCCTTTGTACCTGCAGGTCAGTCAGCAGCAGGCCTGAGATCTGGTGCCAGAAACCTTCATTTGCACTACCCAGGGATTTTTCCCATTTTACACTGTGCCTCCAACCATCCTAGTCTGGGCATTGCAGTGATGGGCCTGGGGAAGGGGGAGGGGGGCATGGACAGGGGGCTCCTTCCAGAACCCTATCATGGACCCTGAATCCAGCACCCATCCTTAAGCAATGACAAAGACTCCCCTTGAGCCCACTGAGGGCTATGAATGCTGCCTCCGCAGCATCCCCCAGTGTGAGCTGACCCAAGGAGCAGAAGACCTGACTGGGCAATCCAACAGGAGCCCTTCCTCATGGCAATGCACATGACTGCCCCTGAGCCGGCCCTAAATCTTTTTATTCTTGGAAAAAAAAAACAAACTCAAGAGTCCAATTTTACTTTGAGATGCAGACAGGGACCTGCATTCCAACCTGCCCCCCCTGGCCATATCCCATCAGGCATAAGTTTACATAAGTTATATGAACAAGGTCCAATAGAGGGGGCTAAAGAGCTCCTCGGGAGGACAAAACTAGCTTCTGCTAGTTGATATTCCTAGAAATAGGAGGAAGGGGTAACTTTGCACTTACAATGGAGAAATTACTTACCTGATAATTTCGTTTTCCTTAATGTAGACAGATGGACTCAGGACCAATGGGTATAGTGTGCTCCTGCTAGCAGTTGGAGATGGAGTCAGATTTCAGTCTGACATCAGCACTACATATATCCCCTGCAGGAAGCTCTGCTCTTCAGTATTCTCCTCGAAAAGCAATTGTGGATATATGTGTTTTTTAAAAACTTGATTAACTTGGTTAACTTGAACTGGTTGACGTGAATTCTAGCTGGAGACCGCCAATGCACTCAATTGAGAAACGCCGACACCCGGTAACTATGGGTGTCCTAACTAGAGGTAAAGCATGGCTTACCCGTGCTTGTCTTGCTCTCGGGGGTTGTCACCCGAGGTTTACGTATTCTGAGGCAGCCGTGGGCGGGATGCTGAGTCCATCTGTCTACACTAAGGAAAACGAAATTATCAGGTAAGTAATTTCTTCATTTCCTAGCGTGTAGCAAGTGGACTCAGGACCAATGGGATGTACAAAAGCTACTCCCGAACCGGGTGGGAGTCTGCCCGTGGCCCACTTTGTACTGCCCTTGCAAATGTTATGTCCTCCCGGGCCTGAACATCCAGGCGATAGAACCTCGAGAAGGTTTGAATGGAGGACCATGTCGCCGCCTGACAGATCTTGGCGGGTGACAGCATCTTGGTTTCTGCCCAGGACACTGCCTGGGCTCTGGTGGAATTGGCCTTGACATGTAGAGGTAGAGGCTTCCCTGCCTCTACGTAGGCCGCCTTGATTACTTCTTTGATCCAGCGGGCTATGGTTGCCCGCGAGGCCACTTCCCCTTGTTTCTTCCCGCTGTAAAGGATGAATAGGTGATCCTTCTTTCGTACGGATTCCAACCTTTCCAGTTATTGGACTAGTAGTCTGCCGACATTAAGATGGCGAAGAAGGAGAGAGTCTTCCAAGTCCTCATGCTTGTCTAGAGATGGCAGAAAGATGGTTTGTTTTAGATGGAAATGAGAGACCACCTTTGGAAGGAAGGAAGGGACAGTGCGTAGCTGTATGGATCCTGGTGTGAATCTGAGGAATGGTTCCCTACAGGATTATGCTTGAAGTTCTGAGTGCGACGGGCTGAACATATTGCCACTAGGAACGCTGTCTTCAAGGTTAGAAGCCGTAGAGACAGTCCATGGGTAGGTCTGAAGGAAGCTCCCGCTAGGAAGTCTAGTACTAGATTGAGGTTCCATAGGAGTACCGGCCACTTTAGTGGTGGTCGGATTTGACACCTCTCAGGAAGCGGGAGACGTCTGGGTGTGAAGATAGACTGATGCCGTCCATTTTGGCTCTGAAGCAAACCAATGCGGCCACCTGAATCTTGATGGAGTTGAGAGACAACCCCTTCTGTAAGCCGTCCTGTAGAAATTCCAGGATCGTGGGGATTTTGACTGTCCGTGGAAGTATGTCGCGGTCTTCATACCAGGCTTCGAAAATTCTCCATATTCATATGTAGGTTAGAGACATGGAAAACTTGTGTGCTTGGAGCAAGGTGTCAATCTCTGCCCCCAAGTATCCCCTCTTCTTCAGGCGCCTCCTCTCAATGGCCAGACCGTAAGAGAGAATCGAGTTGGGTCTCCGTGGAGGATCGGTCCTTGCTGGAGCAGATCCCTGTGTGGAGGTAGAGACAGGGGGCTCCCCTCCAGAAGTCTTTGCATGTCTGCGTACCACAGCCTTCTTGGCCAATCCGGGGCCACTAGAAGTACTAGCCCCTTGTGGTGTTCTATCTTGCGGATGACTCCGCCCAGTAGTGGCCATGGAGGAAAGGCATACAGCAGGTCTTCCTGTGGCCAGGTCTGGATGAGGGCTTCGATCCCCTGGGATTGTGGGTCTCGTCTGCGGCTGAAGAAGTTGGGAACTTGGGCGTTGGACTGGGTTGCCAGAAGATCCATGGCTGGGGTTCCCCAGCGGTTTATCATCAACTGGAATGCTGTGGTCGACAGCATCCATTCCCCTGGGTCTAGACTTTCTCTGCTGAGGTAATCCGCAGTGACGTTGTCTTTTCCCGCGACGTGGGCGGCTGAGATCCCTTGCAGGTTTGCTTCTGCCCACGCCATTAGGGGGTCTATTTCCAGGGACACCTGTTGGCTTCTGGTTCCTCCCTGGCGGTTGATATAGGCCACTGTTGTGGCATTGTCCGACATGACTCTGACTGAATCTAGTCTGACTGCTCGGGCTTCCAGTCGGTTGATGTTCCATTCCATCTCTTCCTTGTCCCATTGCCCCTAGGCCATCAGTTCCTGGCAGTGGGCTCCCCACCCTCATAGGCTTGCATCCGTGGTGAGCAAGACCCAGGTCGGTGGGGATAGCCTTACTCCCTTGCTCAGATAGTCTTCTTGTAGCCACCATAGGAGCTGGATCCGTACATCCGCCAGACTGGAGGCGAATGGTGTAGTCCTGGGACATCGGGTTCCTTCTTGACAGTAGGGAACATTGTAGTGGTCGCATGTGGGCCCTTGCCCATGGGACGACTTCTAGGGTCGATGTCATGAGACCAAGGACTTGGAGGCAGTCCTATACCGTGGGGCGAGCGCTATTCAACAGTTTTCTCAACTGGTCCATCAATTTCCTTTTCCTTGTAAGGGGAAGGACGACTTTGTCTTGTTGGGTGTTGAACCGGACTCCCAAGTATTCTAGTGATTGGGAGGGCTGCAGGCAGCTCTTGGTTGTGATGACGATCCACCCGAGATTCTGCAGTAGATTCTTGACTCTGGTAGTCGCCTGATGACTTTCTTCTGGAGATTTTGCCCTGATCAGCCAATCGTCCAGGTACAGGTGTACGAGGATTCCTTCTTTCCTCAGTGTCGCTGCCACTACCACCATGATTTTGGTGGGCAGTAACTATGCTGAAGGGTGGTGCCCGGAACTGGTAGTGGTGGTCCATGATCGCGAAGTGTAGAAAGCGCTGGTGGTCGTGATGGATTGGGATGTGCAGATAAGCTTCTGACAGGTCCAGGAAGGTCAGAAATTCTCCCGGCTGTATTACCCTTATTACCGAACATAGGGTTTCTATGCGGAAGTGCGGTATCCTCAGGTAGCGGTTGACAGACTTGAGGTCCAGGATGGGCTGGAACGTTCCCTCTTTCTTGGGGACGATAAAATAGATGGAATAGTGCCCAGTATTTTGTTGGTGCGTGGGCACTGGTGTTATAACCTCTAGGGAGAGCAATTTTGTCAGTGTGGTTTCCACTGCCGTCCTCGTGGAGAGAGAGTGGCAAGGGGATTTCACAAATTTGTCTGGAGGGATGCTGTGGAAGTCCAGGTAGTATCCCTCTCGAATAATGGTTAGGACCCACTTGTCCGACGTTATCTTGACCCATCTTTGTAGAATAGGGCAAGCCTGCCCCCTATGGCTTCTTCCTGTGGATGGGTCTGTTGATTCTCATTGTGGGGTGCAGCTGGGGCCTGGACCTGAGCCGGCTTCCCTCTTGTTGTGTTTGTTCTGAAAGGACTGGCCCTGCCTGCGGGGCGATGTGCTCGGTATGTATTCTTGTACAGTCTAAAGCGCTGTGATCCTCTGCCCTTGGATGTTCGGGGAGAGGGGGATGGCTTCTTTTGTTCTTGTCCTCCGGTAGCTGAGGTACTGGGGATTCGCCCCATTTGTCGGCTAACTTCTCCAGTTCACTTCCGAACAGGAGGGCTCCTTTAAAGGATATTCTCATGAGTTTCGTCTTGGAGGTCGCGTCGGCTGATTAGCTTTGGAGCCAGAGTTGTCTTCTGGCTGCCACAATGGATGAGACGCCCTTGGCTGAGGTGCACACTAGGTCGGACGTCGCATCTGTGAGGAAGGATATAGCTGGTTCTAATGTTTCGATGGGCGTGGTAGCATTCCTGGCAAATGGACAAGTGCAAGGTGTTGCATATAGGGAAAAATAACCCTTGCTGTAGTCACACGATGTTAGGTTCCATATTAGGAGCTACCACCCAGGAAAAAGATTTAGGCATCATAGTAGATAATACTTTAAAATCGTCGACTCAGTGTGCTGCAGCAGTCAAAAAAGCAAACAGAATGTTAGGAATTATTAGGAAGGGAATGGTGAATAAAATGGAAAATGTCATAATGCCTCTCTATCGCTCCATGGTGAGACACACCTTGAATACCGTGTACAATTCTGGTCGCCGCATCTCAAAAAAGATATAGTTGCGATGGAGAAGGTACAGAGAAGGGCAACCAAAATGATAAAGGGGATGGAACAGCTCCCCTATGAGGAAAGGTTGAAGAGGTTAGGGCTGTTCAACTTGGAGAAGAGATGGCTGAGGGGGGATATGATAGAGGTGTTTAAGATCATGAAAGGTCTTGAACAAGTAGATGTCACTTGGTTATTTACACTTTCAAATAATAGAAGGACTAGTGGGTATTTCATGAAGTTAGCAAGTAGCACATTTAAGACTAATCGGAGACAATTCTTTTTCACTCAACGCACAATAAAGCTCTGGAATTTGTTTCCAGAGGATGTGGTTAGTGCAGTTAGTGTAGCTGGGTTCAAAAAAGGTTTGGATAAGTTCTTGGAGGAGAAGTCCATTAACGGCTATTAATCAAGTTTACTTAGGGAATAGCCACTGCTATTAATTGCATCAGTCTACAACACCCACTTATTCAAGGGAAATCCTTGCTCGGTGGTTTTTTGTATGGTAGCTATATTCAAGGATAACCACTTTTTTGGTTATCCCTCTTACTAGCCCCATATATTGCTCTTTATTGTTCACACTTTATGTTCATTCTTCTTTTTTCCTTTTCCTTTTATTATCCCTTCTCCCTGGCTGCTTATCTGACCCAACCATTAATTTTTCTTCTCCTTTACTTATCTAGGCTGCCGCCCTCATTGCTTCTCATGGGTTCGGATTCGCCTGCCCGACATTGGCCATGTTTCGGCACAGCGTGCCTGCTTCAGGGACTGTGGGAGAAAAATCTACTGTGTCCGGTCCGGGTTCACAGTGCACAAACATTTTCTTGAATAAATAAAATTAAATGAAATGCTTTACAACTACCCTTCAACATAAAAACAATTCCTACCACCTTTCAAGTGTCTGATACTTACTACAACACCCACTTATTCAAGGGAAATCCTTGCTCGGTGGTTTTTTGTATGGTAGCTATATTCAAGGATAATCACTTTTTTGGTTAGCCCTCTTACTAGCCCCGTATATTGCTCTTTATTGTTCACACTTTATGTTCATTCTTCTTTTTTAATTACATCAGTGGCATGGGATCTTCTTAGTGTTTGGGTAATTGCCAGGTTTGTTTGTTTATTTATTTATTTAAATCTTTTTCTATACTGTCGTTAAGGTGGGTACCGTCACAACGGTTTACAGTAAGGCACAAAAAGTAATGCTATTAAAATCTATCAGTTTACACAGGTGCCATAAGGTTCGGTAACATAGGGGTGGATTTTAAAAGCCCTGCTCGCGTAAATCCGCCCGGATTTACGCGAGCAGGGCCTTGCGCGCCGGCGCGCCTATTTTCCATAGGCCCACCGGCGCGCGCAGAGCCCCGGGACTCACGTAAGTCCCGGGGTTTTTCGAGGGGGGCGTGTTGGGGGCGGGGCCGATCGGCGCGGCGTTTTGGGGGCAGGCCCGGGGGCGTGGTTTCGGCCCAGGGCGGTCCGGGGCGTGGCCGCGCCCTCCGAAACCGCCCCCGGGTCGCGTCTCGGTGCACTAGCGGCCCGCTGGCGCGCGGGGATTTACTTCTCCCTCCGGGAGGCGTAAATCCCCGGACAAAGGAAGGGAGGGGGGTTAGATAGGGCCGGGGGGGTGGGTTAGATAGAGGAAGGGAGGGGAAGGTGAGGGGAGGGCGAAAGCGAGTTCCCTCCGAGGCCGCTCCGATTTTGGAGCGGCCTTGGAGGGAACGGAGGCAGGCTGCGCGACTCGGCGCGCACCGGCTGCCCAAAATCGGCAGCCTTGCGCGCGCCGATCCTGGATTTTAGCGGCTACGCGCTGATCTACTAAAATCCAGCGTACTTTTGTTTGCGACTGGTGCGCCAACAAAAGTGCGTGAACGCGCATTTTTTGAAAATCTACCCCATAGTTTTTAATCAATGTTAGCTGTTAAATGAGTGTGAACACTATCATGTCCAGGTCAATTCTATAGCAGTTTTTAGTCTAGGACTCATTCTATAAATGTAACTTATCCTTTAGTGATGAATTCTGTTAAAAACATTATTAAAACCAGGTTCTTGTGGCCTGGTTTGGCCTCTGTTGGAAACAGGATGCTGGGCTTGATGGACCCTTGGTCTGACCCAGCATGGCAATTTCTTATGTTCTTATAAGCAGGCACGTGTCACCACGGCACAGCAGGCAGCGATCTGTAGTGACATAGCTGCTGCATCAAATGACTGTTTAAGGATGGACTCCTGACATCTGTCCTAGGCATCCTTGAGTGCCGCTCCTCCTTCGACTGGAATGGTAGTGCGCTTCGTGACAGCGCAGACCATGGCGCCCCACTTTGGGGAACACCAGAAGTTCTTTGGCTGAGGGTACCAGGGGGTATAGGGCTTCTAGAGCCCGTCCTCCTTTGAAACTGGCCTCCGGAGTGTTCCATTCCAAGTCGATCGGTTGTTGTACGGCTTGCAGCAATGGGAAATGACGTGAAGCCTGACAGAGTCCGACCAGCAAAGGGTTTGTCTTTGGCTCCGCTGTGGCGCTTCTGCCTGTTATGCCAGCTCCTTCAGGTTCAGAGACACGAGGTCTGGTAACTTGTCTCTGGAGAAGAAATGCATCATGTAAACCGATATGATATGATCTGTATCATGAATGTCGTATAAAAAAGTATTAAATAAATAAATCATGGTTTGGTATGGTTCTGTTCCTGGAGGGATGTCTCCTTCCTCCAGGGAGTCTGGTTCTTCCTCAGAGGTGTCCGTGTCCCTTAAGGGGAGGCTTTTGTCCGGAGGGAGCACGTCTCAGAGAGGCCGAGAGGGGCCTGGAAGGTTTGTTCTTCTGGTGGAAGCTGTAGCTGTGTCACTGGTGGCACCGATTGTGCCTGGACAAAGGTTTGCAGCTAATTCTACCCAGGAAAAGGTTCCTGGGTCTATATTGAACCCAGCAGCGTTCCCCGAGGGGGCCCAACTAAGTAGGGGCCGAGCTGGGGATAGAGAGGTCCGGGGTACTGTCGTTGGTGGAGCTGGATTCCTCTACTGGCAGGGGGGGCCTTGTCCTGGTTCCCCCAGGGCCTCTTCGCACTGCAGGCACAGGGCAGAAGCCACCTTGTGTTGTGCAGCTCTCAGGTGGCAGGCTGGGCAGAGGGCTTGTCCCTTGGCTTTCTTGCCATGATTTCAGCGCGAGGAGTCATTCAAAACTCATCTGCGTGCCTATATTTGCGCGCGCTCTGGGTGTGTCGAAGATGTGCGTGCAAGCTGCGGAAGGTGTGCGTGCAGGCCGCTATGTGCGCCAAGGAAGAGATGCGCGCGCTACTGTGCACCCAGGCTTAATTTGTGCACCCGGAGCCATTGAGCGTGTCGCTGTGCGCACGGTACAGATGCGAGTGCCGCTGTGCGCACAAGTAGTTTATGTGCCCGGCTCACTGCTGTGCGCACGGCTCAGTTGTGCAGACAATACAGCGATAAAGGGGGGGGGAGATGGCGCCGGCGACCATGCGGGCAAGATGGCGCCCCCCCCCCCCCCCCCGGAGGGTCTCCATTTGGGAGGACCCTTGTACCGAATCGGGGTCTAGCCTGGACGGGGCTGTTCAACCCGATGGGACAGACACCAAAGGGCGATCTGTGCGGCTATCCGAGCCTCGGAGACTTTAAGAAAAGTTTTCTACCTTACCTTGTCTCGGCGCTTCCTGGTCTTGTGCTGGGTGGTCTCCGGCTGCGGGGGAGAGGGAAATACCTTCAACGCCACACTCGGTCTTGCACCCGCTGCCTCTCAGCCACTCCTGTTCCTGGGGGCTAAGTCCACGCCGGGAAACTGGCTACCGGACCGAGGCTCATCTCTGAGGGATCTCGGAAATCACCTCAGGGAATTCTCGACTGGGGGAGGGACCCTTGGGTATCACCGCAGGAGAGCGGGACTCGTCTTGTAGAGGTAAAAGTTTGGAATTTTTTTTTTTTTTTTAAATTTTTTTAACACTGTGCTAGTGTGTGGGATAGTGTCTGCATCTGCTAGGAGATGGAGAGATACTGAGGTATATCTAGGGTGACGTCAGCTTTGAAATCTGACTCCGTCTCCCATCTGCTAGCAGAAGAGCACATAACCCACTGGGGTCCTGTGTCCATCTGGCTACACGCTAGGAAACATTGTTTTATGCATGCACATCGCACGGTGAAAAATCTGCTGGGGGCGGGGGAGGGGAGGCTTTTCACACTTTTCAAAAGCGTGCGCTTAAATGTTCCCCCAGGATGCTGCACCAGCTCTGAGCCGCGTGTTACTTTCTGCGTGCATGGCCGTGTGTGTACCAGAACCACCTGCAAATTTTATGCGCATAAGGTCGCTTGGAGAATTTTGCCCAGAAACACAGGGCCAGCACAACTTTAGCCCTAGCTGGGCTCTTTGAAAATTACCCTCTTTATGCAATATGGATTGGGCCAGAAAGAAAATCTGACCCCTGCAGAACACAATGCCCAAAAGTAGAGAGGCGCCAATGAAAAGATACACCCACAAGAGCACCTATAAAATCAGGACGATACCCCCACTAAATTGATCTGGATCTGAAATATTTTTTTGTAACCACAAGTGCTGAACACAGAAGAGCAGACAGGAAGAGAGAGGACAGCACCGGGTCACAGATAGAAGCAGGAACATTCCCCCTGGAAGCCACCGAGGCAGTGTCACATAACATTAGAGCAGAGGAAAATGGCTTTCCTTGGAAAGGTGAAAGACAGACAAAGTGGACGCTGTCTTCGAAATCTCATGCTTTAATAAAATGGTTAGTCTGTAAGGTGCCCCTCAACTCCCCTCATTCGAGAACAGTCACAGTATTTTAGGGGAACATCTTCTCTGATTTGGGGGGGGGGGGGGATGGTTTGTTGAAAATAATGCCATCTCCAAAGAATTTCAGAGCTAGCATTCTGGGCAGGTCCGTACAGATTCTCAAGAAATATAAAAACTACTTCAGTTAAAGTCAATAGAGTTGCTGGCAGAGACGACGGCTTTGTAAGACGAATGCATGTTTAAAGCTGAAAGTTTTCAATGAGAGAACAGATGACTGCCAGATAACGAACAACTGGCCCATCCAGTCTGCCCACTTCCAGACCATTAAAGTCCCTGCCACAGACTAAGGAGAACCTGAGTAGTTCCAAACGTTTGCACCTTTTATAAAAGGAATCCCTCTACTCTGCTGGTTTTCTTTCAATATTACATTTGGAGAAGTAACATAGTCCTTCCTTACTCTGGAAGAGATGCAGTAGGTTCAGCCCAGGCATTCTTCCTCCACCGTGGCTTGCACAGTGTAAAATTATTTCTAAAATATCTGGCACAAAACCTGTTTCCTAGCGCTGGCTGAGTAAACAGCATAAGCTAGACCGATCAACGTTCAACTGTGTGTTATAAGCCCATCAGAGTCAATGTGTGTGACCCTCACTTCCAGTCTTTGGCTCACAGCTATCATCGGCCTGTAAGAGACGCGTTAATAACTACGTCAACGCGTGAGCTCCAGCAGCTTCTCTATCATCGCCGAGTGCGTGTCGTAGAAGGGTAAGCCATCCACTTCCATGGCCAGGCTTCCGGTCTTCCCGCTCCGCACCTTGTGACTTACAAGGATGCTCAGCAACTGTTCTTCCTGGAAAGGCAAACGGGGAATGAAAAAAAAAAGCAAACCAAAGACCATCATCCTAGCTTGTTCACTCATGATGGGGTACGTGCAGTGAAAACGTGTCCCACAACAGGATCCTAAAATGTCCTTACAAACCGTTAATCTAACCAAGCAGCATGCAGGAAGGGCCATTCATCAGCACCACACGGTGCGGTTAAGCGAGTCAGAGCTCTTTAGAGAGAATGACCAAGGCTGCGAGGGAAATTTTCAAAAGCCATTTAAGCAACAAAATACCCAGGTAAAAGGGTTGTGCGGAAACTGCCCATCCTTAACCCAGCTAAACGTACACGTGTTCATTTAGGGAACAGAGTGACAGGATTCTTTTTTTTTGGGGGGGGGGGGGGGGGGGGAGGGGTGATTACATTTTCGTGTGTGTGTGTGTGTGTGTGTGTGTGTGTATTTTTCCATTAATTATTATTATTAAAATTCCAGCCAAGCAGAAAGCCAGTGGAAGTATCCTCGGGCTGGTTTTATTGATCTGTGTTTACTGTTCACCACCCTGGGGGTAGCCCTTTTAGGGCCAGGAAGTCTGTTTACAAAAGCTATGAAATAAATAACCTCTTTGTCCCCCCCCAGCAGCAGTTTTCAAAGGGAAAGTGGAGGTGTGTGCAGAGAAAAAGGTTCCTCTGGAATTTGCCTGCACAATGACTGAAGTATTACACAATGTAGGTGAACTCCACTTATTTTACCAGCTGACAGTGTACTGGGCTCTGCCACTTTCTACCAGTGCTTTAGGAACATGGGGGGTGGATATTAAAGCCTCTTCACTTCCTGGGACTGATTTCTGCCTAATAACAAAATAAAAGCAGCATGATCGGATGGATTGGACTTTTTTTTTTTGAAGAGTGGTGTTCAATCACTGTGGTCTCAGAAAAGCTATTAACATTAAAAATGCAAAGTTTTCTATTGCCAGACAGAGGCTTTACTCTGGGGCACTCCAATTAATTACAAGCGCTTATTAGAAGGGGGCGAAGAACCAGAGAAATTAGATTACATTTTCGCATTGTTCAAAATGAAAGGGCTGCAACCGTGGCCTCAAATAAGCGAGACATGACTGAGTATTATTTCAGTTCAGAGAAGGGAGTGCCTGGCAACACTTTGGCTCATGGGTTGGTTTATTTCCCCCGTGAGGACAGGTTATAATGCACAACCATAAAAACATACAGAGCTAAAAAAAAAAACCCCCCAAAAAACTGCACATAAGATGCCCGTAGCTGAACGTCCATGGGCAGTAGCACACAAATATCCCTTATCTCCCCATCTACGAGAACATGGCCTTCCAGGGCAGCCTCCCGAAAATCAGAGGGACCTTTGGATGTGTCCCTTTGGCTTGTGCCCAAGGCTACCTGACACTTTTCCTACTTGGCTCTAAAAGGACGATTTTCAAAAGCCATGTACCCAAGGCAAAAAGGGTTGTACCCAGCGTGTTCACGATGCATGCACTTTTAGCAGGGGGAGGGGCTGTTCAGGACAGGGTAGGACAAGAATACATTATCTTCTTTGCAAAAAGAAAATTATTCCTCACCTGCTAATTTTCATTCCTTTGGTACCACGGATCAGTGAAGACAGTGGGTTATGTCCCCCTTCCAGCAGATGGAGTCATCTTTTTGCACTTTGGAGTGGCCCAAAGAAGGGGGCCAAGGCTTCGAAAGCCACCATTGCTCGCTGGCTGAAAGAGGCCATCGCCTCAGCATATATTGGTGCCAGTCGACAGCCTCCGGTGGGCATCAAGGCCCATTCCCTCCAAGCTCACGCGGCTTCCAGGGCAGAGTCAATCCGTTTCGCCTCAGGAGATATGCTGAGCGGCCACCTGGAAGTCTTTACATATCTTTGCTCGGCACTATCGTTTGAATCTATAGCCACCGGTTTTCGGCTCCTTTGGCAATCGGGTCATTCGAGCAGGGCTATCCGGGGCCCACCCTAAGTAGGGAAGCTTTGGTACATCCCACCATCTGGACTGATCCGGGTACGTACAGGGAAAAGAAAATTATTCCTTACCTGCTAATTTTTGTTCCTGTAGTACCACGGATCAGTCCAGACGCCCACCCTAAGGATTTATGGGATTGGGATTGTCTCTCTGCTCAAATTGTTTCCCATATACCACGTGTTTAGTGGCTGTTTCATGGTTCATTTTGCAAGTGTAGTTGCCTCTTAAAGTTTAGTACACACTGTACAGTTGTTCAAGTTGAAAGGGTTTTATACCTTGATCCATCCATCTTGTCTCTTCAGGCTTTTATATTCTTAATACTGAAGGATGACAGAGGGTGCACTGGCTTATATGGGAGCACCCTTCGAAGTTTTCTCTGACTCCATCTGCTGGAAGGAGGACAGATCCCACTGTCTGGACTGATTCAGGTACGTACAGGGAACAGCATGTTCGGAAAATAATGCATCATGATGGATGAAGAAGACGAGAGGGTGAAAAGAGAGATTTTATGTGGATTATGAAAAACGATGACGATGAGTACACAATTGTAACAATGGTCGGATGAATATATGATGACCTGTTGGCAAGCATTTTGAAGTGTGGACTGGTGGAAATGTTCATGCGATGTTATAATTTGTTGCTGGTTTAATAAAAACCATAAACTACAGAAAAAAAAAAAAAGAAAAAACAGTGCATCGAGAGATCGTGTACTTTGCCTTCCAAAACTGGTGCGCAGTGAGTGGATAAAAAGTACCTGCAAACTTGGTAGCAGCGAGGTTTGGAAGCTGCATCCCCCACTTAAATATTCATTTTCTACCTGTCCATAAAAAGACGATGTTTCATGGTGGAGGCTGAAAAATACCATCCAACGAGCAGAGCCATACCGGCCCAGTGCTGCTGCGTATGTCCAGAGTATGTCCGACCGCAGCGGACTGTGACCCTTCATCTCAACCCAGCACAGCAGAATATGTTTTCATTATATGAACCATTATTGTACTTATTTGGGTGTATATTATTAAGAGTTTATTTGTACTTGCTTATAAAAGTTTATTGTATTTAAGTTTTTATTTCGAGTCTTGTTTTATTGTTATCTACCATGAATATGGGTGGAATACAAATTTTGACAAACAAACCAGCAAGCAGCAGGGGCGGCTGGGATGACGGCTCCCACTGCCAGGGCCCCTCTTTGGGTGCTGATGTTCGCTTGGCCCATGCTGAATTCGGAAAGAAAAGCCGATTCTGAAGAGACAGGCGCGCGCACAGCCGTTACCTTCTTAACAGAGGGGAGGGCTGCAGCCCAGGCCCCCGCCTCGGACAGTCTGGGGAACCCCACGGCTTTCCTCAGGTAGCGCTCATGGACGTCACAGGTGTTCAGGATGTACAGGGCACAAGCCACAGCGTACCCTCCCCAGTTAGAGACGCCTGGAAGAGAAGGTGCGATTCAGTGGCATTCCTCTGACAGAATTTACACACAGTCACAGTTAAATACGCTGACCAGAAGAGTCAGATTATGTTTTCAGCTGACTCCCGGAGGCACAGGGAGATAAAAGTGACGCAACCCCCAGGTCAGAAAGAGTCAGCAGCAGAAGCGTGAGCCGAGCTCACGCCCCAGAGAGCCCTCTGCATCGCAGTCCAAGGCTCCCAATTCCTAAATCCCCCCTCCTTATGAAATAAATGATCAGGCATGGGATGGTGCACATCTACGCGGGAGGCGACACAGTCAGCTACAGCATGTACGCTCCTGATCGGATCCCGTGTCAAACGGCCTGCACGACCAGGACAAGACCATTCGGCAGCCTGGTTGCATAATGAAGACACCCAAAGGGCTACAGCAGGAGGGAGATAAAACATCCTTCTCCTTTCCCGTCTCCCAGCAGTCTCTGCGTGCACCCTGGGCGAGAGACTCTCATATAGCTGGGATCTTCTCTCAAGGTTTAGATACAGAGGGCTGGAACTGTACCTCTGACTCTCTTTCTCCATGAAAGCTGGTGACTGTATAAGAATTCCACTGTAAAAACTTAAAAAATAAATAAATAAAAAGGCAGAAATGTTTACTGCAGTGGGAGTACAAGGCTTGAATTGATTGCTTGATAAAATAAGTCACAGGCCAAATATTTCCATGGCTCAGGAATTTTGTAGTACTGCCACTTCTATCCATTCCCCCCCCCCCCCCTTTTGTGTCCAGCACACGGGGGAAAAACGTAATCAGACATAACTTCAGTAAATAAGACAAATCTAAGTGTATCCACCGCTGCAGAATCAGAGGCAGACACATCCATTATTGTCCATTAAGTGCTTTGGATAAAAGCACTTTCTAACAGACCAGGTCCCGTTTTCTCTGTCGTACGTGCACTGAAGGGGCGGGTCTTACGCTCAACGCTGCTCACGTGCACGTCCGGCTTCTCCCCAAAGGTTGCGCACTCCTGACTCACCGGCCGTAATGGCAAAGTCAGCTTCGACGTCGCAAGCAATCACCTCCCCGCCCGCGATGTGCTGCTTCACGGCTTCCTTCACTTTGCCCATGCCGAGCTCATTGCCCCCGTCGCCGATGCCTTGGTGAAAAACAGGAACAAACTTTGTACTCTCTTTAGTAAGGTTTCTTTCCCAGGAAATCCCTAGCAACACAAAATCCAGGATCTCAACTGGGGACACCCCCCCCCCCTCCGGAGGAGGAAAGGGGATGGTCAAAAGGCATATGTAATGTATTAAAAGTAGAACAAGAGAACAGAGACGTGATGATATCAACTACTAAGAGCTAATCAAAACATTTCCAATGGTTTAGCAACTAGATATTTATCTAGAGCAGATCTAAAGCTAAAATTCCTCCTAACTGATTATTTCTGTTCATTTCACCCATGAGGACAAGGCCAAAAGAAAGGAATAGCCACTTGCAAAGAGTTCCCTTTCCTCAAGGATCAGTACAGCAAATCCATCTCTGCACCGCGACGAGTTAAATAAAATTAGAAGATATGAATATATTAAAAAACCAGGGGGGGAGGGGCAAATGAAAGTTAGCCTGAACCTCTCAGTTGCCTCATATTTTAAAGGGCAAAGGGTGACCAGCATGGAGAAAGGCCGCACTGTCTAGGACAGGGATGGCGAACTCCATTCCTCGAGTGCCCCCCAACCAGGCCAGGTTTTCAGGATATCCGCAGTGAACGTGCATGAGAAAAGATCTGCACGCACCGCCTCCCCGCTGTGCGCGAACCTCTCTCCTGCACATTCGTTGCGGGTGTGCTGAAAACCTGGCCTGTCTGCACCACCCGAGGACTGCGGTTCGCCATGGCTGGCCCTAGAAGACGGCAAGGTAAGAGCCTGCTTTGTTCACGTGCGATCTTTACCGGTTGTGGCGACTCCAGGGACGGTTCGAGCCGTAAGAAAGAGGCGGTCGATGGGATCCACCAAGTGCTTAATGTTCACTTTACGTGCGTTGTAGTAGTTCCCGTCTGCAGCCATCCCTGCACGCTCTATTGCCACCAGGTGCTCAAATCTGCTCATGGGCAAAATATATCACAGCAATAAAAATGGTAGCACCTACCCAAGAAAGAGTTTAAGAGACACAGCATTTCACAACGAAAACGTCAACGAAATCAGGCAGGCAACTCTTGGGCACGAATTACTAGCCACGATTAGAACAGTTTAACCA
This sequence comes from Rhinatrema bivittatum, assembly GCF_901001135.1. Lineage (NCBI taxonomy): Eukaryota > Metazoa > Chordata > Amphibia > Gymnophiona > Rhinatrematidae > Rhinatrema > Rhinatrema bivittatum. The sequence continues at coordinate 19,504,555 of NC_042618.1, read as the reverse complement.
AGGCGACAGACATGCATGACCGCCACTCGAGTCTGCTATAGGAGCCAGGAACCTCCCTGCATGCTGAAGCAGCCGTGTAAAGATCGTATGTCCACCGGTCACCATTCTGCGCTATCTTTCAGCCTCAGGGTGGTGCTGTATGTTTCAAACCAAAAAAAAAAAACTAAAAATTGCAAGAAAGCCTGACCTCCTGCAGCTTCCGGAAGGGGAAAATATTCCACAGAAAAACGTGTACATGCAGAAACGTGTGCAAAGCTATGGAGCGATACACAGTGAGACGTTTGCCTGATCCTTAAATTTAGCACTTTCAGACCCATTTTTTCAGGCACAATTTCTTCTATTACATTTTTACACCTCCCTCCTTAGACTGCAAGAAATTATGTGCTTAGAGAAAAGGATTCACGGAGACAAATTTGTTCCAGTAAACTGGCCTGCAAAGGTTTTGTTCCCTTTTGCCATCCAAACGTTTTATTCAATCTTTGATGGGCACCAAGGATTCGCTTAAAAACAAACCTGGGTGCTTGTGGATTCCCATCCTGGCAAAGGAACTTCAAAGCTGAATCTGCATCCTCCCCCTGGTAGCTCGCAAGAGGAACGGGGGTCTGCAGGACGCCTGTGGAAGAGATGAAACAGCGTCACACATCTGCAGGAACCCTCCTACCCGAGGCCGCACTGTGATGTCATCAAGCATTGTCCAAGCTGCCTTTTCACTGGCCAGACCAGGAAGTCTAAATGGAGTTCTGTTTTTATCCAATAGTTCCAAGGTCATCTAGGGGGTCAATTATCAAAAAAATGGCCTGCACCTAAATTTAGGGATATTTTCAACTGAAATTAGAAATCTACATTTTTGGCTGAAAATTCACCTCAATTTAGGCTTGCTATTTCATTTGCCTCGACTGAGGATCCTAAGTTAGGCTCCTATTGCTGAAAATCAGTGCCAAGCGACTAACTTTCTATTCCTGCCCTAATTTTGCACTGGTAACCATACACTTTAAGATTCTTAATTTAGGTGCTCAGACCTACTCACTTTCAAAAATGGGCCGATTTAGGTGCTTAACTGGCGAAAATAGGCAGCTAACCCAAAAGAAAACTGATCCCCATGATCTCGTCAAGCCAACGGTACACACTGATCTTTTCTGTGCATTTCAACATTTTTTTTATGGTACCAAAACCAGAAAATAGATTTCTAGAGAGAAGATATTCTGCAAGCAACGACGCCTGTGAAATAAGTTTCGAAAAACGGCTGTAAAAAAAAAAACAAACAAAAAAAAAACTGAAACATACAGCAGCCAAGACAAAATACCACAATGTCGACAGCATTAGTTTCTGTGGGTGTTATTTTTAGAACAATTATTGATCTAGTAGTGTTATATTTGTGAACATAATGAGTTGCATTTTATTGTTCTAAGGCATCATTATCCACCTCCTCCCTACTCCCACACCTCTGTAAGAGCTCTGCATGGGACAGCAGTGCTCCTGAATTAACTCCAAGTGCTGATCACTAAACGTTCAGGGCTCAGACTAAAATATTTCCCTTTATGCATTCCGCTAAGTACTTCAGGCGCCAATACTAGCATTAGTAAATCCAGACATCCTGCTTCACTCTCTTCTTGTCCAGCACTTAGCTTAATGTGCTTTGAATTTATTTGTTTCAGTCTGGCGTGAATCAAACACTTAAACCAGACTACCAACGCACCAACATTCATCCAGATAAGAAATATACACACACAGAACAACATTTATCTACAACCAGTAAATGTTGCTAGATCCAAGGCAGGACGGATTCACCAGGGGGAAGTCCTGTCAGAGAAATCTGAGTTTTTTTGATTGGGTGACTAGAGAATTGGATCGAGGAAGAGTGCTCGATGTGATTTACTTGGATTTCAGCGAAGCTTTTGATACGGTCCTGCATAGGAGGCTCGTGAACCTTGGGAGTCGGTGCCAAGGTGGTGGCGTGGATTACAAACTGGTTGACTGATAGGAGACAGAGTGTAATGGTAAACTGAACCTACTCTGAAGAGAGAACAGTGTTAAGCAGAGTGCCACAGGGATCGGTTATGGGAATGGTTCTGCTCAATATCTTTGAGATTAACATTGAGGAAGGGATAGAAGGTGAAGTTTGCCTTTTTGTGGATGATACCGAGATCTGCAAGAGAGTTGACATGTCTGAAGGAGTAGAGAGAATTAAAAGTGATTTAAGAAAGTTTGAAGAGTGGTCGAAGGTTTGGCAGAGGAAAATTAGTATCCTTACCTGATAATTTTCATTCCTGTAGTACCACGGATCAGTCCAGACTCCTGGGTTTGCGCCCCCCCCCCCCCCCTCTAGTAGATGGAGACAGAAGTTTACCAAACAAAACTCCGCCTCATATAGGCTGGTGCCACCTACAGTCTGGCAGTATTACGTAATGTCAAAGCAGAATGGATTATAAAAACCCCCAAACTATATACAGTAACCGAACCGGAAAAAATTGGCTCATGGAACCCCCAGATGGGATCAGCACCCATGGGCTGCAGAAAAGAAAATTATTACTTACCTGCTAATTTTCGTTCCTGTAGTACCATGGATCAGTCCAGACAGTGGGTTATGTCCCCAATCCAGCAGATGGAGTCAGCCCAAAACTTCGAGGGGGCGTCACCTTAAGTACTACTACCCCCTCTGCAGGAGTTCAGTATCGAGTATATCAAAGCCCGAGTAAACAGAAACCCCCCGCTTGGATCAAGTTGAAACAAGACGGCAACAATAAGCCGCTGAATGTTAACGTAGGAAACTGAAACCGACCCACCAACGAGTGGTCGGGCACGAACATAGCGTGTCAACCTCCAAGAGAACGGTGAAAAGAACAGTGACAAAACTGGAAATACGTGAAACACAAACAGCAGCAGTAAGGACACTACTGTAACGGGAGACACAGTTGAACAGAATCAGCATCCACATACAGCCGAGCAGGAATAGGACCTAGAACCCAAATGCGGTGGGCGTCTGGACTGATCCATGGTACTACAGGAACGAAAATTAGCAGGTAAGTAATAATTTTCTTTTCCCTGTACGTACCTGGATCAGTCCAGACAGTGGGATGTACCCAAGCTTCCCTAACCCGGGTGGGATCCCGCGAGGCCTGCTCGTAGGACCTGTTCGCCAAAATGTCCCTGGACGGACGAGGCGAGATGTAGTCTGTAGTGTCTCGAGAACGTGTGCAACGACTTCCAGGTGGCCGCTCTACAGATTTCTTGCGAAGATACCGAGCGGCTCTCAGCCCAGGAGGCCGCCTGGGAGCGTGTGGAATGTGCTACTATGCCGGGTGGGGGAGTCCGCCCCACCCCAATATAGGAGGCAGCAATGCCGGCCTTCAGCCATCTGGCAATGGTCGTCTTCGAGGCCTGAGATCCCTTCCGGGGACCGGACCAAAGGACGAAGAGATGGTCAGAAGTCCGGAAATCATTCGTAGCCTCCAGGTAGAGCCTCAGAGTGCGCTTGACGTCAAGGAGACGAAGAGACCGCGGCTCCGACGAAGAGAACGATAGAAGTTCCACCGTCTGATTCACATGGAAAGTGGACACCACCTTCGGAAGGAAGGAGGGGACAGTGCGAAGTGAGACTCCCAAATCGGAGAACCGAAGATAAGGTTCTCTACACGACAGGGCCTGCAGCTCCGAAATACGCCGTGCGGAGCAGATGGCCACCAGGAACACAGCCTTGAGGGTGAGATCCTTGATTGTCGCATTCCGCAGCGGTTCAAACGGAGGTCCTGACATGGAACGCAGTACCAGATTGAGACTCCAAGAGGGACAAGGATCCCGCAGTGGAGGCCGCAAGTGTTTGACCCCCTTGAGAAAACGGGCGATGTCCGGGTGTCGCCACAGAGATCCTCCGTCGCGCAGGAGGGAGCCAAGAGCGGCCACTTGAACCCGAAGTGAGTTGTAAGCGAGCCCCTTGTCCACCCCTTCTTGTAGAAACTGGAGGATCTGAGGGACAGACGCCTCCGAAGGTCTTGTGTTCAGGCCGGTACACCACAGCTCGAACACCTTCCAGACCCGCACATAGGCCACCGACGTCGAGGTCTTTCGGGAGCGCAGCAGCGTGGACACTACCGCCTCCGGGTATCCCCGTCGGCGGAGGCGACGCCTCTCAAAAGCCAGGCCGCAAGACAGAAGAGTTCGGCCTGGTCGAAAAATACTGGGCCCTGGTGGAGGAGGCGGGGAAGATGTCCCAGCCGGAGGGGTCCGTCGATTACCAGGTGAAGGAGGTCCGCAAACCAAGGTCGTCTCGGCCACTCTGGCGCGACGAAGATGACGGTCCCCCGATGAGCCTCTATCCGACGTAGTAGCCTTCCCACCAGTGGCCACGGGGGGAACGCGTATAGAAGCAGATCGGCCGGCCACGGGAGCGCGAGAGCATCGACGCCCTCCGCCCCCCGTTCTCTCCGGCGACTGAAGAAACGAGGCGCCTTGGTGTTTTGAGCGGATGCCATGAGATCCAGGTGGGGGGGGCCCCACCGCCGAACGATCAGCTGCATGGCCGCATCGGAGAGGGCCCACTCTCCGGGATCCAGAAACTGGCGACTGAGGAAATCCGCCTGGACGTTGTCCACGCCCGCTATGTGCGAGGCCGCCAGACGGGCCAGGTGCCGTTCCGCCCACTGCATCAGCATCGCCGCCTCTAGCGCGACCTGCGGACTGCGGGTGCCGCCCTGTCGGTTGATGTAGGCCACCGTGGTCGCGTTGTCCGACAGGATTCTGACTTCCCGATTCCGAAGGAGCGGCAGGAAGTGAAGCAGCGCCAGCCTGACCGCTCTGGTCTCCAGACGATTGATGGACCACGTCGACTCCTCCGCGGACCACGTCCCCTGCGTGGCGCTGCGGTCGCAGACTGCTCCCCAGCCTACGAGACTGGCGTCGGTGGTAACCACTACCCAATTTGGTAGCTCGAGGGACACGCCGCGAGCCAGATTCTCCGGGACCATCCACCAGTCCAAGCTGCTCCGTGCAAACTGTGGCAGCGGGAGTATCACCTGGTAGTCCTGCGAAAGTGGTTTCCAGCGGGATAGGAGTGCTCTCTGTAGCGGCCGGAGGTGCGCAAATGCCCAAGGAACCATGTCGATGGTGGAGCCCATCACCCCCAGGAGCTGTAGATAGTCCCAGGAGGTGGGAGCTGGTAATGCAGAAAACCGCTGTATGTGCTCCCGCAGGGAGTGCGCCTTGTCCTGTCGTAGAAAAACCGCCCCCAGACGGGTGTCGAAGGTCGCCCCCAAGAAATCCAAGCGCTGCGAAGGCACGAGGGAGCTCTTGGAGAAGTTCACCACCCAACCCAGGGACTGCAGGAACTCTATCACCCTGGCCACTGCCGCCTGGCCATGCCGAAAAGACTTCGCCCGTATGAGCCAGTCGTCCAAATAAGGATGAACTAGAATACCCTCCTTCCGAAGGGCAGCCGCCACAACTACCATGATCTTGGTGAAGGTGCGTGGGGCCGTTGCCAGGCCGAACGGAAGCGCCACAAACTGGAAATGTTGATCCAGAATCTTGAACCGTAGGAGCCGATGATGCTCCTGGCGAATGGGGATATGAAGGTAGGCCTCCGTCAAGTCCAAGGAGGCCAAGAACTCCCCTTGGTGTACCGCCGCGATCACCGAACGCAGCGTTTCCATGCGGAACCGGATCACCCTGAGGGACTTGTTGACTTCCTTCAGGTCCAGTATGGGGCGGAAGGAGCTGTCTTTCTTTGGTACTACGAAGTAGATGGAATAATGGCCCGAGCCCACCTCTCCGGAGGGTACGGGCACAATGGCGCCTATTTCCCACAGTCTGTCCAGCGTCGACTGCACCGCCCTTCGCTTGATGGCCGAGCCGCAGGGCGAGAAGATGAACCGACCCTTCGGAGCGCGGGCAAGCTCCAAAGCGTAGCCGCGTCCTATGGTGTCCAAGACCCACTGATCCGAGGTGATCCGCGCCCACTCCTCGTAGAAGAACGCCAGCCGCCCTCCAATCTTGGGGACGGCGGAGTGGGCGAGCTGAACATCATTGAGAGGACTTGGGTGAGGGTTGTCCCGCCGTGGAAGCGGGGTGCGCGGGGCGGCGCCCGCGAAAGGAGCGAGACCAGGGCTGAGACCTGGAGGCAGGGGGCCGAGCCGCCGCCGGCCTATAACTCCTATAGCGCCTTTGCGCTCTGGCTCTGGTCCTGGAGGACGAAAAAGCCCTGGTGGAGCGATATCTGTCTTCCGGCAGGCGATGGACCGCGTTTTCCCCCAGGGACTTGATGATCTGGTCCAGATCCTCGCCGAACAGGAACTTACCCCTGAATGGCAGGGAACCCAGACTCGACTTGGAGGACGTGTCCGCCGCCCAGTTGCGTAGCCATAGGAGTCGGCGTGCCGCCACCACCGAGGTCATGGAGCGGGCAAGGACCCGAAACAGATCGTAGGAAGCGTCCGCCCCGTATGCCACCGCGGCTTCCAGTCTATCCGCCTGGGCGGCTTCTTCGGGTGGCAACGCCTGGGACGTGAGCAATAGCTGCACCCAGAGAAGACTGGCCCGCTGGGCAAGCGAGCTGCACATCGCAGCCCGCAGCCCCACTGCGGAGACCTCGAAGACCCGCTTGAGGAAGACTTCCAACTTGCGATCCTGCGTATCCCTTAGCGCTGCTCCACCTGTCACCGGTATAGTCGTCCTCTTCGTGACCGCCGACACCGCGGAGTCCACTCTGGGTACCTTGATGAGATCCAGAAAATCTTCCGGCAGTGGATACAGCCTCTCCATGGCCCGGCTGCCCTTCAGCGCGGATTCCGGGGCATCCCATTCCCTGGTGAGAAGCTGCAGGAACGACTCGTGAATGGGAAAAGCCCGAGCCCTCGGGCGAAGGGCTGCCAGCACCGGGTCTCCCTTCTTTGAGGAGGTGACTACAGCGGGCGCGACGGGAGCTGGTGGATCCGGCGGAGGATCAAGGTCCAACCCCTGAATGATCTGTGGGATCAGGTCATCCAGCTCTTCCCGCTGGAAGAGACGTAGCGTGCGCGGATCCTCACCTTCTGAAGTGGAGTCCCCTTGACCCGCCGCCGCAGGGTCCGATCCAGGGGAAGCTGGTGCCGACCCAAGTCCCCCCGAGCCCACCGGGAGCCGTGGTTGGCTGGGGGGCTGTGGGGCCCCCACGCCCGCCGGAGCGGGGGGGGGGCCGGATAGGAGGCCGAAGGTCGCGGTAGCTTGGATGGTGGCGGATCCGAGAGCGCAGCCAGGTCCTGTAGGTAAGCCGTATGCATCAGACGGATAAACTCCGGGGAAAACCCCGGTCTAGTCGGGGGGACCTCCGCGGGTGGGGGCCCCGGGGGACCCTGCCCCAGCGGGCCTTCCTCCGGGTCTGTCTCAGGTATTAATCTCGGGGGTGAGCCCTCCGAAGCTTCCTCGTCCCCCCGCGCTGCCTGGGCCCCTTCAGGGCGCAGCGCATGCAAGATGGCCGCCGTTCCCGCCAGGAATGGGGGAGGGGCCGGCCCGCGCCGCCCGGGCAAGGCTGTCATGGAGGACCGAAGAGTGAGGGACCGAGAAGAGCCTTCCCCCCCGGGGAGGCACCGCGCACAAATTCCCTCCCTTGAGACGCGCGATCCAGGCTCGCCACAGGCCGAGCAACGCGCTGGCCTCGGCATCCGGAGCGCAAGGTTCGAAACAGTGCCCGACAGCCCAGAACGCCTGGAAACCCGGGGGGGGGGGCCGCGCGACGGATCGCCGCTGCGGGGGGGCCCTGGTGGCCTGCGCTACCCGCCGAAGAGAAAAACGGCGCCGCGGGGGGGCCCTCCTGGCCGCACAACCCGCTGGAGACGATCAGCCCTCTCCCCGCTGCAGCCCACGAGGAGCCGCAAGATGGCCGCGGGAGAGGGTGAAGACGCTAGCAGGCCGGAGCACCGGCAGCCGCGTGCGACCTAGCTGTAACAAGAAGAGAGAAAAACAGCTCAAAACAAAGTCTCACTTACCCCGGAGCAGCAACGACTAGCGCCGGTAGAGAGGAAAGGGAGAGACAGAGAAGCAGAAGAAAGCCACGCCTCTCCAATTACTCAATTAAGTTTTGGCTTTTTTTTTTTTTTTTTTAAATACAACTTGATCCAAACAGTCTAACCAAACCTACAGAAAATACAGCCCCAAACAAGGGACGCAAAAGAAATAGGTGATAGGCAATCGGGAGCAAGCCCAGATTTCACTACTCGCATCTGCTGGAGTCAGAAGATACTGAACTCCTGCAGAGGGGGTAGTAGTACTTAAGGTGACGCCCCCTCGAAGTTTTGGGCTGACTCCATCTGCTGGATTGGGGACATAACCCACTGTCTGGACTGATCCAGGTACGTACAGGGAATAACGCAATCGGTCTGCAAAAAAACCTAGACAGGAATACAATAGTGTGGACTCTCCAAACTGATAAAACCCTAAATAGGGCGGGACTCTGGACTGATCCATGGTACTACAGGAATGAAAATTATCAGGTAAGGATACTAATTTTCCTTTCCCTGTATGTACCTGGATCAGTCCTGACTCCTGGAATGAACCAGAGCTTCACTTACTTGGGATGGGATCCGGAGAGGCCCGCACGCAGAAACCCTGCACCGAATGCCCCTGTCCCCGACGCCTGAACATCCAAACGATAATGTTTAGCAAAGGTGTGGAGCGACTTCCATGTAGCCACTCTACAAATTTCTTCGGGTGACACCTGATGACTTTCCGCCCAGGAAGCGGCTTGAGACCGAGTAGAGTGAGCCCGAAGACCCACAGGCAATGGCCGCCCGCCTAACAAATAAGCAGAATTGATGGTCTCTTTTAACCAATGAGCAATCGTGGTTTTAGAAGCCATATATCCTCGACGAGGTCCACGCCAGAGGACAAAGATGGTCTGACACCCTGAACTCATTGGTAAATTCCAGGTAGCGGAGCAACGCTCGAACATCCAACTTCCGCAAGTTTTTATAATTGGGGTCAGACTGGTCTTGATCAGAAAAAGTCGGAAGCTCCACTGACTGATTCAAATGGAAAGAAGATACCACCTTGGGAAGAAAGGATGGACCCATACACAGAGAAACACCTGAATCAGAAATCCTTAAAAACGGTTCTCTACATGACAATGCTTGAAGCTCCGACAGTCGGCGTGCTGAGGCAATCGCCACCAAAAATACCACCTTCAAAGTGAGATCTTTCAAAGTCGCCCTATGCAAAAGTTCAAAGGGTGCCGAACACAAGGCCTTAAGAACCAAATTCAAACTCCAAGATGGACATGGTTCCCGTACCGGGGGTCTCAAATGCTTCACACCCCGTAAAAATTGGGAGACATCAGGATGCGTCGCCAGGCTCATCCCATGTATGTTACCGTGCAAGGAACCGATCGCGGCCACCTGCACTCGTAAGGAACTCGATAAACCTTCAATAAACCATCCTGAAGGAAACCCAAAACGTCCTAGACTCCCGCCGAGACACCATGCATCAAAAACCTTCCAGACCCTGACATAAGACAAGGAAGTAGAGACCTTGCGGGACTGCAACATGGTAGATACCACCTCATCCGAATACCCCTGAGACTTCAGACGTTTCCTCTCAAAAGCCATGCCGCTAGAAAAAAGCATTTGACCTGATCGAAATAAACTGGATCCTGATGGAGAAGGTCCAGCAGATCCTGAAATCTCAGAGGACCGTCGATGGCCAGATATATCAGATCCGCGAACCATGGACGCCTCGGCCATTCGGGAGCGACAAGAATTACCTCAGACGGATGCACCTCTATTCTGCGAAGAGTTTGACCGATGAGCGGCCATGGGGGGAACACAAAGTAGTACATCCACTGGCCAGGGGAGAACCAGAGCGTCCACGCCCTCCGCGCACGGTTCCCTGCGGTGGGCAAAGAAGCGTGGTGCCTTGGTATTTCTGAACGTCGCCATCAGAACCAGATAGGGTGTTCCCCAACAGGCACAAATGCAATGAAAGGCTTCGTCCGCGAGCTCCCATTCTCCGGGATGTAGGCAATGTCGACTGAGAAAGTCCGCAAAAACATTGTCGACTCCGGCAACGTGGGAGGTCACTATGCTGAACAAGTTCCTCTCTGCCCATGAGATCAGCAACCGAGCCTCCAATGCTACTGGTTGACTCCGTGTTCCTCCCTGACGGTTGATATAAGCCACCGTGGTCACATTGTCGGAAAGAATACGTACCGACTTGCCGCGGAGAATTGGAAGAAACGCCTGCAGAGCTAACCTCACCGCTCTGGTCTCTAGGCGATTGATGGACCACCGAGCCTCCTGTGAGGACCACCTGCCCTGCACAAACGTCCGCTAACAAACCGCTCCCCAGCCATAAAGGCTGGCATCTGTGGTGACTACCGTCCAATCCAGAATTACCAAAGGCACTCCCTGCCTCAAGTTGTCCGGGTGGAGCCACCAGGCCAGAATGGAACGAGCGTATCCTGTCAGAAGCAAAGGTAGACGAAACTGCTCTGAAACCGGGTTCCATCGGGAGAGTAATGCAGATTGCAAAGGCCTCATATGAGCGAAAGACCAAGGAACCAATTCCAAAATCGATGCCATGGAACCCAGAACCTGTAAGTAATCCCAAACGATGGGAGGAGACTTGGCTAGCAAGGCCCGAATTTGACCTTGAAGTTTGATCACACGCTCCTCCATGAGGTGATTCATTTAGGGAAAAATAACCATGCTATAATTACACATGCTACAATTTCAAACTTCTATTAAACCTACCAGAAATCAATACCTCGCCACCTTACAGACCCCTTCGCCCAAACTATATAACCATGCCTCCACCAAAGCACGAGCGCTTTCCATTGCTGGCCCTTTGTTATGGAATACCATGCCCTCCGAACTACGCCTTGAGCTATCTCCCAAAACATTCAAGCAAAAACTCAAGACATGGTTATTCACACATGCCTTTACTTGAAATATATATGTCGTTCTTCTCCTTTATATGCCCTGCCTTATCTACCCAATACCCCCTTTCTATGCACCATCTCTGATTTCCCCTATTTCTGCTTCTACTTTCAATACCCTTCCATATAACTGCTCTTAATTGCATTCGAAGCGCTATCTTCCCCCTCTTACCACCTCTAATTTAGAACTCCATTTCCTCCTTACCCTTCCCTAACCTCATACCTAATTTCCTAGAATCCCTTTATTCTCCAGCTCTGCTTAACTCAGTTCAGTTAAGTTACACCTAAACGATTGTTCTGTTTTTAAAAGCCTCTACTTGTTTATGTTCAAATACTTATATACTTACCTTTGTTAAATGTATAACGCTTGTATAACCTTTGTTAAATGTATAACGCTCCGGCGTAAGTTCCTGTTCACTGTACACCGACATGATATCTTTGATGAGCGGCGGTATATAAAAAAATTATAAATAAATAAATAAATAAAATAAATACACAATGTTGGGTTCCATATTAGGTGCTACAACCCAAGAATGAGATCTAGGTGTCATCGTCTCCTGACCTGCGGATCACCACCCAGCGGATCAGCACCATCAGAATCCTCTGAGGAAAGATCCTCCCCTCACGATCGATCTAGACCCAACAGATGCAAAATGCCCCCAGTCCTAGGAGGCGTTTTAACCCAAACCTTCTTAGCCTTGCCTTGGATCATCTGAAAAGCTAGCCTCTTCGCCGCCAGCTCCTGCCTGGCGAGATAGGCCTCATGCATTAATAAAACAAAATCCGTGGAAAATCTGCAGCCGTCTCTCTGCTCCACGGGCATTAGATCCTCCTCTGCATCTGCTGGCACATCCCTCTCTCCTCCAGGCCCTGATGCACAGGAGAAAGCGGGGAAGAGGAGTCCCTGCCTTCCCCATCCATGTCAGGGCTCCTGCCATGTGGAGCTAAAATGGCTGCCGTCTTTTTCACATACCCCCGGGGCCTCCTGCACAGATCCTGCAGCATGTGTGCGTCTGCCCCCTGATCCTTTTGCCAAGGATTCCTCGACCCCAGAGACATAGGCAGGGCAGAGAAGGGTCGCATTGAGACAACAGCGCCTCCCCCCGCAGGCACAACAGGCTTTCCCGTGCTCAGTGAGAGATGGCTCCTCACCTCGATGCTAAGCCAACACAAACCTCAGGCGCACCAACGGAGAAAAAAATAAACAGGCCTTACAGCTTCTGAGTTTGTTTTTTTTTTTTTTTGTTTTTTTTTTTAACGTTAAGCTCTTAAAGAAACAGCCTACTGAGCTACATAGAACAGTAAAAGCAAATGAAAATACTACTTTCCTGTTTCTGGAAGCCCCAGAATGCTGCAGCCGGTCAGCCTGAGTGAGAAGACCTCAGGGGGAGTGAGGGAACCAGGACCCCTGGCTTTCCCTCCCCCTGGAATCAAGGGTCGAGTCTGGTCAGGGATTTCCAACCCCCCACTCGCCCTGCTCAACCACAGGGATGGCCCACGAAGGAACCTAACACCTCCAGGAGCTCCCATCTTCAGTCTTTTATCTTCTCTCTAATCTTATTTTACTTTACCTAACAGACTACAGGTTTGCACCTCTATCATCTGCTGGAGACAGAGAAATACTGAGGGACTGCAGGTGGCACACTCGGATATGTAACAGTGCCTCAAAGTTTTGTTCTCTGTCTCCATCTGCTGGTAGGGATGTATAAACCCCACTTGTCTGGACTGATCTGGGCTATGAACAGGAAATAAAGATCTTTATTTATTGTTTATATTCTTCTTTTCAGGCACTTCAAAGTAGATTACATTTAGGTATTAAGTAATGTAGTGTAGACAAACACAGAAATAAAACTTAGGAAATCTGCTTTCTTGATGACTTGCTTTAAGATTCTGAACTTTTTTTTTTCTTAGCAGGAAAAAAATGCTTAATAGCAAGAAGGAATCCAGAAAGCTTTAGGCCAAGTATCAACTGTTTTTGAATTTCAACAACCAGTTTATAAAAGAATAAAGTCTGGGCCTCAATTTTTATTTGAAAACAAAATTAGCTCATCTGTCTCCTAATTTGCGTTTCATCAGCAAAACCTTACCTTGTTTGGTAGTATCTTCAATAATCTTCCTGTTCAGGCCTAAGGCTCTCTTGTCGGTTACTATGGTGACCTCCTTGCCTAAGGCCTGCAGCATGGCCGCCATCGCAAAGGCTCCTGGAGGGCCATCGTTTTCTTCCGGGGGCTCCTGATTAAAGTGTGTGGGGAAACCGGTGGTGATGAGCACAGACTTGGCATGAGACATGGACAGGGATGCCTTCAGCAGCTCGTCCTTAACGAAGAGGTGACGAATGCCCCTGTCACCTAAGCAGCATGAAAACAAGCTTTTTATTCAACCGATTTATCTACAAGCTGTGTGTGCAGATAGCTATGATTATCTCGTACAGGTTAAGTCTAAACAGGGTGTGACAGGAGAACCGAGGAAGGGAGATTAGGTTCGATGGGGATCTGCTGCTAGCTCAGCTCGAGATACTGCTCAGTGGGGTTCCTGGCGCACAGCTCAGGGGTTACAAGATCAAAATCGGAGGGTTTGATGTGAAAAATCAGGCTCCTGCTGATTTTTCACGTCTGGGTCCCTCTCCCAGGGACAGAGTGCAGGTGACCCCCCGCCATGGGAGAACGTACCACTTCACGTCAGACTGAGCTCCCTCCAGGGCCGGGGTCAGGCTTGTGCTAGAGTCACCTCATGGATTTCACAGCAGTACAGTGCTCTGGGGCAAACCTCAGGCTTTTAACAGTGCCCAGATAGGCAAAATATCTGGGGTGGGATGGGTGCTGACCAATAACCTCAAGTTCCTTCTTGTGTTTGTATAATGTAGCAACAAGAAAAATAGTTGGTGTATATTGGAATGAACTGTGACTGCAATGTAAAATAAAAACTGTCAATTCTTTTATTTTCAAAATTATTTTTCAAAATTTTAAAAATTGGAGGAAGAGACCTCAGCGCTGGTATCTTTTCTGAATTGATTATCAGAGTACAGACCAGTTGATACAGTCATCGGTCTAAAAAACCTCCAATATTTCTTTTATTGAAAAAACATTTTTGTGTGTCTTTTTTTATTTTCTATAAAAATTGTTTGATATCAGCTCTTGTTCACTGTGTTTTGTATTGACTAATTTGAGTGGACAACAGATATATCGGCAGGAATTAGCCCAATTCAAGATAAAGAGGTGATGATGTTGACACTTAATAAAACAATTGCAGTCTCAATTACATTGCCAGATTGACTTGCTCAAAAATTGCTGGAAAAACTTTAACAAGATTGCCTTCTAACTCTGAAAGTTGCCATTTGAGGCTTGTTCTTCAATGTCTCTACAGTTCTTATGTCAAGAACATTGTGGTTCTGTGGTTCTGGCACTGCAAGAGTTGCCCATTGGTTCTTCACTGTGTACTTTGAAAATCTACTGTTGCTCTTTACGACAGAGTAATGCTGCCCGGTCTCCTCCTCTTATGTGTGGTTTAACTGGGTCAATAACGAACCATTTAAGTTGTGAGCATAGAAGCTGCATAAAAAATTTTAAGGAAAATGCACCGCTTGCTGCCCACTGTGTCCAATCAAATCATACTTTTCAACAACTTAAATGGGACTAAATATCAAGATAGATTGGTCTAGTTTATAATTCAACACACAGACACACAGTTGAATCATCAATGAACACACCTGTAGGTTGTCATGACATCATCACATCTTCTCGTGAGTAACCTATAAAATCAGTTCATTAGTATATACGCACTCTGCCTTTTTGACTTGAAGCCCGATGACCGAAAGTTTGATCGGACAAGAAACTGTGAGTAATGGAAATCTTTCATATTGATATCATGAATGACAACCATAGATTTTATTCAATATGTTTTTTATTTAAGATGTAATTCCTTGAGATGAGATACTGCCCTGACGCTGCTTTTCCTGCGAAAACGTACGTTGGCGTTTCAGGCATCCTTTGTGCAACTCGGATCAACCATCACGCCAAGATAAGTGACATTTGAATTACAAGCAGCTTTCCTAGAGCTAATAAAATATTTGTGACAACTCTTGCAGTGCCAGAACTACAGAACCACAATGTTCTTGACATAAGAACTGTAGAGATATTGAAGAACAAGCCTCAAATGGCAGCTTTCAGAGTGCCGCTCAAGTGGCTATTGAATTGCCTTCCCAACAGCTTTATGAGCCTTACTACCTTGATTTAGAAGGCAATCTTGTCAAAGTTTTTCCAGCAATTTTCGAGCAAGTCAATCGGGCAATGTAATTGAGACTGCAATTGTTTTATTAAGAGGCAACATCATCAGCTCTTCATCTTGAATTGGGTTAATTCCTGCCGATATATCTGTTGCCCACGCAAATTAGTCAATACAAAACACAGTGAGTAAGAGCTGATATCAATCAAATAATTTTTATAGAAAGAAAAAAAAAGACAGTTTTTTCAATAAAAGAAGAGAAATATTGGAGGTTTTTTAGAAAGATGACTGTATCAACTGGTCTGTACTCTGATAATCAATTCAGAAAAGATACCAGCGCTGAGGTCTTTTCCTCCAATTTTTAAAATTTTGAAAAATAATTTTGAAAATAAAAGAATTGACAGTGTAATTTACATTGCAGTCACAGTTTATTCCAATATACACCAACTATTTTTCTTGTTGTAATTTACATTGATGGATCCTTAAGTTCTTTTTTCTTTGTATAATGTAGAACAGCTTATCCTTTTGCTAAAGAACAAACAATGAAAATGGGGAATTCAGAGGCTTTTTCCACTTTGCATGCTCCAAGGAAAACATACTGACTCTGAGATAAAGAATGAACACAACATTCACAGGGATCCCACTGGCCTCCAGGATCGCAGCTTCTCCTTAGCTTTGCTTCCAAAAAAATACATTGAAAAATCTCCACAAACTGGTGGAAGTACTCGATGTCCAAAAACTTTATTTTCTTAAAAACTTGGGGATGCTATTATGCTAAACCAGTTATGTAGTAATTTTTCTGAAAATTAAAGGCCAACTAAATTCCTGGAGACTCCACCAGCATGTGTGCTGGGACTTCAGCGAATGTTGCTGTGTTTTCTTGCTTTGTTCTGCTAAATTAGTGTCAGTTTTGTTTTGTCCAGCGGTAGCTTTGAGAGATTTCAAGGTGTGAGGTCTTCATGCTTCCCCCATGCTGCAAGCTACAAAGGTACCATGCTATGCCTTGTGTATTTATTAGGATCTAACACAGATAAATATGAAATATTAAACATAAGGTTTAACGTGCAGCTCATCAGAATAAGTACAGTGATCAACATGCCGCATGGCCATACATGGTACAAAACAATCCACGGGACAAGCATGCCCTCCTCATAAACATGTTTCAACACAATTACAAGGGAAATAGAGCGAAAGCTCCCATTCCCAGAGCTGATAACACGATATTTCTCCTTTCACTCTAGAGGAAGTCATGCTGCAGCCCAGGTGTACAACCACATTGAAGTTAGCTGTGATAAATATCTTTTCTGTGGGCATGCACACACTTTGCCCAAAAAAACCCCCTAAGACCTGTTGATCACTGTACTTATTCTGATGAGCTGCACGTTAAACCTTATGTTTAATATTTCATATTTATCTGTGTTAGATCCTAATAAATACACAAGGCATAGCATGGTACCTTTGTAGCTTGCAGCATGGGGGAAGCATGAAGACCTCACACCTTGAAATCTCTCAAAGCTACCGCTGGACAAAACAAAACTGACACTAATTTAGCAGAACAAAGCAAGAAATCAAAACTGATCTCCCACCTACATTCTTCTGAACTGCCCTAAAATGCCGAGGGGAAGCAGAACTAAAGAAATAATAATGAGAAACACACCGCTGATTGGCTGCAGGGATAGAGAGACATCGAGCGACTTGATAAAATGCAACAACTAAACTCGGCTACAATGCAGAAAAATATGGTGGAAAAACGTCATCCTTCAACCTCCTGACTGGCGTGCGAAAGAAAGGGCTCCTGGGAAACCTAAACATGAGTCAGGTGGTTGCTGGAGGAGGTCCTTCACTTTGCTCTGTGTCCGTGCAGTTGGGCTTGGCTGTTCTCATAAAACTCAAGAGACGTGTCTTTACCTGGATCTGCTCCGATCAGCTTCTCCAGAGCTTGAATCTTTCCGACAGCTTTTGCTGAGGCAACGCTATAGTGCAAGGGATTGTGGGAAATGCAGAAGACCTGCGGACTTTCCTCGGGATCACCAAGCGCGGCCTTCTCGTTTTTCAGGTCGGTGATAAACATGCAGCCGGGAGAATGGGTGAAGGCCAGAGGAGACCCTGAAGGGGATGGTAAGAGGGACACAGCTCGGTCACCAGCAGAGACCCAGGTACAGTGGAAAACAAAACAAAAATGAAGCAATGTGACGCATCCGTACTGGACCATCCAGCACTGTGTCCAGGCAAACACCAGAAATATCCTCTCTTAACCAGGCTGAAATAGCTTAATCCACTCAAGCAATGGCAACCCTAGAGCAATTCACCTCTCAGATACATGTTCTTGGGGGGTGTCATGCTAATTATAATATCTGTAATTTTCTCTCTCTCATTTATATTTAAGAGATGAATCAAAACTATTAGAGACTGTGTTTACTGTGGAACAGCTGATCTGGGACCGATTGCTAGGGCAAGCTACTGCTTCTCAGGCTATGAGTGCTGAGGAGTTTAGAGTGACACCTTCTGACCGACCAAAGTAGTCATGTACGCCAGGCTGCAGAGAGAGATGGCGGTGTCAAGGCCCTTGTACGGCGAAGGACAACCACCGAGCAGAATGCCAAACAAAGGCCCATGGCACCTCAGTTCATGGTTTCCTGTCAGTCCTGCTCAAGGCCATGTAAAAGCAATAAGCTGGAAACTCAGGACTGGGCGCAGATTAGCTGACCCAAAAGATGCCCTGAATATCCTCCCCATGAATTGGATGACTGGCCAGGGTTAGAAAGCTCAAGCTAATACATAAGATTCCTGATTGGCTGATTTAGACTACATTTTTTAGCTGCCAATACCTCCCTATATGGATAATGCATAGGTTACACTATTATTTAGTTGGAGAAGGACCCTTAAAGGATCCTTATATTGCTAACTGATCTCGGATCTCATCATTATTAGTTCCATTACCACTGCATAAACTAAACAGATCTGTGGCATGTCAAGCTAAAATATGCTCGCTATCTCTGAAGATCTGGGTTAGATTATGATTTATAGGAGGTTCACTTGATCAATAGCTTTGGTGCTCTCAACCTAGCTCCTGCAGGGCACGTGTTGCATTACCTGAAAAGCCTCTTCTCCCAGAAGGGGAATTGTATGGGACACTGCCCAGCAGCTGAGAAAACATTAACTGAGCCACAGGAGGGGCTGGCCTAGCATCTATCTACTCTATATCCGGTGCCGGCCAACTGCGCCCGGTTGTCAAAGACACCCAACAACCCAATCACTTCACATATCCTCGCCAAAATGCCAAGTCTACTTTAAAAACCTAAAAGCAGCAGACAAAGGCATAGCTGAGACACTAAGCATGACCTGTGGCTTTTACTACATACTGCAACTGCCGACAGCTTCCACTCCCGTGACGCCACAGGCCCAAAACACTGGAACATCCCCAGGGTGAAACCGCACTGGGTCTCCGTAGTCTGGGCTGGAGAGATCCCGGATCCCTAAATAGCCTGAAACGCACACAATGAAATGCACAACATCACGTTACGTACAACCAACCAGGACACCTTTTATCATGCTTTATAGCAAACTGAATTTATTATTATTTTTATCTAGCTGTTAAGACAAGTCAGTCTCGGAAGCTAAGGTTGCACAGTCATAAGATAAAACCCTGGAACTCTTCACAAGGAAAAACACTGCACTGCTAATAAATAATACCTATAAAAATAAGACAATGAACCGACATTCCCCAGGGTCGGGTCAATCTCTCTCTGCTTGTGTCAGCCCAAGAGCAACGCTGAATTTCCCCATATAACCAGAAGAGGCTGTCCAGACTGGGCCTGGCTGGAAATAGCCACCCGAGCCGTGCTTATTTGTAACATCTGGAGCTGGTGTGGCAAAGCCTCTCAATCCGTACCCGTTCGCTGTCGTATTTCAGAGCTGCTAAGGGGGAGCCGTTTTTAAGGGGGAGATTTTTGGAGTGCTCTCCACCTCTACTCTCCCACCATCCCTGGTTACCCCCCCCTCTCAAGGGACAAGGGGGGGGGTCCTCATCCATCATGAGTCCTCTCTCTCTCCCTCATTCTGGATCTGATTCTCAGCACACTCTGCCCTCACTACCCATTTCTCTCTCCCCTTCATTACCATCTCTTCTCTCACGTCTTTCAGCTGTCCCTCCAGTACTAAACCTTTTCCTCTCTCCTACCCCTTCCGTCTCCTCCTCCATGTCATCCTTCACCTCTAATTCTTCTTTCCCACCCCGCCACATTTATTACTGCTTACCTCCACCTAGACAGGATCTGAGTGTGAGATGGGGAGGAGCCAGCTGTCGTTGTACACGTGGACACCAATGGCTTTGGAAAGCGTGAGAGGGAAGTTTTGGAAGACAAATTTAGCCCAGGGTGGCATTCTCTGAAATGCTCCCCATTCCACATGGAGGACCCCCAGAAGTAGGCAGAGCTCCAGCGTCTCAATGCGTGGATGAGACAATTGTGCAGGGAAGAGGGCTTTAGTTTTGTTAGGAACTGGGCAACATTTTCGGAAAGGGAACCAATGTCTGCCATTCAAGATGAATTTCTGCTCCCACTGTCTTAATAAACGTGAAATATCACCCCCAGATGTATGATTGTTAAAATGTAGTTTTTGAAGTTATCTTCTTTTAAAAAAGTATTTTATAGATTGATGTGATGTTGTTTGCTGACTTTTTCAGTTGATTTCCCCTGCTGAAGCCGTGGTACGGCAAAACAAGGGTCCCTTGTTGGGGTATATGAAAAAAAATCGATGGGACATACATGAGATATATGAAAGAACTGATGGGATAAAAAAGAAGAAGTCAATTATTTGAAGTGACACGGAAAAGAATTATAGACAAGCTGTCAGCTATCGTTGGTAGTGAACAAAGTGAAAATATATGCCATCGGACAGTATACATTGGGTCTCTTGAACTAAATAAAGGGAATGTTGTAAGGTTAGAGGGCTTATATATGTTGTATTTTGTATAATGTGAACAAAGTGCAAAGATTTTTTTGATATTGCCTTTTGGAGTCTGTATTAGCATTTTTTATATTTTGTACACATATGCTGCTTATCAAAGTTATTT
Source organism: Rhinatrema bivittatum (assembly GCF_901001135.1). Classification (NCBI taxonomy): domain Eukaryota; kingdom Metazoa; phylum Chordata; class Amphibia; order Gymnophiona; family Rhinatrematidae; genus Rhinatrema; species Rhinatrema bivittatum. Next base: position 19,484,363 of record NC_042618.1, on the reverse strand, counting down.
AATGAGGGTTGGGTGTGTGTATGTGGAGTGCATGGGGGACATGTATGTAGTTTTGGGTATTTAAATTATTTTGTATTTTGGTATAATAAAATTATAGTGACTCATTCATGTTTGTGTGTTCAGGATACAACATTTGAGTTACATGTAATTCTACCCATTTTTTAGTTTACCTTTCATTGTTTAAAAATACCATATTGAAAGTCCAGACCAGATGTATTCCATGCATTAAGAAAGATGGAAGGAAGGCCAAATGACTATTGGAATGGTTAAAAATTGAGGTGAGAGAGGCTATTTTAACTAAAACAACTTCTTTCAAAAATTGGAAAACAGATCCATCTGAGAAAATAGGAAAAATTATAAGCATTGGCAAGTTTGATGGAAAACATAGATAAGACAGATAAAGAGAGAATATGAAAAGAAGCTGGCCGAAGAAACAAAAACTTATTATAAAAAAACTTTTAAAATATATTTGAAGCAGGAAGCCTGTGAGGGTGTCAGTTGGACTATTAGACGATTGAGGGGTTAAGAGGGCACTTAGGAAGAGAAGGCCATAGCGGAAAGACTAAATAAATTATTTGCTCCTGTATTTATGGAAGAGGATGTTGGGAAGATACCCATGCCAAAATTTGTATTTAATGGTGATAATTTGGAAGACCTGAAACAAATCATAGTGAACCTGGAAGATGAAATAGGACAGACTGACAAACTAAAGAATAGCAAATTGCCTGGACCATATGGCTTATGAAAGAACTTAAAAATGAAATTTCAAATTATTACTAGAAATTTGTAACATATCATTAAAATAGTCTATTGTACCTGAAGATTAGAGGGTGGCCAATGTGATGCTGATCTTTAAAAAGGGCTCTGGGGTGATCAGAGCAACTAAAGATGGGTGAATATGACTTCAGTGCTGGAAAAATCATAGAAACTATTCTAAAGAACAAAATCCCAGAACATATAGAAAGATATATTTCTTTGGTACTCAGCCAACATGGATTTACAAAATGGAAGTCTTGCCTTACCAATCTGCTACATTTTTTGAAGGGGTTAATAAATATGTCGATAATGGTGAGGTGGAGGATATGATGTATATTTTGATTTTTAGAAAGCGTTTGACAAAGTCCCCAATGAGAGACTCCTGAGAAAATTAAAGTCATTGGATAGGATGCAATTTCCTATTGCGGATTGCAAACTGGCTAAAAGATAAGAAACAGAAAGTAGGAGTAAATGCTCAGTTTTCTCAGTGGAGAAAGGTAAACAGTAGAGTACCTCAGGGATCGGTACTGGGACTGGTGCTTTTCAAAATATTTATAAATGATCTGGAAAGGAATACGAGTGATAATCAAATTTGCAGATGACACAAAATTATTCCGAGTTGCTATATCACAAGCGAATTGTGAAAAATTACAGGAGGATCTTGTGAGACTGGGCATCCAAATAGCAGATGAAATGTAATGTAGACAAGTGCAAGGTGATGCACATAGAGAAAAGTAACACACACTGTAGTTACACAATGTTAAGTTCCACATTAGGAGTTACCACCCAGGAAAAGGATTCGGGCATCATAGTGGACAGTACTTTGCAATCCTTGGCTCAGTGTATATGATGGTCAAAAAAACAAACAGAATGTTAGGAAAGGAATGGAGAATAAAACAGAGGATGTCATAAGCCTCTGCATCACTCCATGGTTTATTTATTTATTTATTTATTTATTTATTTTGGATTTTTCTATACCGGAAGTTCCTGTATAATATACATATCACTCCGGTTTACAAGGAAAATAACTATCGCCTCGATAGGCGGTTTACATTGAACAGATAAACAATTTAACAATTAATTATTACTGAACACAGTTTAAACAAAGGAAAACATGAAGGCTCTAGGAGGAAACTTCGTGAAACTACAATGAACAGAGAATATATGATTATTTACATTTCAATAATGGGACCACACCTAGAGTACTGTGTACAATTCTGGTCACCGCATCTCAAAAAAAGATATAGTTGAACTGGAAAAAGTACAGAGAAGAGCGACCAAAATGATAAAGGGGATGGAATGGCTCCCTATGAGGAAAGGCTAAGGGGGGATATAAAAGAGGTCTATAAAATCATGAGAGGATTAGAACAGGTAAATGTGAATTAGTTATTTGCTTTTTCAAAAAATACAACAAAGTTAATTTGTAGCAAATTTAAAACAAATAGGAGAAAATTCTTTTTTCACTCAATGCACAATTAAGTTCTAGAATCATTACTGGAGGATGTGGTAAAGGCAGTTAACACAACTGCGTTTAAAATTGGTTTGGACAAGTTTCTGGAGAAGTAGTCCATAAACTACTGATCAGGTAGAATGGAGGAAACCACTAATTATTCCTGAGTATTAGCAGTATGGGATCTATCTCTTGTTTGATATCTTGCCAGGTACTTGTGACCTGGATTGGAAACAGGATACTGGATTTGATGGACCCTCGGTATGACCCAGTACGGCAATTGTTATGTAACACTCCACCTACTGCCCCGTGCCTCTCCCACTCCTGAGTTGCTAACCTGCTCCTCCCCCTTTCATTCCTCAGTCCCTCCTCACTCCACCCCCAAAACAATCATCCCCTGAATGATTTCTTCTTCTCCTTCCCCCAATCACATAACCCTCCATCTTGCCACTGCCTCCCCTGTTGCCCCAAAAGAACAGCTGATCTCGCAAGACCACAGAGTTCAGGCACGGGGCAACATGGGCTCATAGTCTGAGAGCCCAGTGGTGCCAGCTATGAAAGGAACACAGAAGCAAGTATAATTGGGAATTGACATTTATTCTACCTACGATGGTGTCCTTGAATATGACTAATGACCCCTTAAAGAGGTCATCCCCCTGGGACAGCCGGCAGCCTTGTTTTTCTATCAGATGAAATCATCTGTTTCAGGATAGAGATAGGGCCAGCCTGAGGTCGTGTGAGCTAACTGCAGCATCAGGACACCCTGCAGACTCGGCCCGATACTGCCGTTAGCTGAAAGGGTCCAGTGACTGCCCCGGGCTCAATGCTGCAGGAGCCAAAGGATGCACTGAGTGCGGTGGGAGCGTGCTGAAGCACACACCACCACCACTATCAGCTGCTCGAAGGGCGAACCCCAAAGTTCCTCGTGCCGCAGCTACTTTGCAAGAAACTTTGTTCAACCAGCTGTTCCTTCTGTCTTGGGAAACCTCGCTGAGGCCCCGATAGCATTTGCCTGCTCCTACCCTCCGTCGTCCGATCCCATCCTTCAGTTACTCTAAACTGCAAATCCCGGTCCTGCTGATGAGGGGCCCGCTCTGAGCTGCATAGCTAGCATATTGCAAACCTCAGGGGTGGGCAATTCCTGTTACGGATCTCATGCAGCGCGAGAGCGGTAGCAGGAAGTGCTTGCTGAGGTGCTGGGCTGGCAGAGAGTGAGAGAGATGGTGCGGAGCCAAGCCAGCCTCCTTCCTTTGTGTGTTGACCGTTCCCGGTGCAGGAAAGCGGAAGAGAGAAGCCAAATGCAGGAGACTGCTACATATTAGTGATAAGGTGAGCAAGCATAACCTATACTGGTGATTAGTATGGTGTCGGCAAGTGACCCTAGAGTCCCAGCAAAGACCAGCAAACCCTCACAGTGTAACAATGTAGCCTACTGGTGAACTCTCCTCCCTCCCACAGGTCTACATATTCCACTTCACATCTGAAAACCGAAGGGCTTGGGCAGAAGGTTACATGTACTGACTTGGGCTGCCGAGGTGCACCGGCGCTCCATGGACGTCTTTCATCGGGTGGGTGGCCTGGACGACGGCGTCTAACTTGTCCCCGGGAATCGGCCTCATCGTAACCACCAAAGGACAAGAAAACCTGCCAACTTCAAAACAGGGCACCGACGTCTGATGAATAAACGAAAAAAAACCCAAAAAGGAAGCGTTCTGTGAGCTGGCCTCAATATTCAAACTAAACTTTTAAGTACCGTAAGTTAGCTGGATTAAGTCCTAGCTGGATAACTGACATGGGATATTCAGCAGCACAGCTATGCTGCTGAATATCCCTGTAGAAATCGCAACTTAGCCAGATAAGTCATGTCCGTCTGATTTAGGCCTGCTCTACGGCAGGTCTAACTTATTTGGTTAACTTAACCAGATAAAAGTCAGAATATCAGCACTTGTTCGGCTTAAGTTAACCGGATAAGTAGCGCTGCCCCGAAATGCCCACTGCCCGCCCACAAGATATCTGGCTATTAACTTAACCAGACAAGTACTTATCCGGCTAAGTAGCGCTGAATATTGGCCTCACTAAGTTTAACCGAATAAGCCTCGCCTTGGTAAAAGCAGACGTTATCTAGGTAAGTGTACCTAGACGGTACCTAGACGTTATCTAGGTAAGTGTACCTGGATAGCTTTAGCCTTACCTGGCTAAATTTGACATATATCAGTTAAGTGGCTGCTACATCTTTATGTGTGTGTTTATTTATGGGCCTTTGGGTCTGATCCTGAAGCCCCCAACTCACTTAAGTGCAGCACAGTCCCTGATCTCACCTTTCCCCCTCCAACCCATCATTTTTTTAAAGATAAAAGCAGCAGCTGGAGCGCCTCGAGGCTGCTCTCCCCATCCTTTCAACAATAGTTTTGTAAAAGACCCTGAGCCCCCCCCCTCCCATCAATCCACAACCTCTAACACCTCCCTCCCCCCAGGTCCTTTGACTCCCTCACGACGCTAAGTATCGCTTGCATCGTACGCTTCCAGCGTTGCTGTCTGAGCAAGATGAAACTGGTCAGGAGCGGGGTGAGGTGCTACCGACCACCTAGATGGGGTGTCAGAGGGTCCGGGGGGGGGGGGGGGGGGGGGAGGGAAGAGATTGCAGGTGGGTAAGGTGGCGATCAGGAATTTTTCCAAAAATATCATGGAAGAAAGGTGACCACCAGCCTCGGGGTGATAGAGCCACTTTCTTTTTTTTTTAAATTTGATGGCCTGCATTTAATTGAAAGGGTTTTGTGGAATGGGGTGATGCGGGATCAAGCCTGAAGCCCTACAAATTTTGCAGCCCCCTTAACTGGCTACACGTCGAATACAGCCGGTAAAAGCTAAAATTACTACACCGAGAAGCTATTATCAAATGCACATAACCAGAATAACTTTAAACCTAACTGGTTATATTCAGTCCTAGCCGGATAGTCACATACATACAGAGCATGTCAGCAGTCCATCCAGTCTGGCCGGATAGTCACATACATACAGAGCATGTCAGCAGTCCAACCAGTCTGCCCAGTAAGGTGTTCAGGGTGGTAACCAGTTTAAAGTTATCCGGATAACTTCCCTGCTCACAGATTTTAGCCAGACAGAAGGGTGGGGACAGAGCAGGAGTTTTAACCGGTTAACTTTAAGCAATTAGAAGCTGCTTTTACCAACATCAATGTTTTGAATATCAATCTCTTAATTTGTGAGGTATAAATCACGATTTTTATGTCCTCAGCTACTGGCCAGAGCCAGCGGTTCATAAAGTACAACGTGTGGTCACCCTCCTTATAGCATCAGACGACAACTCCCACAACCCCACAGATCTTAAAAAAAACAACTTGTGCGGTTTTAGAACCAAAACTTGCCGACAGTTTTAATTCAAGCCCCAACCCGTTTCTCGCGACACTGTTAACGCTTCCTCGCGGCTTACCTTGTACATGCTTACGTTGCATTTCTGCTCGACGTTCCGCACGGGGACGCCAGCCTCCTGAGCTGCTCTTTCAAACGAGAAGCTGCAGCCTAGGTAGAACGCCACCATGTCCTGGAGCTGCTCGGAGTACTTCTCCAGGCTGCTCAGGGTACCGGTAAAAACTCCGTTCTCAAACCTCCTGTACTCCAGACAGTCAGCCCTGTGGGGGGGGAAGAGATCCGATCCCTAAGACTTGCATCGGTTTTGTCTTGCTGACGTTTCTATGAGTTTATCCGACTCTCTCTAAAGCACAACTTTCACGTCTGTAATCAGAGTGGCAGCCCGTTAATTTCTGTGCCGGGATCCAAAACTCCTCTTATGCATTCTCTAAGGGCTTCACCCAGGTCACCTTGAACAGTACCGCCCAAGTCCTGGTTTAGCCCCCATGAAGTGCAGTCCCTGCTTTTCTTGGGGCAATCAGAATTACAGCTCTGCACGTGCAGTGCTGCAAAACCGGGACCTGGATGTGGAGGTAACCTTTGTCCAATCAACCTCCGTGCATTGTTGGGCTTGCAGAAGACACTTAAGGACAGATTTAAAGGTTAGACCAAAAAACAAAGGTGCAAAAAAAAAAAAAAAAAAGCCACTGAATTAGTTTCTTGCACAGTTTTCAGGAAAAAAAACAAAAAAAAAACAGCTTTTACTTTCTGAAAGGAAAACATTTTTAAAGAAATTTTTTTGTGTAAGCAAAAATGGCAGAGGTACTTTTTACCTGACTCATAGGTTTAGCCATTGGAACCAAAATTGCTATCAGCCTTTTTTTTTTTTGCATACTTTCTCATATATGCACTTCTCACCCTCATCTCCTTGATAGTGCCCATCCATGGAACCATGGTACAGCCCCAGGACTGTAGAGATAACAAATGCAGACGCTGCATGAACGTCTTACACTGACTGCTGCACCCAATCGTTTTCATGACATGACATAGCAAACACGGGATTCGCACTTTGTTGTGCCACACCATTACCTTCCCTCTGCTGCCCCTCCCTCCCATCAGCACCTTCCCTCCCCCCGCCACCCTTTGGCAGCAACATCTTCCATTCCTTTTCACCCTTCGGCATCACCACTCTCTCTTCCCTTCTTTCCTCCACACCTCCTAGCATGATGATGCTCAGTGGGCTTCCTCTAACCAATTCTAGATGTTGGTGACATCAGAGAGCAACTCCATATATCCATAGAAGGATAATGAAAGTTATGCATGTTATGAGGGCCGGTCTAAAATCTTGTATAAGGGGGGGGGGGGGGGGGGGAAGTTACTTCTCCAGGGATATCTAGGGATGCTGAGCCCTGTTTTATTTAGGCTTAGAGTGGCACTGCTTTTATTCACCAACGTCAAAGAACACCTTTCTGCCGGAAATACTTTTAAGCTCCGAATTTAGACGATTCCAGCCCTAAGCTTCCTAAACAACGACTGCCCCTTTTCCACAGTGCTAAGATGAGTCTGCAGCCCATGAGAGAGACCTGCCTTACGTTCACACTCATTTCAGACATCAAGAGCGGCTTAAATGGGGGAAATCCCAACCTTCCCTGGGACGAGAGTGTGGGAGGGCACATCTGGGAAAGAGGTCAGGCAGCAAATAATCCCCTTCAGAAGATGGGACGCTCACGTGCTTACCGTATGTCAGCGGCGGTGCTCAGCGGCGGGCAGCCCCACTCCCCTGGCTTACTGCGGTACAGCAACGGCAAAGGCCCACTGTTTGCACGGCAGAACTTCTCAAACTCCTCGGCAAGGGATATGTGGAGCATCACAACATTAGCCTGCTTATAACCTTCAGAGATTGAACAGATCAAAGATTCACTTTCAATTGGTAGGTGACCCCAGGAAAAATAAAACACACATTCAAAAACTACAAGCGATGCCTACAGTAAATGCGCCAGTCCAGCACAGCGCACACGGATCCTTAAACAGAACATTTTTGCACTGTTTTATCCAAGGAAATGCCTTTGAAAATGACCCTGTAGAAGGAACGAACACCTTTAATTAGAGCCCATGCACCTGGCCACCTCATTGAAAGGATTGCTCCACCATAAGGTCTACTTGTTACAGAGCAAGCTTGTTCTAACATATTCAAGAACAAGACGTAGCAGGAATCTGAAACAGGACTTTATCTGGTATATATGAGCCTTTTCATATTGTTACAGCTTGAGATAGGGAGAATCTCAGAAAAGATCAGCAAGATCAATAAGGCAACAAAACAACCTACAATACAGTACAAAGAGGCGGCAGCAAAAGAAAAGCAAGTTTGCTTACCACAAATGGTGATTTCCGTAGATAGCAGGATGAATTAGCCATTACATGTGGGTGATGTCATCTGATAGCACCGATCGGTCTCGTCTCTCCTGGCAAGTAGAACTTTGAACTCTACATGTGTGGGAGTTCCCATGTGGGTGTCTCATGAGCCTCTTCAGTCGATATCAGAGCTAATTCCAGCTATGTAGTCTACTCTCTAGGGAGGTGGGTGGGTATTCCATGGCTACTTCATCCTGCTATTTATGGAAAACACTGTTTACAGTAGGCAAACTTGCTTTTTCTGTCAATAAGCAGCCTGAATTAGCATTACATGTGGGGAGTCCCAAGCCGAGGGCTGCAGTGGTGTGTCTATTGAGTAAGGAACCTGGAACCCACCATGAAGAGTAGACTACTGAGAGAACAGATTACGCAAAACTGCTTGTCTGAATTTACTATTAGTCCTTGAGAGTTTGTTTAGACAGTAATGGGACATAAGGGTGTGAACTGATGACCAGCTTTGCAGATGTCTTTGAGAGGCACTTCTTGAAGATAAGCAACCATACCCTCTCACTACCTGAGCTTTGATCAAGTCTGTGACCTGTAATCCTGCTAAGGAGTAGCAGTCTTGGATGCAGTCTGCTATCCAATTAGTTAAAGTGCGTTTAGTATCTGCCACGCCAAGTCTGTTAGGGTTGTACGACATAAATAGTTGCGAAACTTGGGAGTGCACTTGAGTCCTTTTCTTATAGTAGGCCAAGGTTCTTTTGCAATCCAAGGTGTGAAGGGCTTTCTTTCCTTCATACACATGTGGCTTGGAAAGAAGGCAGGTAATACTGATTGATGTGGAAAGCTGAGACCACCTTTGGCAGAAACTGTGGGCAAGTACAGAGGACCACCTTATTGTGGAAGAATTGTCTATATGGTGGATAATGTATGAGAGCATGGAGCTCACGGACTCTCCTAGCTGAAGTGACTGCGACGTGGGATACTACTTTCCATGTCAAGTACTTAAGAGAAATCATCTCTAGAGGCTAAAAAGCAGCTTTATCAGTTGAGAAAGGACATCATTTAGATCCCAAGGAACCAAAGGTCTTTGTAACAGTTTTAACATGCAATAATCCTTTCAAAATCCTTGATATTAGTGGATGAGTCGAGATGGGTTCAGCATCCACCAGAACACGGTAAACTGCTATAGCACTAAGATGTACTCTTACAGATGTTGTGAGGCTGGAATCAGAAAGGAGGCGCAAATACATTAGTAAATGTTTGGGTTCACAAGAAAGTGAGGCCAAAGTCTTTGGCTGGCATCACTTTGAATACCTGTTCCATTTGAAGGCATAGTTTTTCCTGGTTGATGGCTTTCTATCTGAAACCAATATATTTTCAATTGGTCTAGACAAAAAGGCTCACAATTATAAAGCATTCAAAATCCAAGCCATTAGATACAGGATAGAAGCTTTGCATGATAAAGCATTCCTTCATCCTGAGTTAACAAAGATCCTGTACCCATCTCCCAGGTGTAAGGGAGGACTTCTGGAAAGCTGATCTACATATGCAAACCATATCTGTCTGGGTCTCTCTGGTGCTAAAAGGACTAAGCGAGCATGATATTGCACTAGCTTTTGCAATCTTCTGGCAATCAGTGGTACCAGTGGAAAAGCATGTATGAGGCTTGTTCCCCAATCGAGGAAGAAAGCATCCCGAGTTAACTTTAGATCTCTGGGTAGAACTGAGTAAAACTGATCAAATTTTCTGTTCTGCTCCATTCAGAAGAGGTGGACTGATGATAGATCCCATAAGATGAATAATTTGTCGGCTGCTGTTGCAGAGATCACTCCTGTGGGCAAAATACTTTGCTGAGATGATTTGCCAGCATGTTGGAGATTTCCAGGAGATAGGTGGCCTGAAGGACAATCCAATTCCTAGTTGTCCAGCTCCAAATTTTCAATGCTTCCTGGCAAAGAGCCATGTTCTGGTGCCTTCCTGTTTGTTGACATAAAACATGGCAACTTGACAGTCTGTTTCAAACAAGATGTTCTTTTTCCAAAGATGATGCGTGAATGTTGACAAAGCCAACCTGGGTTTAGAAGGATCCTGTGTGATCGCCCCATCCTTTTGTGAAGGTGTCCACTGCTAGCATCACTTGGTACGGGAGAGTGCGAAGTAGAGCTCGATCTCAAAGGACATGGGGGTTCAAACCAGTGAAGCTCCTGTTTCATGTCCTTGGAAATCTGTACTGTAGTTGACAATAGTTGAGTCAGCTGATCCCACCGAGAATGAAGACTCCGCTGTAGGTAACAAATATGGAGGTGTGTTAGTGGATCCACTTGCATGGCCACTGCTATCTCTCTGGCTGAGGAGTGATGTGAAGTCAATAGTTTGCGAATGAGAGATGTCAAAGTATGCACTCGCTCTGATGGTAGAAAACGCTCTCATAAGAACATAAGAAATTGTCATACTGGATCAGACCAAGGGTCCATCAAGCCCAGCATCATGTTTCCAACAATGGCCAATCCAGTCTACAAGTACCTGGCAAGTACCCAAACATTAAGTAGATCCCATGCTACTGATGCCAGTAATAGCAGTAGCTATTATCTAACTCAACTTGATTAATAGCAGTTAATGGACTTCTCCTCCAAGAACTTATCCAATCCTTTTTTAAACACAGCTACACTAACTGCACTAACTACATCCTCTGGCAAGAAATTCAAGACCTTAATTGTGTGTTGAGTGAAAAAGAATTTTCTAAGAGTAGTTTAAATGTGCTACTTACAAACTTCATGGAGTGCCCCCTAGTCCTTCTAGTATCAGAAAGAGTAAATAACCGATTCACAAATACCCGTTTTAGACCTCTCATGATATTAAAGACCTCTATCATAGCCCCCCCTCAGCCGTCTCTTCTCCAAGCTTAGCAGCCCTAACCTCTTCAGCCTTTCCTCATAGGGGAGCTGTTCCATCCCCTTTATCATTTTGGTTGCCCTTCTCTGTACCTTCTCCATCGTAACTATATCTTTTTTGAGATGTAGTGACCAGAACTGTACACTGAACTCAAGGTGTGGTCTCACCATAGAGCGATATAGAGGTATTATGGCATTTTTCTTTTATTCATAATTCCCTTCCTAATAATTCCTAACATTCTATTTGCTTTTTTGACTGCCGCAGCACACTGAGCTGATGATTTCAATGTATTATCCACTATAAACACTTAGATCTTTTTCCTGGCTGGTAGCTCCTAATATGGAACCTAACATCGTGTAATTACAGCATGGATTATTTTTCCCTATATGCATCACCTTGCACTTGTCGACATTAAATTTCATCTGCCATTTGGATGCCCAATCTTCTAGTCTTTGTATACTTGAACTGCTGTTACGATGTAACCACTTAATACACTATCAATAAAACATCATATGCACCTTGGAAACTGTAAATTAACTTTTTTATTTTTGAAACCAGACCTCATATTGTGTGAGAGAAATGTTGTGTATACTCTCACTCTCCAGGTGTATTATAATTTCAAACACACGCCACTACAACATTAGCCCATATGTAGTCATGTTTAAACTTTTATAATCAATCGGTCTTGGTGTAGTGGCGTGTGTTTGAAATTATAATACACCTGGAGAGTGAGAGTATACACAAAGAAAAGTTCTCTCACACAATATATGAGGTCTGGTTTCACAAATAAAAAAATAAAGTTAATTTGCAGTTTCCAAGGTCCTCCTGCAATTTATCACAATCCATTTGTGATTTAACTACTCTGAATAATTTTGTATCATCTGCAAATTTGATTACTTCACTCGTATTCCTTTCCAGATCATTTATAAATATATTGAAAAGAACTGATCCAAGTACAGATCCCTGAGGCACTCCACTGTTTATCTTTATCCACTGAGACAACTGACCATTTAATCCTAGTCTTAGTTTCCTGTCTCTTAACCAGTTTGTAATCCATGAAAGATCATCGCCTCCTATCCCATGACTTTTAGTTTGACTTCTTGAAGTTGACCAGAAATCATAAATCCTGCAAAAGACTTTGCGTGAATAGTCAGTCATCTGGTATGAAAAACTTGAATCACCTGGTGATACAGGTGTATTGCTATCACTGCAAAGCATGCAGTAAAGACTCTCAGAGCTGCAGACAGGCCAACTGGGAGTACTTTGTATTGGTAATGGGAAGAATCCACGTTGACTCGAAGATAGTGCCAGTGGGCAGGATGGAAGGGTATATAAGCATATGCTCCCTTCAAATCAGAATACACATTATTCCACCATCTGGATGTAGAGAAGAATCATGCTGAACGAATTCATTTTGAATTTCTCTCAGAGCAGATGTCTGTTTAGAGGTCTCAGATCCAGATGGGCCTCAATCCTCCTGATTTCTTGGGAATGAGGAAATATTGTGAATAGAAGCCTTGTCCACATTGGGACACAGGGACATTGTTGAAGTAGTGATTGTACTTCTAGGCAAAGCTGTGTTAAATGAAACAGACCTGGATTGAGAGTGGAACAATGTGGAAGAAATGGTAGCTGAGACAATACAAACAGTGTCCAGACTCCACGATTTTGAGAACAAACAGGTGTCTGGTTATCTGGTGCCACACCTATAAAAAGGCTTGGATTCTGCCCACTATTAGAAAAGAGGACTGCTGACAGTTTGGAGAGAACAAAACCTGGACCCAAGTTTAGGTTAGGCCTGTTGTATTGATCTGGGCTAGCAATGCTCTCGCTGTCGAGGCCTGGACAGAAGTATTTTCTATCACTGGGCCACAAGTAGCGGGAGCTGGCACTGTTGAAAAGGCCGGAATTGGCATCTTTGGAAATATGCTCTTTTGTAAGCAGGGGAGTGTCTTGAAGTGGAGAGCTGTTCAGGACCTATCAAGAAGGATTGGACAGTTACATTCTGCTCTTACCTGAGTGTCTGTTTCTCTTAGTTTTTCACTGAACAGACTGTCCTCTAGACAGAAGTGGTCTGCCAACTTGTTATGGACATTCTCTGATCGAAGCCGGTGAAGTACATGAAATGGAGCTGAACGACTCACAGACAGAATGGAGAAGGTGACATATACTGTACATTCTTCTGCATCCAGAAGTGGTTGGGGATAACTCCCACCTTCCATAGATTATAGAAAAGGCTTTAGTTTTTTTTAATGCAGTCATGAAGATATTGTATCATATAGACTTGATGAGTGGCGATATGAGCAGTAAGCACGGTGTTTTTAAAAACTTATGTCAAAATTGTCCAGTAGCTTATGGTCCTTCCCTGGGGGTGAATTTGAGTAAATTCTTGTCTTTTTTTCCCCTTTTTCAGTGCGGATTCCACAATGATAGACTGGTGTGACAGTTACATGACTCAAAATATCAGTGAGTTTTGGACTCCGTACTTTAAATCCAGTTTTTTAGTCATAGGAACACCAGCAGTAGGTGTTTCGTACATTCTCATCTGCAATAAGTTTAGAATGGGAGAATTACTGGCTCTGATGGCATGTCCAATATGTGGAGCAATCCAAAGATTTCTGAGCGGGCGGTCCTTTTCTTTTCGATCATTGATGACAAGCATCATCCCCATCTTTCCCACAAACTTTGAATGTGTCATGTCCTCCATGGGCGGAATGTGTTAGGAGGATATGGAAATGGGTCAAAAGGTACCAATAGATCCTTTTTCTCAACCCAATGACAAAGGCTCACTAAATCAATAACAATGAAGGCAAACTGGGACGTTCTTCCAATTGCTCCTGAGGGTAAATGCCATGGTCAACCACCTCTGACTAACTGAATTCTGCTGCAATTGAGCGGGATGAAGAACCCCATATTAAGGGTTCTGATGATGTCTTCATCTCTATAGGTGAAACTGGTCTCCAGTCTGAGGGAATGCTGCAGCAATGCCAGAGAGGAGTGGCTGGATAGTTCCTTCTGAATCCTTACTCAAAGAGGTAAAGAAAATTCTCACTTGATCTGGAATCTGGTCAAGCGACTGATGTGCCATTTCACCTGGTGTTGGCAGTGGGATATCATCTTCTGAGACAAGAATTAAGGATCTCGCAGCTCAACAGGTGTCCTATTGGAGGTAAGCGGCACTATGGAACATACTGGATATGGAGTTTTCGGTGCCTACAGGAGGAAAGGACTCTGATAATTGGAGGGGGCAGAGGTAATGTGACCCCTTCTGCTGATGATCTAAGGTGGCCTGCATAAAGGTACGTAGGCAATATAGCCTGATGACTGATCCACAGATTGATGAGTCAATTGCTTTGATAGAGTTGAATGCCTAGAAGCCCCATTTTGCTTTGAGCATTTCAACGGGTCTTTCATCAGCTGCGTCAAAGATGGTGGGGAGTGAGGATGCTTTGATGATGCATGTAGTTCCACTGAAGTTGTTAGTTTAGGCGGGGCAACAATGCTCTGTGTTCTAGCACTGTGCATGGATAGGTCATGCAAATGATGCAGCAATGTACTGAGGTGCGAAGGAGCACGGCCCCATATGCTGTAGGTTGCAGTGCATCAAGTGTACAGTTGCATTGTGTGTCAAGTGCACCATTGCGTCAAGTGCATCAATACACAGTGCGTCAAGTGTTTCAAATCAATTGTGCTCTGAGTGCAGATGCTGGACATATTTACGATTTAGATTTCTTTGATGCAGGTTCTGACAGGTTCTACTTGACCCCATGGCTTCATCCTCGGCCAATGGGGGAGTTTTTGAGGAGCTCCTGCTCAACACTTTTCCTGGCGAGGCACTGTGGGAAGAAGATCTACTATGACTCCAAAGAGATTTACGCAATTCCTCAATCCTACATGCCCTGGAGTACTAAGAACACCAGAGACGTCTGTGTGCATGCGTCGTGGTCTGGGCCAAGGCATTGATAGTTGAGCTCATACCCGTCCGTGAGGACCATTACCTTGCCACAGATGCAGGTCTTGAATTCACTTATGGTAAGTTTCTTTTTGACAGAAATGTTGAGGAGGCTAACTTTTCATCTTTTTTGCTCTTCTCTTAGCACTGAAAAATGCTGTAGTGGGTGCTGCAGACGCAGCAAGGCAACTAGCAAAAATGAATTCTGAAGGAAAAGTACTGAAAGTAGACGAAATTTTAAGTTTTAGAGAAAAAATATTTTGAGACTGAATACATATCCATGTTTGTGTTCGAACAAAAAAATGAACTCCCGTGCCTGCTCAGTAGAGCTCAAAGCTCTATTAGCTAGGAGAGAAGTCCATTTGGTGCTTCCAGATGATATCACCCACCTGTAATAGCTAATTCAGCCTGCTTAGACGGAAAAACATTTCTCCTCTTATCTGAACCCTTAAAACAGTACCACCTCATGGCCTTATAGTCGACTGCACGTTCTTCAATATAGTAAGCTTTAAACTTATGGCTGATACAAACCCACCAACTACTTTGAAGGGATAAATTAGTGGATAAAACCACTTTGTTGGGCACCTTTACATGGCAGACCATGATTGAATTCTCAAAGTATTTCTCCCTAAGCAGAATGTGAGCAGTTTTGAGTTTGACCGCAAGACATTAACCTGATGTTAACAAGGAAACCAAAGTGAGCGTTTATGGCTTCTAGGCAGGAGGTCCTGGCTAGGGGGGCCTCCTTTTCTTTGATGTACCCTTCAAAATGTAAGATTGTGTATGTCCAGAATGGTTATCCCCTCCTCCACCCAGTACAATGCTTTCCCTTGCAATATTACCCCACTAAAACCATATACACATGTTCACGCCTGCTAATTTGTACGCAGGAGGTTTTTCGGAGAAAATATACATGCACTCTTTTTGCAAATGCAAAACTGTGTCCGTAATTCCGCCTTCAAGAACACTGCTGCTCACTGTGGGTAAACTGAGGCACATATGGGAGATATGCATGCAAATTTACCTGCACAGCAGCTTGGCAATTTTGTAACAGGCCATTTCTGCAGGTAAAGTACTGTTCTACCCATGGAAACTGCTTCAAAATTTCTTGCTTTTATGCTTTCTGATTTAAAACTCAAATAAAATTTGTTAAAAAAAATACAACAAATGGCTTGGCTTGAGGTTAAGGCACGCCGGCAGCGGCACGCTGCTCTGCACCACTTCTTATAGGCCCCCGATGGAAAGAGTTGTCAATCTTTGTTGTGCGCAGCACCTGCCTCCAGGAAGCCTCTGGGGTTCCGGACGTTGGAAAATTGGCTGGCGCGCTCCTTATGCCAATTTTTTCTTTCTTCCTCTACCAGTTTGATGGGGAAGAAAAGGAAAGGCAAGCCTTCAGTTTTTTCATCTATCCCCTCCAACCTCAATGTGTGGTCCTATGGATCTGCACGTTCAAAGGTCTAATTCAACACTGCAAGCAAATTTGGATACTGAAAAAGCCGAGACTTCCCTTCCCCCGGAAGCGCGAACTCCACTGCCGAGGCCTTTAATTTCGCCAGGTATGATAGTGGAGGGTTCTAGTACTAACATACTTGCCTCTGGTATGTTGAGTATGAGTAGCTCTCCTGAAGTAGTGCAGGGTGACCTGATTACTGAAATTTCCCCTGCTGCTGCACAGCAACCGAGATATGGGGAGTCAGTTGCACCTATATTAGAGGATGTTACTACAGTGGTTAGATCTGCACGCGATGTCCCGTTTCCTGTGCAAGTTTCTCACGCGACAGAACTGAGATGAGTTCCTCTACTGAGCCAGCCGAGACTGCCTTGAGGGGCATTTGGAAGGCGATTTCTAGGATAGGAGTCTACGCTGCCCAATACTGTGAACCAGCAATAGGAGTACTCAGGTGGAGCAGCTTCTAATTTAACTTATCCAGAGACTGTTAATGCATTTTCTGGGGCAGTTACCAATTTACATTCTTCAATGGCTGCAGGTATTAAAGATAATTTGTTTATCCACCATAAACGTGAAACAGAATAAATTGCGATCTAGGAACCTTTGGTTACTGAATTTTCCCCAAACTCGTCTTATTTCAGGTAATGAATTAAGAAAAATGTAAAAGAAAATTATTACTTACCTGCTAATTTTCGTTCCTGTAGTACCATGGATCAGTCCAGACAGTGGGTTATGTCCCCAATCCAGCAGATGGAGTCAGCACAAGCTTTGAGGGGGCGTCACCATAAGTACTACTACCCCCTCTGCAGGAGTTCAGTATCGAGTATATCAAAGCCAGAGTAGAAACCCCGAAGGATCAAGTTTGTGGAAACAGATAATGAAAACAATTGTAACCGCAACAAGTAACTGCAAACATCCTACCAACTTGTAGGGAGCTGTGAAAAACAGCGAAAAGAAACGACTGTGAAGACACAGAACACTGCAAGCAAGAAGTAGCGCAGAGCTGAGCAGGATCAAGAACCCAAACGCGGTGGGCGTCTGGACTGATCCATGGTACTACAGGAACGAAAATTAGCAGGTAAGTAATAATTTTCTTTTCCCTGTACGTACCTGGATCAGTCCAGACAGTGGGATGTACCCAAGCTTCCCTAAATCGGGTGGGGTCCTGCGAGGCCTGCTCGGAGAACCTGCTCGCCAAAGTGTCCAGAGACTGAAGAGGCGAGGTGCCGCCTGAGAACGTGTAGAATGCGCTACGATTCCGGGTGGGGGAGTCCGACCCGCCCCAATGTAAGAAGCAGCAATGCCGGCCTTCAGCCATCTGGCAATGGTAGTCTTCGAGGCCTGAGACCCCTTCTTAGGACCGGCCCAGAGTACGAAGAGATGGTCAGAGGTCCGGAACTCATTTGTAGCCTCCAGATAGAGGCGCAGAGTGCGCTTGACATTCAAGAGACTGAGAGACTTCGGCTCTGAGGAAGAGAAGGATGGCAACTCCACCGTCTGGTTCACATGGAATGCAGAAACCACCTTCGGAAGGAAGGAGGGAACGGTGCGAAGCGAAACTCCAGAGTCGGAGAAACGGAGATAGGGCTCTCTACACGACAGAGCCTGCAGCTCCGAGATGCGTCGAGCGGAACAGATGGCCACAAGAAATTCAGTCTTGAGAGTGAGATCCTTTATCGTTGCGCTGCGCAGCGGCTCAAACGGTGGTCCCGACAGGGAGCGAAGCACAAGGTTAAGACTCCAGGAGGGACAAGGGTCCCGTAACGGAGGACGCATATGCTTGCCACCCTTGAGAAAACGAGCAATGTCAGGATACTGTAGAAGAGAGCCCCCATCGCTCAACAGCGAACCAAGGGCGGCCACCTGAACCCGTAGTGAATTATAGGCGAGCCCTTTTTCCACCCCCGCCTGTAGAAACTGAAGGATCTGAGGTACAGAAGCCTTAGCGGGTCTCGTGGCCTGGCTGGTACACCACAGCTCGAACACCTTCCAGACTCGAACATAGGCCGCCGATGTCGATGTCTTTCGTGCCCGCAATAGCGTGGATACTACTGCCTCCGGGTAGCCCCGACGCTGGAGGTGGCGCCTCTCAAAAGCCAGGCCGCAAGACAGAAGAGTTCTGCCTGCTTGAAAAATACCGGGCCCTGATGTAGGAGCTGGGGGAGGTGCCCCAGCCTGATTGGCCCGTCGATCACCAGCTGTAGCAGGTCCGCAAACCTGGGTCGCCTGGGCCATTCTGGGGCGATGAAAACCACGGTCCCCTGATGGCTTTCTATTCTGCGGAGCATCCTGCCCACCAGGGGCCATGGTGGAAAAGCGTAGAGCAGAAGATGTGGCGGTCACGGGAGGACCAGGGCATCCACTCCCTCCGCGCTGCGCTCTCTCCGGCGACTGAAGAAGCGTGGAGCCTTGGCGTTGAGAGCGGACGCCATCAGATCCAAGTGGGGGGCCCCCCACCGATGGACGAGAAGTTGCATCGCTTTGTCGGAGAGAGACCACTCTCCGGGGTCCAGCAGTTGACAACTGAGGAAGTCCGCCTGGATGTTGTCCACACCGGCGATGTGCGAGGCCGCTAGCCGGACGAGATGACGCTCCGCCCATTGCATCAGCAGCGCCGCCTCGAGCGCGGGCTGCGCGTGCCTCCTTGTCGGTTGATGTAGGCCACGGTGGTAGCGTTGTCCGATAGGATTCTGACTTCCCGGTTCCGAAGAAGCGGGAGGAAATGTCGCAGAGCTAGCCGGACCGCTCTGGTTTCCAGACGGTTGATTGACCACGTCCCCTGCGTGGCGCTTCGATCGCAGACTGCACCCCAGCCTGCTAGACTGGCATCGGTGGTCACCACCACCCAATTTGGCAGATCGAGGGACACGCCACGGGCCAGGTTCGGCGGATCCAACCACCAGCCCAGACTGTCCCTGGCATTCTGCGGGAGTGGGAGAATCAACTTGTAGTCCTGCGATACTGGTTTCCAACGGGAGAGGAGCGCCCACTGTAAGGTCCTGAGGTGCGCGAAAGCCCAAGGTACAAGGTCGATGGTGGACCCCATCACTCCCAGGAGTTGCAGGTAGTCCCAGGAGGTGGGCTCTGGTAACGCAGAGAACCGTCGTGTGTGATCCCGCAAGGATTGAGCTTTGTTCTGGCGCAGAAAAACTTTGCCCAGTAGGGTGTCGAAGGTCGCCCCCCAAAAAAACCCAAGCGTTGCGAGGGCATGAGGGAGCTCTTGGAGAAGTTCACTACCCATCCCAGGGAATGTAGAAACCGTACTACTCGAGTCACCGCTGAGCGTCCATGATCGAATGACTTCGCCCGGAGGAGCCAATCGTCCAGATAAGGATGAACCAGGATGCCCTCCTTCCGGAGAGCTGCCGCCACGACTACCATGATCTTGGTGAAGGTGCGCGGCGCCGTCGCCAATCCGAACGGGAGAGCCGTGAACTGAAAATGCTGGTCCAGAATTTTGAAACGAAGGAAACGGTGGTGGTCCGGGCGGATGGGAATGTGCAGGTAGGCCTCTGTTAAGTCCAGGGAGGCGAGGAACTCCCCCCGATGCACCACCGCAATCACTGACCGGAGCGTTTCCATGCGGAACCGAACGACTCGAAGGGATTTGTTGACTTCCTTGAGGTCTAGGATAGGCCGGAAGGAACCGTCCTTCTTTGGTACGACGAAATAGATGGAATAGTGGCCCGAGCCCACCTCTCCGAAGGGCACGAGCGCAATAGCGCCTATCTCCCGGAGTCTGTCCAGAGTCAGCTGCACTGCTCCTCTCTTGAGGTCCAAGCCACAGGGGGAAAAGATGAACCTTCCCTGCGGGGGGCGGACAAATTCCAATGCGTAGCCGTGTTTTATGGTATCCAGGACCCACTGGTCCGAGGTGATCCGTGCCCACTCCGCGTAGAAATACGTTAGTCGGTCCCCAATCTTGGGGACAGGGGAGTGGGCGAGACTGGCATCATTGTGAAGACTTGGTATAGGGGTTCCCGGTTCCGGGAGTAGTGCGTGCGGGCAGACGCCCGCGAAAGGAGCGCGACCAGGGCTGAGACCTGGGGGCGGATGACCGGGAGCCCGCCTGTCTGTATCCCCTGTAGCGCCGTTGCGCTCTGGCTCTGGTCTGAGAAGAAGAAAATGCTCTGGATGGTCGAAACCTATCCTCCGGCAGCCGATGAACAGCGTTCTCCCCCAGGGACTTGATGATCTGGTCCAAATCCTCCCCGAAGAGGAACTTGCCCCTGAAGGGAAGAGAGCCCAGACTCGACTTAGAGGACGTATCAGCCGCCGAATTGCGTAGCCACAGTAGTCGTCGTGCTGCCACTACCGAAACCATGGATCTTGCGAGGACCAGAAAAAGGTCGTACGAGGCGTCCGCCCCATACGTCACTGCGGCTTCTAGCCGATCTGCCTGGGCAGCCTCATCGGACGGCAGGTTCTGAGACGTGAGGAGTTGTTGCACCCAAAGGAGACTAGCCCGCTGGGCAAGCGAACTGCACATCACCGCCCGCATACCCAGAGCGGAGACCTCGAAAACCCGCTTAAGGAAAACTTCCAACTTACGATCCTGTGTGTCCGCAACGCCGCACCTCCCGTCACTGGGATAGTCGTCCTCTTCGTGACCGCCGACACTGCGGAGTCCACCTTTGGGACCTTGATGAGGTCCAGAAAATCTTCGGGGAGCGGGTAGAGCTTTTCCATAGCCCGGCTGCTCTTCAGGGAGGCCTCCGGGGTGTCCCATTCCCTGGTGAGAAGTTGTAAAAACGAGTCATGAATGGGAAAAGCCCGAGCCCTCAGCCGGAGTGCCGCCAGGACAGGATCTCCCTTCCTTGAAGAAGTGACGACAGCGGGAGCTACTGGGGCAGGCGGGTCTGGTGGCGGGTCCAAATCTAATTCTTGGATGATCTGCGGGATGAGGTCGTCCAGCTCTTCCCTCTGGAAGAGGCGTAGGGTACGCGGATCATCCCCCTCCTGCGTGCCGTCCCCTTGTCCCCCGTCCGAGAGGTCAAGTCCATGTCCCGCTGGGTCTGGCACCGCCCCCACTGCCGCGGGCGTGGATCGGACCCGGGTAGGAAGGCGGGAGGCCCCCACTCCCGGAGGGTCGGGGGGGGCCGGCGTCGAGGGCGACATCCGAGGGATCTTAGGAGGGAGGGGTCCCACAGGTGCTTCCAGCCCCTGCAGATAAGCGGTATGCATGAGCAGGATAAACTCCGGAGAGAACCCCGGCCTGCTCTGGTGCGCTTCGGGGGCGGCGTGGTTCCTGCTCCCTGGCTCTGGGTGCTTGGTTCCTGCACCAAAATCGGGGGAACACCCCCGCTGGTAGAGTCCTCCAGGGATCCGTTCTCCCTCGTGGCCTCCAGGGATCCGTTCCCCCTCGTGGCCTGCGCCTCAGGGCGCTCAGAATGTAAAATGGCCGCCGTTCCCGCCAAAAATGGCGGAGTGGCCGGCCCGCGCCGCCCGGGCAAAAAAGAGAAATCAGTCAGGGACTGTGAGGTACCTTCCCCCCCGGGGAGGCATCGTGCACAGATGCCCTCCCGGGAAATCCGGGACCCCGGGTCTCCGCAGGCCGCACAGCGGGACGGCCGCGGCATCGGGATCGCTGTAGGAGAAAAGAAAAAGCCACGGGGGGGGCCACGCGCACAAAAGCGCCGCTGCGGGGGGGCCTGGTCGGCCCGCACTGCCCGCTGTCCGAAAATAGAGGAGGGTGCCGCGGGGGGGCCTTCCCGGCCACACGACCCGCCCCAGACATCTTTCCCTAAATGGCTCAGCAGCCCATGAGGAGCTGTAAAATGGCCGCGGGTGAGGGAGTAAAGAGCGAAGAGGCCGGCTCCACCGGCTTTCGCGGGCACCGGGGGCTGAGCTGTGAAGGAAAAAACTACAAAGGAAAAAAACAAACTTACCCCTGGCTGCAACGAGAAATAAACAGCAAGGCCGCAGAGAAGAGACAAGGAAGATAAGCCACTCCCCAGGAGTTGAAAGAACTCTGCCTTTTTTTTTTTTTTTTTTTTTTAAACTTAATACAAACTTGATACAAACTTGATCCACAGAAAAAGACAACAACAAGCCATAATCAAGCTAGAAAGTGAAGAAAAAGGAAAAGGAGGGGAAGCCTGATTCCCCTACTCGCATCTGCTGGAGTCAGAAGATACTGAACTCCTGCAGAGGGGGTAGTAGTACTTATGGTGACGCCCCCTCAAAGCTTGTGCTGACTCCATCTGCTGGATTGGGGACATAACCCACTGTCTGGACTGATCCAGGTACGTACAGGGAACCAAGGTTTTACAATTTTCCCCTGGTAGGAACCGTTTATTATCCAATTGCTTTTATTTACCTATTAAGAGGAAGGTCTTAAGCCCAGAAGAGGGGGCTACAGATTAGTTAGCGCCTTTCTCTAGTACTGATCTTTCATTATTCCTTCACTCCTCAACAAAGGTAGTCCTTTTTGCTTTATCATCAGGTATTATTGCACTGGACTAGGATAGGGATACTTTTTTTGTCAGTATTTCAAATATAGGGGCAGTTTTGTGGACAAAAGATCCAGGTATTTCCAGACTTCTATAGAGAAAGGCAGTTAAGAAGGAAACAGTTTCTCCAATTGAAACCTCAGGTTTTGGCAATTGGAGCTTAATTCTACATAAAGTTTCCCTGTAAGGTTGTGATAAGCTTTCAGGGTCATAGGTTCAAGTTCATGGACCCCGCACATCTTGAAGCACTCTTAGTAGACAATTTTAATTATATGTTGGTGATACTGTGGCCAAGGTTGGATCCTAAGGCTATTTTTCTTTGAATTATTCCCTTACATAAGAACATAAGGCTTGCCATACTGGGTCAGACCAAGGGTTCATCAAGCCCAGCATCCTGTGTACAACAAGTGGCCAATCCAGGTCACAAGTACCTGGCAGGATCCCAAGGGGTAGAAACATTCCAAGTTGCTTATCCCAAGAATAAGCAGCGGATTTCCGCAACTCTCCCTTAATAATGGTTAATAGACTTTTCCTCTAGGAACTTTTCCAAACCTTTTTTAAACACAGCTATACTAATAGCTTTCACCACATTCTCTAGCAACTAATTCCAGAGCTTAATTATGTGTTGAGTAAAAAAATATTTCTCTTATTAGTTTTAAATACCCAGTAACTTCATTATGTGCTCTCTGCTCTTTGTAATTTTCAAAAGAGTAAACAACTGATTAACATTTACTTGTTCCATTCCACTCATTTTATAGACCTCTATCATATCTGCCCTCCGCCATCTCTTCTCTAAGCTGAAGAGTCCTAACCTCTTTAGCCTTTCCTCATAGGGGAATTGTTCCATCTCCTTTATCATTTTGGTCATCGGTTGATGGGGTAATTCGGAATCTTTCTGCACTTTACTTAAAAGGCACCTTATCCTCTGACATTTATTGCAACCTCTCTACTGGGATGCTCTATTTTCCCTGTTCTCTTAGTATCCTTTAAAGGTATATCATTCCGAACCATATGCTTCTGAGTACCTGTCTGCCTTTCCCCATCATTAATTTTAAAAGCTGAGCCACCTCCTTTGAAAGGTTAGTGCCAGCAGCCTGGTTCCACTCTGGTTAAGGTGGAGCCCATCCTTTCGGAAAAAGCAAGGTGATGCTCTCCTTCCAGGTGACCTTTCTCCTCCAAGGCAGCACAGAGGCTAACAGATTGGAGATGGGACTTCTCTACTATGTCCCTGAAAGGTCTCCTCTATATACTTCTGTGTCTCCCTTAGCTCCTCCAGGTCTGCCACTCTAGCCTCCGGAGATCAAACTCGTTCTCTGAGGGCTAGAGCTCTTTGCACTTAGCTCACACATACAACCTCTCGCCAGCTGGGAGACAATCATACACGTGGCACTCAGTGCAAAGCCTCCCCCTCTCGCTGCTGGACTACTTCCTGCATCATCATTTTTTTGATTTGTTATCGATTTAAAATTTCTAAGGGAGCAGGGATGTAAAGATAAGCTATTTATCTATGGATTTATTTTGTGTGTTTCTGGAAATGATCCTCAAAACACGTAATCCTCCTATATCTTCCTAGCTACCAAACGTATTAACTTGTTTTAAATTAGATTCCTTAGGTATAAAATATGCAACAAATTACTCCCACCAAACACAATTACCATGTAAAATCAAAACATATAAAACCATATAAAAACAGATAAGGTCTAGTAAACACATAAGGTATAGCAAGGTAAACGGACAGAGTATAGTAAGGATGTTTGCTTTATTTTTCCTAAAAAGCCGGCTCCTTATTATGGGGACTTGGTCAAACATTTTTTTGTTTATTTGTATTTTGAGAATTGTAATTGCTTGATACAGTTTATTTTCTCTCTTTATATCATTTGTATGATGATGTAAAAAATTTAATAAAGAATTAAAAAAATAAAACAAAACCCAAAAACAAACTTACAGCTGATGTCTCTCAACACTACTGAGTATGAGGTTTCCATTCTATGTTAAAGCGGCGGTATTATTCTAGCTTGTTTGTTGCATGGTGTTCGTGTTCGATGTCCTTATTCCTAATTCTCCTTTCCTGTCTCAGTATACATTTACAGCTTTTTAAAAATAAAAATATTGTCCATCTGTTATCATAGTTTCAGCTCTTCTTTAAAAATAATCTACTATACTGAATCCGTGCAGTGGGTTTTTGTACTCTGTTTGGGCTGACAGAAGTATATGGAGTCAGCACGTTTTAGTCTGAGCTGATAAGTAACAGGAGCTTCCAAAACCTGAAAACAATATTGCCAAAAGAACAATCTACAACATATTTTAGCGCTAATGCTTTACCCATATTTCTTAAATAAACCATACTTCCAAGAGGCATTAAAATAAATCAATTCTGGCAGACTGTCAAGTAAATATATTCACATACATTGAACATCCTATTGTTTCTGGTTGGCTAAGAATAGTGTTTTGATGAGTCGGAGATGATGTTTTCATTCACTTCCTTAACAAATCATCATAGTAATGATGGCAGATAAAGACCAAATGATCCATCCAGTGCTCATTCCATGCAGGTTATCCCCATGCCTTCTGTTAAGGGCTATAGCCGCAGCTCTGTGCATATAAGGCCCATATCTTTTGTTCAAGTTAATAGCTGCCGTGCCTTGCAGGTTACCTTCTGTTAAGGATAGTAACAGCCTTCCCATGCAGGTTATCCCCATGCCTTCTCTAAAGGGTAGTCACTGCCGGCACCGTGCAGGTTACTCCCATGCTCCCCTTTATTCATTTCCAACATCTAGGGATCCACAATGTTTATCCCATGCCCTTTTCAAATCGTTTACCGTTTTCATCCTCACCGCCTCTTCTGAAGGATATTCTAGGCATCCACCGCCCTCTCCGTGAAGAGACATTTCCCGATATTGGTTCTGAGTCGCCCCCCCTCTGGAGTTTCTTTTCCCAATGGAAAAGGTTGGAAGTGCATCGTTAATCCCTTCAGGTCTCTGCCATATCTCCTCTGCACCTCCTTCTCTTCCAAGGTCTAGCTGCATCTTAAAGCAGCTATAGCTTGGAAGGACCTCCTTCCACTTCTCAGTTTCTGCTTGGCGCCTTCCCCCATCCGGGAGAGTCTAAAGCAGCAAGCAAGGGCTGGAGCAGCTGGAAGGAGCTGAGAAGGTGTGGGACAATGCTCTCGGCCGTACATTGGAAGACAATTAGTTATTCAAATGAAGCTCCAATTTCAGCCTTACCAGTCCATATTTTAAAACATGAACCAGAAGAAGTGTTCCCGTTTCTTTTCTCTTCCACCTCCTACCAGCTGCACGATTAAGTCTTTCCTTTTTAATTTGAATTTAAAAAGCACACAGAAGACTGCTTTAACTAACAGGTTGGCTCTGGAGAAATGACTGAATTGTACTTTCATTAGATTCCCAAGATCTCATAACCCTTTTCAATTTGTGGTTTTTGGGAGTCTCCTGAGCACTGGGAGGGAGGGGGGGGGGGGGGGAGTCGTCATCATCATTAGCTTCCCTGGGTCTTGGGAGCACTAACAGCACAATCTCCAGGCTGATCCCGGTAACTGATTTACGTGCTAACTTGCTTTCTCCCAGAGGAACAAGGCTCCTGACTCAGCCAACAGCCCTCAGAGTGAAAACTTCAACCTAAAGTTCAGGACAAGCGCAGGCTGAGCCCCCAGGGGACAAAGGAAAGTTAACCTTTGGACCAGACAGACACACAGCCCTGCAGAGTTAACTTTGGTTTAACTCTTGACTAGATAGACAGTTCAGCCAGGTTTTTGTTGGGGGGTTTTTTTTTAATTTTTAGTAATCAGAGCAGCAGAAAAGCAATTAAGTTATGATCTCACTGATCCCACACATGGTCATACCATGGTTTTGCATATTAGCACTGGTCTACTATATTGCTGTCTGTGTAATTTTATTGTTATGTTAGGTTGTTTCTAGCTTGGAACGATTTGTAGCTACCATAAGCGAATATAAGAAATCCGAAATAAGTAACTCTCCGAAACAGATGAGACGTCTTGCATCCCCCGCACAATACATGCCTGTCTCCTGGGGAGGATCAACCCCCGTGACCCCCCATGACCCCTAACAAGACGTTCCAAGAGACCTGCTGTCAGATCCATGGCAAACGGTGGTGTAATTTGGGATTGTTGTGGTTCTGTTTTGATCCAACCCACCAGGAAACCAAAAGAATCAACCAAATTCAGACAGGAGTCCCTTCTCTGGGAGCTGCCAGGAACAGGTAGTGGTTGTAGGGCTCCGTCTGCCTGGGGAGAGGGACAAATAAAATTATACTGTCTCCCGGTCACGTAGCTGGAGACCGATGGGATTTTTCTGAAAAGGAATAACGTTTCCCCGCCCACCTGTTCTGTGGGGATTTTCTGTCTATCACAACTTGGCTACTGGCTGTGCGAGATCTGGGGAGGGAATACAAACAGAGGGGACACAAGTCCTAAGTACCTGTGGTGCTGACATCAGGAGAGTTCAGTTTTCCGGCTGTTGTATTAAAAACGTAAGTCATGACACCCCCAATGACACCTTACAGGAGGGGGTTCAACTTCCGGAGTGAGACTCCAAAGGCACCCAGCCTTCCCTTTGATTTGCCCAAGGGAAAAGGATGCTAAAATGTAATGAAACTCAGAAAGAGAGAGACATCTCTGAGCTATTCCAGACTCCATCTTTCCAATCTCATTTCATTCATATGCTGTGACATAAGAAGTTCTCCCCAGAAGATAAACCATCCAAGACTCCAAAGGGTTTCAGTAGCTCATAGACAATAGTCTTTTTGGTTTCTTGGATTCATTTTCTATTGTATTTTATTATATATAATTTCTATGCTGATTTTAATTTTAAAAAAATGTTTTTGTTGTTTACTTCATTATTGTGTTTCTGATCCTTTGATGTACATTGCCTAGGACCCCAAGCTGGCCAATTAATAAATAGATAAATGCAATACTACCTCCTCCTCTTAGGGCTTTACTGGTCTACCAGGACACAAGCAAAATGACGCAAGCTTCTCCTAACACCAGCAAATCCGTACTTGAGGGTGGACCTGTTTAATTCTTTCCCAGGTAAGGAAGGCTCATTGCTCTCTCAGGTACAAAAGGACATGTTTGAGTTGTAGGTAAAAAGCCCAGGAATGACTGGAACCCAAGGCCATTCACTCAAGACTTAACCTCTGAATTCAATAATTTTTCTAGACTAGATTAAGGGTTCCCCTGCCATATTTCAAAACAAAATAGCTAAACAAAGAACTGCATATTTAAATGTAGTCCCCTGACTCAATTAATGTTCAGAAGAGGAACCAAATGCAATGAAAATGGTAAAATGAATTTGAGGTCAATATTTGAAGGGATCTAGCCAAACCACACACCATTAATAGAGACTCTGCTGAAGGAAAGGATAGTGAACCACCTACAATCCAGTGCGTTGCTGGACCTGATGCTGCATGAATTTACCAGGGGAAGGTCCTGTCAGACAAATCTGATTTTTTTTTTATTATTATTGGGTGATTAGAGAATTGGATTGAGGAAGAGCGCTCCCATGTGAATTACTTGGATTTCAGCAAAGCTTTTGATAGAGTTGCGCACAGAAGGCTCATGAACAAAATGAGAGGTTTGTGAGTAGGCGCGGGAGCCAAGGTAGTGGCGTGAATTACAAACTGATTGGCTGACGGAGACAGTATTTAATGGTAAGTGGAAACTACTCTGAAGAGAGAACAGCGTTAAGCAGAGTGCCACAGACATCGATGTTGGGACCAGTTCTATTCAATATCTTTGTGAGCGCCATTGTGGAAGGGATAGAAGGAGAGATATGATACAGACCTTCAGAGACCTGGAAGGTTTTAATGATGGACAAATTTCAAACTATTCCGCTGGAAAGGAAACAGGAGAACTGGGGTTCACAAAATGAAACTCCAAGGGGGAAGACTCAGAACCAAGATAAGGAAATATTGCTTCCTGGACAGGGTGGTGGATGACTGGAATGCCCTTCCGGAAGAGGTGGAGAGGAAGAAAACAGTAAATTAATTCAAAAGGGCATGGGAAAAACATTGTGGATCCCTAAAGGCTTGAGGATGGTAAAGAAGAGAAAGGTGAATGGGGGTAACTTGCACAGAGCGGCAGTTACTACCCTTAACAGAAGGCATGGGGATTACTACACTTAACCAATTAGCCTTGATGCTTTTGACGCAACTACAACATTGCTGTCCTCTTTGTTGGTGGTGGGGAAGAGGGGGTATTGGATTCTGACAACAGCCAACGCTGGGCCCAGACTTTTACGGTCTGGGGTACTGATTCGCCCAACATTACAGATAAAGCACAGGATTGCTTCCACAGCAAAGTCCAAAAGCAAAGCATGTTCAGGCAGCATTGTGTGAATTAGCAGGAAGGCTACCACGTAAAAATGTTGCTAGCAGTAATTTTGTTATGGGTTAGACAGTTGCTTTGTTTTGACTGTAAATATTACTACCCTTACCAGAAACATGGATGTAATCTGCACAGAACAGCAGTTACTACCCTTAACAGAAACATGGGGGTAACCAGGATGGAGCTGCAGTTACTACTTTAAGAAACTTGCTGGGCAGACTGGATGGACCATGCAATCTTTTTCTGCCGAGAACACTATGTTACTTGCATTTTTTAATCTATGCATAATGTTTTACATGAAAATTTTTCTCCCAGCCTCCCTCAAAAACACGGTGCGAATCCCATGGGTACCTCTGACCGCAGACCTTGCAGGCAGTTTTCAAAGGGAAATTACTTGCTCGAACTGCTTGTAAATTGCCCTCTTGAAATCTAGATCGCTCATCCTCTTGTTACCTGTCAGAGAAAGCAGGTGCACTTCTCGAGCCTAACCTAACCACCTGGCTACTACCTCTCGAGAACAGGAGAAATGCTCCTAACCAACCAAAAATGGATATCTGGCTATATCATCATTGAAACTTCAACTAATCATATTATATCCTCTAACGCAGAGCTTTCCAAAGTGTGTGTCGCGACACTTTGGTGTGTCGCGCAAGCCCGGTGCACGTGACACACCGGCAAGTCGGAGCCAATGCGGCCGCCGGTGGAGCTCATCCCACTGGCGGCTGAGCAGCGAAGAATCGCAGCCGGAAGATCGGTAAGGCCGTGGTGAGTTCACGTCACCACGGCCCGAAGAAAAAGGGCACGTCTAAACGTGCAGGTGCTCCGCCTCCTTTCTGCCCACGCGGCCCCGGAAGAAAAATGTTGCCGGAGCCGCTCGGGCAGGAAGGAGATGAAGCAGCCGCGTGCAGAAGAGGAGCCGCGTTGTTGCAGCGGGCGAGAAGAGGCCCGGTAGCAGGGCCCCCACCGTGGATCGGATCGGCCCGAGAAGATCAGGGCCGCTGCAGAGCCGATCCTGCAGCGACCCGTGAAGAGGAGGCCCAGAGGTAAGAGAGAGGCTGAGAGCCCGTAGAGTGCGTGTATTAGCTGAGTTGAGAGATTGGGTGCCTGTGTGAGTTGAGAGACTGGGTGTGGGAGTGAGGATCTCAATGTTCGCAGAGACAGCATGTTAGAGCCTGTGTGTGTGAGAGAGAGACAGCATGTGACAGTGAGAGCCTGTGCATGAGCAAGACAGCATGTGGGAGTGAGAGAGAGCCTGGGTGTGTGAGAGTCAGACAGCATGTGCAAGAGAGAGACTGTGTATGAATGATTGTATGAGAGAGAGAGCATGTGAGAGTGAGAGCCTGTGTGTGTGTGAGAGAGAGAGAAAGCATGTGAGAATGAGAACCTGACTGTATGTTTGAGGGAAGAAGATAGATGGAGAGAAGAAATAGAAAAAAAGACAATATGAAATGAATTGGCAAAAAAATAAGAAAGGGGAGGTGGAACAAAAAAGCCTGGGACCAACCAATTAGAAAACTAAGATCAGACAGCAAAGGTAAAAAAAAAAAAAAAAGAAATAAATTACTTTTTACTGATTGGCACAGGTAATCTTTGTTAATGTCAAGAGTAGCACTTTCTCTATGCGGATCTCACAATGTACAAGATCAACATGGAGGAACTGGAAACCCACAGGCCTGCACAGAGGAGGCAGCAGAATGGGCTTCAGTGCCAATAGCAGCAATCAGCGCCTCCCCAATAGCCATGCGGCAGCAGAGGAATGAGAGAGGCTCCGAGGTTGCTGGCAAAAGAAAGAGAGGGGGTCTGCCTTTAGTGTGTGCATGTGTATGAATGGGTGCATGCCTGGGGGATGGTGAGGGAGTGGTGTGAAAATGACTGGGAGCCTGCATGGGGGTCAGTTTTAGTGTGTGAGAATGATTGGGAACTTGCCTGGGTGTGTTTGTGTGTATGTGAGGGAGCCAGAGAGAGTGTGTATGAGAAAATCCAGGGGAGTAAGAGTTTGTGTGTGGGGTGTGTGTGGAGGGGGAGAGAGTGTCAGTGTCTGTGAGAGCGAGAGGTTATGGTAGGTATAAGAGCATGAATGTGTATGTATGTGACAGTGTATGTGTGAGAGAGAATGGACATGTGAGTCTGTGTGAGAGAGGATAACCTCTGGGAAATTGTAAAAAAGTATATGATTTTAATTAATAGAAATTCTATTTATCAGTAGTTTTAAAATATTCTTTTATTAGTATGGTTTTACTATTATAACTGATGCTTTATGTTTCTTGATTTTGTTTGTTTTATGAGGAATGGTGGCTCTGTTTTTCCATTGTTAATACACAGAGTCTGGCTTCTTGGAGTTTCCATTTCAGTTTTTGTCTAATTTGTGCTCCTTTATTTTGTATTCTGTATTTGGTGAGGGCCTGTCTCTGCTCTGTGTGTGTGACCATGATGAGAGATTCTGCTAGCATAGGGATCTATAGCAATCGGGTTTGTTTTGTTTCCTCAGTAGGTGGTGTATTGGTATTCTAGGACCCAGTGTAATATTTACCCTTGCTTTTTCACAGGTAGGGTTATTGTTGTTTGAGTCCTTGGTGTTATTACTGTTATGTTACAATGGGATCGCAGTATAGATTTTGAGTGTCTTTTTTGCGAGGTTTTATTTTAGTTCACAATGTGCCTGGCAGTGGAAGGTGTTTGTGCTGCTGTTACTGTGAGGTGACACCAGCATTTGAAAATATCTTTTAGTATGATGAGCTGTAAGGGAAACATCCAAGCTCCATTGTTTGGGGGAATTTCAGTGGATGCACAGGATTTATATTGACATTCTGTCCCTTCCTATAAATTCCAGACTTCACTCTCATAGCCATATAGAATTAGTTGAATGAGGCTATCAAATAATTATATAGTGTGAAACTGGCCAGCTTTTTAAAATTATGCAGAAGACCCTTTGGACTTTTTTTTCTTGGAATATTATATATTTTTAATATAAACGAAAGGTTTTCACAAGATATGTTGTGTCGTGAAACATTTTATTATGTATATATTTAAGGAAACATACATAAATTGTCGAAATACATTTCGTTCATTTAACCTTTAACCTCCGGTTTGCTTGTAGACTAATTACTGTGTCCCGAAATTATGTTTGTCTAAAAAGTGTGTCACCAACATGAAAAGTTTGGAAAGCTCTGCTCTAACGTAACCTTGCAACTTTAACCCAATAACATTGCATATTCTAACTGAAATGTTCAACTCTATCCTGTACCTTCATCTTGTAACCCTACCCCAAAGTTACACCTTATCTACCCCAAATTTTGTATTTACTAACTCACTGAGACCAAACCTTTGTAAACCGTTGTGATGGCGAAACGGAATGACGGTATATAAAACTCGACAAATAAATAAATAAATAAAATAACCACACTGGCGGAGACATGCACTGCAGGCGGCAAGATGGTGCCTTACCCTCTGCCATTCCAGAAGTGTTCCTTGCGTTAAGCTTGTTGCATCGAATTAAGCCTCGGATTGCCCCAGGGAAAAGGGATCTCAGCCTCTGCACGGTCATCATGTCTTCATTCTTACATAAAAGGAGAACAGACAGAACAAGCAGCCATGAAGAATCGCAGCGAAGGAGAGGAGGGTGGTACGGTCAAAGTCATTTCAGGTGGAAGGCAGAAAGCATGCCTGCACTTCACAAATTACTTTGTTTGTCTCATCTAAGGGAAGGGCAGTCCAGGAGACCCCAATAACTAGGAACTGTGTTTAAACCCCTTCTTGTTCGCTTGGGTTTTGTTTTGTAAAGGGTGCTGCAAACACCTTCTGGCAACCGATAAGACACTTGTTGTTTAACCCCTCTTGCCCATTCCGTTCTCAGCTTGCTACACCACCAGTTTTTCCTGGCATGCCTACGGGGACACTCCTGCCGGGAGGGGGGCATCAAGACCAGCCATGCTAGCTCCTGAAAAAGGGGGGGGGGGGAAGACAGGGAGCGACGTCTAACCTTCACACAATGGAAGGAGCACATGGAGACCCATGAAGGTAAGCCCTCCAGGTGGAGGCACACGGGACTGTGAGGGAAGCGCGTGCCATCACTGCTCACGCCTCGCCAGACTCCGGCTACACGGCCAGCTTTAATTTCCAATGCCGTCTGTCGCCAGCAACAAAAATGTTACCTGCAACATTGAATTGCAGAAGATACCCACCCCGAATCCTTTGCAATCCCTACCTCGGGCTCCGAGAGCAGGTTTAAAGCCGGATCAGCCATCACTAGCCGTGCACAGCACTTTGAAAAGACTGCACTTTCCGCATGCCTTGGAAACGTTAACCCGTCTCCGCCAAACTTTAACCGTTAAGTTAAAAAGTTGCCTTGTTCATTAAGTTAATGTGACTGGGAATGGATTTTGTCTCCAGACAACTATAAATCCTTTTCCTGAATTCTTTTCAATAAGTCATTTATTTGTGTGTTCTCATAGTCTGCAATTTCCAAAAGTCTTGTTCAAGGCGGAAAGGCTCGGGGTGGGCTCCAAGCCTGGCAGCAGCACCTCCATTTCCTCCCGTCTCCATGCACATAACTTTGGAAAATGTAAATCGATGCAGCATAAAGTCAAAGCACCGGTGGGCCTCTCCCTACCACAAAATATAAAATGTAGAATGTACGTAAAAAAAACAAAAAAAAACAAATTATAATAATAATAATAATAATAAAAAGGAAATATATCATCCTCAAACACAAACGGCAGTGACAGGAAGAGGAAAAACTTCCATAAGAATGTTGCACTACATTTCAACAACGTAAACTAACATGGGGGCCATTCTGCAATAAACCACATAAAAGTCAGCACGCACAAGCTATACCAATTTTCAAATCAGACTTATGTGCAGAAGTGTGCTTTGAAAATCATTCTGCCAAATTTACGTGCACACAGGCCACAGTAACATGGCCAGTAAGGGGGAGGGGGGGGAGAAAAGAGTACCCCCAAGCTTTCCATTATGGGTAGTAGAAGCTGCCGCTCTGTGCAGGCTGCCCCCAAGCAGAAATGTAAAGTTACCCCTTCGGTCATTTCCATTCTCTAGCCAGCAGGGACCCTCTGTGTCCGTCTCAGGCCCTTTGGGATTCCGTTACCGTTCTCGTCTTCATCACCTCTTCCGGGAAGGCATTCCAGGCATCCATGACCCTCTCCGGGAAGAAACATTCCCCCGACATTGTTCCTTGAATCTTCCATCCCCCTTGGGAGTTTCATATCATGAACCTCCTTTTCCACTGGAAGAGATTTGATTTTTGTGCATTATTAATTCCTTTCGGGTGTCTGAACGTGTGTATCACATCTCCCCTCTCTTTTTTGTCTCTTCCAGGGTATTCACATTAAGGCCTTCAGTCTCATCTCATATGGCTTTCTGTACAGACCCCACACCAGCCTGGTCACCTTACTCTGGGGACTGCGTCCATCCTGTGTCTATCCTTTTGAGATACGGTCTCCAGAACTGAACACAGTGCTTCAGGTGAGGCTCCACAAAGGATCTGTACAGGGACATCACCACCTTCTTTCTCGATGCATCACAGTAAAAATATAATTAGCTCCTAATATATATCTGTCTTACCTTCCACTTCAGCCCAAAGTCTACTTGATTAGCCCTGGAGTTCTAAAACATACATGTAATTTGGAAATAACCTCATGTTTTTGTAACTAAAACTTAATTATAGGATCTTCACTTTAGGTCATTTATACATACTTCCTCCGCTTTTACTCTTGAAGGTCTCTGGAAGTGGGAAAAAATTTCAAATGGATGTTAATGAATATCATCTGCGGGATTCTGGCCCCTGTTATGAGAAACTGTCACAAGGAACGCAAGCCAAAACGGCAGTGGCCAACTCTGCTTAGCTCAGGCTCTTCATTTCCGGTGACTTAAGTTCACACCTGCCTACTTTTTCCTCCTTTGTCCCTTCCGTTAGAAGCCATGTAGCATGTGATCTCCTATAACCAAGGGTGAAAGACGTAAGCTCCATCCAAGGCTGCCTTCTATCTGGCCAACAAATCGCTGCATGACTTAATAAAAAACTTTGTGGTTAATTGCTACTATTACTCATTTTGCTTTTTGACACTTCATGCATCCTAGTTTTCCCCTAAAACTTCAAACCTCTGCAGCTACCTCAGGAATGAAACAGCAATCAAGAATAAATAGCCTTATCAACAGGGCCCATTAAGAAACCTTTGCATACAGCTGAAGCTCTGTGGTTGTCTGCTAGCTGAAGAAACATTTACCTTTCAAAGAATATTATTGTATAACAGCTGGATCACAAGTGGCTTGATTCCACTTTGAGTTTAAGAAAACTGATGTTGTGGCTCAGCAACAATAATACTTTCCTTTCTTTGGAGACCAGGTTTAAAATATCTCAAACTGCAGCACATGAAAATCCTTTCCATGTTTTAGCTCTCTTGGTAATTTGCTGATGCCTTGTTTATAACAAATTAAAAGTGCAGTTTAGAGCCTGGATAGGCTTATTCATTTATTGATCGATGCTCAGTTGCTGCTCGTTCAATACAGAATGCCTTCAGCAGCAAATAAAATTTTTAAAAATTCATAAACGACAGGTCCACGTACATCAAACAATACAAGGCAGCTCACAGGATATTGAACAGAACAGCGCCTTTGTTTTTCGAAGACTTAACAAAACTAAAATAATCTAAAACAAAGCTAAAAACGAATCGGGCACGGCTACTCGCATAACCAATCTAAAGTACATCATGGGAGAACAACTATGCTTTTAGACAGCTTCCTAAAGTGCAAATAATTGTTCTTCAAATGAGCCTCTGATGGCAACCCTAGTGGTCAAGCCAGGAAAGGATCTGTCAATCTCATTTTTTTTCACTGAGGAAATAAGTAAGAGGCCCAAATTTGCTGATCTAAGAGCCGGAGAGGGCACAGATATGTAATTTACTTATTTGTTTTTTTTAAGTGTACATGGCCATCACCCCTTAGGATCTTAAATGTGACCATTACAATCTTAAATGTAAACACGCCAGGACACCAGGAAGCAGCAGAACACTGCTCTAACCTGCTCGTCACACTTGCAGCAGTGCTGTTCTGGATCAACGGCAGCTACCATATCGATCTACTGACAGAGCACTCCAGCAGCCGAGCCGGGACAGAATAAAGGCGTGCATTACTGTTCAAAGGACTGCAGTCTCCAAAAAAAAACCACAAAAAAACGGCAGATTAGACAAACTGTTCACAAGTTATAGAGTCTCCTTTATTACAGCTAGAATCCAAGGATGCCCTAATTCAGCACTTCTAATTTCAGTGCAAATTCCCTATTTAACTGAAATTTTACATTAGAAATAGGGGCGTTTTAGAATTAATGATTAGTTTGTTTAACTTCATCCAGGTAGTCACAGCCTGGAGATGACTATTTAACGCCTTTACTGAAGAACCTGAATTCAGAGCGAAGCGGCATCTCTGCTGTGCCTCTCAGCCTGGAAAAGCGAAGGCTGAGAGGGGACGTGAAGTTTATAAAATCATGAGAGGGGGTGCAGAACAGGATAGTTTATCCTTTCAAACAATATTAAAACAAATGGGGACATGCCATGAAACTAGCAACCAGAAGTTTTAAGACAAAATAAGTAGAAAGTACTTTTTCACTCAGCGCACAATCAGGCTGTGGAATCTGTTGCCAGAGGACGTGGTCAATGCGACTAGCAAGGCGAGGTTTAAAAGCATATGGTGTGGGGGGGGGGGGGGGAGGGTTCCCGGAGGAAAAAAAAAATCCTTAAAACATTAGCAGCCAGGGAGACTGGGGAAAGCCATCGCTATTCCTGGGAGTGCCAATAAATGGATCTACTTTTTGGACTGGCCACTGTTGGAGACAGGACGCTGGGCTCAATGGATCTTGGCCTGACCCAGCATGGTATTTCTTATAATACTATAGTACCCATGATTTTTATAGTGCTAATGGGCATATGCAGCGCTGTACAATGGTGGCAAGTATTTATTTTAACATTTTTATAGACTGACATTCATTGGGAACATCATATCGGTTTACATGGAACATTAATGCAGCGTAACATGGCTTTACAAGAAACTGAGTTTAAACATATAATAATCTGTAACAGTAAAATAAGATAATGCTTATGTTTTAAGGTAACAACTTAACAGTAATATTAGATAACAGTAAATTAGGTTATAGAGTAACGAAGTAACAGAAATGTTAGATAATAATATAAGGTAACATTGCCTATGTTTTAAGGTAATGAGGTTACAAAAGCTTGATAGTGTACAGAATTTTAAAGATGTTATAGTTAAATTTCACCAGTGACATCGTATAACAAAGTGAGATGGCTGAATGGTTTGTCGGTGAGATTAACACTGAATTGCATTGGCTGAGTTTTATAATATACGTTATACAATGTCACTGGCCAAATTGAACATAACAAAGTGTAACGGTTGAATGAAGTATTCAAGAACAATAAATCCCTGCCCCAAAGAGTTTAAAATCTAAAGTGGGTACCTGAGGCAATAGGAGATAAAGTGCCTCGCCCAAGGTCACAAGGAGTGCCAGTGGGAGCAGCAGGAACTGACCCTTGGTGCTCCTCCCATTGCTCTAACCACCTGCTGAAAGATCAAAGAGAATCAAAAGGGCAGCGTCCCCCTTCATCCAGCACATTTCTTCCCCAAGATACAGCGCTGTAGTTTTAGTGCTGTGACTCCGAGGGAAGCCTGAAGAGAAAGGGTCTAGAACAGGGCTGGTCTAACGCTGGTCCTCGAGGGCTGAATACCAATCCGATTTTCAGGACAACACTAATGACCAGTTAAACGAGCACATACGCTGCTATGACTGTAAGCGTATCTCTCTCAGGCACCTTCACCAGGGATACTCTGAAAACAAGACTGGTCTGCAGCCCTCAAGGACCGGGCTTAGATCCTCCTCCTCCCCACCCCCCCTCCGTCTAGTACATCTTGTCTGTTTTAAAGAGCTCTATAATTCTCTGGACCGTGAGCATCCAAAGCAGGCGTCTTTAAAACTAGACGAAGCACAGACCCCCTCCTCAATCAAGGAAGAATTTATTACCCTCAAAAGCCAGGCTGAGAGCTGCTTACTAGAAGGAGGTAACCATGGGCCTGTGCAACAGGTGCCAGCCTTTGTCTCCAGCAAACATCTTTTCAAAAAACCACAGCATCAATTTAATGGAAAATGAGACCAAGTAACATTAGGCCGGCTCATCGTTCTCAAACGGGCAATAGACTCCATCGAGAGACTGGGGAATACAGTCCACTTTATCTGCAAAAACATTCCTGCTTACGTGGGGTGGGTTATTACGGGCACTCGGAAGAAGAGTATTGTGATAAATGGGTTTACAAACCAGAACATTTCATGGGAAGTATTTCAGGCAACCATAATGTTTAGCTTGATCCAAGTGAATTCTTGAATTTTTTTTCATATCATCAAGGTAAGAATATTTCCTCATTGATAGACCTTGTTTTCCGCCAAAGTTTACCAAATATGTACAACCCTGTCTGCAAGACTGGACTTCAACACTAAACCAGAGGGCAGAGTTTAACATTCGCCCACTTCTCAAGGGGGCAGTTAAATCCAACTATCAACTAAAGATTCTGACAAATCACATTTATATTCGTAAACTCGGTCTGAACGGCTTCATCGCATTTTTCTAAATCAATTCACTGTCTCACAAACTTTGAAAGCTTTCCTAATATCTGTATTTTGGGGAAAAGGGATGTTGTGAAGAAAAAATGCAACAACATAGTGATCGGTCCTTTAGGCAATAATCAATATTCTC
The DNA here is from genome assembly GCF_901001135.1 of Rhinatrema bivittatum. Taxonomy (NCBI): domain Eukaryota; kingdom Metazoa; phylum Chordata; class Amphibia; order Gymnophiona; family Rhinatrematidae; genus Rhinatrema; species Rhinatrema bivittatum. The sequence goes on along the minus strand of NC_042618.1, from coordinate 19,445,556 downwards.
TGCAAAATAAACATCAGGCTTAAACCATGACCATAAGAATGTCCTAACACTGATACTGCAACTAATAAAAAAAATCTCTGGGCGATTCCCCGTGTACTATTATCAACCTCACAGATTATCAGACTGGGACACTGCAACTTCAGATCTGCTAATTCATCAAATTCAAAGGTGTGTGTATGCGTGCATGTGGCGGAGTGGCCCAAACCTCCAGGTGTATAAAGCACCACAAATCTCTGGTCTTTGGACTACATGAGCAGTTATGCCCAGCCAGTGCCACAAAATATAATGGCTACACCTCTCCACTTACCTACTCTAGACTGGCCAAGGTCAAGAAAGAATTACATCACCTTCCAGCCAAGTTTCTGTTGCACAATAAATATCAGTAAAGCCTTCAGCAGCCTGGTCAGAAATGAAATGTGTCATATTATTCATCGAGCTCCCTCAAATCAAAGTTTTCTTTAAGAAACTCATAAAGTACATCTTATATACTCCTCGTATCCTCTTGGGAATGTAAAAGAATCTGATTTCCCATTCCTTCCTCTATCTCTCTGGCTATACTAAACCCTCATCGGTATTAAATTAATAAAATGTATGTCTTGGGAAAAAAAATTACAAAATGCCTGCAAGTCAGTTTGCTTGGGCAGTTTTGAAATATCACAGCCATGCTGAAACTTCTGGAAGGGGAAAAAAAATGTCGCAGCAAATTGTCTCCGTGGGCCGGCCCGGTGGCAGCGCTGCTGTGCACCGCCGTGGGGATGACCCAGGGTTCAATCCCCGGGTTTGGTTTTCCGCTCCCAGTCCCCTGGCGGGAAGGGCGTCCCTCACTGTCCTACTAGCGGCGGGGCCGGTTTGTGACCCTTGACTGCAGGTTTCTGGAAGGAGTCCCGGTGCACGGCTGTCACGGCGATGGGTTGGGTTATAATGTAGGAGAAAGAATTCCCCCGGGAAGCGCTAATGAAGGCTCGAGGAGCCGCATTCCAGACCCGGTCCTGAAGTGGAAGAAGCAGGAGGAAACAGTGGGGTCCCCAAAATAAACCGTGCGACCAGAGAAGCTTGCTCACAAGAAATGCTAGTTTAAGAGTAGGGGCCGGGGAAGGAAGCCAAGCCCGGGCGTGAGAAGGGAGCCAGAGCCGCTTGCACAAGGTGCACGTGCTGACTCCCAGTCCCCATGTTCCCCTCTCTCCTGACCCCAGCAGTTTCCCCCGCCCTGGGAAAGATGCGCGAGGGCCTACAGGGGTGAGAGGTCCATGCACTGGGGATGGTGGGGGCTGACCTTATATTTGCTGGGGGAGGTGGAATAGCCGAGTTGGCAACCCTACCTGGACTGCGCTAAGAACATGCAAAGCTGAGAGGCTGCCCCCCATTCACCATGTGGTACTTTAAATATAAATAAAGAATACATTTTAAGCAGCCCTAGCCAATGCTTTTTTTTTTTTTCTGCAGACCGTTTCCTGGACCTCCCACCACTTGCAGCTGCTACACTGAGGATCTCCTCTCCCGTGCCCTTGCACGGGGGAGGGCAGGCTCTCCCCCAGCCCCCGCACCAGCCGCCTTCACTCACTGTGAGTGTGGCTTCGGAGGCGCGAGGACAACCAACACTTCGCACTGCTCTCGTGCCAGAAAGGAGCAAGGCGCGAGCCTCACCGAACCCCGGCCCGGCCCCTGGGCCCGCTCCGACGCGCCGCTTTCCTCGTCACAGGCGAGAGCTCCGCCTCCCGGCCTCGTCGGACGTAGCTCCTCCCCGCCCCCCTTTCCAACGAGGAGCTGGGGCTTCGCTTCCCTGAGGAAGGGTCCCCGGCCTTGGGAACCGTGCGCGCTGTTGTGATTTGTAAGTTGCAAAGCGCCTGCCTGTTTTTTTTTTTTAACTACTTGCAGTATATCAGATTTAATAAAAAATACGCGGAAGCCGCAGTTACTTGCAGCACGGTGAGCTGCTTTCATTTTGGAGAGCTCCTAAGAGTCAGATGTCTTAAGCTCCGGTGCAATCTTAGGAGGTCATTTACTAAATTATATTAGGTTTACAGCACAGATTAATGCCTCAATGCAGAGAATGCGCAGTATTTCAGATGGCGCGTGTTACCTATCCAGCACAACATAAATAAGAGCAGATCAGCTTATCATTAGGTAACTGAATGCAAATCAACTAACACAGCTTGCCTCTAAATTTGCAAGCCACTTTATTTCATTGAAACTTAGCTACACCTTAAGAGGCATAACTAACTTTCTCCTTGAGCATCAGAGCATGAGGACAGTAACTTTCAAATTGCTGGCTCGCACCCGTAGACGTAGCCATTTTATAACATACACGCATATGATATAAAACTGACTCTATGCACATACATTTGCGCACAATTTTATATGGATGCGCGCCAGTGTTGCCAGGTTTTCATGAAAGAACAAGCACTTTTCCCAAAAAAAACAAGCCCAAAACAAGCCCAAAACACGTGAAGTTGAAACTTTTTTTTATTTCTTATAACATTGAACACTTGAAATACTTTTGTAATGCACACATAATGGCTGACTTTATTGTAATAAATTGTAGCTCTCACAGTTAACTAAAACAAGTGTGACAATTGATATCAGCCAGTTCTTCATTGTCTGTAAGGTCAGCATTGTCACGATACATATTTTCATTGAATCGCTTCAGCATATTACTACCTGGCACGAAGCTGGTACAGCAAATACCCTGGCGTCTCATGCCATAACGTACTTGCAATATTGCCGAAAGAGTTGCATTTGCCATACGGTTTCTTGTCTTGGACTTTATTAAATTTACTTGAGAGAATACTCTTTCAACATCTGCGTTACTCAGAGGCAGTGCTAAAAGTGAAAGTTTCCATGTCACATTTCTTACCTGTAGTCAGCTGGTATAGACAAGCTTTTTTTGCCAAAATAAGGATCTTTTTTGTAAAGGTGATCTGCTGCAGGGAGAAGAAATGAGGGAAAAAATAGATGAAATCAAGTGGAGTAGAACAAATTAAAAAATACCTGCCTCTCTCACACCTTCCCTCCTCTGAGCACATTTCTGGCCCCCACATCATCATCATCATTCCCCTCTCCCCATCGAGCACATTTCTGGCCCCCACATCATCATCATTCCCCTCTCCCCATCAAGCACATTTCTGGCCCCCACATCATCATCATTCCCCTCTCCCCATCGAGCACAGTTCTGGCCCCCACATAATCATCATTCCCCTCTCCCCATCAAGCACATTTCTGGCCCCCACATAATCATCATTCCCCTCTCCCCATCAAGCACATTTCTGGCCCCCACATAATCATCATTCCCCTCTCCCCATCGAGCACATTTCTGGCCCCCACATAATCATCATTCCCCTCTCCCCATCGAGCACATTTCTGGCCCCCACATCATCATCATTCCCCTCTCCCCATCGAGCACAGTTCTGGCCCCCACATCATCATCATTCCCCTCTCCCCATCGAGCACATTTCTGGCCCCCACATCATCATCATCATTCCCCTCTCCCCATGGAGCACAGTTCTGGCCCCCACATCATCATCATTCCCCTCTCCCCATCGAGCACAGTTCTGGCCCCCACATAATCATCATTCCCCTCTCCCCATCGAGCACAGTTCTGGCCCCCACATAATCATTCCCCCCTCCTGATACCTGGCTGTAGCTGCAGTCTGATTCCTTTGATGTTGCTGCTCTGAGCTCTAATGCCGTGCTGCTGGCCTTCCCGTCCACGTGCGATGCAGTGCTGGATGGAGGACGCGGTACTCAGCTGGCTGGGTCTGCTGCGCTGCCTGCGCTCTGCCCACAAAACGTGCTCTCCTCACATCGGGACCGGGTGTGGCGTGCATTAAAAGCTCTGTCTGCTCACTCTGATTGGCTCTTACTGCTGCAATATAGGGATAGGATGCGCCTGCTAAGGACACAGGCTTCATCGTAGCAGCAGCCAATCAGTGTAACATGATTCAGACTTCAGCGCACAGGTCCCGCCCAACAAGCCCAAAAAAACGCGACCGAAAGAAAAAATAAGCCCAATTAAAAGCAACCCGCGAGTCGGAAAAAAAAACCGCGAATGACTTCAAAAAGAAGCCCAATCTCGCGGTAAATAAGCGAGGTTGGCAACACTGATGCGCGCAAATACCAGCTCTATCCTGTAAGTGGGGAGGATTTTATTAAATACTCATGCCGATGCAATAGCCCTTTTCCTAGCGTGTAGCAGATGGACTCCGGACCTATGGGTATAGTGTACTCCTGATAGCAGTTGGAGACGGATCAGATTTCAATCTGACGTCAGCCCTAGTACTTATACCCCTGCAGGAAGTGCATCTCTTCAGTATTTTCCGTCTCCATAGCAATTAGGGACTACCTGCACGCTCTCACAGCGTTAGAGCAAAATTCAACGGAGAAAAACCCAAATTAAGAAGAAAGCTTACCTCTACAGCAAGCTCCGCTCTCCCGCTGTGACACCCTCGGGTCCCTCCCCCAGTTGAGAATTCCCAAAATGATTTCCGTGGTCCCTCGGAGGTGAGCCTCGATCCGGCAGCCAACTCTCGGCGGGGACCTAGCCCCCGATTTCGGGCGCGGCTGAGAAGCAGCCGGTGCAAACTCAAGCGCGGCGGTGAAGGTATTTGCACTCTTCCCCCCGCAGCCGGCGACCGCCCGGAATGAAACCGGGAAACATCGAGACAAGGTAAGGTAGAAATCTTGTTTAAAGATTCCGGTCTCCGAAGCTCGAGGAGTCGCACAGGTCGCCGGCCGGGACCAGTGCCACTGGGTTGATCCGCCCTAGCAGGGCCATGTCCCAGTTAGATCCAAGGGTCCTCCCACGTGGAGACCCTCCAAGGTGGTCGCCATATTACTTGCGTGGTCGCCGTCGCCATTTTGGCCCTGTTCACCGCCCTGTCCACCGTCTCGATCAGTGCGCATAGGGCGAGCCGTGCGCACAACATTTCTTGTGCACACAAAGTTACACGCTCAAGTACCATACGCACAGGTTACACGCGTAACTCGCGCTTACTGTGCCGGGCGCATAACTACGACTTGTGTGCACACCTAGGCACACATCCATCCACGCGCACATATTCGACGCACCAAAGCGCATAAGAGATTTTACGCGCCTATATTCATGGCACCACCGGAAAAAGAGCTCAAGGCTCAGAGCCTCTGCCCAGCATGCCGCATCAGAGCTGCACAACTCGAAGAGGCCGACGCCCTGTATATCCAGAGCGAGGAGGCCCTGGGGGATCAAGCGCAGGGCCAGTCCCATCCGGGCCTGAGTGCTAGCTCCTCATTAAGTACTCCGGACCTTGCAAATCACAGCGGGACCCCCCCTCAAACGGGGCCCCCCGGGGACACAGCGCCTCCTAGCTTGGATCTAGCGTCTCTCTCCTGGGTGGAATTTTTCAAAGGCCTGCACACCTTCATTCACATGCAGACGGAGTCTCCAATAACACGGCCACAGCCTTCACCAGAGGACCTCTACGCTCCGGGCCCCTCTAGGCCCAGGGAAGTGAATCCACCACCCGGAAGTCCCACGTACGGGGACACGGACATCTCGGAGGAAGAATCAGAGCCCCTGGAGGAGGGGGAACTCCCCCCGGGGACAGAGCCTCACCGGACCATGAGACACTTCTTCACCAAGGACGAGCCTCCAGACCTGGTCACCCGCAGCCTGAAGGAGCTTGCTATCCTGGGCACAAGTGCCTCGGGGGAGCCTAAGACGACCCCCCTGCTAGAGGGACTCGGTCAGACCTCACGCCATTTCCCTCTGTTACAAGCCGTCCAACAGCTAATTGACCTGGAATGGACTGCTCCAGAGTCTTCGTTCAAAGGGGGATGGGCTATGGCAGCCATGTATCCTCTGGACCCGGCAGCCAAAGACCTTCTGACATGCCCAAAGGTGGATGCCATGGTCTGCGCAGTCTCGAAGCGCACTACTATCCCAGTGGAGGGAGGCACAGCACCCAAAGATGCTCAAGACAGGTTTGGAATCCATCCTTAAACAGTCCTTTGACGTCGCTGCAATGTCCCTACAGATAGCCGCCTGCTGCACTGTAGTAACACGTGCCTGCCTATCACAGACCAGGAGCAAAACTCCTGGGGAAGCCATGGAGCCAGCAGTATCATTCCTTGTGGATGCTTCTTCCGACCTGGTGCGCACCGCAGCTAGAGGAGTGTCATCAGCGGTGGCAGCCAGGAGGCAACTCTGGCTTCGAAGCTGGTCGACCGACACGTCTTCCAAGACGAGACTTACAAGGATGCCCTTCAAGGGATCCCTCCTGTTCGACAGCGAACTAGAGAAACTGGCTAACAAATGGGGCGAGTCCCCACTGCCACAGCTACCGGAGGACAGGAATAAGAAAAACCAGCGACTTTTCCCCCAATCCTCCAGGGGCAGAGGTTCACAGCGCTTCAATCCATACAGAAACACTTTTCAAGCGCCTCGACCTACAGGCAGGAACCAGTCCTTTCGGAACAGGCACAACAAGAGGGTAACCAGCTCAGGTCCAGGCCCCAGCCGCACCCCAATGAGAATCAGCCAACCCGTCCAAAGGAAGAAGCTATAGGGGGCAGACTTACCCTATTCTACTGAAGATGGGTCGAGATAACTTCGGACAAGTGGGTCCTAACCATCATTCGGGAGGGATACTACCTGGAATTCCTCTGGACCCCTCCGGACAAGTTTGTGGAATCCCCCTGCCACGACCCCTACAAGAGGGTGGCAGTGGAGGCTACACTGAGCAGATTACTGGCCCTAGAGGCCATAACCCCAGTGCCTCCACAACAAATAAATACTGGACATTATTCTATTTATTTTATCGTCCCCAAGAAAGAAGGCATGTTCAGGCCCATCCTGGACCTCAAGTCTGTCAACCGCCACCTGCGGATTCCCCGCTTCTGCATGGAAACCCTACGCTCCGTAATAATGGCAATACAACATCCCTGGATCTGTTGGACGCCTACCTACACATCCCGATCCATCAAGATCATCAGCGCTTCCTACGCTTCAAAATCCTGGACTGTCACTACCAGTTCCGGGCACTATCCTTCGGGCTAGCCACAGCACCCCAGACATTCACCAAGATCGTAGTGGTGGTGGCGGCAACACTGAGGAAGGAAGGGATCCTCGTACACCCTTACCTAGACGATTGGCTGATCAGGGCGAAATCCCCGGAGGAAAGTCACCAGGCAACCAACAGAGTCAAAACTCTACTGGAGAGCCTCAGATGGGTGGTCAACACAAACAAGAGCTGTCTGCAGCCCTCCTTAGGAGTCCGCTTCGACACCAAAGAAGACAAGGTTAGCCTGACTCCCACAAGGAGGTCAAAACTGAGAAACCAGTTGCAAACCCTGCTGAGCGAACCTCGCCCCACAGCATGGGATTACTTACAAGTCCTCGGGCTCATGGCATCCACTCTGGAGGTTGTACCATGGGCACGAGCTCACATGAGACACCTACAGCGCTCCCTCCTATCGCGATGGAATCCACTGTCTCAGAACTACACCATACGTCTACAGCTCCCGGGCAGAGTTTGGACCCAACTACGATGGTGGCTACAGGACGAACACCTGAGCCAGGGAACAAGACTATCCTCACAAACCTGTATCCTGCTCACCACCGATGCCAGCCTACGAGGATGGGGCACACACTGCGAAGAGCTAACCGCCCAAGGGCAGTGGAACACAGAAGAATCGGGATGGAATATCAATCGCCTAGAAGCCCAGGCAGTCAGACTAGCCTGCTTACGGTTTGGTCACAGACTCCGGAACAAAGCGGTCAGAGTCATGTCGGACAACGCCACAACAGTGGCCTACTTCAACCATCAGGGAGGAACCAGAAGCCAGAAGGTGTCTCTGGAAATAAGACCCCCCTAATGTGGGTGGAAGGGAACCTCCAGGAGATCTCAGCCGTCCACATTGCCGGGAAAGACAACATCACGGCAGACTACCTCAGCAGAGAAAGTTTAGACCCAGGAGAATGGAAGCTATCGACCGCAGCATTCCAACTGATAGTGAAACGTTGGGGAACAACAACCATGGACTTTCTGGCAAACCGATCCAATGCCCAAGTGCCCAGTTACTTCAGTCGCAGGCGGGAACCTCCGTTCCAGGGGATCAACACCCTAGTGCAGACCTGGCCACAGGAGACTCTGTTGTACGCCTTCCCACCTTGGCCCCTATTAGGAGCAATCATTCACAAGATTGGACTACACAGGGACCAGTACTTCTTATGGCCCCAGACTGGCCAAGAAGACCGTGGTACACAGACACTACCTCCACACAGAGACCTGCTCCATCAAGGGCCGATCCTCTACGAGGATCCAGCTCGGTTCTCTCTTACGGTCTGGCCATTGAGAGGGCTCGCTTGAGAAAGAGCGGATACTCGGTGGCTGTAATTAACACCCTACGCCGAGCGCGCAAGTTCTCTACATCTCTAACATACATAAGATTTGGAGAAGATTCGAAGCCTGGTGCGAGGACCACGACATCATACCACGCTCAGTCAAAATTCCTGCGATATTGGAATTCCTACAGAATGGCCTGCAGAAGGGATTGTCCCTCAACTCCATCAAGGTACAGGTGGCCACACTGTCATGCTACGGATCCAAGCACGAGGGCAACACCATAGCCTCTCACCCGGATATTTCATGCTTCCTGAAAGGAGTCAAGCACATCCGATCTCCTCTAAAGTGGCCGGTACCTCTTTGGAACCTCAACCTGGTCCAGGATTTCTTGGCAGGAGCCTCTTTCAGACCTCTTCGTGGCTTGTCTCTCCGACTACTAACATTGAAGATAGCCTTCCTGCTGGCAGTTTGCTCAGCCCGTTGTATATCCAAGCTACAAGCACTGTCCTGCCGGGAACTGTTCCTCAGACTCACCCCGGGAACCATCCAGTTACGCACAGTTCCGTCGTTCCTATCCAAAGTGGTGTCCCACTTCCATATCAACCAAACCATCTCGCTACCATCGCCAGATGAACATAAGAATTCAGAGGTGGCCCGAAGTCTACGCCACCTCAATATCGGCAGACTCCTATCCAGATACTTGGAAATGTCAGATCCCATACGGAAACGGACCACCTATTCGTCCTTCACAGCGGGAAGAGGCAAGGGGAAGCGGCCTCGCGAGCAACCATAGCCTGCTGGATCAAAGAAGTCATCAAGGCGGCCTACGTAGAGGCAGGCAAGCCGCCGCCACTACAAGTCAAGGCCCATTCTACTAGAGCCCAGGCAGTGTCCTGGGCAGAAACCAAGATGCTGTCACCCGCCGACATCTGCAGGGCGGCGACATGGTCCTCCATCTACACCTTCTCCAGATTTTACCGCCTGGATGTTCAGGCTCGGGAGGACACAGCATTTGCAAGGGCAGTACTAAGTGGGTCACGGACAGACTCCCACCCAGTTCGGGAGTAGCTTTTATACATCTCATTGGTCCTGAGTCCATCTGCTACACGCTAGGAAATGGAGAAATTACTTACCTGATAATTTCGTTTTCCTTAGTGTAGATAGATGGACTCAGCATCCCACCCACGGCTGCCGTTACTCTGGAATGCTCGAGTGACTCAAGGGTAAGCCATGCTTTCCTTCATCTAGAACACCCACCCTGCCGGGTGTCGACGCTTTCCAGTTGAGGACACTGGCGGTCTCCAGCTATAGCCAATTCAACCAGATCAAGTTAATCAAGTTATAAAGTTTAACCAAGTTATGAAGTTATTCAAGGTAATCAAATTAGTCAGTCACACATATATCCATAATGCTTTTTGAGGAGAATACTGAAGAGCTGCACTTCCTGTGGGGGTATATGTACTAACTATTTATTTATTTATTTAGAGATTCTTATATACCGCGGTATGTATAGTTATACATCACCTCGGATTTCAATCAGATTTCAATCTGATGTCAGCCCTAGTACATATACCTCTGCAGGAAGTGCAGCTCTTCAGTATTTTCCATCTCCATAGCAGTTAGGGACTACCTGCACGCTCTCACAGCGTTAGAGCAAAATGAACGGAGAAAAAATCCTAAAATCGGAAGAAAACTTACCTCAACAGACAAGCCCCGCTCTCCTGCGGTGATACCCTCGGGTCCCTCCCCCAGTTGAGAATTCCCGAGGTGATTTCCGTGGTCCCTTGGAGGTAAGCCTCGGTCCGGCGGCTGATCCTCAGCGGGGACCTAGCCTCTGATCCCGGGCGCGGCTGAGAGGCAGCGGGTGCACCCTTGAGCATGATGGTGAAGGTATTTGCCCTCTCCCACCCCAGCCAGAGACCGCCCGGAATGAAACCGGGAAGCGCTGAAGACAAGGTAAGGTAGAAATCTTCTTCTAAAACTCTGGTCTCCGAGGTTTGAGGAGTCACACAGGATATACATATTATAGTGCCTTTAGGCAGGAATCATGAAGAAACCCTATTACACCTGAATCAACATTTGCATAGCGTGGCAAATTGGTTGAAAGATAATAAATTAGTTTTAAATTCTTCAAAGACGGAGTTGTTACAGATGGGATCTGAAAAGATTGAGAAATGGCCTAGATTGCATCCAGAAAAGGAGGTTAGATCGTTGGGGGTTATGATGGATGAAAATCTGAATATGGAAAGATAAGTTGCACGAGTTGTATACCTCCAATAGACCGATTAGAGACATCCACAAAGGAACTCTGCAAGCTCCCCCAACTAAAGCCACACGCCTCTCCTCGACCAAAGACCGAGCTTTCTCAACAGCAAGACCAACTATTTGGAATAACATCCCTTCAGACATCAGGCTGGAACCATGCCTCCCAACATTTAGGAAAAAACTTGAGACATGGCTTTTCCGCCAAGCCTTCTCAGATCCCCCGGATACACACTAGATGACCTAATTCCCTTCATGAGCGATGGAACCTTGTACCTCTAAGTTCATTAAGCACTAGCCCGCTTACCCTATTGTATTTTATCACTAGTTTTCTGCCATCCTAGGCCTCTCTTTCCAATTGATTAAGCCTCCAAGTTCACCTTCCTTGTTGAATGTAACTTTGCCGCCTATGTTCATATGTTTATTTCTTTCTCAGTTTTACCCGGTTCGATGTAAACCGATCTGATAAGGTTATTACCATGAAGGTCGGTATAGAAAAGTGTTAAATAAATAAATATCTATGTAAAATTGAGTTTTTTTATTTAATCTTGATTATAATTTTGTTTTATAATCTACACTATTGTAAACCGCTTTGATCAGTATTAATACTGTTAAAACGGTATATAAATATGCTAAATAAATAAATAAATAAAAAGTTGAAAATGGCATGACAGCTTAGGCCACATCTGGAATTTCAAGCATTAAAAACAGTTACGTTTACTTTAGTGCTTTCCCCTGAAGATTACTGCAATGCAGTTTATTTAGGGATACCAGGTAAATTGATCCGAAAACTTGAACTGATTCGGAACACAGCGGCCTGTATTATCACAGGTAATTCTAGAAGGACCTTGACCGCTCTCCTGCTGTTGCGACCACACTGGTTACCAGTGGTGGCACGCTGTAAATTTAAATGCTTACCAATGCCTTTTCAAGTGTGCCAGATGTGGGTTCCTCCCTTTTGAAAAATAGATTAAAATGGTATGAGGCTGGCAGGAATCTGAGATCAGATGGAAAGACATTTCATCATTTACAACTGCAGCTGTCATCCCGAGCTTATGGAATGGTCTTCTGTCTGATTTGAGAGAAGAAGTGGAATTGAGGCAGTTTAGAAAAATGCTGAAATTTAGGTGTATGTGTTACATTTGGTGGTCCACAGGCTACTCCCGCAGACTACCGCGCTCACCCCCTTGACCGGGCCTATCTTGCTTGCTTCAGATGCCTTGCTGTGGTTCCACATGGCAAGCTACCGCGCTCTGATGCAGCCACACGCCACCGATACCACTGACACCTTACCTGGTCCAGCACCACCGATGCCTCACTCGGCCTGACACTGCTGATTCCAGCTGACGTGCCCCACCTCTAGGCACGGGCATGCCTGACCTCCCGAGATTTATAGGACCAATGGTAGGAACAGTCCCTCAGCACCAAATGATGAGGTCATCACCAAAGCCCTATAAAAGGGCTCAATAATTTCTGCCTCTTTACCTCAGCATCAGGTCCCACAACTTGCAGCAGATCGTGTTGCCTCAGAGTCTTCAGTTCCTGTCTTATCTTCAGCCCAGCCTCGTCTTCAGTTCAATGTCTGTCTTCACTCTAGCCTTGGCTTCAGTGTTCCTTGCCTACCTGTGCTTCTCTTTGCCTGTCTACCCTGCCTATCCATCCCAGCTTCCCTTTCAGACAGATACTTGATTTGACCTCAACTTGGCCTTGGATATTTCTGACTGCAGCCTGCCACTGACCACTGCCTGTTACTGTTCACACTTGACCGCAGCCCATCACCGACCACTGTTACCGGATGTGCCTGACCACCGCCTGTCTTGACCAGCGCTCAAACCTTGGACCATCCGATCTCTCCCTGCTTCCACCCAGGGATGACTACCTCCGCCAACAGCAGAAACCCCTACCTATGACCTGCCGACCCCAGCACCCAAAGGCTCAACCTGAGGGGAATGAGGGCTACTAGAGGCAAAGCTCCAGTAGGGTCTCTGCTTCGTCCGGGTCCACCTGCTAATGGTAGAAACCTGCAGGGCTCCTCCCTCTCCCTGCAAGTAGCGCCAGTCCTACCTCAGCCCAAGGGTCCACTAACGCAACATTATGTCTCTGACCTTTAATATGTAACATGCAAGTGACAGAAAGAGGGTCAGGAAAATGCTTTTCTGGGCAGTAGATTAGGAACTAGGATGTAGTTATTTGTATATTATATTGCAAAGAATGTATTGAATGTAGAAGATTTTGTACATCACTTTGAGCGATTTTTAAATCAGTAAAGCAACTGATAAATGCTACTAAACAAATACATTGTAATGTATTTGATGCCGCATTCAGGAACATTATTGTAATTATGAGGACTGTGATGGACGTTAAACGGCGCCAGAACACCGGGTGCCTGCGCAAAGGGATGTCACACACCATCACCACCGGGCTCCCTGAAATAACTAACAATGATGAGAAAGACAGAAAGAAAGAAAAAAAGGTGAAAGAATCCATCTGGAACTGAGAGGGGAGGGGCGGTGTGTGATCCTCGATCGGGAGACCCGCCCCCTCTGACATCACTGAGGACTGTGACGGACGTTAAACGGCGCCAGAACACCAGGCGTCGCGCTCTGAAGGGGCGCGACAAAGGGGCACTCCCCATTGTGCATCCCGTAGTGTTAGCCATTCCCCATGTTCTTTTATATCCCTTGTTAACAATCCCCATATTTAAATGTTTAATGTATTTGACAAAGGTAACACATGAGTTCCTGCAAATTTTGTTTAAATGTAAACTGATGTGATATGTAAAATCGAACACCGGTATATAAAAATTAATAAAAAAATAATAAAATAATTGTAAAAATAAATATTTTTTTATCAAAGTTTATTTTGATTAAAAAAATGGCTTGCACAGTTGTACATTCCAAATATAAAGAGCAATGTTAAGTGTTTATATATCTTTAATCTATTTTTGTATAATTTTATATTTTTTAGAAAAATCATTCATAAATGGAGTGAAAACCCAGTCATTCTAAAAATTAGTTCTGGTTGTGATGACAACCTAATATATATAATCATTCTCAGGAAAGAACACTCCATAACAATTTCAAAGACAGACAAAAAGCAAGACCAGCAGTACATACATTTCTGAAAATATTATTTGATGAAAGGCATCCCGTTCATAAATTTCTAACAGCCTTGATAATCCAAAACAGTCTCCTGACAAAGAACCTTTGTTTAGCCATTGAGTCTCTCTCAAGGGGTCTTGAGTGCAACTTTAAATAATGCATTCCCTCTAAAGCAATGACCACAGAGAATATATTAGAACTAACACACTTATCTAATATGGCTGAAGCAATCAGACCGAGATTGTTAAGTTTCAACTTCACCCAGCAAAGCCTGTTACTTGGTTTCAATTTGTCTTGAAAAGAGAGAAACATCATGCTTTAACAAAAGAACTTATTCTTAATTCATTGAATGTTTGTGCAAGGAATACTCAAAATACTTCAACATACCGGCGGCAAGCAGGTTGTAGAATTACCATACTACACTTTTACAAGTGAAGAACAAGGTAGTTTGCTGGAGGGTGTGACTAAAGTTATAAATGGCTGTTCTCATTCCATCAATAGGAATGCTTAATCTACTTAGAGAAGACAACATCACACTGCAGAAATCACTAAGTGTATAGGGGTAGATTTTAAAAAAGGGCGCCTTCGCGTACTTTTGTAGGCGCATCAGGCGCAAACAAAAGTACGCTGGATTTTAGTAGATACGCGCGTAGCCGCGCGTATCTGCTAAAATCCTGGATCGGCGCGCGCAAGGCTGCCGATTTCGTGTAGCCAGCGCGCGCTGAACCGCGCAGCCTACCTCCGTTCCCTCCAAGGCCGCTCCGAAATCAGAGCGGCCTCGGAGGAAATTCACTTTCGCCTTCTCCTCACCTTCCCCTCCCTTCCTCTACCTAACCCACCCCCCCCCCCCCCCCGGGCCCTGTCTAAACCCCCCCTACCTTTGTCGGGGGATTTACGCCTCCCGGAGGGAGAAGTAAATCCCCGCGGGGATTTACTGCGGGATCAAATCTCAGTGTAATGTTGCCAAGGCTTATGCAGCATCATCAATCGATTAGAGAAAGCAGGTCTTATCAAAAACAATGGTAGAGAAGAGCTGCGCTTGCCCCAGGAAGCTTAGAGATACTGAGATCTTAGAGAAAACCTTACAGTGAGCCGCCGGGAAGAACATTCACAGCGGGGTTTGTAGCCACTGCCATGAAGACCTATATAGGATGGGGTCAGGGTGGAGAGCTAGCACAGTGTCCCCTATGAAACCTTGGGGCCCTCCAAAAATTCACTTTGCAGTTAAACAAAACATGGTCCTATTTGAAATTTGTGGACTTGAACTTTATCCAAATCACTACTCTTGGTATATAATTACGTCAGTGATTTTGGGTTTCCACCTACTTTGCTTGGCATTCTGTCCATAGACCATTGCTCTCGATCAGACTGTTCATTCATTGTCTGTCAAGTTGTCCACAGACTCCAGCAATACCTGCACCCAATGGGTCTGCGACCTCATTTCCGTTCCCGGACTTTTGAGGCTTGTGCAGATGCTGTTGTCCCAACACTAGTGGGAGGTCAGGAAGCAGGAAGGATGTGATAGTCTGGCCTTCCTTAGTCAGCACAGAATGAATCCGACCAGTTATGAATGGAGTTGACTAGGGGGGGCTGGTGTGGAGTGACTGTCATGGTAGGAACTGTTCTGCCAACTCCATCTCATATTTATCTGCTGCCTCCAGGACTGGAATGTTGTGATTGTAGGTCTGTGATGCCGTCTGTGCAGCCTCCTCCTCAGATTCTCTGGGGCCACTGTATTCAGACGCCTCCATTTTGCTGGTCCTGGCCATGTCTCAAGCTGTGTGTCTACTATGGAATCCAATAACATCTGTTGAAACAAGAAGCAGATAAGTACAGATGTTGTGACACATGCATGGCACTTGTTCAGCTGACACTTATCACACCCTCAGCTAAAGTTATTCCTGTCCTGCATTGGTTCTTCCCCTCTCCCCTAAAATCTCCTACTGAAAAGGTGCCTTTCCACTGGTTTCCTTCCTGGGAATGGATCCTTCCAACAAGTATGATGACCGGGCAAGCCCAACCACCTCATTTTGAGATGCATTTATTTAATTATTTAATGTATATTCCACTTTTCAGGCACCTCAAAGTGGATTACATTCAGGTATTTCCCTGTCCGCAGAGGGCTCACAATCTAACTTGTACTTGAGGCAATGGAGAGTGATGTGACTTGTGCAGTCCCGAACATTAGAGCTTGTTTTGGGAGTTGAAGTCACTCATCTACTGTCTTGTCATGCACTTCAGCAGCGATATTCAGAACTTCTGAGAGGCCAGATAGGGCTCCTAGTCGTATGTTGCCACACAGCCTTTGCCCTGGTCTGCTTGGTTGATAAACTCAAGCACTGCTGCCTCCTGTCTTGCTGTGATGTCATTGTATCCAGGGCTGGCGGGTCCATTAGGTGTGTAGGTGGTCGCCGGAAGTGGCTGGGCGCCGTTGGCAGACGCAAGGGCAGGCTTTGTGAATTATCAGGAGGAGACGCATCGTGTGTGAGGTGAGGGAGGTGGGGTTCAGAGAGAGAGAGTGTGTGAGTGAGTGAGTGAGAGAGCCGGACACCCTTCCACCAACACTGACTGTATCCTGGCTTCCTTCTCCCCAGTGGCGCACATGCAGTCCTGGTATTAGGTTTCTAATCCAGCTGTTTCCTCCCTATTTCTTTAGGCTCCCAGTTCAACTAGAACTAGGTCTGGAATCTGGTGCCATGAACCTTTATTTGCATCTATTTGTAAATTTTCTTCCTTGCTTTATATCCCCTTCCATCTTATGTTAGTGCAGTCATTGTAGGGACATTTCATTTCATTTTTATTTCATTTCTTAAAATTTATGAATCGCCTAACACAAAGGTCTAGGTGATTTAAAATGTACATACATAATATTATTAAAACAACAACATAAAAAACAAACAAAGACAAAAATCATCAAGTTTCATAGAAACCATAATCTCAACATTATTATGCCCATACACAATATAAGAGTAATCAGCCAAAAGTAACTCATCATCATACCTTACACAAAGGTATAAGCATATGCCAAGGTCATACATTCTAAAATATACTGAAGACGCGATGGAGCAGAGAATCAACAGCCTCTTGAATTTCTTTACATTATCCAGGGAATGCAACTCAGATGGAATACGATTCCATAAAGACGGAGCCACCATTGAAAATGATATCTCTCTTGTATATACTAAACGAGCTTGCCACACAGAGGGAATATCAAGCAACTGTAATTGCGAGGATCTTAAACCCCTACTTGGTTTATAAATACGTAACAATACATTTGTCCAATAAGAACCATCCAGATTAAGAAGCTTAAACACAGTCATTACAATTTTAAATTCAATGCGCTCACGCACAGGTAACCAATTCAATCTACAAAGAATTGGTGAGATATGTCCTCAGCCATGGGCCACATGATTAAATAGTCCTAAATACAGTCGTCAGGTGTCACCATTGCGTGATGACCGACTCCCTCCCCACCAGGGCTGAAAATGTTGCCTCCACAGCTGTAGCTCCAGCCAACCTGGGGAGCAGAGGGCCTGAGCTGGGAAATCAGCTGAGGTCCCTCTACAGGCCAGCTCAGTCCTGATATTGATGTCAATTTGCTTGCTACTGACTTCTGCTGCTGTAAGTTTCCCCATGTAATCCTTCCCAGGAGGGGATTTCCATGTCGAATGTTTACTAAACAGGGTGCTGTAAACCCTTCCTGTTGTAAATCCCAATGCACAGACTCCCAAAACTAGAGATCTACTGAAAGCAAAAGGCAGACACTGAGCCTCACAAGCATTCCAGAAGACAAACCCCCTTGGAGGTTACCAAAAGACTTAAGAAGTTAACCTGATAGTTTTGGAATATCTTATACCCTGGCTATGAATCCTGCTGGGAGACTATGAAAAAGGACTATTGGCATTAAACTATTAGAGCTGTTAAGGAAACCAGAAAATGTTTAGAAACCTGGTGCTATTAGTTTTTATCTTGAGAAAATTACATTTTAGAAGTTTAGAAGTTTCTTTTTTTTTGTTCTTGACCTGGAGTGTTAATTATGTTTACACTTTTAGCAGCTAAACTATCAGCAGTAAGTTGTACACAAAAGTTGAAATTTATACTTACCCATTAATTTCCTTTCCGTTAGTCCAAGCAGCTTAGTCTATACAGGTGGGATGCATCTCTACGGCCAGCAGATGGAGGCAGAGACAAAAATTCAAGAGCTGATTTCACTCCTTATAAAAGGCCTGGTGCCTCAATTCCTCAGAATGTTATGCTGAAGCTAGAAATCAACCAGGAGTTGATAGTTCTGCTTCCCCAGTTACCATTAGAACAAACAAACCTGTCTCCTTTCTGGATACTAGCCCTGGAACCTGAATACCAAATCCAAGTTCTCAGTCAGGACTGCTGCATTCAATAGGGACAATGTTTCACTTGCTTTTGGTTCTTCTGTGTAAGGTTCCCCTGGAACTACAGAGAGAGAATAAAAAAAGACATTACTCCCCAAGAATAATCTTTGTAATCAAACCGCAACAGTCAGAGACTGAGTTTCTCTGCTGGGTAAAAGGCCCTCTTTTCTCTAAATTCTATACATATGTCTACATATATCTATGGGCATCTATGTCTATACATATCTATATATTTGTATACCTAAGTCCACTCACTCCTTTTTTTTTTTTGACTGCCATTTTTTTCTCAGGCTGGGTCCTGCACTGGTATGCTAAGGACTAAAGGAAAGGAAATTAATGGGCAAGTATACATTTTACCTTCCTTTTCGTCCTGCAGACCAGTCCATAGACCTGAGCAGTTCTATGCTGGGTGGGAGTTACTAAGACCTGCTCCCAGGACTCCCTTATTAGATAGTGTGTCTTTTTTATCCTTCAAAGGATTGACCTGTAATATTCTGTCATTGTATGCTGAGATGCCTTTGTAGCAGCCCTACAGATTTCCCCTAAGCTCACTGGTCTGTCTGGTGCAGAGCACACTGCCGGAACTTTCTCCAAGTGTACGTTTAGGCTCATGAACCTTGGCCATAACTGCTTCCTTGATCCATTGCACACTTCCCTCTTGCAGGCCTCTGCAGCCAAATACAATCGTCTGCTTGAGTTCCTGAATTCACTTGTGAATTCTGGATATCCCCAAAAGAGCCTTACGTCTGTCTAGTGATCTGAGCTTCTGTTTCTGACCTTGACCTTTTGCATTCATCAGCTTTAGAGTACAAAATTTGAATGGCATCCTCCAGTACTATTAAAGTGATCCCCCCCCTTTTTTTTTTTGTAAGAGTGCCCAAGGACAACCCAGAGACAGACTTTCCTCAACAAGTCCATGAAATGCTCCCCTACAATGCTTGAAAGGACGTGATGGTAGATCTCTTCCTAAGTAAGATCCTTACCAAGTGAGGGAGACCTTCCTCAGTGGAAGACTTGAGATCGTGACGCCTCAGAAGAATTGTATCGAATGTGTGAGTGGGATTAGTCAGGTTTCCTTCTTCGGTTCCTTGCAACAAGCCCACATTCTATAGGAAACGTTTTCCTTGTATTACCCTTAAGAGCTCACATACTCAATCACACAGCACATCACTAACATTTTCAGCAAGAAAAGTATTTGACATGTTCAATTGAAATTAAACAAATCTCACGTGCCCAATATGGGGCCTGAAGCCATGTTGACCTTGCCCTTTTGCTGGCTATTACTTGCCTTTCTCCCTTATCACTTAGTGGAAGGATTTGATCGAGGACCTGGACTCTTCCACTGTAATATTATACCTCTCATAATGCTGACCCCTCGGAGGCTCCCCCAAACTCTATGGCATACTACATGGACAGCTTTCACATTACCAGCAACCTAATCTGCATCATGACCTATCCTCTCTATGTAGCCTAGTTCTTACAGCACCAAGGTTGGCAAGAGAAGCTCGTGCTCTTTTTAGTAAGAATTATTTGTCTACAGTGAGTGAGAACCCCAGCGAGACCCTCCCAGACTAAGGTCAGGGAATGTATTGGCTTTAAACTGATACCTCCTTCCAAGTCCTAATCTCAGACAATGATTCTTCCCATGAAATCCAAACTCCCTAGTTCCCGCTTTCCCTCTTCCTGCTAGCAACTTGCTTGTTTAAACACTTAATGAGGTTGACCCAAAACTCCTACCTACCTCTTGTAGGGCCACACTTCTTCTACGAGACCCTGACCATCGAGGCCTCTAGCATGCCCATTCTAAACCCTACAATCACAAGATGCTGCTGTTAGCCCTGTGAGCTGCTGCTTGGTCCCATCGGAGAACTCCATTCTAAACCAAATGCTAACTGACTTCCCAGGGTGCCTGAACATTACTGATTCTCAGGTTCGCACTGAACCACTCCAGGTAAGGCACTGGTTCCCGATTTCTAGATTGCCTAATTTACAGCCAATATTTGGAATTCTAGGCAGCTGGCCTTGGTCCTCCATCTGGACCTGGCTTCTATCCAACTTCCGCTTGTTCTGACCCTACCCTCCTCTCAATCTATACTTTTTCTTTCCAGTGGACCAATTCCCTAAGGGACGTCAAGATTTGTTCCCTCTTAGAGGCAAGTATGAGGGTCTCAAGGGAGGAGCCTCGTTTCTGTCCTTGAGGAATCCAAGAATAGATGTTTGACCAATCTCTGGTCAGAGAGCTTGGAGGAAATAATCGGGAATGCCTTTGATCCTCAGGCATGCCATTCATCCCGGGAAACCCCAGGCTAGAATTGCCCATTTTCACTGAAAGACCTGGAATAAAAGCTGCAACCCTGAGTTTTGCTTTATTTATTTAACTAGGCAGAAAAATGCTTTGAAATTCAGTCTTTCAAAAGTTGTTTTTTTTAACTGCGCTTCTATTGTGCATAATTCTTGTTTACATGGTGTGCTGGAATCTGCTTGCTGTCAGGGGCAGCGGGTGCTGCGTTTGGCCGGTCTCAGGTTGGACCTGCGACTGGCCGCTCTTACCTCTCTTCTTGGGCTGCAGGGGGCCCACCGATGCCGGCGGGGCGAAGACGCAGCCAGCCATCATAAAGGCCTGATGCACTGCGCTAGGACCGTCATTCAGCTCAGCGAGGTGTCTCTAGGCACACGCGCATGTGTGCAACTAATGCTTCTTTTTTAATTTTATTTTTATTGAATTATTTAACAATGATTACATTAATTATGTCTCCAGAAAAATACAGAGATTGGAAAAGAAAGAAAAAAAAATATAAACCATTACATCTGGCATTAATACCTATTTCAAGAAAAGGATATACTTTTCCCCTCTGTTTATCATAGGTAAAAGGGAAGATCCAAGACGTTGAGAAGCAGATATACAAGTAATAATCAAATAACAAAGATTAGCATTAGCATATCCATACCCATTACTATCTTTCAAGTTAACCTAACCTCCCCTGGAGACTAACTTAGGAGTGTGGGTCCAGATATTCCCGTAGCTGCGATGGTTCTGTAAAGACATATTTAGCATTTTGAAACAAAAGTATACATTTGCAAGGGAACCGTAAATTGAACTTCGCCCCTCTAGTTACAACCTCGTTTCTCATAAGAAGACATTTTTTTCTTTTCTCCTGAGTAGTTTTTATAATGTCAGGGAAGGCTCGCACTTGCTGACCATGAAATTGTTGATCCGGATTTCGAAAGAAAAGTCTATGTACAGAATCTCTTTCTGAAATATAAGTAAACGTCACTAGTAAGGTTGCTCTTGATGTTATAGGTGTCTCAGTGGATTTTCCCAATAATTCTGTCAAATTTAATGACGATATTTCCTCATTTGCTTGTGTTTCCTTTTCTTTCTGATCTTCAGATGATGGTATATAAAATGCTTTTGATGTGGTTGGAATATCCGTTTCTTGAAGCCTCAGAATCTTTAAGAAATAACTTTTTAGCATTTCTTTTGGTGGAATAATTCGAGACTTTGGGAAATTCAAAAACCTCAGGTTGGATCTCCTCATTGTGTTTTCAATCACTTCCATTTTGTTTGACTGCAAAGTTTCTGACTTAATTAAATTACCTTGAATTTCCTTAATTTTCTTTATTTCTTGTTCCATTTCTGATATAGAAGTATCCGTATGGCTTGTCTTATTCTCAATACATTGCACTCTATTAGCCTGATCTTTTAACATTATGGAAATAGACTCAATGGATTTATCCATACCCAAGAGTAACTTCCACACCTCCTGTAAAGTAATTTTTTCTGGCACAGTCATCGTCATCTCAGTAATATCTGGCATTATCACTCCTACCTCCAGGATATTTCCTCTGTCCGCTTCTGGTTTCCTTCCCTTCTGATCCACGGCTCCTCGGCCCTTGGAGCCCTGCTCTGGGCTCTCCGAGTCGGTCAGTGTATCACTACCAACTCTCAGGGTCAGCGGGATCTCAAGGGTGGCTGGAACAGCTGGACTTCCAGATTTCTCCTCCGTTCTCTTGGGAGGTCCTATCGGCGGACTAAGGGTCCTAGGTGCTCCAGGGCTGAGGGATATTTCCTCGGCCATCGCGGTCGGCGTCTGCTTCTCGATCTCGCCAGCGGCCCCTCCCTCCGGTCTCTCAGTAACGGGCCTCGCAAATACCTCCTCGATCCGCGGCTGTCGGTCTTTGGATGTCGGCGTTGAGGTAAGCTCTCGAACTTGAGCCTTTCTTTTAGTATGTGGCATCATGAAAAAGGCAATATATTTTTTGAAAAGATAAAAGAAGTAGAAAGGCTCGAAAGAAATTTTTACCACGGAGCAGAGGATTTCTGCGTGTGCTTATGCCAGCGCCATCTTGGATCTTCATGATGCTTCTTTTAAAAGGTCCGCAGCAGGAAATTCTCTGTGGTGCCCTGAGATGACATCATAGCCCTTACCCTACTTAAGGCCTGTTCTGCCCTGCAACCGATGCCTTGGCAATAGGCCGGACTCTCTGAGTTGCTTTTGTCACATGTTCCTGGTTCCTGATCCTGTCTCTGCTGCTGTGCCTTGCCTAAGTGTTCCTGTGTTTTCAGTGTTCCTTTGTCTGTCTTCTGTGCCATTCTTGTTTGTTCCTGCCTTTCTTCCTTCGGATTGACTCTTCAGCTTGACTTTGGACTGTACCTTGGCTTTGTCTTCTGATTGGAATCCTGGCTTGACTTCGGACCTCTTCCTGACCACCATGGACCTCTGCCTGACCACCATGGACCTCTGCCTGCCTTGTGACCATTCCTTGCTACTCATCCTCCAGAATGCTGCCTGCCCTGACCTCAGCCTCCTTGTCTTGCTGCCTGCTGCCGACCCCAACCCTTGCTCGGACTGTATCATTTCTCTGCTCACTGGCCAACCATTGCTGCACTCATGGATTCATCTCAGCTCAGAGGCTCCCACCTAAGTCTAGCTGGCCCCAGCACCCGAGGGCTCAACCTAAGGGGAACGTGGGCTGATAGTGGTGAAGTTCCAGTTGGGCCTCTGCTCCATCCAGCTCTGCCTGCCGACGATGAGGACCAATGGGGCTCCTCCCCATGGGTAGCATCAACCTCACCTTGGTCCAAGGGTCCACTTCCACAACAGCGGGGAGCAAACGTGCAACCTTGGGTGTTCAAAAGCAGGGAATTTTGTCATGGAGTCTCAGGGATTCTGCTGGATTTGAATGGGGAGAAGGCTTCTGCTTAGCTTTTCTCTACTAGGACCAGTGTGAACTACAAACCTTATACAGGGGGGGGGGGGGGGGGGGGGGGGGAAGAAACTGTACCACAGAGCCCAGATGGTGATGATCCCCAAGGGCCTCATTGCTTCTCTTCCCTTCTTGTAGCCTCACCAGCTCTGATCTCTATGTCCGGACCTCCCCTTCTCTGCAGATCTTTATCTGTGAGAAATGGTCAACCTGGCCTCCACTGAGGGATGCTAGCCTCACCACAGGGCTTGAAACACCCGAAGTCATACCTAGCAGCCTAGGGGGGGGGGGGGGGGAAAGGAACGGGAGGACTGTTTGAGCAAAGCCTTCCTCCTTCTGACCTGGGAGTTCTGAATCCCATGCTTTATCCCACCATCTATGGCTTCATAGCTGAAGGGAACTCCTGTTTATCTGCTCCTGAGGAATTGTTCTTCCTCTAGAAACACGACTACTGGTTGGTTGCATGGTGGGTTAGCAGACCAAAAGAGTTACCAATGCTACCTCCCATTACTTTAAGTAAGGTACATCCAAACTGATTATACACATTTTTTTTTTTTGGCAGCTTTTATGGTCTACCATCATCTTCACTTAATTTAGTTTTAACAACCTTTCAAGGTAGTTTTCTTCCTGCAGAGGAAAAGGAAAAAAAAGAGAAAGGTAAAAATATGGCTTGCTTGCCTTAATATACTGGGTGTTGCATAACCTTTGCTTCCCCCATTGCAGCAGCAACCAGAAATCTGATAGAAACATGCAATATATGCAATATACAATTTTAATTAGCATTCAACATGGAATTAAACATATAATAGTTGGTGTGCCCACTGTTAGCTTGCAAAACTGCTTTAAAATGAGCAGGTTAACAGCATTTTTCCGCTTATTGCTAGAATTTTCAATCATTTTTTGGCTTTCTTGAGACAATTTTAGCAGTTGACCATCACCAAATTCCTAAAACACTCATCATCAGTTTTGTCCTATGTTCTCTGAACCCAGCTTTCGCGTCGACCTAATTTTTTAGCAATCCACTTTTTTTGTAATAAAGATTGCTCCATATTAGGAGCTACCACCCAGGAAAAAGATCTAGGCATCATAGTGGATAATACTTTAAAATCATCAGCTCAGTGTGCTGCAGCAGTCAAAAAAGCAAACAGAATGTTAGGAATTATTAGGAAGGGAAAGGTGAATAAAACGGAAAATGTCATAATGCCTCTGTATTGCACCATGGTGAGACCACACCTTGAATACTGTGTACAATTCTGGTCGCCACATCTCAAAAAAGATATAATTGCGATGGAGAAGGTACAGAGAAGGGCTACCAAAATGATAAAGGGAATGGAACAGCTCCCCTATGAGGAAAGACTGAAGAGGTTAGGGCTGTTCAGCTTGGAGAAGAGACGGCTGAGGGGGATATTATAGAGGTCTTTAAGATCATGAAAGGTCTTGAATGAAGAGATGTGAATCGGATATTTACACTTTCGGATAATAGGAGGACTAGGGGGCATTCCATGAAGTTAGCAAGTAGCACATTTTTCACTCAACGCACAATAAAGCTCTGGAATTTGTTGCCAGAGGATGTGGTTAGTGCAGTTAGTGTAGCTGGGTTCAAAAAAGGTTTGGATAAGTTCTTGGAGAAGTCCATTAACTGCTATTAATCAAGTTTACTTAGGGAATAGGCACTGCTATTAATTGCATCAGTAGCATGGGATCTTCTTGGTGTTTGAGTAATTGCCAGGTTCTTGTGACTTGGTTTGGCTTCTGTTGGAAACAGGATGCTGGGCTTGATGGACCCTTGGTCTGACCCAGCATGGCAATTTCTTAAAGTTCTTATGTCCAGTATTACACGCCTCATGAAATGAAATACCCTTAATACGGTCAATATGATATTGTTTTTCACTATCGTATGTTACAGCCATAAATAATACATTTAAATAATGTTTAAGGTAGTATTAAATTCAAAATTGAATGACCTACAAAATGGTACAAAAATTATATTAGTGGGATAATCTAGTAGGGTGCTAGGGATGGAGGCAAAAGTTATGCAACACCTGGTACATACTCTTTACTGCTATATGAATGTTTTATTGGAAGCGGCTTAGAACTTTCAATAATACACCTATAAATTTTCTAAATAAATAAATATATATACACACACAAAAATCTCTCTATATATGAAAACTCCCACACCAAAACAAAATCTTTGGCACAAGCGGCAGGAAGGAGGCTATTGAGATTGCCTCGGGACTGGATACCTTTCCCTTTCAAAGGTTTTGTCTTTCTCTTACTCTGTTAGACCCATCCAGAGGCTCTCAAGAGATTTTATTTTATTGATCTTTTTTTTTTTTAAACAAGGCATTGAACCTTCTAAAAACTAGAACCAGACAAGGAACTGGAGTAAGAAAGGGCAGTGGAGCACACTCAACCAGGAAAACCAGTGCCCTTTGCCTGCTCCCCTGGGAGCCTGTGTTTACCAGGACATTCAGACCCTTTGCCTGTTAATCTGGGAGCCCTCTTGCACCAGGACCTTCAGGGCACTTTGCCTGCTCCTCTGGGAACCTGTGTTTACCAGGACATTCAGACCCTTTGCCTGTTAATCTGGGAGCCCTCTTGCACCAGGACCTTCAGGGCACTTTGCCTGCTCCTCTGGGAGCCTGTGTTTACCAGGACATTCAGACCCTTTGCCTGTTAATCTGGGAGCCCTCTTGCACCAGGACCTTCAGGGCACTTTGCCTGCTCCCCTGGGAGTCTGTGTTTACCAGGACATTCAGACCCTTTGCCTGTTAATCTGGGAGCCCTCTTGCACCAGGACCTTCAGGGCACTTTGCCTGCTTGCCTGGGCTGTTACTTCTTGAAGGCATTCAGGACCCTTTGCCTGAATCCGGCGCTTTTTGCCTGTTTTCCCAGGATTCTGCTTCTACCTGGTCTGCAAATCCTGCTACTGAAAGACCCCACAGGAAACAAGTTACCAAGTCACCATCTATCTGTTGCAACACCAATCAATATGTCTGAGGAGCTGAGGCAGCACCAGGCCTTTTATAGGGCGTGGTCAGCTCTTGAATTGTTGTTTCAGCTTCCTTCTGCAGGCCAGAGGGATGCATCCCATCTGTATGGACTGGTCTTCAGGATGAAAAGAAAACTGGATTTGCTTTGATTTATTTATTGTTTGATGTTTCAGTGTAACTGTAGATACAGTTGCTGGTGACACAGGCTGCAGCATGGATACAAAGTCTGGGAGCTTGCAGCATGTGTCAGTGGTTGCTGTTAATTACTGTTGAGATATTTGAGCGCACGAGGGAACTGCGTTGTCTTTACCTTTTCCTTACTCCAAGGCACCTGTGGATATGGAGCCTCAAAGTTCAGGCAACTTGTTTGTGGTTTTCTTAACTTGCAAGTTCATGTAAAGGGTTAATACAAATGTCACTGTAAGCTTTAGATGATTATGAATATCACACTTGCAGGAGAGGTATTGGGGTTATTGCTACTAAACAATTAATGCTGATAAGAGTTGTAATGAAGGCCAGGAAGTTAGCCTACTTTGTACTGGGGAAGATTAAAATTGACACTACCTGTTTGAATTTGTATTACCTAAATGCTTATCTGTGAAATAAGAAAGTGTGCATAGGAAACGAAAGCTGATGTTTTGCTTTAATGAACGAAATGATTGTTAACAATGACTTAGAAGATAGGAAGCCAAAATTCATATCAATTAAGTGGTGATTTTGGTTCTTCTTCATTTTGTGCTAGACTTTACTCCTGCTTACCCCCCTCTTTTTTTGTTGAAGGTTATTTCATTAAAGTGCAAAGTATTATATCGAGTTACTGCCTGATATGAAATTTGTATTTTTGGTTTATAAAGGACATCACTTTTAGTTGTGTCAAAGGAGTAGAAGGTAAAGATGGGAATCCTACTCTGGGTCTTATAGAGAATCTGGTAGGGAGGAATAGTTTAGCCCTATCTCAACCATTTCTCTTACTGAGAGCATCCCAGTTCAAGTCTCACCAACTGGGGAAGCAGGAGCATCATCATTATGACTCTCTACAACAGGGTGGGCAGTTTCAGTCCTCAAGGGTCGCAAATCAGGCGGGTTTTCAGGATGTCCCTAATGAATATGCATGAAATAGATTTGCATACACTTGTATGCCTACTCCCGTTCTACAAAGTAATGCACTACAAGGCTACAGTCACCCTAAGCCAAATAGTAAATGTGAAACCCATCATTCCTGACCACCTGAACTAAGTCTGCAATAAAGACAAGATGCCATAGGATTAATAGAAAACAACTTAAGGGATTCCTGTCAGAAATTCATAAATCCAACATAAAAGCACAACAGAATTTGAAGTTACCATGAAGATTCACCTATATTTCATCTCAGAGTCCCAGAGGAGAGAAATCTGAACAGAAGTGATCAGGATGTTGGAAATGGTCATAATAGTATATGGCAGAGTCCCACGGTGAGTGGCCAAGCCCAATATCAGTCCTCAAATCTAATGACACACACAGATTCTGTAATGATTTCAGGCAAGTAAATGAAATAATAGGTTTTGATGCCTTTCAATTACCTATGCTGAATGAAATGAAATTAGACCTTATCAAAGGTAACTAGTAAATCCCCCCATCAGCCAGCTCTAAGGAGAAAATGAGCTTCAGCTCCCTGAAAGGACTATTCCAGTACACCCTCTTTCCATTGGGATTACATTAGTTGCTGGGATGCAGCAGGTGCATTGTGAATAGATTACTAAGACCTTACTGAGGCTATGCCCCCAGCCACCATCTACCTAGATGACATTGTCATTGACTCCCATTAAAGAGAGCACTAGAGAGCGTCTGACAAGCAGGACTGATGGCAAAACCATAAGAAACTAAGAACAAGGCTCATGACAGTGGCATTCAGTGACTCAGTAGTTGGCGATTGTATTATAATTTTATGATTGATGTATTTTATGCAATTGTTTTATTGTGTTGGAAGATTTGATCTGGAAAGCGCTAAATAAATAAATACGACCTACGAATTCTACCACTAGTCTAAATGAGGCCTGATGCTTGGGATATATTATAGGCAAAGATAAAGTAAAACCTCATCTCAACAAAGTAGAAGCCAACCATAACTGGTCTTAGCCTATGAGATAAACACAGAATTGGGGCCTTTTTAAGAGCGGTAGGATACTACCAGGGATTAATCTCATAGAGATGACTAAGATTAATGCAACAGACACTGTAAAATGAACAGAAGAAAGAAAAGAGGCATTTCTAGATAGTGTGCTCTCTGTAATGAAGTGGTATTAACTTCACCTGATTTTAAAAGTCAATTCATTGTACAAACGGATGCATCCAATATAGGACTGGGGCAGTACTTTCACTGGTGCTCTGGCCTTTCTTATAATCAGTAATAAGATACCTCTCAGGGGGCAGAAATATGCAGTGCTAAAAGGAGAGCATCTTACCATAGATTAGACTTTGAGGCTCCCTAGCCACATCGGTACCCATGGGTGGGATTTGGGTTGTCACAGGGTCAGGAGGCCCAGCATGCCACCGTTGGAGCTGTAAAAAGAGCTGATACCGCGGATTCCTGTGCTGACACAGCAAGCACTGAACATCTGCTTTGCTCTCTGCTCCTCCTCTTATTCCTGACGTAACCTGCACAAGAGCCACCTGTCGTCACAGGGACACGAGGGGGAAGGGATGGAGGGCCATAGCTGCAACCGGGACTCCAGACTTGGTGCTGCAGGCAAAGAGGAGGAAGAGTCGCTCACCATCTGCTGCAGACAGGATGGACTGGCTACCGTGGCCCAGACTCCTCTAACACCTGGGCGTGAGGTGCAGGTGGCTAAAAAAAAAAAAAAAAAAGACTGAGCAGTACAATCAACAGCCCACTCTTCTTGTTACTGCAGGCACCTGCTCCAAGACAGCCAAAAAGGTTTTAGGTTAGCAAAAAAAAATCACCTTTTCGGGAGAATGGAACCCTTTTCAACCTCCAAACGTTTCACGGCTCTTCACAGCTCATCTTCATTTATGTGCCGTTTATAGATGTAATAATAAATAATTCTATGCACCCCAGACTCATTCATCATATATAAAACTTATTAAATAATGTTTAGGGATATATATATGGAATATATGTAATTGCAAAGCACAGGATGTAAATGTGCAAGGATGTACATATTCAATAACTTATGGTGTAACTACAGGCAGTCACTCAGCTGGATCTGTCTGGATCTGGACCGACTGAGGAGAATGGACTGGTGGAAGGCGAGAGAGAAAGGGTGGCAGGGTGGAAGAGATGGACTGGTGCAGGGAGAGAGAGAGAGAGACTGCCCAGGATGGACTCGTGGAAGGAGGGAGGAAGAGAGACAGACTGGCAAGAAAGGGACTGGTGGAGGGAGAGTGAGAAACTGGTGGAGAGAGACAGACTAGTGGAGGGAGAAGAGAGACTGACTGGCAGGGATGGAATGGTGGAGAGAGAGAGAGAGATAACAACTGGTGAGAATGCCCTGGTGGAGGGAGAGACAAGAGGGACTAGCAGGACAGCACTGATGAGAGACAGGGGGCCCGGTTGGGATGGACTGTGGAGCAGAGAGAGAGAGAGAGAGAGTGATTGGTGGGAAAGGGGGAAGGAGGGATGTTTAGGTCAGGCCCCCATCACTAAAAGTGAGATGTGGAGAGAGGTTTGGGGCACATATTTATTTCCCTCCTGACACCCCCCAGCAAGCAATATGTTTTTATAAATTATTATGATTTTTTAAAGAAAATCACCTGTGATAGGGAACCACCCTGCTAGTTTGATCTTGGCAGGGATCCAATGGCTCTCTCCACACCTGCCTGTTACCAAATTCCATACATGCAGAGACAGGACACCCCCTGCTCATAAAGCAAGAGGCCCTGCCACAAACATTTTGCAAGTTTATCACAAGGTGCTGGGTGTGCAGGTCAGTGGCCTCTCCAGACAGAAGAACCTTCTAAGTAACAAAAAAAACAACCCCAAACCCTGGCCAGTTTCAGCCATCTAGTAAAACTACCACTACAATTATTCAAGAGTATAAATACAAAATTGTTCTAGATAGGAGCGGGACAAATCCCAATATAAAAAACCTGCACCTTATTCTACAATACCCTGTGTTCACAGAAACTCCCCCAACAAAGGATGCAGAGCAGAACAAGGACATTTCCCCTCACCACTCACCATAAAAAAAAAATTCAAATACTGATGTCACTCCAGTAATAGCAACACAAACTCCTCTACTACCAGGTACATTGTATAATACAAAATCCTGCAAAACAATGTACTTAGAAACTATTGAAAACCTGCCATACCATAACACACATCTGCCAGACTCAAACAGTAAGAACCTTACCTATGAAAAGGCAGCACTGAAATTATTACACCAGGCCCTAAAACACCAATACACCTCCTATTAGGAAAACAGAACAAATTAGGCTGCTGTAGATCCCTATTTAGAAACGACATGCTGGCAGAATAGCTCACCTAAGTCATACATGCAGAACACAGACAGATGTTCTCCAAATACAGAATGCAGAGTATAAATGCAAATGTGCAGACAAAAACCGAACTGGAAACTACAAGAAGCCTGACTCCATGTGCATTGTAACAATGGAAAACCAAACATTGAATGCGTAACTCTCTCTATAGAATTTATAAGGGGCTTTTAGCCACGTATCAAATGGTCAAAAAGAATAGCCAAACGTCCCAATTAAATATAGTGCTGAAAGACACCGTGTTACGGATTTTTTATCTCATTATAAATGGGCCTCATATATATAGGCATAAAGCTCATTGTGTGTGAGCAAAAGTTATTTAATGCCACGTTTTAATCATAGGTCCAATAATGATTTTTTCTTCACTTATGCTTTCACCTGTAGTGACTCATCTATATAACATACATTAGTATTTCAATTTAAAAGTTACTTAGTTTCTTTGTAATTCAAAGGAGATTCAAGGAGAAACGCTGTTTTTGAGAACATGAGTTCATGAGGCTGAGAGTCTCGGGGCCCGACATGGACCGTGTTTCGGCGGGAGCCTTCGCCCAGGGGTCGAAAGTGTGCTAGTAGCTTGGCGGCATTCCTTCCAGCTAGCGTTTCTCCTTGAATCTCCTTTGAATTACAAAGAAGCTAAGTAACTTTTAAATTGAAATACTAATGTATGTTATATAGATGAGTCACTACAGGTGAAAGCATAAGTGAAGAAAAAATCATTATTGGAACCTATGATTAAAACGTGGCATTAAATAACTTTTGCTCACACACAATGAGCTTTATGCCTATATATGAGGCCCATTTATAATGAGATAAAAAATCCGTAACACGGTGTCTTTCAGCACTATATTTAATTGGGACGTTTGGCTATTCTTTTTGACTAAAACAGAAACATTGTCATTCCTCATAAAACATCAAATAATACAATCAAGAAATATAAAACAATAATACTAAAACCATACTAATAAAAGAATATTTAAACACAACTGACACAACATGCAATAATTTAAAACTCACTTCAATTATTTTAAAAATTCCCAATCAACAACAAAATATTTGTCTTCTTGTCTTCTTGTTATGACCTTGTCTTCTTGTTATGACCTCTTATTGATTTCTTGTTGTTTAATCTATTTTCCCTACTGCTCTAGGTTAACCCCCTGCCCAGTTCGCCTCCCCTGTTGAAATGTACTTCTAAATCTTTTGTTAATATGTGAACCGGTATGATGTCCCCACTAATACCGGTATATAAAAGTTTCTAAATAAATAAAAATAAATATTTAAAAACAGACACATCAAATAACAGCCACAAATAAAACTAAAAATGATTTACAAATTCCCCACTCTCCATACCTGGGACCTGTTGATTTCTAGTCTCCCTAAAATCACTGTGAATTAGGGTTGAGGAGAGGGGTGCACAAACTTTCTCCTCTCATATTGTAGGCAAGTTTAGGGTTGCAGGGACCTGTTGTTGCGAGCGCGAGGAGCGCGGTTGCCTCTAAAGCCGGTGTGGTGAGCCCTTGGACCACTGCGGGACTCAGGGAGGAGCCCCAAGCCACACCGTTGGAGGTGAGCTGGTGCGAGCAGGGAGAACCAGGCAAGGCCTAGCTGAAGCAAGGAATAGAGGACCCTCAGCCGGACCTGCACGCCCAAGACAACCAACAACGCAATGTTGATTGATGAACGGTCCTCCGACTATTCCAAACCCTTTCGGACCTGCCGCTGGGTAACGGCATTGGATGGCAGGCCGGACAGAGGACGAGGACAGAGTCCTTAGAACACAGAAGACATCACAGACGAGGGCTGAGGCGAAGACATCACAGACGAGACAGGAACTTGGGCAGAAGGACATTGGCACTGTCTCTCAGGGCGCCCTACTCAGCCCACCTACACAGGCAGACCCAATGGGCTGGTCGCGGACCACCCTGTCCCACTGCACGCCCTACACAGCCCAAGGAGGCTGGTCACGGACCACGCTGAGAACGGGACGAGCGCAGGGAAGATAAGGTGCTGCAAAAGCAGGCTGAACCAGGTTACTGCACTCCTGGCAGTCTGAAGCGGGTTGACATCAGGAACGAACATCTGGAACCAACATCAAGGAAACAGGCAGAGACACAGGACAGGGAGCCATCAAGGCAAGTGAAGACCATGGAGGACCTGGATCAATGAAGAAGCACAGACGACTGTGAGACTCAATCCGAAGGCAAACAGGAACTGAAGTGAAGGTCCTTTTATACTGCTGTATGCAGGCAACTCCCTGGGAGAAGTACACATGGACCACCCCTCACTGGCCCTATAACTGAGGGGGAGTGCTGCGGGCCGGCCCCTAGGGAGAAGGGCATGGCCCGAACCAGGAAGTCCAAGCAGAACCAAGCAAGCCTCAGGCAGGCCCCAGGAACATCGAGGCCTCCCTGGCCCTGGAGCAAATCCTGGATAGTACGCAGGCGAGGCCCTGGCTTCGGAGCGGCCTCCAGAGGAAAAGGTGAGATGCCTCCTGAGGCACAGCAACAGGAAGGATCGCAACACCTGTCTGCTAAAGGACACTTCCAGTGCCCTCCCACTTTACGATCCTAAGCTCAGAAAAAGACAATGTGTTCTCCTCAGAAATAGACTTTTATTTATCAGATTTGGCAGGATTTAGCACTTAGAAAATAACAATTCCTGTTTCTAACATCCTGGCCACTAAACACCAATTTACCCTAAGAAAGTTCTGTACCATGGGTGGTTTAAAAAATGCCATAAACCTTAGCCTGCTTAATAAATTAATACTTTTGGTTAACTTATTTACCCCTGGTCCCAACTTCAGGTGATATTCCTCTGTTCACTTCTGAAGCAGACTCTGGCTGGAGGTCTGGAGAATGTGGGCCGGGAAGGAGACTTGCTTCTGGCTCTGGTACTTGCCGGACTGTCTGGGACTTGCTCTCGTCCGTCACTGTCTCAGATTCTGTGTCACTCTCCAAACCTGAGCAGGGCATCTCCTCTCTTTGGTCTCCTCTCCCTGGTCTCCTGTCCACACCTAGACTTCTCCCTCCTCAGTAGCAAGGGGTGCTGGTCTGCTTTAGGCTCCCCTTTCGCTCTTCTGGTTCCTTTTCTTTCAGGGGTTCCTTCTCTGGCTTCAGGGTCGCACTTCTAGTTTTGCTCTCTTCTCCTTATTTGCCCTCCCCTCTTATACTTCCCAGCTGATAAATATGCATAAGCTCTTGCAAAATCACAGGATGGTGGGAGGGTCTGTTGCATTACAGGTCTTTTCCCCCCTTCCCATTTCTTCGGGGGGGAGGGGTGGGGGCCACATCTGTATGCCAAGCTGTTATGCTGTTATGTCAGCATCAATGTTTTCTCATAAGAACATAAGAAAATGCCATACTGGGTAAGACCAAGGTTCCATCAAGCCCAGCATCCTGTTTCCAACAGTGGCCAATCCAGGCTACAAGTACGTGGCAAGTACCCAAATACTAAGTAGATCCCATGCTAATAGCGGTGGCTATTCTCTAAGACAGTGGTTCTCAACCGGTGTGTCACGGCTCCCGGTGTTCCACTGCCCTGCTTGTGCTTCCCTTCTCCCCAGGGGCGGGGCTGAAGAATGAAGAGATGTGCGCTGCTGCCGGCGGCTGAAGAGCGGAGAGACCTGAGCGCCGACGCCAGCGGGGCCGAAGAACGAAGAGACGCTGCACGCCGCCGCCAGCGGCTGAAGAGCGGAGAGACCTGCATGCCACCGGCGGCGGCTGAAAAGCGGAGAGACCCTGCACACTGCGGGAGAGAAGTTGCACACCAGGGGAGGTCAGGCCAGAGGCGGCTGAGAAGTGGAGGCCAGGCTTATTGGGCTAAACAATGAGAAGAGGCTCCATGTAAGCTTGTGTGCGTGTGGTAGAATGGGTGCATGAGTGAGAGCTTGTGTGCCTGTGGTAGAATGGGTGCCTGGGTGCATGAGTGAGAGCTTGTGTGAGTGTGGTAGAATGGGTGCCTGGGTGCATGAGTGGGAGCTTTGTGAGTGTGTGGTAGAATGGGTGCCTGGGTGCGTGAATGGCAGCTTTGTGTGTGTGTGTGTGTGTGTGTGTGTGTGTGTGTGTTAGAATGGGTGCCTGGGTGGTGAGTGGCAGCTTTGTGTGTGTGTGGTAGAATGGGTGCCTGGGTGCATGAGTGAGAGCTTGTGTGTGTGGTACAATGGGTGCATGAGTGGCAGTGTGTGTGTGTGTGGTAGAATGGGTGCATGAGCGAGAGCTTGTGTGTGTGTGTGGTACAATGGGTGCATGAGTGGCAGTGTATGTGGTTGTAAGTGACAGAGTATGTGTGAGATTGTATGTAAGTGACAGAGCATGTGTGTGATTGAGAGAGACTGGTCAGGGAGGTGACTGGTATGTATGTGAGACAGAGAATGGTCAGGGAGATGACTGGTGTGTGTGTGTGAGAGACAGAGCCTGGTGTTTGTGTGAGGAAGAGACACTGGTTAGGGAAGTTACTGGTCTGTGTGAGACAGAGAATGGTTGTGACTGGTTGTAGGCTCTAAGGAAGAGGACTGTGAGGACATAGCTTCAGCAGCCACTGCTGCTTCTGGTGAGTTCTATTGGTCTGCAAGGGAAAGGAGTAGGAGAGTTCCTGGAGAGGGTAAGTAAAGGCAGCTTTTTAAGTTTATTTTTCTTGATTGACTGCCATTTTAATTATTGGGTATTATGTGATGTGTCTGCTGTTCTGAAATATTTTGATATTTAGACAATTTTTATTAATTTTTATGAGTTTTTAATTGTTGGATGTTATTCTGTTCATCAGCTGTTTTGTAACATTTATTAGTATAGTT
Organism: Rhinatrema bivittatum; assembly: GCF_901001135.1. Classification (NCBI taxonomy): domain Eukaryota; kingdom Metazoa; phylum Chordata; class Amphibia; order Gymnophiona; family Rhinatrematidae; genus Rhinatrema; species Rhinatrema bivittatum. The sequence continues at coordinate 19,410,006 of NC_042618.1, read as the reverse complement.
TTACAATTATTTCTAAGTGGGTATCTATAGCAGCTTGGCTTGCTCTGTTTTCCCAATAGGAGGTGTTTTAGTGTTTAGCACCTGGTTAAATATTTGTAGTGGTAAATTACTGTCTTTTCATAAGGAGGGGTATTGTGCTTGCCAGTAGAGTTTGTTTTGCTTTTACTGAGATGTCATCAGAACCAGAATATCTTTTTTTGTATGGTGAGCTGTTCGGGTAATGTCCTAGTTCTGCTCTGCACCCATTTTTGGGGATCGACGTGGTTCCTGAGGATGCAGAATGTATATTTACATTTTGTTCCATGACAGTCACATGTTCAGTGTGTCACGCACTTGAGAACCATCTGTCAGGTGTGTCCCGGCCGAAAAAAGGTTGAGAACCACTGCTCTAAGACAACTTGATTAATAGCAGTTAATGGACTTTCCTCCAAGAATTTATCCAAACCTTTTTTAAACCAAGCTACACTAACTGCACTAATTACATCCTCTGGCAACAAATTCCAGAGCTGTATTGTGCGTTGAGTGAAAAATAATTTTCTCTGCTTAGTTTTAAATGTGCTACTTGTTAACTTCATGGAGTGCCTCCCTAGTCCTTCTATTATCCGAAAGAGTAAATAACTAATTCACATTTACCCGTTCAAGACCTCTCATGATCTTAAAGACCTCTATCATATCCCCCCTCAGCTGTCTCTTCTCCAAGCTGAACAGCCCTAACCTGTTTAGTCTTTCCTCATAGGGAAGCTGTTCCATCTCCTTTATCATTTTGGTCATCCTTCTCTGTACCTTCTCCATCGAAACTATATCTTTTTTGAGATGCGGTGACCAGAATTGCACACAGTATTCAAGGTGCGGTCTCACCATGGAGCGATACAGAGGCATTATGACATTTTCCGTTTTATTCACCATTCCCTTCCTAATAATTCTTAACATTGTTTGCTTTTTTGACTGCTGCAGCACACTGAGCCAGCGATTTAAATATATTATCCACTATGATGCCTAGATCTTTTTCCTGGGTGGTAGCTCCTAATATGGAACCTAACATCGTGTAACTACAGCATGGATTATTTTTCCCTCTATGTATCACCTTGCACTTGTCCACATTAAATTTCATCTGCCATTTGGATGCCCAATCTTCCAATCTCGCAAGGTCCTCCTGCGATTTATCACAATCCACTTGTGATTTATCAGCTCTGAATAGTTTTGTATCATCTAGAAATTTGATTACCTCACTCGTCGTATTCCTTTCCAGATCATTAATAAATATATTGAAAAGCACCAGTCCAAGTACAGATCCCTGAGGCACTCCACTGTTTTCTCTTTTCCACTGAGAAAATTGACCATTTAATCCTACTCTCTGCTTCCTGTCTTTTAACCAGTTTGAAATCCACGAAAGGACTGTTAGGATCTTGCAGTCCCCTCACCTGAAGTTCGCAGCAGGCTGCTGCCAACGCATCCCTCCGTCTTCCGCAGACTAGCACCGCTGCCCGGACTGCTGCCGCTCCTGCTCCGTCGTGGCTCCGTCATGGCTGGAGTCACCGCAGGGGTCCTCTGTTTGAGTGGCAGAAAGCCGCTGCTGCCGCTGCCTGTTGCCTCCGCGGCAGGACGCCGCCACTGACTTCTCTCCTGAGCAGCAGGGAAGCCACTGTCCACCTGGCCACGCTGCAGGAACATCGCCAATGCAGACTTCCACCTGGACGTCCCATAGGTGCGAGCACGCACCTCTTCACTCCTCTTAAAGGGCCAGCGGCGGGAAAAGCCCCGTGGCCCTCACCAGTGATATCATCAGTCTTTGCCGAGACCAGCCCTATAAAAGGGCCCTGCTTCAGTTCCTCAGGGCCTTCGCATCCGGTCTTCACAGCATCAGTGGTCTTCTTCCTGATCCAGGTCCTCCGTGGTCTTCCTGTGCTTTGATGGATCTTTGTTCCATGTTCTTCGTGTTCCTGAACCTCTTCACCTTGATGTTCCCGGTCTCGTCCCTCATTGCCTGTTTCATGTTCCTGATTTTCCAGATGTCCAGTTCTCCTGATGGCCTGATGTCCTGTGTCCTGAGGTACCATGTTACATGTTCCTGATGTCCTATGTTCCTGTCCTGACTTCGTCCGTCTCATCTTCAGCTCTTCGTCCAGTTCCTAGGTTCTTTGTCTGTCCACCTCTCCTGGCGTGCCACCGTCGTGGTCCGTGACTAGCCCATGGGGGGCTGTGTAGGGCGCAGTGCAGTTCTAACCGAGTACTTTTGCCTGAGTCCTGAATCCTTGTCTGAGACTCTAATGTAATCTGAATCCTTGTCCGAGTCTTCTGAGTAACCTGAATCCTTGTCTGAGTCTTCCAAGTCATGAGTCTTCATCCAAGTCTTCCAAGTTCCTGAGTTCCTGTCTTGTCTTGTTCCTGCCCTCAGCCTCCGTCTGGCCTCATGTACTCGTCGTTCCCAAGTGGTGGGTCCGAAAGGGCTACCAAATGGCCGGAGGGCTACTCTTGTGACCAGCATTGCGTTGCTGAGTCACACTGGTGCGTGTAAGTCCAGCGGAGGGCTGACCCTGCCTTGTTCCTGCTCCGAAGTTCCTTGCTTTAGTTCCAGTCCTGGTTTGTTCCTGCTCCGCCTGTGCTTGCATGCTCTCACCTCCCACGGTGTTCCTTGGGGCTCTTCCCTGAGCCATGCTGTGGTCCAGGGTCTCACGCTCTCCCATGAGCTAGCGACCGCGCCTCCATACTCACACCTGCTGGAGGCTGCGCTCCGCAACAGGGCACCGCCTCCTATCCCTTTACTTTTTAGTTTCCTTAGAAGCCTCTCATGAGGGACTTTGTCAAACACCTTCTGAAAATCCAAATACACTACATCTATCGGTTCACCTTTATCCACATGTTTATTAACCCCTTCAAAAAATAAAGCAGATTTGTAATGCAAGACTTCCCTTGGGTAAATCCATGCTGACTGTGTTCCATTAAATCATATCTTTCTATATATGCTGTGATATTGATCTTTAGAATAGTTTCCACTATTTTTCCTGGCACTGAAGTTAGGTTCACTGGTCTATATTTCCTGGATTACCGTTGTAGCCCTTTTTAAATATTGGGGTTACATTGGCCACCCTTCAGTCTTCAGGAACAATGGATGATTTTAATGATAGGTTACTAATTTGAACTAATAGATCTGAAGTTTCATTTTTTAGTTCCTTCAGAACCCTGGGTGCATACCATCCGGTCCAGGTGATTTGCTACTCTTTAGTTTGTCAATCTGGCCTATTACATCTTCCAGGTTCACAGTGATTTGGTTCAGTACATCTGAATCATCACCCTTGAAAACCATCTCCGGAACCAGTATCTCCCCAACATCCTCATTAGTAAACACAGAAGCAAAGAATTAATTTAGTCTTTCTGCAATGGCCTTATCCTAACTATAGACCAGTGAGCCTGACTTCAGTGCCAGGATAAATAGTGGAAACTATTCTCAAGATCAAAATCGTAGAGCATATAGAAAGACATGATTTAATGGGACACAGTCAACATGGATTTACCCAAGGGAAGTCTTGCCTAACAAATCTGCTTCATTTTTTTGAAGGGGTTAATAAACATGTGGATAAAGGTGAACCGGTAGATGTAGTGTATTTGGATTTTCAGAAGGCATTTGACAAAGTCCCTCATGAGAGGCTTTTACGAAAACTAAAAAGTCATGGGATAGGAGGCGATGTCTTTTCGAGGATTACAAACTGGTTAAAAGATGGGAAACAGAGAGTAGGATTAAATGGTCAATTTTCTCAGTGGAAAAGGGTAAACAGTGGAGTGCCTCAGGGATCTGTACTTGGACCGGTGCTTTTCAATATATATATAAATGATCTGGAAAGGAATAAGACGAGTGAGGTTATCAAATTTGCGGATGATACAAAATTATTCAGAGTAGTTAAATCACAAGCAGACTGTGATACATTACAGGAGGACCTTGCAAGACTGGAAGATTGGGCATCCAAATGGTAGATGAAATTTAATGTGGACAAGTGCAAGGTGTTGCATATAGGGAAAAATAACCCTTGCTGTAGTTACACGATGTTAGGTTCCATATTAGGAGCTACCACCCAGGAAAAAGATCTAGGCATCATAGTGGATAATACTTTAAAATCGTTGGCTCAGTGTGCTGCAGCAGTCAAAAAAAGCAAATAGAATGTTAGGAATTATTAGGAAGGGAATGGTTAATAGAACGGAAAATGTCATAATGCCTCTGTATCACTCCATGGTGAGACCGCACCTTGAATACTGTGTACAATTCTGGTCGCCACATCTCAAAAAAGATATAGTTGCGATGGAGAAGGTACAGAGAAGGGCAACCAAAATGACAAAGGGGATGGAACAGCTTCCCTATGAGGAAAGGCTGAAGAGATTAGGGCTGTTCAGCTTGGAGAAGAGACGGCTGAGAGGGGATATGATAGAGGTCTTTAAGATCATAAGAGGTCTTGAACGAGTAGATGTGACTCGGTTATTTACACTTTCGAATAATAGAAGGACTAGGGAGCATTCCATGAAGTTAGCAAGTAACACATTTAAGACTAATCGGAGAAAATTCTTTTTCACTCAACGCACAATAAAGCTCTGGAATTTGTTGCCAGAGGAGGTGGTTAGTGCAGTTAGTGTAGCTGGGTTCAAAAAAGGTTTGGATAAGTTCTTGGAGGAGAAGTCCTTTAATGGCTATTAATCAATTATACTTAGGGCATAGCCACTGCTATTAATTGCATCAATAGCATGGGTTCTTCTTAGTGTTTGGGTAATTGCCAGGTTCTTGTGGCCTGGTTTTGGCCTTTGTTGGAAATAGGATGCTGGGCTTGATGGACCCTTGGTCTGACCCAGCATGGCAATTTCTTATGTTCTTCCCTAAGAGCACTTTTAACCCTTCGTTCATCTAGTGGTTCAGCCAACTCCCTCACAGGTTTCTTGCTTCGGATATATTTTAAAAAGTTTTTATTATGAGTTTTTTCCAACTTCATTTCAAATTCTCTCTTAGCCTGTCTTATCAATGTTTTACACTTAACTTGATAATGATTATGCATTTTCCTATTTTCTTCAGATGGATCCCTTCTTCCAATTTTTTAAGGAAGTTTCTTTGGCTAAAATAGCTTCTTTCACCTCACCTTTTAACCATGTTGGAAATCATTTTGCCTTTCACCTTTCTTAATGCATGGAATACATATGGACTGCGCTTCTAAGATTGTATTTTTTTTTTTAAATGTCCACACCTGTTGTACACTTTTAACTGTTATGCTCGTCAGCCACAGAGCTTTGCAACTGGCCTCACTCAGCCTTTCCCCTCACGACCCAACCAGCCCCGACCTCTCTCACAGTGGCAGGGACCTGCCACAGACACCACGCTTCCCTTTTGCGGCTCGAGGCCACCGCCCACACCGCTAACGTCTGGTCTTGGCCAGCACTTCCTTAGGTGCACGCGCCTATCTGCAGCATTTAAAGAGCTCGTAGCGGGAAAAGCCCCGCAGCCCTCACTGATGACATCAGCGCTCCAGAACTGTTTAAGCCAGCCCATGCCTTTAATTTTCGCCTCAGCAACAGGTCGAGCTCCTTGTGAGTAGCTAGTTGTCTGACTCCATGTTCCTGACCTTGCCCTCTTCTGGATTGGTTTTCTGGCCTTGACCTTGGACCATTCTTGGACTTCATTGGATCGCCGCCTGCCCTAACTCCTGGTACACCTTCTGGACTTTGTTGGATCGCCACCTGCCTTGACCCTTGGCATGTGTCCTGGACTCTGCTGTTGGCTGCCTGCCCTGACCCGAGGAATGCCTTGACTCAGTGCATGCCTATCATCCTTTGTGGGATTTTTCACTTTCAGAGACCTGCGCCTAAGTCCAGCCGGTCCTGGTACCCAAGGGCCATATCACCTCCCTTTTTTTTTTTTTTGACCATTCTTTTCCCTGCACAAGCAAGCATCTTTCTGGCTTTTACCATCACTTTATCCACCTGTTTGGTCACCTTCAGATCATCAGATATGGACACCCCCAGTTCCTGTCCTCTTACACTTTGAAGAATTTCATCCCCAATAGAGTACTCAGGGCCGGTGCAAGGGGATTAGGAGCCTTTTGCCGATACCCCCCGCTCCCCCAGTCTTGGCCCCGATTCCTTCCTCTCAGTTTTTTGGGCCATGAGTGGCGACGGTAAAGAGGAAGTGGAAATTTGAATCTTCACTCCTCTTTGCCACCGCCGCTCATACCCCCTAATGGTCGGCGCCTTAGGTCCAGGCCCAGATCGCCTAGTGCTTCCACCGGCCCTGAGTTTTCCTCTCCTTTGGGTTTTTTACAGCCTAAATGTGCAACACTGTATTTTTTTTTAAGCATTAAATCTTAGCTGCCAGACCCTAGTCTATTCCATGAGCTTGGCTATATCCTTCCTCATATTTTCTACACTTTCCTGGTTGTCTACCCTGTTGCAGATTTTGGTGCAATTGGCAAAAAGACAAATCTCTCCAGACAATATGTTACGTTTGGGCAGTGATCCGGTGTAGTGAACACCACCTTCAGGAGTGACTCCAGGTGAAGAGAGACAGGGATAGCTGGAAGGTCTCTGATGATGGCTGGGAGGAATGTGGTGCGGCAGGAGTGTATGGAGCTGGACGATGGCTGTGATATATGGAGCAGAGTACTGGCTGGGAATAAAGTCAAAGTCCAGGCAGGGTCAAGGCAGGCGGCAGGCAAACAGAGTCAAAGTCCAGGCAGGGTCAAGGCAGGCGGCAGGCAAACAGAGTCAAGGTCCAGGCAGGGTCACAAGAACCTTATAGCAAGACAGAGAGCCCGAAGGCCACACACACGACAAGGCAGAGGGCCTGAAGGCCACACACATGCAGCAAGGCAAGGCAGAAGGCCCGAAGGCCACACACACACAGCAAAGCAAGACAAGGCAGAAGACCCGAAGGCCACACACAGCAATGCAAGGTGGAAGGCCCGAAGGCCACACAGAGCAAGGCAAGGTGGAAGGCCCGAAGGCCACACACAGCAAGGCAAGGCAGAAGGCCCGAAGGCCACACACAGCAAGGCAAGGCTAGAGCAGGGAGCCCAAGCGAGCTCGATGCCGAAGCACTGGAGTCTAGGGTAGGCAGGGTTATAAAGGAACATCCAGGACATAGAGCAGATGGATTGGGCCAGTCAGGAGAGCCTGCTCTAGAAGGACCCCTAGTGGTGAGGCGGCTGCACAGCAGCCATAGCTGTAACAGTACCCCCTCCCCCAAGGCCTTCCCCTCCACCTGGATCCCAACTCTGCAGGAGGTACAGAATGATAACAAAGTCAGGCCCCTCCTGAGTTGCAGTGGCAGGTTCACTCCCCTCCTGGGGTGACATAGCAGTCTCCAACCCCTCCTGGGGCGACCAGGCAATCTCAAATCCCTGGGGTGATGTGATGAATTCTACCCCTTCCTGGGGCGGTGAAGCGGTCTCAGACCCCCTCCTGGGGCGACCGCAGGGCCAGTTCGGACCCCTCTTCAGGCAGCAGGGTAATGAAATCTGTTATGGATGGTTCACCAATAGTGGGAGTGCTTGTGATGGAATGAAGAGTGGACGGCTAAAGGCTCGGTGAGCAGAGATGGCTCCTTGGAGCCTAGATCATGATCCCCTGGTTCTGAAGGGTGGGCAGGCAGCTCTGGAACGTCTTGAGGCACAGTTCGTTAGTCGTGACCAGGCTGCAGCTGAGGGAAGCAGAGCTCTGCTCGGGTTAATCAGCTTTCTCTGCTTTTGTCTCTGAGGCTCTAGTGTGGAAGTCGTGGAAGCCTTCTTAACCCGGTGAGTTCTAAGGTTTTCAGAATTATTACTTGTTTCCTGGTGACAAGTTTCTTTCAAAGTGTCCTGAAATGAAGGGCTGGAATTCTTTATCCATAAGCTGTTACAGGAAATAACGTTTTAACTGGACCAGAAGCAGTATGCAGGGTAGTCGAGCTGACTGTTTTCCCTAATGAAGCAGCTGGTCCTATAGCTGAGCAACAGGGGCACGGTTTGCCTGGTGGTAATAGGCTTGGGATACATGAACATTTCCACCATCCTGGCTTAGGAGTAGAACAGTTAAACATTCTTGGTAGACAGAGACATTTCTCTTGTAGCAGTTACTGCATGTCCAATGTTCCTGACCAGCAGGTTGACAGGCTAGACAATTCTGATAGCTTAAATCAGAGCTTTCCAAACTTTTCATGTTGGTGACACACTTTTTAGACAAACATAATTTCGGGACACAGTAATTCAGTCTACTAGCAAACCGGAGGTTAAAGGTTAAACGAACAAAATGTATTTCGACAATTTACGTATGTTTCCTTAAATATATACATAATAAAATGTTTCACGACACAACCTATCTTGTGAAAACCTTTCATTTATATTAAAAATATATAATATTCCAAGATTAATGTTATTGTTCTAATTTATGAATAACAATAATAAAACAAAGTTATTGTGTTATTCAATTTACCTCTTTAATGAGATATATGAGCTTGATGGGATGAACACAGCTTTTGAATATTTGGTGTTAATAAAGTCCAAAGGGTCTTCTACGTAATTTTAAAAAGCTGGCCAGTTTCACACTATAAAATTATTTGATAGCCTCATTCAACTAATTCTATATGGCTATGAGAGTGAAGTCTGGAATTTATAGGAAGGGACAGAATGTCAATATAAATCCTGCACCTCCAGTTCTGTAACTCTGTGCATCCACTGAAATTCCCCCAAACAATGGAGCTTGGATGTTTCCCTTACAGCTCGTCATACTAAAAGATATTTTCAAATGCTGGTGTCACCTCACAGTAACAGCAGCACAAACACCTTCCACTGCCAGGCACATTGTGAACTAAAATAAAACCTCGTAAAAAAAGACACTCAAAATCTATACTGCAATCCCATTGTAACATAACAGTAATAACACCAAGGACTCAAACAACAATAACCCTACCTGTGAAAAAGCAAGGGTAAATATTACACTGGGTCCTAGAATACCAATACACCACCTACTGAGGAAACAAAACAAACCAGATTGCTATAGATCCCTATGCTAGCAGAATCTCTCATAATGGTCACACACACAGAGCAGAGACAGACCCTCACCAAATACAGAATACAAAATAAAGGAGCACAAATTAGACAAAAACTGAAATGGAAACCCCAAGAAGCCAGATTCTGTGTATTAACAATGGAAAAATAGAACCACCATTCCTCATAAAACAAATAAAATCAAGAAACATAAAGCATCAGTTATAATAGTAAAACCATACTAATAAAAGAATTTTTTAAAACTACTGATAAATAGAATTTCTATTAATTAAAATCATATACATTTTTTACAATTTCCCAAATACCAATAAAATATTTTAAAACTGCACATATATCAAATAACACCCAATAATTAAAACTAATAAGGATTTTAAAAAGCCCCTGCTGTCCATTCGTGGGAGCTCTTGATTTCCAGTCACCCTGATATTGTCCAGGATTAGGAGATTATCCTCTCTCACACAGACTCACATGTCCATTCTCTCTCACACATACACTGTCACATACATACATATTCATGCTCTTCTACCCACCATAACCTCTCGCTCTCACAGACACTGACACACTCTCAGGCTCTAAGACACTCTCTCCCCCTCCACACACCCCCCCCCACACAAACTCTTACTCCCCTGGATTTTCTCATACACACTCTCTCTGGCTCCCTCACATACACACAAACACACACACCCAGGCAAGTTCCCAATCATTCTCACACAAACACACACACCCAGGCAAGCTTCCAGTCATTCTCACACACTGAAACTGACCCCCAGGCAGGCTCCCATTCATTTTCACACCACTCCCTCACCATCCCCCAGGCATGCACACATTCATTCTCACACACACAGACCCCCAGGCAGGCACCAATTCATTCTCACACACACACATATACTACACACTGGCCGGCACCTATTCTCACACATACAAACCCCAGGAAGACACCCATACATTCTCATACACAGACACACCCTCAGGCAGGCACCCATGCATTCACACACATCCACCCCTAGGCAGACTCCCATTCATACACATGCACACTAAAGGCAGACCCCCTCTCTTTCTTTTGTCAGCAACCTCAGAGCCTCTCTCATTCCTCTGCTGCCACTGTCACTGATGCCGCATGGCTATTGGGGAGGCGCTGGTTGCTGCTATTGGCACTGAAGCCCATTCTGCTGCCTCCTCTGTGCAGGCCCCGTGGGTTTCCACTTCCTCCATGTTGATTTCGTACATTGTGAGATCCGCATAGAGAAAATGCTACTCTTGCACATTACCAAAGATTACATGTGCCAATCAGTAAAAAGTAATTTATTTCTTTTTCTTTACCTTTGCTGTCTGAACTTAGTTTTCTAATCGGTTGGTCACAGGCTTTTTTGTTCCACCTCCCCTTCCTTATTTTTTTTGCCAATTCCTTTCATATTGTCTTTTTTTCTATTTCTTTTCTCTCCATCTGTCTTCTTCACTCAAACATTGTCAGGTTCTCATTCTCACATGCTTTCTCTCTCTCTCACACACACACACACACACACACACACACACACACACAGGCTCTTACTCTCACATGCTCTCTCTCATACAATCATTCATACAGTCTCTCTCTTGCAAATGCTGTCTGACTCTCACACACCCAGGCTCTCTCTCACTCCCACATGCTGTCTTGCTCAAGCACAGGCTCTCACTGTCACATACTCTCTCTCATACAATCATTCATACACAGTCTCTCTCTTGCACATGCTGTCTGACTCTCACACACCCAGGCTCTCTCTCTCTCTCTCTCACTCCCTCATGCTGTCTTGCTCAAGCACAGGCTCTCACTATCACATGCTGTCTCTCGCACACACATACAGGTTCTCACATGCTGTCTCTGCAAACATTCAGGTCCTCACTCCCACACCCAATCTCTCAACGCACCTCATACACGCACCCAATCTCTCAACGCACCTCATACACGCAACCCAATCTCTCAACGCACCTCATACACGCAACCCAATCTCTCAACGCACCTCATACATGCACACAATCTCTCAACTCATCTCATGCACACACTCTACGGGCCCTCAGCCTCTCTCTTACCTCTGGGCCTCCTCTTCACGGGTCGCTGCAGGACAGGCTCTGCAGCGGCCCTGATCTTCTCGGGCCGATCGCGGGGGCGGCGGCCCTGATCTTTTCGGACCGATCCGCGGTGGGGGCCTCCTCTTCTTCTCACATGCTGTAACGACGCTGCTCCTCTTCTGCACGCGGCTGATGCTCCTCCCCTTTTCTGCCCGTGCGGCTCCGGCAACATTTTCCTTCCGGGGCCGCGTGGGCAGGAAGGAGGCGGAGCATCTGTACGTTTCGACGTGACCTTGTTCTTCAGGCCGTGGTGAGGTAAGCTCCACCACGGCCATGCCGATCTTCCTGCTGTGTGTCTGTGGCACACAGCACAGCGATTCTTTACTGCTCAGCCGCCAGTGGGATGAGGTCCACCGGCGGCCGCATTGGCTCCCACTTGCCGGTGTGTCACGTGCACCGGGCTTGCGCGACACACCGGCACACCTCAGGCGACACACTAAAGTGTCACGACACACACTTTGGAAAGCTCTGGCTTAAATAGTTCAAGGTTTGGCAGCCTACACAGATATAAAACCTTTGGGACTGAGGCATGCTGTGGTCTGTGGAAAAAAAAGTTGACTCACCGAATTGCTATTCTTCCTATTCAGAAAAACAAAACTAAAGATCCTTTAGATCTCAGTAATTTACGGCCAATAGCATTGATTCCCTCATTGGCCAAACTTATAGAATCAGCAGTCTTAAAACAACTTTCTAATTTTCTAAGTGACAATGACATTCTGCATGCAGGCCAGCATGGCTTTAGAAAAGGCCACTCGACAGAAACTTTATTACTATCTTGTTTTGATACAGTTTTTCGAGGGTTCGATGCTTATACAGACTACATTCTTATTTCTTTGGATATTTCCGCGGCATTCGACACTCTCAATCACCATATACTTTTAGCAGGTTTACACTCTATAGGCATTCAATCCACTGTTTTGTCCTGGTTTCGATCCTTTCTAACTAATCGCTCATTATATGTACATGTCAACAACTACTCCTCAGACTCCTTCATTTCTTCATCTGGGGTTCCACAGGGCTCATCATTGTCTCCACTACTCTTCAATATATATTTACTTCCTCTTTGCCATATTCTCACAACTTTAAATGTATATTTCCGAATATATGCTGACGACATTCAGTTACTCTTTCCGTTAAAAAATTCTTGGTCTGAGACTTTTTCTCTAATTTCCTTGGTCCTTACTACGATTAATACATGGTTAGAACACAATCGTCTAAAATTGAATCCTTCAAAAACTATGATTACACATCTTTCATCTATTTCAGAATCTACCTTAGGTCCTCCTTCTCATCTAAATTTTAAAGGTATTTCCATTCCGGTTAGTACTTCATCTATTAGCTTAGGTATTACAATCAATTCCAATCTTTCTATGGTTAATCACATATCTAATATTACAAAAAAATCTTTTTATAAATTACATTTATTGAAAAGAATTCGGCCTCTTCTTTTCTTTAAAGACTATCGTACAGTATTGCAATCGTTAATCTTTTCAGGTATGGATTATTGTAACGCCTTACTTTTAGGTTTACCTGATTCAGTTCTGTATCCATTACAAATGATACAAAACTCCGCTGCTCGGGTGCTAGTTGGTATTTCACGCCGTACCCACATTACACCAGTTCTACTTTCACTTCATTGGTTACCAATTAAATACCGAATTCAATTTAAAGTTTTATCAATTATTCATTCTCTCATCTACAATACTTCTTCCACTTGGTTATGTACTAATCTTCGCATATATAAACCTGCCAGATATCTCAGATCTCTCTCAAAAAACTTATTAGATATCCCTACTGTTAAATCAGCAAAACTCGAACTTACCAGAAAAAGAGCATTTTCAGTGGCAGGTCCTGTTTTATGGAATTCACTCCCAGATCACATTCGTCTCACTTCATCAATACAACAGTTCAAAAAACTATTGAAAACATACTTATTTCAGAAAGCATACACTTTAATTACTTCATAAAGTCAACATTTATTCACTTCAACTGTCTTCTCTTCTCTCAGATCCATTCACACCATATAATATTTACCTTCTGCTAATACTTTTTGAAAAAATAGTTGGATATGATTATATACTGTACTATGTTAGCTTTTAATTGTTTTATTTTGTTTTATTTTGTCAAGTTTATTCATTGTGTATGTTTGGTTGTAAACCGTTTTGATTAATTCTTTTGAATTGTAAAAGCGGTATATAAACATTTTTAAATAAATAAATAAATAAATATCTCTCTCTCTGGAGGGTGGCTTCGGCATACTGTTACATTTGGGCAGTGGTCCGGTGTAGTGAACACCACCTTCAGGAGTGACTCCAGGTGAAGAGAGACAGGGATAGCTGGAAGGTCTCTGATGATGGCTGGGAGGAATGTGATGCGGCAGGTGTGTATGGAGCTGGGCGATGGCTGTGATATATGGAGCAGAGTACTGGCTGGGAATAAAGTCAAAGTCCAGGCAGAGTCAAGGCAGGCAGCAGGCAAACAGAGTCAAGGTCCAGGCAGGGTCACAAGAACCTTATAGCAAGACAGAGAGCCCGAAGGCCACACACACACACGACAAGGCAGAGGGCCCGAGGACCATACACACACAGCAAGGCAGAGGGCCCGAAGGCCACACACACACAGCAAGGCAAGGCAAGGCAAGGCAGAAGACCCGAAGGCCACACACACACAGCAAGGCAAGGCAGAAGACCCGAAGGCCACACACACGCAGCAAGGCCCTGCCCAAGCGTACTGCACAATACAAGCAGATGCAAGCTTCTGGCTATTGTGACCACTCGCTGCACCCTCAAAGTGAATCCTGTAAAACAGTGGTCCCCAACCCTGTCCTGGGGGCCCACCAGCCAGTCGGGTTTTCAGGATATCCACAATGAATATGCATGAGAGAAAATTTGCATGCATGGCCTCCATAGCATAGATGTTCTCGCCTTTGTTTACAGCCTCTCCTATAATCAGCCCCTGTAAAGAGCTCTGTATCTGGAATGGGAATTTACTTATTTTATTTATTTTATTTATTTATTTATTTATTTCAGATTTTTATATACCGGCATTCGAGTCACGTCTTTACTACCTGAAAAGCAGTGTTGAAAAAAAAAAAAAAAAAGGATGGAATCCGTCCGAAGAGGCTGTTTAAATTCATCCGAAAAATAGGATCCTAAAGTATTTATTTATTTATTTTGTACCATCACAACGGTTTACAGAGAGGCACATATATTTAAATGTTCCGCTGAGGAAATGCTATCTTACTTAGTGCCAGGATAGTTTCGGTTACATATTTCAAAAATACAATCTATATGCAAGTAGGACTGCTATTTGCCTACATTTAGGCACCTAGCGCTGGAGCACCGAGTGCCTAACTTACTTCTGATCTGACCCCCACCCACCCTTTTTAGTAAAAATAGGCACCTAAATTTAGGAGCTTAGCGGGGTGGGTGGTGAAATTTTCATTTAGGCAGATCTAAGTGCCTCGACCTTTTGAATATCAGGCTGAAGTGCCCATATCTGTACAGTCACTGTTAACTGCATTTATTGCGGAGTCAATAAAAAAGATTAAAAAAAAAAACAAAAACACCCCAACCTAACTTCTACTGCTGTGCCTTTCTTTCAGTCTGCTGCCTCTGCACTTGTGCCAGTGATGCTTCTGCAGGAAGCTACGGCAGATAACAGAACACCAAGTGTACTTGACTTCTAGGGGCTTTCTTAAGAAAAGGTCCATTTCCTGCCAGGGTTACCACCACCACTTCCTTTTAGAGAGAGGGATGCCATTTCCTTGTGATATTATCGTGGAACTGAATTAAGTGGCTTTTAAACAGAAATGCAGCGAGCGACAGTAGCCTTAGACAAGCTAGAACCAAGATCGTACATTTAAATGACAAATCCTACATACATGGCTTTGTTTAGAGGGTGAAATCACATCAAAAAAAGCAAGTGATAGGAGGATCCCGAGTGGAAAGAGAAAGAAGCCCTGGGGGAACCTGCAACGATTGGCAGTTAGAGCCCACAAGAGCGGTTATAACATGATATGGTATTTCTCAGAAGGCAAGTCAACTCCTCCTCGGGCCAAGGATCCACCTCCGCAACATACGATATTAGGGATTCTGTAACCTGTCTGATACTGTGCACCTTGCTTCCCCCTCCCCCACATCTATTGGGGCTGGCGGTGCTACAGACAGACAATTACCTCCCATACCTGCCTGATTACCTTCCGGAAAAAACCGGAACCTGCCGGAAAAAACCGATTACCTGCCTGGAACCCTGCCTGATTACCTTCCGGAAAAAACTCAAGACTTGGCTTTTCATCCAAGCCTTCCCATAAGCCAAACATTACTACAGCTCTTTCATTTAGCCCAATAGTCTAAATGACCGACCCAGACACTGTATATTCATAAGTTCTCATCCTCCAGTTTCTTTCTGTCCTTCATTTCCTGGCTACTCTAGCCTCCAAGTTCTTTCTCCCTGTTATTTGTATCTGCGCTTCGGCCTTCATGTTATATTTATTTAATTTATTTATTTATTGTTTTTGTTATACCGAGTTTCATGATAGGCATCACATCAACCCGGTTTACAAATAACAAGGAGTGTAAAGCATAATGTAACGTAAAAAACAATATTTTCAATAAGAACCTTGAACTTTAAATACAGTGAATCAGAAAAAGGGAGAGGGAAAGTTACAAAAAACAAGGAAAATAAACTTGGGATGGAAGGGGAGAAATTGAACAGCACAATATTTACATTTCAGCCTATTGATACATTAGAATAGCAAGTGAAAAAATAAGACTATGAAACGGTACATAGGTAATCAAATGAATAAATATGACACAGTTGTGAATGGTAATAGTATGATAAATATTCAGCAGGAATATGTGAGAGAGGGTTTGAGGTTGGTTGATTCGTGTTTGATTCGTGTTATATGGTTTTGTTCAGTTAACCCCGAAGTTCGATGTAAACCGGCCTGATATGAAGCTTGTCATTAAGTTTGGTACAGAAAAATGTTAAATAAATAAAAATAAAATAAATACCTGCACAATCCAAATAACTCAGAGAAGACCCCCATGTTTTATCCAGAGACTCAGACTTTTATTTGTCAGACTTTGCAGGGTTAGCATTTAGAGGAAAATAAAGAGTACATGTCTCTACAGTCCTTTCTATTTATACTAAAGCTCTACATCATTAGTAGATTGAAACATGCCAGAAATTTTAGCCTGCTTAAGAGTAAACAGCTCGGGGTGGATTTTAAAAGGGTTAAGCGTGTAAATCCTGAGGATATACGCGCGTAACTGCTCCTGCGCGGGCCGAGCCTATTTTGCATAGGCCTGGCAAAGCCCCGGGACGCACGTGTGTCCCGGGGCTTTGTGAAAGGGGCGGGACTGAGGCCTCCGGAACAGCGGCTGTGCTGGGGAATCGGGCGCCGTCAGCCGGCTGGCGTGCGCAAGTTACGCCTGCCAGAGGCAAGCATAACTTACAAAATAAAGGGGGGGGGGGTGGAGCCGAAGGAAAGTTCCCTCCGAGGAGCAGCCTCGGAGGGAACGGGGAAAGCCATCAGGGCTCCCCTAGGGCTCAGCACAGGCAAGGTGCACTAGTGTGCACCCCCTTGTGTGCGCCGATCCTGTATTTTATAACATGTGCGCGCGGCTGCGCGCACATGTTATAAAATTGCGCGCACAAATGTCCCCCGCGCGCGTATGTTTAAAAATCCGGCCCCTCGTGCATAGTCATGCAGCGGGCAGATGGTATCATGTCTACCTTTCAGATCACTGACCTCCTCCTTTTCCATGGGGAGAGTTACTGTTCCTGTTGTGTGGTGATTCTAGACAAGGTTAGATCATGTCTTGACCAGTACTGCTTTGCCATTTCAGTGATTCTCTCTCTCCCTTTAGTGGGGTGTGTATGTGTGGGGTCACAGTCCGTCTGATGAACTGCCCTTGGATAGTCTATTATTCTGCTCTGGGAGATTAAGTTGTTTTTGAGTTTCTGACCTGGTAAACATGTAGATCAGATAAGCTGGGGAGCATTGTTGTCCTGGTCAAAGTTCCTTATCTGGTTTTCCTCTGCTGAGACATACATGCCAAAAAATATAGAACAATTTCTTACTCAAAATAATTTGAGTGGACTACATAAAGCAACTGTGTTCAAGCAACCATCATAAAGCACAGGGTTCAGTTGTATTTTGTCTGATAACCCATGAGCGCAAGCTTCTGTGTTGCTTTATGTAGTCCACTCAAATTATTTTGAGTAAGAAATTGTTCTATATTTTTTTAATTTGGTTTTTTTCTTTCCTTTAGAGGTTCACATTATACAGTATTGAGACATACATGTTAGCATCCACCTTTTAAAGTCTGTGTCCCTCTGAGGTCAGTATTCATAGAAGGGAGAATTCATATTTTATTGCATACAATGGTAGAACATTTGTTATCTCCCTTACAGACTCTCTGCAACCTAAACTCACCTCTGGGAATACCAAAAGGCTGTACGTGTTGATCCCTGCATGAACTTTTACCCGGGTAAGGAGTGGGAAATTTTCAAAAAGCCAATTTGACCTGGTAAATAACTATTCACCCGCATAAATGGCTTCTGAAAATTGCACTTTTAGAGGATAACTTTATAACAATCCACATTTCTAAAACATGAGTTATGCCAATTTACAAAGCGCACTTATGTGCAAAAGTTCACTTAGAAAGTTATCCAAAATGATGTGCTATTTGTGACGGTCCTTTAGAAAACCCCGTGACCGATCTGTGCATTAAACTACGAGCATGCAGCATGGAAATTTACCTGGTCAATTTTCTCAGTGGAAAAGGGTAAACAGTGGAGTGCCTCAGGGATCTGTACTTGGACCGGTGCTTTTCAATTTATATATAAATGATCTGTCAAGGAATACGATGAGTGAGGTTATCAAATCTGCAGATGATACAAAATTATTCAGAGTAGTTAAATCACAAGCAGATTGTGATACATTACAGGAGGACCTTGCAAGACTTGAAGATTGGGCATCAAAATGGCAGATGAAATTTAATGTGGACAAGTGCAAGGTGTTGCATATAGGAAAAAATAACCCTTGCTGTAGTTACATGATGTTAGGTTCCATATTAGAAGCTACCACCCAGGAAAAAGATCTAGGCATCATAGTGGATAATACTTTAAAATTGTCGGCTCAGTGTGCTGCAGCAGTCAAAAAAGCAAACAGAATGTTAGGAATTATTAGGAAGGGAATGGTTAATTAAACGGAAAATGTCATAATGCCTCTATATCGCTCCATGGTGAGACCGCACCTGGAATACTATGTACAATTCTGGTCGCCGCATCTCAAAAAAAATATAGTTGCAATGGAGAAGGTACAGAGAAGGGCAACCAAAATGATAAAGGGGATGGAACAGCTCCCCTATGAGGAAAGACTAAAGAGGTTAGGGCTGTTTAGCTTGGAGAAGAGACGGCTGAGGGGGGATATGATAGAGGTCTTTAAGATCATGAGAGGTCTTGAACGAGTAGATGTGGCTCGGTTATTTACACTTTCAGATAATAGAAGGACTAGGTGGCATTCCAAGAAGTTAGCAAGTAACACATTTAAGACTAATCGGAGAAAATTCTTTTTCACTCAACTCACAATAAAGCTCTGGAATTTGTTGCCAGAGGATGTGGTTAGTGCAGGTAGTGTAGCTGGGTTCAAAAAAGGTTTGGATAAGTTCTTGGAGAAGTCCATTAACGGCTATTAATCAATTTTAGTTAGGGAATAGCCACCGCTATTAATTGCATCAGTAGCATGGGATCTTCTTAGTGTTTGGGTAATTGCCAGGTTCTTGTGGTCTGGTTTGGCCTCTGTTGGAAACAGGATGCTGGGTTTGATGGACCCTTGGTCTGACCCAGTGTTGCGATCCCCCCTGTTGCTGCGCTACAGGAGGTCTCTTACCTTCCTCCGGAGGCCGCTCTGTAGCCTGGGCCTCACCTGTGTTCCATCCGGGACTTGCTCCAGGGCCTGAGAGGCCTAGCTGTGCCTGTGGCTTGCTTGCCAGCGTTTGGACTTCCTGTTTGGCGACGCCCTTCTCCTAGGGGCTGGCCCGCAGCTCTCCACCTGACTTATAGGACCAGCGGTGGGCGGTCCTGGCAAGCTCCTCCTAGGGAGTTGCCTTCTACCTCCAGTATTTAAGGACTTTCTGTTCACTTGCAAATGGCCTGCGGATCGGGCTCTACAGTCGTCTGTAACCTTGCCAATCCAGGTCCCCCGGTTTCGCCTATGCCTTGATGGGTTCCTGTCCTGTGTCTCTGCCTCGATGTTTGCTCCTGTTCCTGCCAGCCGTAAGGACTTCGGATGTGAGTATCCCAGCATCGGAGTTCCTGTTCGCCTGGGTCTTCCCCGCACCCTCCTTCTCAGCGTGGTCCGCGACCAGCCTTCCTGGGCTGTGTAGGGCGCGTCTGGGACAGGGTGGTCCGCGACTCAGTCCCACGGGTGGGCTGAGTAGGGCGCCCTGATGGACAGTGCAATGTTTCCGTCCAGCCTTGTCTACAGTATCTGCTTCAGCCCTTGCCCGGATGTCTTCCTGTCTCTGCCTTGACCTACGTCCTCGTCTGGTTCCTGAGCCTTCTGTCCTGTTGGGCCCTGGAGTGGCCAACAGGAGGGATTCGTCCCATGGGCTCTTGAGCTTCTGCCAGCCGAGGGGGCTTCGGATGTGAGTATCCCAGCATCGGAGTTCCTGCTCACCTGGATCCTCCCTGTGTCTCGCTTCAGCCCTTGTCCTGATGTCTCCGTCTTGCTTCAGCCTGCTTCTGCCCCGTCTGATGTCTTCTGTTTAAGGACTCTGTCTGCCCTCGCCTCTGTCCGGCCTGCTGCCCATTGCCGTTCCCTGCGGCAGGTCCGAAAGGGCCGGGAACAGTCGGAGGACCGTTCATTAGTCAACTTCCCTGTGTTGGCTACCATGGGCATGCAGGTCCTGCTGAGGGTCGGACTCCCTGCTTCTGTTTCTGCCTGCCCAGCTCACCATGCCTGCTCAGCTCACCTCCCACGGTGTGGCTTGGGGCTCCTCCTTGAGTCCTGCCGTGGCCCAAGGGCTCACCACCACCCGCTTACGACGACCGCGCCCGCGCGCGCTCGTAACACCCAGCATGGCAATTTCTTATGTTCTTATGTTCTCTTCAATTATAATTTGGAATTATATAAACAAAAAAAAAATCACAAACTGATTTTCTGCTTTTATGCAGGTGAGTGGTCGCATGTTTTTTTTATGTTACTTTTTATTTATCCAACTTCCTTGTTATTTCTGGAAGTATACGGTGAAATTTAAACTTACCTGTTAATTTCCTTTCCTTTAGTCCTATCAGACTAGTTCACACAGGTGAGATGTGCTCTCCGGCCAGCAGATGGGAGGCAGAGACAAAATTTCAGGAGCTGACTTCACTCCCTTATAAAAGGCCTGCCATTGCCCGAGCTCCTTAGTATGTTATGCCGAAGCTAGAAGCCAATCAGGAGTCATTATTAGCTCTGATTCCCCAATTACCATTACAACAAAACGATCTACTACCTTCACCAGCATCTTCTTCTTGGACATTAGCCCTAGAACCCAAATACCAATTCCAAGTTCGCAATCAGGACTTCTGCATTCTGCGTGATCAATTTTGCACTTGCCGTTGGTTCTTCTGAGTGTAAGATTCCCCTGGAACTGCAAAGCAAGAAGATAAAAACATTACTCTACAAGGATAATTTTCATGGTCCCTGACCTCTGTGGTTTGACTGAGGATACCTTATGCTCCCCTTTCCCTTTGCCAAATTTCTCTGCTAGGAGAAAAGCCCTCTTTTGATAAATTCTATCCATATGTCCACATATATCAATAGGCATGTATGTATCTATATCTATTAAAAAAAAAAAAGTCCACTCATCCCCTTTTTTCGACCACCGATTTCTTCTGGAGTGGGTCCTGGACTATTCTGATAGGACTAAAGGACAGAAAATGAATGGGCACGTATAAATTTCACCTTCCTTTTTGTTCTGCAGACTAGTCCATATAGGTGGGATGTACCTGAGCAGTTCCTAGCCTGAGTGGGAATTACTTAGACCTAATTCCAGGACTCTCGTATTAAATGCTGTGTCCTTTTTTCCCTTAAAACCTCTAATATTCTGTCAATGTATACTGAGATGCCCTTTTAGATGCCCTACAGATTTCTTGTAAGATCATTGATCTGTCCAGTGTAGAGTACGCTGCCTGGCATTTAACAAGGTACTTTTAGGCTCCCGAACCTTCGCTTTGCCTTTAATACGGATGCTGTTGTAAATTGCTTGCTTAATTCATTACACACTTGCTGCCTTTGAAGTCACCTCTTTCTTGCAGGCCTGTGCAGTCAAATATAACCGTCTGCTTGAGTTCCTGCACTCATTTGTGAATTCTAGATATCCTTGAGGAGCCTTAAGTCTATCTTGTGATATGAGCTGCTGCTTTTGACTTTGACCTTTTATATTCATAAAAAATCTTGAATGGCGTGTCCCATTACTGTCAAAACAACAGAGGAGAATATTGGGCACCATAATCCCCCATTTCCCCCCCCGAAGGCTGCTCATGAACACCCAGCAGACAGACTCCCAACAAGTGCATGAGATGCTCCTCTACAGTACTTGAAAGGAAGTGATGGTAGATCTTTTCCACAGTAAGATCCTTACCAAGTTGAGGAGACTTCCCTCAGTGGAAAACTTTTGATTTTGATTCTTCAAAAGAATTGTATCTTAATGTGCAACTGGAATGAGGTAGGTTTCCTTTCAACAAGCCTGCATTCTATAGGAAATATTTTCCTTGTATTGCTCTTAGGAGTTCATACACTCAATCAACCCGCGCATCACTAACATTTTCAGAAAGAAATGTAGTTGAAATGCTTAACTGAAATTAATCAAATCTCACATGCCCAATATGAGGCCCGAGCTCATGTTGACTTTGCCCTTTTGAGGGCCTTGTGCGACCTGCCTTCCTTCCACTATCCCTTAGACTCTTCTCCTGGAATATTGTACCTCTTGTAACACTGACCTCTCAGAGGCTCCCAAAACTCTAAGGCATGCGTCTGCTTTACCAGCAGCCCTAATCTTATATCCTTACCTATCTTCTCTATGTAGCCTAGTCCTTACAGCACCAAGGCTGGCAAGAGAATATCATGCTCTTCTTGGTAAGAATTATTTTCCTAAAATGAGGGAGAACCCCTGCGTGTCCCTCCCAGGCTAAGTACAGGGAATGTATGGGCTTCTAGCTGGTACATCTTCCCAAGTCTGGATGTCAGCCATTGGTTCTCCCAGGAAACCGGAACCTCCTGGTTCCTGCTTTCCCTTTTCTTGTTAGCAATTTTCTTGTTTAAACGCTCAATGACCCAAGACACCTCTCATGGAGTTGCCTCACCTGCCTTCTCTCATAGGGTCTCAGCTCCTTCTGCGAGACCTGGCCCAATCAAGGCCTCCGGTATGTTCATTCTGGCCTACACTTGCAAGATACTGTGGTTAGCCCTGGTCACTACTGGATTTCTAAGTTCACATCAAACTACTACAGGTCAGGTACTAGTTCCTGATTCTTAGAATTTCTCATCTGCAGCCATTATTTGCAGTTTTAGCCAGCTGGCCCTGGTCATCTACCTGGACCAGGCCTCTTTGGCCCTCCATCAAGGTACCTATACAGTTTCCGCTGGCTCTGACCCCACTTTCTTCTCAGTCTATACAGTTTATGCCAGTGAACCAGCTCTCGAGGGCCAGTCAAGATCTGTCCCGCCTTAGAGGCAAGTATGAGAGCCTCCCCATACAAAAGACTGGGGGTAAAAAATAAAACAGGATGCTATCTAAAACAGCACATGTTGGCACTTCAGCCCTCCAGTAACTTAATGTTTATTCAAAAGGAGGGACCAGTTTCCCTACCTATATCAGGGAGGCTTATTGCTCCTTGCCCCCCCCAGTATTCGGAGATCCTCCTAATCCAAGGGGGGAGCATGATTGTTGTCCTCGAGGGATCCAGGAACAGATGTTTGAATAATGTCTGGTCACAGAACTGAGAGAAGATACACAGGAATGCTTCTGAACTGCAAACTTTGAGCTTTTTTTTTTTCCCTAAACAATCGAATGCTTTGAACATCATTCTTATAATAAAAGATTATTTTTAACTGCACTTTGATTGTGCCAAATTCTGTTCACGTGGTGTGTCTGAGGCAGCAGGGATCAAGCATGCGACCCCTGGTGTTCAAAGCCAGGAGATTTGGCCATAGAGATTCTGCTGGACCTGAACAAGAAGGGGCTTCTGCTAAACTCCCCTCTACTAGGACCAGTCCATACTACAGTTCTCATACAGTGGGAGAAAGAGAAACTGTACTACAGAACCCAGATTGTACTGATCCCTCCCTACAAGGGAGTATCCAAGGGACCCTGCACATACTCTGTGGTCCCCCTTCAACTTGCAATGACCTGCGCAGATGGAGCACCGGCCAAAGGGACCGCCCCCTCCCCTGCTTACCTTCCTTTCTCCTAGCCTCACCAGCTGTGAATCCACCTGGATCCTTATGTCCGGATCTCCCTTTCTCTGCAGATCCTTACTATAAGAATCATGGCCTCCACTGAGGGATGTTAAGCCTCACCGCAGGAGTTCTTGAAACACAAGTGATCATTCGTAGCGGCCTGGGAAAAGAAAGGAAAACAGTTTGAGCCAAGCCTTCCTCTTTCTGACCTGGGAGTTTTGAATTTCATGCTTTGCTCCGCCAGCTATGGATTTCATAGCTGAAGGCAACTCCTGCTTAAATGCTCCAATGTCCCACCGTAAAGAATTGTTCCTTCCTCTGGGAACATGACCACTATTTGGTTGCATGAGGGTTAACGGGCTAGAAGGTACCAATGCCACCTCACGCTTTAACAGGCCGATACAGAAAAACGCGCGGGAGAGCTGGCGAGCACCCCTCTCCCGGCGCGCGCACAGGCCACTCTCCTGGGCACGCGATTCAGGAGGGTGGCCCGGCGCCGGCAGAAATTAAAGTCAGCCTTTGGGCAGGCGTTAATTTCTGAAAGCAAAATGTGCGGCTTGGCTGCACATTTTACTTTCTGTATCGCGCGGGAATAACTAATGGGGCCATCAACATGCATTAGTTTCGGGGGGGTTGGACGTGCGTTTTTGACGCACTATTACCCTTTACTGAATAAGGGGTGAAGCTAGCGCGTCAAAAACGCACGTCCAAATGCGGGTTAACAGTGCGCTCCGCCGGAGCGCACTGTACTGTATCGGCCTGATAGTAAGGTACCTCACAACTAAATTACTTTTTTTGTCCTTTTTTTATAATGGTCTGCCATCATCTTCAGCTTGATTTGTTCTTTCCAACCTCTCTAGGTAGCCTCCTTCCTGCAAAGAGAAAGAAGAGAGATAAATATATGGCTTGCTTGCCTCAATATAAATACTCTTCACTAATATATACTGTAACTACATATAAATAGATACATTTCACTATATGAAAACCCCCACAGCAAAGTTATTTTGTTTTTTTTTGTGTGTACAAGCTTGTGAACCTGCCTCAAGACTGGGTACTATTGCCTTTCTATAAGTTTTGTCTTCCTCTTACTCCATTAGAACTTTGTAAAGGATCTAAGTGTTACACCCATTGGTCGCAGACAGCTGTGACCGCTCTTCCTTACCTCTTTTTACACAGCATTAACTCCTTTGGGAAGACTTGTGGCCTCCGCCAGCTATCGCCGGCCTGATTACCACTCCCAGGCCTCCCTGGACAGCATGGACGCTGACGACCGCCATCTTGCCTTCGGAATCCCTTAGGCATGCTCGCGCATGGGCTAGTCTTAAGCACGTCATGGCGGGAACCTCGGGGGGGGGGGGGTGTCCCCTCTGGATGACGTCATTCCACCAGGATATTTAAGCCGGCTGGCCCTACCTATCAACGATTTGGCAACGAGTTCCATCATTGCTGAATTCGCTTCGCTCACTATGGACTTCCGTTCCTACTGCTGCCTCTTCGGCGTGAGATGCTTTGGGTACCCGCACCTCGGAGGCCCTTTTCTCGTCTCTGGCTATCCGCTCCTCGGAGGGCCTAACGCCTTGGACTGCTGCCTGCCCCGTGATTCCTCTTGGAACCTTCGCTACTGTGAGTACCTCTGCTCTGCGGACTTCTACCGTACCTTCTCTAGTGAGGAATCCTCATCGGTGTACCCCCCGCTGCGGACCACTACCGTATCATCTCTACTGAGGAGCCTCGTTGGTGTACCCCGCTCTGCTGACCATTGCCATATCTTCACCACAGAGGTAATCCCTTTGGGTATGCCCCACCGCACAATCTCTGAAACTTTCTCCTGCACTCCCCGTTCCACTGGCAGTGTTCTCTCTTCTTAATAAAGACTTTAACCTATAGCTGTGTCTGACGTCAACTGAGACCTCGCCTCTCGACGGTGAGGCTCACAGGGCTTCTCCCTGTGGGCGGTACCATCTCTCACCTCAGCTCAGGGCCCTCATACTTACAAATCCTAACACTAAGAGAATTTATTTTTGGAACAAGGTACGGGACCTTCTAAAAACTAGAACTTGGCCAGGAGCTGGAGTAAGAAAAGGCACTGGAACTTGGATTTTACACCCAGGTTCCAGGATTACAATCTGCAGCTGTACATCTGAGCCCAGCCCAGGGGGTTAATAGAGTTCCAGGGAGGTAATCAGTCAACCACAGTCAGCTGCACAGCCTACTCATTAGCGCTTCTGCAACTCTTAATTGGCTTTGCCTGCCTGTTAGTAAAAGCCCCTCAAAGGACTTTCTCCTAGCTATGAACTTGTTTCTCCAATTACTGAGCATAGCTACCTTTACCTGAAGGTGGCTCCCAAAGCTAAATGGGTCCGATAGCCCAGGTAAAACATACTCACATTGTCTCATTCAAGCAGACATGCTGATTTCCAGTGGCAAATCAGGCCCTATGCCTGTTGTCCTGGGAGCCCATCAACCAGGCCCTTTGCCTGCTATCCTATATTGACTAACCTGCAGGATGAAAAGGAATGGTAGTTTAATTGTTTAAAAAAAATGTGCATAATGTTAATTGACTGATATTCCAGATGCCCACACTTAGCTTGTTACAGAGAATACTGGCAGGTTGAGGTCAGGACAGATGCATATAAGGGGCGACATCAGCAAACTTGTTGACCTCTGTCTGCTGATCAGTCAACATAACCCATTTGTGTGGACTGATCTGACTGGATTCAAGGAAATTATCAGGTAAGAACTAATTTGGAGTGGAGGAGTAGCCTGGTGATTAGAGCAGTGGGCTACAAACCAGGGAAACCAGGGTTCGAATCTCACTGTCACTCCTTGTGACCTTGGGCAAGTCACTTTACCCTCCATCGCCTCAGGTACAAAATTAGATTGTCAGCCCTGTGGGGACAGGGAAATGCCTACAGTACCTGAATGTAATCTGCTTTGAAGTGCCAAAAAGCAAAATGTAACTAGTAATCTCCTACTGCCTGCTATGTGTAAAGACCTCTGACTTTTCAGAGTGTGTTTAGCTAATAAGCCAGTACATTAAATGTTAACTCCGGCCTATGCTAAATAGATTACACAGCACATAAATGACCTAATTAGTCATTAGTGTGCTAAGTACACAGGCTTCCAGAGCAGAAGTTACATTTAAAGCCATCTTTTAGTACTTTAAGGGGCCCATATACAAAAGGTTTTCTCCCATTTTTGTGTCTAATAGGAAAAAATGTTGTTCTTAGGCCCTGAAATTTAGCTTAGGTCAGAGGCCTATAGTAAATTGCTAGCACGCTGATTTGGTGCACTACCAGGTTATTACGGAAGGAGATCATATCCTTGGTCTTGCCTACAGCAACATTTATGTATTGAAAAAGTCCCGTTCTGTCTACCAAGACTGGCATACTTGGGAAGTTGTAGAGCTGTGGTCACCATGAGATTAGTAGGGGGTGTGGGGTTATATGCTAATTATCTTTCCTCTACCCCACCTCCAGACACTCACACACTCTCTTCCCTACCCAATCCCTCCCTGACTCCAGGACTCTCCACTTTCCTCCTTCCCCAGGCCCAATCCCAGTACTCTCCACGTTCCTCCTTCCCCAGGCCCAATCCCAGTACTCTCCCCCTTCTCAATGCCACCTTTGAAGCTGCTGCCCCAGCTATATAGCCATCACTGCCACTTCCACCGCTGTTTCCTTCAGCAGTGCAGGCTTTCTTGGCCTCTTTCTGGCCTGTGCCCTGTAGCCCATTGTGGGGCAACCACAGCACATGGAAATTTTCTAAGTGTCTCCGCAGACTCAGATTTCACTGACATTTTGGAGACTCTGGGTCAAACCCAGATAGTTTCCAGGTATCCCAACTGGATAAAAAGAGTCCCCAAAATTCTTAATGCTGAGCTGGCAGGACACAACCTTACATCATACTGTCTGGACACTAAGCATTGCTTTGGCACCATGTGCCATACCAATGGTTCAAAGTTTGAGGTTCAAATGAACAGCGCCAAAGCAACACTGCATGTTTGGCCAATAAGATGTAAGGCTGTCTTCCTCCTGCTACTCGTCATTAGGAATTTTTTTGGAGGGGGGTAGCAGGTGGAGGCTTCCTTTTTTGTTATGACCTGGAAGTGAAAAACCAAAATGTAACAATAACCTCAAGGGGAGGATAATGTACTAATTTTAGCACATGTCCTGTGGTATGCTGGGTGCACTTTTGATTGAGCACATTTTTTTATCAGTTTGCATACTGTTGCACATTTGGGTTCCTCTCTCCTTCATACTGAAGCTATGGGTTCCGTGGCAGCATGTAACAAAGGAAGGGTCCAACAACTTTATTTTGTACACACTTTTCAAACAGCAGTGGCACAACAGGCAGAATCCGTTTACTCACAGTTTTAGGTCTTAGTGTTCCCCAAAAGAAGAGGCAATTCACTTCCTCCTTTTGCAGCCATGGGGACGCTAGCTTGAGCCAGACGGTAGTTGCTGCTCCACAGCATACATGCAGTCCATGCCAGAGGAGGAGCATTGGCTAACCCACTCAGTTTCTTCACGAGGATGTCCCCTAACACAAGTTTCCCTGCTAAGTGCAGAGACATCTCAAGAGTCCCAGCCACTCGCCCAGAGTGCCAGGCTCTCCTGCTTCTAACTTACACACACTGGCCCTCATCTGACATTAAACCTAGAGCAACTTCTCTAATAACATTCATGGTTCTGCGTCTCTCTTAGTTTTTCCAGGTTCTGCAGATCCTCGTGGAATTGACTGTGATGTCCACACATCTCCCGCTTCCCAAGCAGCCCTGCCCCTCCCGATCCCATAGACTTCCCTGATGGGCTGGCTGTCTCCTGTCGCAGGCAGGAGGAGATCTTGAGGGCAGGCCATAGGAGCTCTTTTCCAGCACACCAATAGCTAGGGAGTAAAGCAGCAGTTGTTCATGGGCGCCCACCCAGGTTTACAGGATCACTTTACTACATTTACTACGCTAAAAAGAATTAAACCCCTCTTAAATGCTCAGGACTTCTGGACAGTGTTACAAGCCACAATACTGCCGAAACTAGACTACTGTAACGCATTACTTCTAGGTCTCCCGAAAAACACAATTCAACCATTGCAGATGCTGCAAAACGCTGCTGCTCGTTTACTTACCAATACTCACCGACACGAACACATCACTCCAGCTCTCATGTTCCTACATTGGCTTCCCGTAGCTTACAGGACTACTTTTAAAGTACTCTCACTCATCCATAAATCAATACACAACCAAGAGATGCAATGGTTTTCTGATCAGTTTATATTCCGCACATCTAATAGACCAATTAGAAATATCCACCAAGCTAAACTAGCCTCTCATCCACTCAAACACATCAAACACGTGTCCACAAGAGACCGTTCTTTCTCCATAGCTGGTATCAACATCTGGAACAATATGCCCTTGGACTTGCGTCTCGAATCCTGCCATAAAACTTTCAAACAAAACCTCAAAACCTGGTTGTTTGAACAAGCCTTCACTCAATGATCATTGACTAATCTGAAATGTAGTTTTCCTGTTTAATTTTTCACCAGCTCCCTGTTCACTCCCCATGGTTGTTTCAATCTGCTAATTTCTCTGTTCTCCATTTTCTCCTTCTCTCCCTATGTGCAATATCTGTGACTTGACATTAACTTGACACTGGATCAGGCCTTTAACAGGTTAATGGCATTTTTTCTCCCCTGCTTCGTTGTTGAAATAGAATATGCATTGGTTTTATAGTTAAAGGAGTTATAGTATGTACTCCTGAAACCCGTTATTTATGTAAACCCTGTTGCTGTTATTTGTTTACTTCCTGTATAACCTGTTGTAAGTAAAGCCTGTTGCTAATTTATTGTTTACTGTAAACCGAGGTGATGTATATCTATACGTACCGCGGTATATAAGAATCTCTAAATAAATAAATACATTAGTAATAACATTTTAAGGCCCGAATATTTTTTCGTGGACTTTGGCTACATTGGTTCCATGACAGCATTTGTCAGAATTCCAATTGGCTCTACAACGGACTTTTCAACATTTGTTTTAACAAGTGGCCAGGGTCTTCTACGGCCAAGATCAAGCAACAGGCCGCCCAATCTAAGGCTCCAATCAAATTCTTTCTGGCGGTAGTAGGCACCCAATCGCAGAGCTGCAGGGCGGAGCTCTAGAAAAGCTGCAGTTAAGATACAAACAGGAGGGGGTGGAACCTTTTTTTGAGTACAGTTAGCACGAGGCCCGAATTCACTCCAGGGTCCTAAAGGTTTCATTTTCTGCGCAGACGCAGAGAGCAGCCGCAAGCAGTCAAGGACCCGGACTCCTCCCACTCCCTTCTTTGGCCGCCCCCCCATGCACTTTGTTTACGGAATTTATTCAGCTGGCCAATGAGAATGACAAAGTCGGGGAGCGGGGTGGGGCTTTGCGGTTTGGTTGCACTGTATGGTAATTAGTCGTCGAGTGGCGTGCTGGAACGGAGGTTCTTGAGCGGAATAGGGGGCTGGAAAAAAAAGGAGAAACGTAAAACCGCAGGGAACGAAGCGGTCTCCGTCGTTCGTACTGCGATGCGACTCCGGGCCCGGCGGGTGGAAGTTTCGCGGGATGTGATTTCCATGCTGGGAGGGCGGGTTTTGTGCCTGTGGAGCAGTCGGTGAAGGCAGCCACTCACAGCCCAGCCACTACTACTATTCCTCCTCCTCCTCGTACTGTTACTACGAAGAATAGCACGAGAGGGGCAGCAGCGCGAGGAAGGGTGGGTGAGGGAGTGGGGGGGGGGGCACAAACATGGAGGGTCCTCGCCGCGAAGGTGACCTGCTCACTGTGAAGCACGAGCTCAGGAACGGTGAGTGCCGACGTCCCCCGGCTCTGCCCCTGCCGCCGTTCGTTCCCGCGCCGCGGGTGGATGTTTTCCACTCGGCTCTTCCCTCCCCTCGGCGCGGGGGGGGGGGGGGTGGTGCTGCTGCTGCTGCTGCTGCTGCTCTTCCCACCTCCCATTTTTGCCAAGGGTTTTCATTTTCTCTTGCTGCCATGGGGGGGGGGGGGGGGGGTTGGTGATTGTATTTGTCTGTGTTTTGTTTTCTCCCCGAGCCGCTAGTGGGGTTTTGTGTGACAAGCGCCGGTCCTCCCCTCTGCTCATCTGCTAACTGACAGGCCTGTCAGACGGACGTCCTGTGCGGGGAACGGGCTCTGCACATCTTCCAACCTTTCGCCGCTCCTCCTTCCCGAGGCTGCTTTTTTTTTTTTTTTTTTTAATTCTGTTTCCAAAATATGTAAACAATTCCTCTGAATAGGGCGAATGCAAGCACTAAGCACCCGAAACCCTTCTGATTTGCTGTCGAAATGTTGAGTTATTTTGCTGATCCAGGCGGATCCCGTGCTGGAAGCATCGAATTATTTTGACTTCCCAAAAGTTGTAGGTCTGCAACTTCTAATCGCACTTCTTCGGTATTTTCCCCGGGCACTATAACATGAGAGGGATATTTGCTACAGCCATTATAGTCTTACATGTGCTAAGAGAATAATCTGGGCTGTTTCTTAATCTAAATAAATGCAGTTGGTCATAATATTGCCTTGTGGTTTTCTCACACACACACACCCACACCCCCTCTTGAAATACCTGCGTGAATTTTACTCTGACCGTTCTGGAGATAAAATATATTTTATCCTTAGTGTGCAAAACCTATTTGAGATTTTAAAGAAATCTGTACTCCGGTGTTATTTGCCCAGACATTGCTGTTTCTGCAGCTCCATGCTTCCGTGCTTACTCAGTGGATGCCTTGTTTCTCAAACTGCCTACAGCATTTTTACCATAAGATAAGATTAGATTAGATAAATAATAGTATCATGCAGAAGAAACAGAACCATATAAATAAGGAAGCCGTCTTCATTGCTATTTGTTCTCAATTTTTTTTGCTTAGAACGATATATACTGTATATGCAGAATTTTAAAACCCCCAAAATATTTCATAGATAAAGATCTCAAGATCAGGAAATTTGGCTACCATTAAGGTAGGCAACCTAAAAAGTGTACACCTCTTTTTCTCTCCTGTATTCTATATAGGGACGCTTTCCGATTTTGAATTGGATTGATTTTATTTAGATTTAACTCACTGCTTTTCATTTGTAGCTCAAGGCGAGTTGCAAAGTTAATGTAAGTGAGCTATGGCACACAGAATATTTGCCATGTCAACTTGCAGAACTTAACCAGTGAAGGAATAGAATGGGGGAAGTTTCCCATGGGGGGCTTTCTGTCATAGAAATGACAGCAGAAAAGGACCAAATGCTCCATTCAGTCTGCCCAGCAAACTTATGGTAGTATATACTATGCTGTGCAGGTTACCCCCATACTTAGTTTCCCAGACCGTAAAAATCAGAGCCCTCTTTGGTTAATCCAATTCCCCATCACCTCTTACTATTGAAACAGAGAGCAATTTTGGAATTGCATCAAAAGTATCGTGTTTATTGGTTAATTCCACTAAAGCATATATTTCTGAAATGATCATTTTGCAAAGCACAAAAATAGATTAAGTATATGATTTGAAATTAATAAACCAAAGATCTGTTCACATAAATGTGGAGTCTATACTGTCACTTGCTAGCCCCAGTGCTTGTTATCTTTCTCTTTCATTGTTCATAGAGATGATTAGTGACATGGACTAACAGTGTAGAGTTATAGTCATTAGGCAAGTCTAAAAGAGTAAATGTTAGGAAGTGTTGAAATGTACTTTTTATTTTTGGGCAGTGTTTGACTGATCAAATAATATTCCTGGTCTGCTCCATCTTTTAGGTTAGAAGCTCCCCAGAAAGTTCATGACACGGGATTGTTTTTCTGCTTTTAAGTACTAAAACACTTCACATTTTCTGAGTCTTCAAAAGACAAGTTTTTATCCCCAGTGCAGTACTCACTTTTATACCGGATGGGGTAGTGTTCTTGAAGCTGCTTTTTTGTGTGTGTGGGTATTCTTGTTCTTTTAAATAATAAGTAAATGGAAACTGGACTAATATTTCTGAAATGAATTATTCAGTATATGAATGTCAAGATTATTCTGTAAAACGTCATATGATGGAGGCTTAATTATGTTTCCATTATACTAGTCTTAGCTACAGTTTAAACAGTGACTTAATATGAAAGAAGACATGTTAGAAAAGATGCTTCAGGTCCTTATGTGGAGGAATTATGATTGGAAGATGCTTTGTTTCTGCTGGCCAATCTGTGGCTAGAGTTTGCAGGGATTAAATTGCAATGGGAGCCTGATTAATCTTGCTGCTGGTGTGATGTGTTAGTGTGTCTGCTGTCTAAGCTGGACCCTCCTTGCTTTCAAAAGAACAAGGAGATGAGCTTCAATGTGTGCTTTTTCTGTGTTGTCTGCATTTTCTTGTTCTTATCAGCAGTTACTTTACAAATGGTGGTGAAGGCAATGACAGGCATAACACTTGGCTCCAGATATTTCTCTAAGAAGGATGTCACTGGGCCAATTGTGGTGTTTCTTGCTGCTCTCCTGACACTTTGGAAACGGACTGATAAGTTCTGCTCGCTGGACTGCCTTTGCCTATTCATTTTAAGGCAGTGAAAAATCAAGGTGTTGAAGACGGACACTTAAATTTAAAAAAAATCACATTTACCTCAGTGCTTGCTTTTGTTATAATTTCATTTTCTAATAGCATTAGTATCTTGTTCATTAAAGGGTCAATTTTACGACCCACACGTGTCCATGTGCACGCAGTTCCCGGCGCACATCGGCATGCACGTGTTATAAAAAAATCCAGTGCGCATGAAGATATAACATCCGTGTCGGGTGGACCTTCCATGCAAAGAGGTGGAAATTATGTAAATTACGCGCAGAGACGCGATCAACCTTTTTCCCAGTTTCTTCCCAATCCGCTCCAATTAAGGAGTGGACTGGGAGGGAACTTCCCTACCTAACCTTCCTCCCCTTTTCCTTCTGCACCCTGACTCCTAATCCCTACCTATCTGCCCCATTTTTTTTTTGTTTCAATACTTACTGCTCCTCTGAAGCAGAAGTATCTTGTGTGCTGGCTGGCTGCTGGCACATGCTTCCCTGGGTCACGGCCTAATGTTGCTGGCCCCGCCCAGACCATGCCTCTGGCCTGCCCCTTTTGAAAGGCCCGGCACTTCTTTTTATACCAGGGGTTATGCACGTGGCGGGGCACATTCTAAAATGCGTGCGGCGCAAGCAAGGCCCAGCCACGTGCATAGTTTTACGCAAGTGCGGGTTTTAAAATCAGACCTTTTGATTGACATATCTAACTTATAGTGTAAGTGTTTAATCTGATAATGTCCATGCACTTGGTCATGCTCCCATTATTAGTTAACATGTCCAAACATGCTATATTCTAGTTCTGTTGACTTCTAATTGATTGTAACTGCTCACGGGGTGGTGTGCCACTGTTGTAGCTTCCTCGCTGCAGTATCCCAGCGTCTCCCGATGTCTGACTATGACTTTAAACAAAGGTGAGTCCACCTGCATTCGAGTTATAAGCAGAACTGGTCCCGGAAACAAAGTCCAGCCAGGTTCCGCCTGCTGCCTACACCGTGGCCTTAAACACAGGTCCAAGAGTCCGGCCCTCCCTGGGACAATGCTTCTTCATGCTCGTGCCCTCCAGCTGTGCCTGTCTTGGCGCCACAGCCCACGCTAGAAAGGCTTTTAAACTCTGGCCCTAACGCCAGACTCTGTCCTGGCCCAACAGTCCCTCCAAAACAAAATTCAGCTCCAGCCCTTGCGTGCAGATCCCTGAAGCCCGGCAGTGCCATTTCTTTCCCCAGCTCAGGTGGCTCTTCAGAGCTGAAGCAGATTGCTTCCTCCCCTTTAGAAGGAAAGTTCAAAAGCTGAAGAGAACATATTCCAAACAAAATCAGATACCTTAATATTTTCCTACTATACCCCAAACAGTCCACCAGGGCTTACTGCTGTTCTTAGGTATGAGTTTCTTCCTCCTCCTGCCACTCCCACAAGTCTTGTCTGGTTCCTGGTCTGGCAAAACTTCCTCTCCCTTCAGCCCCTTTGCCTTCTGGGAATTGTAGTCCTCCACTTCCCCGGCTGAACTTCTATCTAACTCTGTCCTCGTCTGTATTCCATTCCCTTGTAGCTATCATAATGGGATGTATCTCCCATTACATGATATAAAAACAAATAGTAATAAAAAACCTTAGGGTACAATAAGTATTCCTCAGTAGAGATGTGATTCGGCCAAACCTTTTGGTTCGGCCTTCGTTATCGGCCCGCCACAGGAAATTTCGTTTTCCCGCAGTTCGGGCCAATTTTATTTCGGTTGCCCCCCAAAACCAAAACCCAGCCCAACCCTTCAAATGTAATTAATTACAAACTCCCGACACCCCCCCCCCCCCAAAAAAAAAACAAAAACTTGGCGAAGTCCCTGGTTGTCCAGCGGGGGTCCCAGGAGCGATCTCCTGCTCTCGGGCTGCCAGTAATCAAAATGGTGCCAGTGCCCCTTTGCCTTTACCATGTGACAGGGGCTATCTGTGCCATTGGCTGGCCCTGTCACATGGTAGGAGCAATGGATGGCTGGCGCCATCTTAAAAAATGGCGTGGGCCATCCATTGCTCCTACCATGTGACGGGGCCAACCAATGGCACAGATAGCCCCTGTTACATGGTAAGGGCCATCGGCGCCATTTTGATTAGTGGCAGCCGATGGCCTGAGAGGGGGAGATTGCTCCCGGGACCATCTGGGCCACCAGGGACTTTTGGCAAGTGTTTTTGGGGGGGTCAAGAGAGTGGGGGGGTTGTAACTAAATTTGAAGGGTTAGGGTGGGTTTGGGTTTTGGTTTTTTTTTTAATGTGCCCTTTCTCTTCCCCAAAAACGATAAAACCACACAATTTCGTGGGTTTTTCTATCGTTTCATCGGTCCCCCCCGAACTGCAACAAAATAGGAAATATCATCTTTACCTATTTTGTTGCAAACGAATACACATCCCTAATTCCTCAGTGTTTTGGATAACTTTTTAGATTATTTTGCTCACATATTTATTAACCTCCGAGTCAAATGTGATGGCATGTTGGAACTTAGTTCTGCTTTAAATCTATCTATCTTAATATTTCTTTTTTTTTTTTTTTACTTTTTATCCAAATCACAAACATGAACACCTTGACATTTCACAAATACTATCAACAAGCATATTCTCCAGGCAATGGAAACGAGTAGATGGATTGGAGTAAACAATTTATTCAAGCATGCCCGACTCTGGCCGAGTTTCGCTCAGAGAGCTGCCTCAGGGGCTTACAAGCCACATCAGTTGGCTTAAAACATCGCAAGTGAAATCAAGTTGAAATAGCACAAAGGATTTCTTTGGTTTTGAAGCAGAGCTCTGAAAATATTGGTATTGCATACCAAATTAGTAAGGCATTCGAAGAAGAGAGCTCGCTGACTATGCGAAACTCGGCCAGAGTCGGGCATGCTTGAATAAATTCTTGCCTACAGCCACCTTGGATCGGCTACCGGTTTGTTTTCTTGAGCATATTCTCCAGGACACATCCCACAAAATGTTATACCTCTACATTGTAAAGAAATTGACAGAGAAACCTGGCGATACATTAAAGTATTATCCCATACTATAAAAGGACATAGACCCCAAATGAGCCCAAATTTCAAACCCTCTCCCTTCAAACAATGGAGAATATGCAGAGAAGGGCGACCAAAATAAGGGGCATGGAATGGCTGCCCTATGAAGAAAGGCTAAAGAAGTTAGGGCTGTTCAGTTTGGAGAAGAGATGACTGAGGGGGATATGATAGAAGTCTACAAAATCATGAAAGGACTTGTTCAAGTTAATATAAATCAGTTATTTACTCTGTCAGATAATAGAAGGACCAGGGGGCACTCCATGAAGTTAGCAAGTAGCTCATTTAAAGCAAATTGAAGAAAATTCTTTTTCACTGAGCGCATAGTTAAGCTCTGAAATTCATTGCCAGAGGATGTGGTTATGGCAGTTAGTGTAACTGGGTTTAAAAAAGGTTGGGATAAGTTCCTAGAGAAAATATCCATAACCTGATATTAAGGCAATTAACAAGCAATAATAGCTTGTGATTTATCTAATGTTTGGGTACTTGTGACTTGGATTGGCCACTGTTGGAAACAGGATACTGACCCAGTATGGCTTATGTTATGTTATGAGACAGCTTAATTTGACTCAGCCAGCGCATAATTCTAGGGGAAATTCCAGTTCAAAGCAATGGTAAACAAGCTGCTAATAGCAACTGAGAGATCAGATTCTCATGTCTAGCAGGAATATTAATATCATCCCAGTGCCCCAAAACAGATGAAATAGCCAGCAAAAATCTTGTTATCCTAGACATTTCCCTTTTGACATCCCCCCCACCAAAAAAAAAAAACCAAAAACAAAAACCCGAAACAAACCTACATGACCACCACATAGGAAAAAATAACTCCTTCCTTCCATATCCATGCCAACAGAAGTTAGAAGCCCCTGCATCATATTTAGCTATCACATTGGGAGGTTTATAAGTTCTATGTAAAATCCTGACCATTTATTCCACTCTCTTGAGCTGGATTGATATGTTATGAGTAGATTTCCATATTTTGGTTCAATAACCTTCATCTAAGCTAGTACCAAGATCATTATTCCAGTTATCAATCACTTTCCAGGTGCAATCCAAACAAAATTTAGAACCTAGCATACCTTTTATATGATGAGCCAAA
This sequence comes from Rhinatrema bivittatum, assembly GCF_901001135.1. NCBI lineage: Eukaryota > Metazoa > Chordata > Amphibia > Gymnophiona > Rhinatrematidae > Rhinatrema > Rhinatrema bivittatum. The sequence goes on along the minus strand of NC_042618.1, from coordinate 19,372,756 downwards.
TCTGTGTATATAAGTTTCTGCTGTAAACTACATTGTTAGGCTTGATGGTGTTTTTATTTAATTTGATAAACATATTCCAATTAGTTCTCTCACAAGCCAAGGTGTGGACATGTTTTACTTTCTGGGTGGCCTATTTTTATTTTCCTGTTTTTTTCTCAACTTCCATTTCTAGATTATATAACTTAATGAGGCCCTATATCTCAACAGCTGGTGGGGTAGAATAGAGGTAGGCAGTTCTGTCCTCAAGAGCTGCAAACTGGTTTCTAGGATATCCCTAATACATATGCATGAGAGATTTTGCATACAATGGAGGCAGCGTGCGTGCAAATCTCATGTATATGTATTAGGAATATCCTGAAACATGACTGGTTTGTGGCTTATCCTGGGTTAGAAAATTGTCTTTTTAAAGACTGACATTTTCAGTACTGCTTTAAATACAGCTGAGGGCACCCACCTAGCTATTGGTAAAGCATTTTTCTGATTCTGTTTGTTATAAATAAGTCAAATGTAAACCTTAGATCAAAAATCAACGCACCAATGTATTTGTGGTGACTTCCTTATTTTAAACTTGTAGGTTGGCAAAATAAGGTCAAGATGATTGTACTAACAATCTTTCCAATCAGTTAAATTATTTTTTCTTTTTATAAAATGTTATTACAATTTGCAGTATAGGATTTGTTTCTATGGAAGGAGCATGTTGGGACATTGTGTTGATATGCTTAGACCAGAATTCTGCTTTTGCAGAGAATGGCTAGAGGCTAAGAAGCTGATTTTACAGTCTGTTTACTTTCAGTATTCCTAACTGGAGTCAGGATTCAGTAGAATTTACAACATTGTGAAGCTGTTTTTCTTGAAAGGTTTAACTTTACTGTTCATGTCAGCAGTAACCAGCATGGATCAGACTCTTACTCCAATCCCTTCTTACAACAGAGCTCAAGCTGATTTGGAGACAAGCATGGACAATTTTTCAAGCTTAAGAACAAAGTGGGATTTGAAATTTACATAGGAAGACGAGTCAGCCTTCAGGCAATGTAAAATATTACATTTGCCAGCTAAAATACCTGATCCACTTTGCTTGACTCGCTCTTATATATGTATATATTTTTTTTTTTTGAGATGAGCAAATATGGCTGGATTCTAGAAGTGAAAATGTAAGTAACAGAACTTTTGTACCACTGTAGTTAGCTGGTACAAAGAGGAAATATTTGCATGAAAGCAGAACTTAAATTGCATTAGTAACAAGGAAGAGTTTTAGGAACTTCCTTTGAAACAAGAGAACTGAGCTTGGTCTTAAGATTTCTTCACTTGATGCCAGCTAAGTCTGTAAACAGAACTGAAGAAGATGCTGCTGTGACACTTCTAATTAGCTGTGTTATGCTTTTTGACTGTGAGGACATGCATAGTTCTTTTTTTGTAAATAACAGTTTTTATTCATACTGAGCATAATACAATATAACAATAGAAGATCAACATATGATATTAAATAGCCTCCATATATAACATTCTCAGATTACCAATTATCATAGGTCAAATAGAGAGCACCAATTAAAGCTGCTGTATATAGTCTATCGATCTTACAATGTCAGTACCTTCCCAACGTCCCCCCTCCCCACCACAAAGAGAATTAGGTAACTCCATTCATATTATTATATGCAAGTCCACTCGTAACACAATTAGCATGAGTGTTATGTCCAAATCACTCCATCATTCCTTGAGTTTAAACGTCAATTTCCCAAATTAAATGAGATTCGTGTGCTTTGGTATCTTGCCAGTCCCAATAAGGTTGCCAGGCATCTTCAAATTGGAGCATCTTATCGTTCTTTAGGGCAGTCAGTTTTCCATATAATAGATCCATTTTAGGTGGATGAGGACATTATCACACATACCTTTGAACAGTGGTTTCCCCTTACAGAGATCTTTCTGTTCTTGTTTAGTGAGAAGAAAGTGCCTCAACTGAAGGTAGGCAAAGTAGTCTGTATGCATCAAACAAAATTTTTCCTTAAGCACTTCAAAAGGTATTACAGACTGTCCTTGCCAGACCTGTCCGATGGTACATATTCTCTGCCCATTTCCGAAAGGACTTACCCTCCCTACCTGCTGGAAATGCTTCACACTGTCCAATTGCTGTGGCAAATGTATAGCTTTGATGACCCACAATGTGTGTGCGCCAGGATCTCCATACCAGCAAAGTGGTTGCTGTGCACGGTGAAACCTCCATTAAATTATATAATTTCCTCGCCATCCAGAATCTGTCCCCAATTTTCCCATCTCCCACCATGCCTTCTTTCTATGCTTTGCTGCACATTTTGCTTTCTGGATCGCGCAGGAATAACTAATAGGGCCATCAACATGCATTTGCATGTTGCGGGCGCTATTAGTTTTGGAGGGGTTGGCCGCGCGGTTTCAATGCGCTATTACCCCTTACTGAATAAGGGGTAAAGCTAGCGTGCCAAACCCGGGCTAACAGTGTGCTCCGGTGGAGCGCACTGTACTGTATCGGCCCATCAGCCAGGGATTGGTCAATGAGAGAGAAATCAATTCTTGAGTAAACATCATGGGGTATAGAATGGAAAGTATAGTCCTGCTCTGTATAGTATTTGTCTCTCCAAACATCCACCAGATTCCACCGGGAGAGTAGGTTATGTAGTGCTTTCCTGTCTAAGGGGGAGTGATGCTGACTGCGTTTTGAACAACCCAGCAGAGGATTATGTACTAAATTAGTCACCTCCCATTATTACTTTCCCGTTTTTGGAATTTAACTATAAATTGTCTAATTCCTGAAAGAGCTCTCTCTGAAGCACATTGGGGACAGTAGATGTTCCCTAATACAAATAGCTCATTTTGAATGCGCAAATGTACAAACAAGTACCTTCCCTTATTATCTCTAAGCACTGAGTCAGTTTGAACCCTCAAATCCCTAGAGATAAAAATCCCAACTTGGGGAATTAGCTGCAAGAATAATATGGCTAAAGTGAGGAGAGAACAATAGTCTTTCATCTCTTTTACGCAGGTGTGTTTCCTGAATAAAGGTGATCGAGGCTTTCAGAGAGAGCAATTCCTTAAACATCACTCTCCTTTTATAAGGAGAGTTTAAACCTTTAACATTTAACGAAACAAACTTAATAGTAGCCATTAGGAGAACATGTAGACACCCATCCTATTTATTTATTTAGTTTTTTATATACCGTCGTTCGGTTTTGCCATCACAACAGTTTACAAGTTTCAATCTAGTTAAATATGTTTGCACCATGTTTTTAAGAATGTTATCAGATAGTAAAACTGAAACCTTGGCTCATAGTGTATTTGGACCAATATATCAGTTACCAATCTAGCAATGTGACCTCTGCTCATCCTGTGGCATCCCACCTTCCCTCCCCATCATATCATATCCACCACCGCAGTGGTGTCTCTCAAAGGGGGGGGGGATGTGTACCCCCCCCCCCCATTCCCCAACCACCGCCTATAAAGTAAAACTCAGCACTGTGTCCATCTGTGGAACCCGAAAACAGTCATCCTTCATATAAGAGCCATGTCCATAAGACTTCCCTCGATGCGAATGATCGTATCCTCCTCCCATAGAGAGGGTGCTTGTGGGATCTGCGACAGAGGCGAGAACCATTTTTGCCTGCTCGTTGCCACCTGTGTGCCTCCGATGGTATTTTCGGGCGTGCGGTGTCCGGCTTAGACTGAGCAGAAAATCCAAGTGGGGGACCGCTTCCACTTCTGAAAAAATCCTTGAAGTAACGCCACTTTGGTGAAAGTCGGACTACAGCTAGCGATAGCATACGTCCCCCCCGTCCCCCCCCCCGCACATGCATAATTCTAAGGAAAGAAATAACCAAAATTAAATGCAAAAGAAATCTGAGAGTGGAAACTCAGCATAATAAAAGTAACTTCCTCATTGTCCATGTCAGACCAGTCCAGACAAGTGGATTACCATATATACCCGTGTCTAAGTCAAAATATTTTACCCCAAAAATCAGTTCTTAGTCATGGTCATCTTATCCACGGGTCAGTCCACATTAAGGCCGGTACCATAATTCAAGATGCATGATTGAATCGTTTCCATGCTCCTACTCCCGATCCCTTAACTCACCTGCTGCTATGAGGACAACCACTGCACTTGCAGTTGCTAAGGCACATCCTCCCTCCTCCTCCATGGTGTTGCATTGAGGCAGCTTATCCTCTGCACCCCTCCCTAATCCTTAACTCACCTGCTTGCTGCTATCAGAACAGCAATAGGACTTGAAGTTGCGCAGGCACATCCTCCCTCCTAAGCCAGAGTCTGATTGGTGCACTTAGAACCACATGGTCAAAATGCACCCCTGGGACTCCGCGGAGGAGGAGGGAGGACACACCTGAGTGACCGCAAGTTCATTGTCTACCTCCTAGCAGCAGTGAGTGTTTGAGTTAAGGGATCCGGTGCAGTTGTGGGGGAGAAGCTGTCTTACTGCTACAGTGGGATACTACGGGGGAGGAGGGAGAACGTTCTGAGTAACTAATTGCAAGTGCTGTCATTGTCCAGATAGCAGTGAGTGAGTTTAAGGGATTGGGAGAGGGGAAGGATTCAGACAGCAGGGACAGCCATGGGGGAGGTAGAAAGGAGACATAGGGAAAATTCACTCCCCTTACAAAAGGTCTGGTGCTGCCTTTAGCTCTTCAGTATTTCTCTGTCTCCAGCAGATGGTGCATATGCTTGGACCGGTGCTGCAGCTATGAGTAGGCTGTTCCTGGGAACGCTTTAGGCCCAGGTTCTTGGTGGAGCATAGACTGGTGATCAAGTGGTTAAAGGAGCACTTAGGGTAGATAAGGCCATAGCAGAAAGGCTAAATGAATTTGTTGCTTCTGTGTTTTCTATTGAGGATGTTGGGGAGATAATGTTCCAGAGATGATTTTCAAGGGGGATGTTTTGGATGAACTGAACCAAATCACAGTGAATCATGAAGATGTAGGCCAGATTGACAAACTGGGATTCTAAAAGATCTAAAAAATGAAATTTTACATCTATTAGTAAAAATTTGTAACCTATCATTAAAATTGTCCATTTACTTGAAGACTGGCCCATGTAACCCCAATACTTAAAAATGGCTACAGGAGTGATCTGGGAAATCATAGACCGGTAAGCCTGACTTCACTGCTGGAAAAAATCGTGGAAATTGTTATAAAGAATAAAATCACAGAACATTTAGATAGTTTAATGGTTAGACATGGTTTAATGGGACACAGCATGGATTTACACAAGGCAAGTCTTGCCTCATAAATCTAAGTGGTTGTTTGTTTTTTTTGAAGGGGTGAATAAACTTGTGGACAAAGGTGAACCAGTAGATGTGGATTTTCAGAAGGAGTTTGACAAAGTCCCTCATGAGAAGATTTTAAGAAAAGTAAAAAAGTCATGGGATAGGAGGTGATGTCCTTTCATGGATTACAAATTGGTTAAAAGGCAGGAAACAGAGAGTAGGATTAAATGGTAAATTATCTCAGTGGAAAAGGGTAAACAGCGGAGTGCCTCATGGATCTGTACTTGGACTGGTGCTTTTCAATATTATATATAAATGATCTGGAAAGGAATACGATGAGTGAGGTTATCAAATTTATTCAGAGTAGTTAAATCACATGCGGGTTGTGAGACTGGAAGATTGGGTGTCCAAACGGTAGATGAAATTTAATGTGAACAAGTGCAAGGTGATGCATATAGGAAAAATAACCCATGCTGTAGTTACATGATGTCAGGTTCCATATTAGAAGCTACCACCCAAGAAAGAGATCTAGACATCATAGTGGATAACACATTGAAATCGTTGGCTCAGTGTGCTGCAGCAGTCAACAAAGCAAACAGATTGTTAGTAATTATTAGGAAGGGAATGGTGAATAAAATAGAAAATGTCATAATGCCTCTATATTGCTCTGTGATGAGACTGCACCTTGAATACTGTATGCAATTCTGGTCGTCTCATTTCAAAAAAGATATATAGTTGCACTGGAGAAGGTTAAAGGACCTAAATATGTATACCTTGGAGGAGAGGAGATGCAGGGGAGATGTGCAACAGACCTTCAGATACCTGAAAGGTTTTAATGATGCACAATCGAAAAGCCTTTTCTGTTTGGAAAGAAATCGGTAGAACTAGAGGTCACGAAATGAAACCCCAGGGATGACTACTCGGAGCCGATATCAGGAAATACTTCTTCACGGAGAGAGTGCTGGATACCTGGAATGCCCTTCCGGAGGAGGTGGTGAAGACAAAAACTTTGAAAGATTTCAAAGGGGCATGGTATAAGCACTATTGATCCCTAAACGCTAGAGGATAGAAACAAAAATTAGTACATGAGGGTAACTTGCTGGTGTGGCAGTTACTACCCTTAACAAATAAGCCACAACTCCATCATCATCAAGAATGTGCAACCCATAGACATTTGCAAGGCAGCAACATGGTCATCGCTCCATACCTTCACATCTCACTACTGCCTTGATCAACAAGCAGCCACTGATGCGAAGATAGGGCAAGCAATACTGCGATCTCGATCCTCCTGTCCACGGTGACCGCCACACTGTCAGGGATCACGTAGAAATATATATATCATAAACAATGTGATCAGGAGCTTGGGACTCCCATAATTCAGCCTAGCTATCAACGGGGAAAAAGCAAGTTTGCTTACCGTAAATGGTGTTTCCATAGATAGCAGGATGAATTAGCCATGCTGACCCACCCTCCTCCCTGGCAGTCACCAAGTCTTCGACTACAATACAGCTTAATCACAGACTGAGGAGATTCTGTTACTTTCCTGCACGGGAACACACGCACAGTCGCAGAGAGTAAAGCTCTAATCTCTGCTTTGACAAACTCCACCTCCTGGACCTGATTGACAGATCCCATGACAGCATGGCTAATTCATCCTGCTATTTACGGAAACACCGTTTACGGTAAGCAAACTTGCTTTTTTTTCTGCCGTTGTTTCTATATTACAGTGTTACTATGTTTTAAATTAGAGCCATTTTTCTTTCATTGGAAAGGAAATTATAGAAGTAGTAGTCATGATTTGTGGTTATAGGGTAATAGACTTTGTTCACATGAGAGGATTTCACACAGAAAAGGATGCTGAATGTAACCCCTTATTGAAATGCTGGTCTGAAATATTGCCTGAATAAAATAAAACTTGGGGCATGCATAGGAAGATCATTGGCTCTTGGGAAGCAAGAGTAAAATTGGGGATCAAATACAGTATCGGGTGAATTGTGCAGATTAGAAGGGCTTTGCCGATTTATCTACTCACACATTCTTTTGGGTTTGTTTTCAGGAGCTGTGGAAAATGATTGGTGTGGTGTAATTTACTTTCATGTTTCATTTCTTATTCTGTGTAACCTATGTTCCCAAAACCTCTTGGTATTAAAACATTTTAAGGGGGCGATTTTTCAGACTGTCCGCATGTTTTTTACTTGTGGGCTTTGCACCAAGGTAAACTGTATGTACTGTGACGTTGAAACTTGCTGTAGGTATGAAGTCTGCACAGTCATTTGCACTAGAAATTTGCTGGAAAAGTACGCAGGAAGATTTGAAAAAACAATGAAATGTGCATGCTTTTCCTCCCTGACCCCCAAACACCTCGGGGAATGCTCTTTTTTTTCAGTGTGGCTAAAAGCACGTGTGTTGTGGAAGAGCATGCAAACGTTTTAGCCACATTGAGGCAGGACAGTTTCAGACAGCCGATTAATGTGGGTAGGATGGTTTCTACTTGTGTAAATCGTTGTGAAAAACTTCCTCTCGATGGCTGCTGATTTATTTAGCATTTTAAATGCATCTTCTTATTGGAATTTCTTTCTATAAGAAACAATTGGCCAAGTGCCATTTTGGTTGCCCCCATCTCAAAATGATATCGCAGAACTAGAACCGGTATAGAAAGGCAACAAAAATGAGAAGTGCTGGCATGGTTCCCTTATGAAGAAAGGCCAAACAGGTTGGGGCTTTTTGGCTTGGAGAAGAAGTGGCTGAGAAGGGGCTATGATAGAAGTCTATAAAATCATGGGTGGGGTGGAACAGTTAAATCAGGGAGGTTTATTTATCTTTTCAGATAATAAGACTAGGAGATACTCCATGAAACTAACAGCAGATTTAAAACACACTGGGGAAATATCTAGCATAGGCAAGGTTTAAAAGGGGAGGGAAGGTCTATAAACCCATATAAGCAGGGTAGATTGGGCAAAGCCACCACACATCCCTGGGAGTGAGTCACAAGAAATGGGTCTACACTTTTATGGGATCTCCCAGCTACTTGTGACCTGCATTGGCCACTGTCAGAGATAGGATGCTGGGCTCAGCAGGGCATTTCTTATGTACAGTGCCAATGAAAAGTAAATTTGAAGCACAAGAGTAAATTACAAAGATGTTACCACGGCAGAAAAAACCCATAGATACATATAACATGTAATCTGACAGTACAGCTGTAATACTTCCAGTTAAAGGAGGCGAGGACGAAAAGCCAGACCAGAGAGAAGCAAAAGAAGTGCGGCAAAAAGGAAAGATGAATCACCCTTAATGTCTCGGATAAAGAGGATTCTTCAAAGTCAGCTAAGATTCTAAATCTTCCTAAATACTTAACTTCTGTTGGCCTGCACCTTTGCAAAAACTCCGACAGGCTGTGAGTCAGTGGTGGGAAAAGAGGGACTTTTCAGTATTGCAAAATGGTTCTTCTACCAACAAACAGACAGCATAACTCATTTTTTTGGGGGGAAGGGACACTTCCTGTTATGTCATTAAACAGAGGTTGAGGAGAAATGTTCCTTTTCGCTATCCCGGTACTCTTATTGTAGCTCTGTCACTGGAAAACTCCCATGAGGAGACATCCAATAAAAATGGCCAGTGTTATCCAGAATCCTTTCCTCCCTTTCCAATGGACAGGGCTGTCAAGAAAATAGAAATGGAGAACATGTCAGCAGATAAAGGCCATAAGTGGTCTCCATTTCTATCTTGCTGCCCACTTACTGCAGACCTTAATGATCCTTGACCTTTTAAATGTTTTTCCCATCTACCCAGAGATCCCCTGTGCTTGCTTTTTTTGAAGTCTTGACACTTTTTTTTCTTTTTTTAATCTCCATCACCCCCAGGTGGGGACTGTTCTATGAATCCACCATCCTTTCTGTGAAAAAAAAAAAATTTTCCTTAGATTGTTTCCGAGTCTTCAGCCTTTCCCCTTCAGTTCATTCCCCAGGTTTCCATAAATTGCTTCTCTTTTTTTTTTTTTTTTTTTGTGCCTTCTGGGGTTGTTCACTCAATTGCAGATTTTAGTGTCATCTGCAAAAAAGACACAGGTATCCTAGAGGCCACTCAGCAATATCACTTCCATAGATTTTGAACAGAACCGTACTCGGGATTGATCCCTGTGGTACTCTGCTGCTAATCGCCACGTTCCTTAGCCTGAATTCTATTTACCACTATTTTTATGTTGCCATCCTCCCAACCAGTTTCTAACCCAGTCACTTTTACACCCACACCTAGGTCGCAAATTACGTTTTATAAGTCACTTATGCAGAACTATGCCAAAGGCTTTGTGAAATCTAAATGCTCTTACCTAATCTAACTCCTTGATCACCCAGTCAAAGAAGTAGTTTACATTTGTTTGACAAAGACCTATCCCTGGTTGAAGCCATATAATGAACTAACCTGTGTTTTATCGTTGATTACATTAATTTTCCCATCATCAATGGTGAACTAACCGGCCTGTAGTTTGCATCCATCTCTTTACTTCCCCTTTTGTGAAGAGGAGACCACGTCAGCCCGTCTCCAGTCCTTAGCACCGTATCTGACTCCAAAGATCAGACAGCAGCGCTGCCAGAACTTTCCTGAGCTCCTCAAATACCCTAGGGCCCGATAGGTCTATTCACCATCAGTCTTGCCAGCTCCAGGCGAACTTTCTCTTCTGAAATTTCCGCAGTGTTTGTGCTCGCCTTCATTCTTACTTCTGTCAGTTGTTTGTGGACTCCCTCCATTCTCTTGTGGGAATCCTGAACAGAACCATTCGGTAAATCTGCTTTCTTTATGGCAGCCTCTAGATTTCTCCCCCTCTGTCTTACTATCCCTTTTTGTTTCTCCTCCTATCATTAAAAACAGAATATAGATGTCACCACGCTTTACTGAAATTAGCTATTTTCTCTTCTGTTTGCTTTTCTCTTCTGGCCATTTTCCCAGCTCTTCTTAGCTTTTCCAAATATTGCTGCCTGTCTTCCTCCTTCTCTTGTCGCTTCTAGTCTTTGAATGCTAAACTTTTCATCCCTCTCTCTTGTGAACCTTAGTGGCTTTTTTCCTCTGCTTACCTTTCTTTACTTTTTTAACAAATTGGTGCTCACTTTTTTTATTTTTGCCCACTTTCTGTACTTCTCTCTTTTCCCACCCCATCCCATCTTATTGGAATGTGTTTGTCTAATGTCCAGGACTCTAGCATTTGTATGAGCCGCCGCCGCCTTTGCTCTGATCACTGGTGATTGCACACCGTGACTTCTATTACGTCATCCCCTTTTGAAAGTACCAGGTCCTGTATCGTGCCCCCTTTCTTCCACACATGGGTCCTGTAACTCCTTGTAGGGCATCCTGCAGCTGTGATGGCATCTGGCAGATTAAAATCTCCTACCAAAAGCACTTCTCTTTCATTGCAGTTTTACAGATGTCTTCAATTGAATCTTTGTCCATTTTTTCTATTTATGTGGGTGGTCTGTAAATCATACCAGTATGGGAATTTCATTTCCCCTATCTAGAATAAACAAAAATGCCATTTTTTATCCTGGAATTTAATATTTTTAATTTAAAGTATCACGTCTTCCTCTTTTTTTTATTTCCTTGTTCTCCCTGAATAAATTATAGCCTGCTTATAACTACATCTAGTTGTGGTTCTCAGTATATATATTTCTGTGACTGCTATTGTTTAGGTCATGTACGTGAGGGCCTCCAGGTCTGTGACTTTATTACCCTCACTATGAACATTTGTCTACATAGATTTCCAGATGTTGCATTTTGTTAGCTTTTTTTCTTTTGTTATGCCAATGGTTACCAAGAGGCTTTGGTCACCCAGCGCCAATGATCCTAGTTTAAAGGCCCCCAGTCTGTTCTGGAAGACAATTCTCACCTTCTTTGACAGGTGGGGGACCCTTGTCTCCTTGCAGTGTCACATCATATGATTCAGGAAGCTGAAATGCTGTTATCAACGCCACATATGCAGTCACGTATTTATCTATCAGATGCAACCTTCCCTGCCTTGTTCTTTATCGGTCATCAGAAGGACTGAGAAGAATGCCATTTGTGCCCCTGTCTGCCATGCTGTCTCACTCAGAGCCATGTAATCATTCATGATGCATTCCATACGGTGCATGGCAGTAGCATTTTGAGGTTGAAGTTTTGGCGCCAGTTAAGCAGAAATGCTGAATGATGGAAAAAAGAAATATGAAAAAATGCTGACTTCATTAAATACAACAGAAAGACTTTGGTACATTAGGATTTATGAGAACATGGAGGTATCCCTATGAAGCAGATCTTTTTTCGAAACACGGGTCTGTGTTGAGGTGTGTTGATTCAAGTGAAACTGATTGTCTTCATTTGGAGCAATAGATGAGCTACAAGCCAGATAAGTGCATTATTTTGCATATAACTTAAAAAAAAAATAATAATATGGGAGTGGAGGAGTAGCCTAGTGGTTAGAGCAGCAGGATACAAACCAGGGAAACCAGGATTCAAATCCCCACTGTTACTCCTTGTGTCCTTGAACAAGTCACTTTACCCTCTGTTGCCTCAGGTACAAAATTAGATTGTCAGCTCTGAGGGGATAGGGAAATACCTACAGTACCTAAATGTAATCCTCTTTGAAGTGCCAAAAAGTAGAATATTTAAAAAAAAATAAATATATATATATATATATATATATATATATATATATATTAGAGTAATAAGTTTATGCATATGATGTTAAGCAACAATAGGAGGAAACAGTTGGTGTGATTTTTGATTAGGTTGTTTCAGTATCTTTTATTTGTGCCAACATAATGAACAGTATGGGATACTAGTCTGTCTTGATTTGTATTAACCTCTCTGTAATGTTTTTGATTGTGTCTCCTGGCAGCCAGCTAAATAGGAACATTATAGCCTTTATATAGTTTTATACTATCTGTAACATTACTAGGTGTATATTGTGCTGTATATAGTACATCCATAAGAGTCCCTGCTCCATGGAGCATACAATATAGTTGAGACACACAAGCATGACACTTAAACATGAGAGAGCTAAGATCATGAAGTCATGGATTTAAAAGCAATATGAGTAGGGTTTTTAAGTGGTACATTAATACAACCAGAGGAAGCAAGAAGCACCAGCTGAAGAATACTATCCCAGGTGTGTTGCAAGTCCAGTGATAGTCTGGAATTAACAGTGCAGGAGAAGGACACAGATAAGAGCAACTTGCCCGAGTATAAGTCAAAAGAAGGAATATGTAGAGAGGTAGCATGGAGCTGCAGAGTGAATCACTTGTAGGTGAGAAGAAGAGTACATTGAATGTGGAGGCAGGTAGGAAGCCAATGTAGAGCTGTAAGAAGAGGGGTAACAATCGTACTGATCCTGGAAGACAGGTTTTGAATGGATAATAAAAGAGAAAGATGGTTCATCAGGAGACCTATGAGGAGGAGGTTGCAGCAGGCCAAGCAGGAGATGTGTGGAAAGGGGTTTTGCTAGTATGATCGGAAAGGATAGATTTTGATGATCTAGAGAAAAGTTGCCTTATAGGTAGGATTATTACCGATTGAGTCTGGCAGTTAGTGTGTTATGGTATGGCAGGTTTGCTCTAGGCTCTGAATGCATTTTTTGCCGTTTTGAATTATTACGGAGTTGTACTAATGTGTTGCTGTTACACAGGTCAATACAGTAAAGTGCGGCCGCGGTTACCCTGCTCCTAACCCGCTTTCTACACACTTTTCGGCTGCGTTAGTCCAACCCGCGATACTCTATCCCCTTTAACCCATTCTTACCGCCTCTTTAAATCACCGGGTAACCCCTTCCGCCCGCGACATGTATATTAGATGTAAACGATCGAATTAGCTATTCCCCTCTCATACAGTAACGCGTGCCCAGACTATCGCTTTTTTAACCTGCCGTTTTGCCGCTCGTTTAACCTGCTAAATTACCACCTACCCTTACCCCTGCATTAGAGGCAGGGATAAGGGTAGGCGGCAAACTTTCCCCCAGCCCCCGCTCACCTGCCCTGGCCGCGTCAATGGGTGCCGGTCTCCGGGGCAGCCCCAGTCCTCTCCCCTCCTCCCGAAGCAACGAAAGCGGGAAAAAGCGAAAAAAAAAAAAAGTAGCAACGAAGTGGACGGTTCTCCTACGCTCGGGATTGCCAGTCCTCTCTCCCCTCCTCCCGAAGCAAGGCGCGTAAAGCAGCCTTGCTTCGGGAGGAGGGGAGAGAGGACTGGCAGTGTAAAGCAATGAAGCGACTTACTCTTCTTGCAGCCCCCCTCCGGAGACTGACATCGGCGGAGATGGACTGCGGCTCCCCTACCTCCAGCTGCCGGCGAAGATGGATGCCTGCATGGGCGAAAGCGGCCCCTGTGCTTGCAATTGGGCCGCTTTGCCAGTCCTCTCTCCCCTCCCGAAGCAAGGCTGCGTAAAGCAACCTTGCTTCGGGAGGAGGGGAGAGAGGACTGGCAATCCCGAGCGTAGGAGAACCGTCCACGTCCTGGTACCTGTCATTTCAAATGTCATTTGAAATGACAGATACCAGCATGTCTGTGAAGCGTTAGGCCAGAGCACCCAGGATACTGTATAGCGCTCTATACAGTAAAATGGGTTGCGCGGGCCTAAAGCTTCACGGATGCTTCTTGGACGCAGCTTGCATTTGTAAGCAATTTACATACAGTATCGAGCGGTAGGTGAGCCGGACTGTGCGTGCGGCAACCGCGGGTGCGCCCGGCACTAACGCAGCTCTTCCTACCGCTCCTTACTGTATCGGCCTGACAGTGAGGTGACTCCAGAATTTGAATATTATTTTTTTCCCGTAGATAAGCAGCATGAATTAGCCATGCTGTCTGGGACGTCCTCCAGGTGCTAGGTGGCGGAGCTCTCTTAGAACACTGAATCTTTTCAGTGTAGTGCGCCTGCGTGGCTCTTCCCGCACTGCCCCTGACTCCCTCTGTACATTTTTCTCAGCGATATCGCAGCCAGCGGGGTTCAAATTTTGCCAGTGTGGCAAAATCTTGTTGGTGATCGGCCATGCCAGATATTACATTTGCCTCTGATTTAAATGTGGTGCTGGAACAATTAATGCTACCACCCTTTGAACCGCTGGAACCTTGCTCCATACCAGGTTCCTTTCCTGGAAAGTACTCTTTCTGGTCGCACTCACCTCCACGAGACGAGTTAGTGAGTTGCAGTCCCTGGTTCACTACTCACTCTACTTGGAGTTTTATCACGACAAAGTTACGCTGCATACGCATCCCGCCTTCCTTCCTAAAGTGGTTTCAGTTTTCCACCTCAACCAATCCATTGCCCTTCCAACCTTTTACCCAAAGCCATATAGCAATGAGGGCGAACGTAAACTACACACACTAGATTGTAAGCGGGCACTCGCTTACTATAAACATCACACTCTGTCTGAGCGCAGAGCCTCCCAGCTTTTTGTTTCATTTAACTCTAATGCCCCAGGACTTCCAGTTTCTAAGAGAACCCTTTCGTCCTGGATCTCAAACTGCATACAGTTCTGCTATCAGAAGCGTTCGGAAGCCTTGTCTGCCTCCCCTAAGGCTCACCAAGTCCATGCTGTGGCAGCTTCAATAGTTCACCTTCATGAGGTGCCTATTCAGGACATTTGCAAAGCTGCTACCTGGTCTTCGCTGCACACATTCACAGCACACTACTGCTTAGATAGGCAGATTGCAGCTGACGCAGACATGGGCAAAACGATTCTCAGATCGGGCACTTCTTGAAAGCTGCGAAGTCAACGGATAAGAACTGTCCGCCTATCTTCTCTACTGTCTTGAGCGCATTACCTCACCTCATCAGGACATGATCAGAGATTTTTACGCTCAACACATCAGCTGGGGACTCCCAGATAGCATGGCTAATTCATGCTGCTTATCTACGGGAAAAGAGCAAGTTTGCTTACCATAAACGGTGTTTTCCATAGGTAGCAGTTGAATTAGCCATTCTGACCCCTCCCGCCTCACCGGACAGTTATTGTTCCATTTCCTCTTGCTTTGATACCGACTGAGGGAGTCCGGGGCAGCGCGGGAAGATCCACGTAGGCGCACTACACGGAAAAGATTCAGTGTTCTAAGAGAGCTCCGCCACCTAGCACCTGGAGGATGTCCCAGACAGCATGGCTAATTCATCTGCTGTTTACGGTAAGCAAACTTGCTCTTCTGAGTTGAGTGGTAAGGGGAAGTGTCCTAGTTCTGCTCTGTATTCTTTGTTGAGGGAGCTCCTATGATCACAGGGTGTTGTAGAGCTGAGGTGCAGGGTTTGTATTGGGATTCTGCCCTATCCTGTATAGACCCCAGACATCACTTCCATAGAGAACAACTTTATTGTTTATTTATTTATTTTAAAACTTTTCTATACTGTCATTAAGTTAAGTACCATCATAATGGTTTACAGGAAGGCACCAATATTAATATTGTAAAACAGATAACTCTATTACTAAACAAATGCCACGAATATACGGTAACATAGTTTGTTTATAATTACTCATAATTGTAAGTGTTATCATGTTCTATCATGTTCATTCTTTATTGTCTCATATTTTAAATTGTGAGCAAACATATTTAAAATAAAAGTGGAATATCTACCCGTGTAGGTTGGGGTAGTGTGCAAGAGTGTTCTGCAGATCGTTTCTTGTTTTTTCTCTTTATCCCTGTATACTACTCGCCTTTCTCAATGTTGTAGGCTTGTTTAAATAACCATGTTTTCAAGTGTTTTCTGAAGGTTTTGATGTCTGTTTGTAAGCGGATCTCGACAGGCATGGCATTCCATAGCATAGGACCTGCTAAGGAAAGCGCTCTTTCCCTTACTTGGGTTAGTTTAGCTGTTTTAACTGAGGGGATGGTCAGTAAGGCTTTATTTGCTGATCTTAGGTTCCTGTTAGGGACGTGTAGGCGAAGGGCTGTATTCAGCCATTCGGCTTTTTCGTCATGTATTAATTTATGTATGGTACATAGGGTTTTGTAATGTGTTCTTTGCTCGATGGGTAACCAGTGCAATTCTATTAGGGTTTCGGTGATGTGGTCTCTTTTATTTTTACCAGTCAGAATTCTGGCAGCCGTGTTCTGCATTATTTGGAGTGGTCTAATCTACTTGGATTACCACACACAACGGAGGGAGTTACAGTAGTCAGTGCTAGCGAAAATTAGAGCCTGTAACACTGATCGGAAATTGTTTGTAAGTAGGGGTTTTAGTCTTCTAAGGGTCATGAGTTTGGCGTATCCTTCACGTACTTTTAGCGATATGTGTTGTTTTAGGTTAAGTTCGGTGTCAATTATTACTCCGAGGTTTCTCACTTTTTCTGAGAGTTTCATTGTATGGTTGTTTTTGAGTATGATAGGGTTTTGGATGAATTCAATATTTTTGCGTTCCAGTAATAGGAATTCTGTTTTCTCTACGTTAATCACTAATTCCATCTGGTTCAGTAATTGTTTGATATCCAGATACATGTTAGCTTTGTTGCGTGTCTTTTCAATTGTGTGTCATCAATGGGTAAGATTAGCTGAATATCATCAGCATAAATGTAATGTGTGATGCTTAGACCTGCTAGTAGGTGACATAATGGCAGTAAGTATATGTTGAATAGGGTGGCTGATAGTGCCGATCCCTGAGGGACTCCTGTTTGAAGGTTTATTTTATTTGATGCTATTGAATAATTTAAGTGGTAGTTTTAGTAGATGGCTGAAATTGGCCAGGAGTTTTTGTTAGAGAAGTTCCACTGGCATACATGGCCATCACTTTATGGCGGTGGTGTAAAATATTTGCAGTGGTACTTCCTGCTTTATGAGCAAGGATTTCCTGTCTCAATGTGGATAATTTGGGAAGAGGTGAAAGTGTGAGAGAGCCATGGGACCCCCCTCTGGGATCAAACTAACTGGGTGGTTTCCATGTCACAGGTCATAAATGACTCCCTGATGACAGCTGCATGGAAATGTAGAGAGAATTTAAAATGTAATATTTAAAAGTATGAAGTCCAATTGTTTTTTACAGGATTGTTTGGGATGGACGTGGGGGGAAGAAGCTGTTGATCATGATTGAATTGATTAGTTATCAAAATCTCAGGGGGCAGGAAGGGGACAGTTTGTTACCTAGTAATGCCTCTGGCTGAAATTGCTAGCTTGAAGTATTGAGATTTTTTTTTTTTTTATCGCCTTCCCTTGCTTTGTAAAACTGAATTACAGTAACTTCATATTTAAATGCTTAGACAGCTTCTTAGAAGAACTCAGTTGTTGAAAGTAGACAGAACAGCAAGTACAACTTGAGAAGTTATAAGGGTCAGAGTATTCATTTAGCAATGGAATTGTCGTCACCTGACTGAGTCAATCAACGTTTTGGGCCTTATTAACTTTACTTTTCTTTTTTTTTTTTTATGAATCAACTGAAGGATGTCAACTTTTGCACATGCCATATTCATAGTTTTATTATTTTCAGTTTGTTAAAATCAGCAGATAGTAGATTTTGCATTAAAAATTGTAGAAAGGTGTCATGTTTAATTTTGTGCCAGCTTCTGTTTGCTTAGAGATTCATTGAAACATACAGTTTGACTGGAAGTGCCAATACTTGCATACAGGTATAACATTCAGAGAGAGAATTGAAATTGGTGAGCCTTCCTCCTTACATGGGCTGATTTAGTCATGACGTGGTTGACATCATCCGATGGTGCTGGAACAGTCCCATCTCTTTAGTGCAGTAAAGTGTGGGCTTTTTTTTTTTTTTTTTTTAACTACTTAGCATGTGCAGGAGTTGCCACACCATGCACTGCCTCATGAGCCCCTCAGTCTTTTTATCTGCACTACTGCTTGGATATATACCCTACCTCTCTCACTGAAAAATGTATTGGCCTGCAGGCCTCTTTCTTTCTCAGACGGCAGCCGTCACATATGGATGATGTCATTCGATGGCACCCGGCACAGAACTTTGATCTCAAATAGAAATTCTGAGTATGCTTTACTGAGCATGTGCAGCTCCAGCCAGGGCTTCACAACTCTTAGCCTGTCATGTCACCTCATGATCCCTTGATCTTCCATTCTTTCTTTTTGTCTCTCACATTCCTTTTGAGCTACACATAATGACGGTCTGGGAAGGGGGGGTGGGGGCAGGATGTAGGGGTTTACTATTCATGAAAATTGGAATATTGTATTATTTTGAATTGTATTTTCTGCAGAGCCAGTAAGTTATGGTTCTTTGCTCTGTTCTCGAGCTGCACTGTCTTTTCGAGCAGGACCCTGCAGAATTTCCCTCATCTGTCTTTAGGGACTTTTTGAGAGTTTTCTTGTTTTTAATACTTTTCTTCTGACCGCATGGCATGCAAGCTTAGTGTCCACCATCACCTGATTGAAGTTTGTTTCACATTATTAAATGTTGCTGCCTGGCAGCTTATGAGTTTTATTCTTTCCCTTTGCCTGTCATTGTTTTGCCTCTTTCTGTGCCTCATGGGATCTGCAGCTTGCAGGGGCCCTGTGTGATCAGGCTAGGCCTCTGGCCCAGGGACTTGCCCGAGTTCTCATCCAGGCAGAAGCTTCCTGAAATTCAATCCAACAGCTGGGCATCAACAGAGACCCAGACAACAAAGGATCCAGGATCACCCCACCACATATCGCGCGCGCGCGCGTGTGTGTGTGTGTGTGTGTGTGAACACTGTCAGCATACACTGGTAGGGCAGTCTCCAAGGAGAATTGGGAGAACCTGAGCATGGGCAATCAGCACTGCTGATTCACTGCTGTTGCCATGTCCCAACATCGGAGGCCTATGCACATCCCAAGTACCAGAACACCAGTGAGAGATGACACTGGGCCACGTCATCAAATGACATGGAGCACAAAAATACAGGGCACCATCTGGTGCCATTGATGCTGTTGGACACCATTGAAACAGAGCACCCATTCCTTGTCATTCCATGGAGGCATTAGTTCCATTCCCCAATGCCCACTCCATTCCATGATGGTAACTATTCTATTCCCTGTTGCCACTGGCATGAGCCACCATAGAGTGCTGTTGAGCATCCTGCAGTGCTAGATACCACAGAGTGGTGCCCTTGGGCATGGGTGTCACTAAGCACCATGCGGCATCAGCCACCATAGGATACTGAGTGCCAATGGAATCAGCACGAGTGACAATGGATGACAAGCATCATTGGTGCTGTCGTGGTGCAGAATCATGGGCGCCAGTGGAATCAGAGTTGCTGTCTGCTGTAGCATGGGCTATGAATCATGTTGCAGCATGGCTATAGGCAGTAATGCAGACGCTGACCCGGAATATTGACTTGTTTTGTCTCTCACATTCAAAAGGAATGTGAGACAAAAAGAAAGAATGGAAGATCAAGGGATCATGAGGTGACATGACAGGCTAAGAGAAAAGGAAGAAAAACTAGAGACAGACAGGCCAAATTGCCTCTAGCTGAGGCTGGAGGTGGCATGTGGATAAAATACTGTCTTGTGGTAGTTACAGCTGTGGGCGTGCCAAGAAGTGTGTTATAACCAGATCTGTAGCATAATAAGAGCATAAAGCTACAGACACTCAACATGCTCTACGAGATATATTGAACAAAGGGTGACCAAATCGCCTCAAAGGAGGAGGTGCAGTTGTTCCTAGCTGCAGTTAAAGAGGATAGATGGTAAAGATACTGCATGTCATCAAGCACTTGGGGAAATGTCAGCGAGCATACCTCTTTCCAGTGGGTAACCATCACTGGTCTGGCCGTAGTGAATACTTGTATACTAAGCTTCTGCTGGTTCTTGGTAAGACCCGGAAGTAAGAGATTGATTAATGCTGTGGCCATATTTAAAGGGCATGGCAAGTTAGAGTTCTCCCAACCATTCAAATATTCGTGTCCAAAATGAGAGTAATTTATTGCAGTGCCATCATATGTGTAGAAAGGAACCTGTTTCCCCACATTGCCGCCAACACACCTGTGATAGGTGTGGGTAGAATTTATGCAGCCGCTCTGGTGTTAGATACCAGCGGTATATTATTTTATAATACTGCTCTTGGAGGCGGGTAGAAATAGAACAAGTACCAGCAATCAAAGCCGCGCCCAGTCCGATTCTAGGACAAGCCCCATGTCCCTTTCCCAGCTCAAGATATATGAGAGAGGGGTCTTATCAGATGAAGTTAACAGGATATTGTAAATTTTGGAAATGCAGCCTTTCAATGAGTCACTATGTAAAAAGTAATTTTCAAATAAAGAACACCCTTTCCTCAACTTATGGATATGTTGCAAAGAGGAAACAAAACTATGCACTTGCGAGAAGGCCAGGAAATTAAGAGGCTGCATGGAATAAGTCTGTTCCAATTGCTTCTTTGTCATCACCCTGCCCAACTTCATTAACTGACCCATTGTAAAGACCCCAGCCACTTTCATAGGGTTGAACAGGTGAGAGTTAGGTGCGGGGAAGATATTGTTAAGAAAATAATGCAGACTGGTAAAAATATATAGAATGTTCCACCAAGTGTCCCTTCCATTGCCGCCATACCAATAGAGTAGTGTGCAGCGCCCAAGGAACAGCATGCAGCGGTATCCAGGTTAACTCAGGTTGCCAGGGCAGATCTTTTAGAGGCATCTCTCCCGCGATTGCCTGTTCTAAAAGCATCCATTGTTTTATAGTGGAGCGTCGTCCTAAATCAAGCACTGCCCGAAGTTGGGAAGCTACATAGTACTAGGTTAAATTGGGCACTCCAAGTCCACCCGCTGTTTTTGGCTGTGTAAGCACGCTTCGGGCTACCCTTGGTGGGCGACTCCAGATAAAATAAAAAATCTTTTTCTGCCAGCGTTTGAGTATAGCGGCCGTAATAGCTATGGGTAGCATGGCAAATATGTTGGTTTCGTGGACCTTTGGGCCGATCGGAACCAAAGGATGAACTGCTGAGCGAGGTGGCAGCAGTGGTCCCGACCGGGAGGCGGCAAGGACGGAGTCGTGGATGGCCGAAGGAAGAACCAAGGAAGCCCTATGCGACCAAGGGCTTTGGTGAGGAAGAAGGAGACGGTGGAACTGGCGCAGAGGTGAGCAGATCTTCGCCCTGGAAGCCGATCCTCCCCCGAGAGGAGCTCGTAGGAGTTCGGCCGCTGGGACTTAGGAGATTCACCCTGGAAGCCGGAGCCCCCCCAGGAGGAGCCCGTAGGGGCCCGGCCACTGGGACTTAGGAGGGCCCGCGGGGGCCGAGTCAGACGGGGTCCAAGATCGAGTGCCGGAGGGTCGTCGTTCGCCAGTCCAGAGTCGTGTACCAGAGAATCGTTGCTTGCCAGTCCAGAGTCAGGAACCAAGGGATCACCGTAAGCCAGTCCGGGGTCAGAAGCCAGAGAATCACCGTAAGCCAGTCCGGGGTCAGAAGCCAGAGAATCACCGTAAGCCAGTCCGAGGTCAGAAGCCAAGAAGAAGCCAAGACGATACAAGAACGCAGCAACTGGAGTCAGGAATACCTGGGAACCTCGTTGCAAGGCAATGGATCCTGTAACTGCAGGGCTTAAGTAGCCCTGCAGCGTCTGACGTCAGTCGGAGGAGGAATCAGAGTTTCCCGCGCTGGCCCCTTTAAATCAGAGGCTGAGACGCGCGCGGCCAGCCGCCGAGGGATGCCGGCTGCTCCGGCGGGGTGGAAATGCGACGGCAGAGGGGCCTGCAGGCCCAGATGAGGTAGGCCGATGTCGGGGCTGCGGTGGCGGAGGTCCCTGGAGGCCCGGGGGACGTGGGCTGGTACCGGAGCTGCGACCGGCTGGGTGCCGATCCCGGGGCCGACCCGGGATTGCAACAAAATAAGTATAAAACTTTTGGTAAGATGGACATTTAAATTATGGCAATCCTTCCCAGCCACGAGTACAGTCCTCTGTGCCATCGGGATAGATCTTATCAATGGTTTTCACTAATGGATTATAATTTAAGTTGAACAAATCCCCCAGCTTCGCTCCAATATTGATGCCCAAATATTTGATGGAAGATTTTGCCCAGCGAAATGGAAAACTCTGGTTAATAGAGTGCACCTCCTCGATGGATAAATTGATATTAAGAATTTCTGATTTTTGGAGGTTTACCTTAAAACCTGATACTAAACTAAAAGCTGTAAGCTCGGCTTCTACAGCCGCTAGCGTAGTGGTCGGGGATGTCAGGGTGAGCAGAATATCATCTGCAAACATCGAGAGTTTGAACTGATGTGAGTCAAGGATTACCCCCTCTATCGTGGCATTATTGCGGACCCGATGAGCAAAAGGCTCCAAAAAGAGGGCAAATAATAATGGTGACAAGGGGCAGCCCTGGCGTGTTCCCCTACCAATAATAAAAGTTTCTCCCGTATTCCCCGTTGATCTTCACTTTCGCCTGAGGAGTTTCATATAATTTCTGCAGCCACATCATGAAAAAGTGGCCAAAGCCCATCCACCCCAGTGTCATAAATAAAAATGACCAGTGAACAAGGTCAAAAGCCTTTTCGGTATCTATAGCAAGCAGGACTTGAGGGTATTTGGTTTTGTTGCACCCACCATATTATATCCAAGATTTTCCGCACATTATCAGCAGTCATGCATTGTGGTATGAACCCAACTTGGTCTATGTGGACCAATTGTGGGAGGTATCTATTTAATCGTAATGCTAATATTCAAGCTAGTAGCTTAAGATCAAGATTTATAAGGGAGATGGGTCTATACAATACGCATAGGGTGGGATCCCTCCTCGGTTTTGCTATAACCGTGATACCCGCGATGTTAGATTGAACTGGCATGGAGTCCCCACTACATAGACTGTTAAAGTCAGCCAAAGGCTGTGCTAACATAGCGGAGAATTTCTTGTAATAGGCACTGGAAAGGCCATCCAGGCCTGGGGCTTTCCCAGGTTTGAGGGACTTAATAGCCACCAGGACTTCCGTTGTAGTAATAGGGGCATCCAAAAACTGTTGTTGGTCCGGGGTCAGGGAAGGTAAATGCACAGATTGCAGTACGCAATAATATCATTCTCCGCTATCGAAGAATCAGTACTATATAGGGTCGCATAAAACTCTGTAAAGGATGCTTGAATAGTTGCAACATCTGTGTGGATATTCCCTTCCGTGAGTTTAATCTTAGTTATCAGGCTCTGCGCTATACGTTTTTGAAGTTGCCGGGCCAAATATCGACCAGCTTTGTTCCCACCTTTGAAATGTGCCTGTTTGGCATACTCCTTAGATTTAGTCAATTGAGAGTTGTCTAATCTGGCAAGATCGGCCCTAGCCAGCTGTAGTTGTCGATATTGGTAAGCACATGTGCTGTTTGGATAGCTGGTGGATTGTGGTCATTAACGCTTCTCTAGCGTGATCCCTCTTTTGCTTGCAAGCCACTGCCTGCAAGATGAAGACCCCTCACCACCGCCTTTGAGCATTCCCAGACAACCCCAGGGGACATGTTGTCCGGAGAGTTATGGTCAAAATATTCCTCCAAATGTTTCTCGGTTGAAGAAACAAAGTCAGAATCTTTAAGAAGTGATTCATTAAGTTTCCAAGTTCGAGAGCCCCTACTAAGTGTCGGAGTGTTCAGTGTAAGACTAAAGGGGGCATGGTTGGACCAGGTAATCGGCCCCAGTTCTGCTGCTTTAACTTTAGGGAGGAGAAGCTTGGTGATCAAAAAAAATCAATACGGGAATAAGTCCCATGCGATGAAGGATAAAAAGAATAAGAACGGGTAGTGGGTGAACGATGACGGCATACATCTACTAAATCCCAAGTCTGCATAAGAGATAACAAGGCCTTCCGGGCGGGGGGTGTGAAGAGTGCTTGCTGGTATTGTCTAACTCCAGCTTAAGCGTCAGATTAAAATCCCCTCCTAAAATAATATATCCCTCAGCATGTTGATGTAGTAAAGAGTCTAATTGAGAAAAAAAATGGGATTGATCTTGATTAGGGGCGTACAAAGATATAAATGTGAAAATTTCCCCTTGAGTGCGCACTTTCACTAGTATATATCTCCCACCCGGGTCCACTACTTGCAGTCCTAAATCATGAATGAAGGAGCCAGAGAGAATACCAACCCCGACATATTTTGCCTGCTTCCTGCTGACTGCTAGGAATTTGAGGGCAAGAACCGAACTGTAGCAGGTGCTCATGATGTTGACGGAGATGTGTTTCCTGTATGAATGCGATCTTTGCCGCCTGGGCTAAAAGTTCTTTGTTTAGCAAAAATCTCTTCCTTGGTGTATTAAGCCCCTTGACATTCAGTGATACAACATGAAACACCATACTGTACAGAAACTAATGCGAGTTGGAGCTGGCTGGTAAAAGCAGAAAAGATTAAGCAAAGGGAAAAGTACTTTGCCTAAGGTGGTCACCTCAACACCTATTCCCTCCTTACATTCCAGTCTGAGAAGATAGGAAACCTCCCAAAAATCCCCCCCCCAATCCCTAGTATGTTTGCCCATCCCCAATGCGAACCTTCCCGCGGCGGGCCCATCCTCGTATGAGAAAAGCCACTGAAGGCCCCGACCCCCTCCCACCCCATGTAATGAAATAAATCCCAGCTAGAACCGTGAAACTGCCAGAACAGAATAAACTTATAACTTCAAACTCTGTCTTATGGATTAATAAGTCAGCAATGGGCTGCCCCAATTTAGAAAGTGAGTCCCAAACTGAATTTGCACCCTTTACTGAAGAGTGAGCAATCCTATATGTGGATCATCTATTGTAATGCAGTCTTACTTTCACCCTTGGTCAGAGAGTTGGGTAGTCACAGCGGAGTCAATCTGTGGAGGCGTTTTCTTCCTTGTCCAGCACGACGCCATCTTGGTGTGGGGTCCAGCGTCAGTAGAGACTCCGTAGTTAAAGATGGTACATCGAATGGAATAGCTAGACCCGCTTGTTTAAAGGCCTCCACAGCACTGCCCACCGATTTTACTCAATAGGCCACCCCTTTGACCTGAAAGAATAAGGCAAAAGGGAACAGCCATCTATATTTGATGTTGGCAGCTCTTAAAGCCCCGGTCACTCCGCGAAGATCATAACGCTTTCTCAACGTGCTAGGTGCGATGTCGCTGAATATGGATACTTCTTCCCCCTTCCAGGTCCAACGCTGCTTTTTTCTAGCAGCAGAGAAGATTTTTCCTTTTTGGTGGAAACTGTGTAAGTTGATTACAATATCCCAGGGTTTGTTGCCTCTGCAAGGCCCTAAAGCTCTGTGCGCTCTCTCAATGTTAATGACCGGCTCCTCCAAAGCTGTGCTGTCAGTGGGGTCTCATTTAATATTCAGTATAAACTGAGAAAGTTCAGTGGCTACCACAGTGCAGTCCTAAAAATCCGGTGATTTAGGGATTCCCCCCCCCCCCCCCCCCCCGAATGTGGAGATTAGACTTTCTGGACTGGTTTTCAAGGTCCTCAATTTTGTCCACTAGTGGTTTCCATCTCCGTTGTCGTAGTTTTCTGTTGCCCCCACAAAGCGAGCAGAGTCGCCGCATGGACCTTGACCCTAGAGTCCGTATCGTCCACCCTATGTCTGAGGGAGGCAAGGTCGTCCTTCATCTCCGAGTTCAGATCTCAATGGAAAGTCAGCGAGATCAGGTTGAAGTTCAGATGGAGTTGGTGAAGCTGGTGTTGCGTCCTCCATAACTTGCTCGTTTTGGGCTTCCAGCCTAGTAGCGAGCAGTGCCTCGTCTCCGGCTGCGATGTCCGCCGGTAATTTGCTATAGGCAAATTGCTTGAGGTCCGTTGCTTTTTTCCTAGTCGCCATCCGGATATAGTCGCAAAAATCTCCAGGTATGCAGCCTAAAAGAGAAGCTTAGTCACAGTATAAAAGGGCAAGTTCATGGTGGGAGAAGTGGAGCTCTCAAATCATGCGGCCATTCCTCAGCATGGCGGAACAGCACCCCTGGAACCCTTTTTACCTCCTCTGTGAGGCGGGAGAACGCCAAAGGATCCCTCCTATGACAGCTAGTGACCTGGATTCCCTTTTGCTGGGGAGATTCTGGGGCTTATATGATCACATGTTCTTTGCTCTTGTGGGGGCTGTGCCCGATGATAGCACAGCCTTTGGGCACAACAAAAGCAAACAGCCGAAAATTTCCCATAAGAGGTAACAAGCAAAGAGAAGAATGGGATAAATAATCACAATAAATATAAGGTTCTGCAGGAGTTTCTTAGTATATGCAAAGAATAAAGAGCTTAGGGTGTCAGCAAGTCTATGTGCCCTATGTTAAACAGGCTATCTGGTCTTATCACTCATTCACCCTATAGACTCAGAATGCCACGTGCTCGTGGTATTTTTTTTAAGCAAATAAAAAAGGAAATCAAATCTCCAAGCGTCCCAAACAAAATTAGTGTAGAGCCCAAAGCCTGACAATGGCGGTAGTTTCACAAAAAGCACATCTTTAGGAGCTAGTTGATAAGAGCTTAAACCAATTTTGGAGCCATATGCTGCTGTCTTTTTAAAGCTTTCAAGATAGATGTGACGGTCTCGTAGAAATTTAAAAAAACACTCACACACTCACACTCAGTTGTGCAGAAGGCCCCTGGGAGTAGACAGTTATGCCAAATTGTTGAAAAACCTACCTCTTTAAAATTTGCAGTAGCGAAGAAACAAAGAAGCATCATGAAGCATATGGGGTTCAGGAGACTTTTTGGGTTACATCAATCATTCTGAGGCAGAGATTCATTTGACATTCATAATTAATTCTGGTGATCATTGCAGGAGAGTTAAGTATATACAGCTCTGCCAAATTAGTGAACACATTTATTCCAAAATAATGAACAAAGGACGGGGGGTAACTTAAAGCGGAATACAGAATAGATGCCTAATTGAGAATGCAAATATCAGACCTTGGAGTTGTTGCTTTTTAGCTTTGGTTGAGACTATATTTCTGTTAAGTTGGAATGTTGAAATAATTGCTAATTTTAACATGATTTTTGTCCTTTTTAGCTAATTTAACTGGACATGCGGAGAAGGTGGGAATTGAAAACTTTGAACTTTTGAAAGTTCTTGGAACAGGAGGTAAGATTTGTTTGGTTTTTTTTTTTTTTTTCCAGTTTTCTTAAAAGGGCAAGCAAGATAAGTGAGTCATACAACAACTGGATGACATCATTGACTGCACTGACACACAAGATATTTCTCAAAAAGCTAAGGAAAAGCCTAGAAATGTTTTCTAGCCATGTGTGGGACTTGCTGTTTAGCCACTTTTGCATGGGTCCTCCTCAGACGTTTTGTTTGTGGCACATGTCTGATATTCTGTCATGAGTAACAACATCTTATTGGGGCCATCTTAGTTGACCCATTTTTTTCTCTCTTAGGTAATAGCTTCTTAGTTTTTTGGGGGGAGGGGAGAAAGTGGGGGTTGGCACTTAGTCAGATTTTTTCTTTTCAATATACTATTGACCTTTAGTTTTCTTATTTAAAATTATTTGAACCTGTACCATCCATAGTTCGGGGTGGGTAACAGTATAACATAAATAAAAAAGCAGTGACAATATAGGACAGAGAACATCAATAAAATTTATAAAAATTCTGCAAGTTTCTTCAAGTTTAACATTTCTCATTCTTATTTGTTACTCTATGAGGCTCTGATTAAATGGTGTCAATTGGCCTGATTTTCTGTTAAAAAGTTTGACTTTAATTTTGCTGCAGTTTTCTGAAGAACTAGTGGTTTCAAGAGATGGCTACACTGCAATTACAAGTTGTCTTTTATGGATCTTTACCTTGTTGCTTAAGCATGGATTAGGATGTCCCGACTTATGACTTCTGTAAAGAGATATCTACCAGGGTAGTTGAGCAATTAAGACTATCTGTTGGACATCTTTTGAAAGGACATCACAGCCTGACTTTCCTGTGTTCCTACTGAAGGCATTGGTATTAAAGGATCAGTGGCTGCATCACCAACTGGTGATGCTTCGACATTGAGAGAGCATCAGTTTTCCTTGGAGTAAGGATCCAGGAAGAAACACAGGATGAGGAAACTTTCCCAGTCATTCAGGGCCTGAGAAGAGTTTCTTAGCATTGAGTTTGGGATTGAAGAGCAACAATGCTGAGCATTAGGTGGAGCCATTGAAGCACAGATGTGGCTTTCTTCTGGTACTAGAGACTGAAAGTAGGGAGATAGCGGTGGCTGCCATCCACCCTCCTAAACAGTTGGATCCGGAGGTGAGCTTAGCCTCCCAGAAAGACTAAAGCTCAGTAGTACAAGAGCCATCAGTTCATCTCCTCTGGTTATTTCGGAGGACTTATCCTTTCCTACTGCAGCCCCTCCAGTTTTGACCTCTGCAATCTTTGAGGAGGAGTTGGACAAGAGGGTCCCTAAGGCTCTTGACACTTTTTTTTTTATTATTATTTATAATTTTTCAAATTATAACATTTACATCAAATGATATAACCATAAATACAGATTTCCAAAGCAAATACACCATACTTTAAAGAAAAATACATCTGATCTAGCCCACATCTAGGGGAGCAAGGAGGATAAGATTTGAGTGCATGTCAATTTACTTAACACATCCTACTTCCTTGTCCTACTGAGAAGTCAGAGTTTTATCCCTAATAAAATGCTGTAGTTGTGAAGGGTCAAGAAAAATAAACTTATTTGTTTCATACGTAATTTGACGCTTACATGGAAATTTAAAAAAGTAAGTAGCACCTATATCCAGAGCTGCCTGTTTTAAAGATAGAAATTGTTTCCGCCTTGCTTGAGTTACATGAGATACGTCCGGGAAAATCTGAATCTTTTGCCCGCAGAAATCAAAATTTTTTATTTTGAAAATATTTATTAAAAAATAAATCCTTATCTTTTTTTTAATAGGAAGGTAACAAGCAAGGTAGCTCGGGATGCTATATTATCCAATGAATCTTCAAGAAAAGTTGATACACCTGGACTCCCTAGTGTTTCTACACCCCCTTCAACTGCCTGAGTCGTTTTCCTTTGAGGCAAATAATACATTTTAGAAATAGTTGGGATGCTCTGAATTTCATAGGAAAGAATTTCGACTACATACTTCTTAAACAATTCATTCTCTGACAATCTAGATTTTGGAAAATTTAATAAATGCAAATTATGAGATCTCATTTCATTCTCTATTAATTCCATTCTAGTATGTAGTACTAAATTATCTTTTATGAAGGATACATTGGTTGCTTGTATATTTTTAACCATAGGGTTAAATTTTTGCCATAGCCAATTCAATTTTTTCAGTCCTATTATCTAATTCTACTAATTTCTCCCTTGTTTCTACTGAAAACGTCTGAACTTTAGTAGCCGTCCCCGAGAACTTTTTATCTAAACTCATCATCAACCTCCACAAATCCAACATTGAAACATTTTCAGGTTCAGGTACATTTTCTTCTACTATACTATCAAAAACAAGGACCATTGGACATGGACATGGACATGGAACTATGATATTTCTAGCTATGGCCTCGCTTCCCATATTATTTAATCCTATTTGTATATTTCTCCCAGAGTTACCAGCCACACCTGATGTGGTGTGGTCTATTATATCAGAACTTTTGGAGTAGCCGCTTGAATGTGTTTAAATTAAACAACAGATTTGTATATTACTCTGGAAATACGTGGACTGTTTAATACTGTCTGCTCTCTACTCGTGTCTGTGAACTATATTCTCTTGGGACATAATATTAATAGTGCCAGCCAAAGAACCTTCCACAATAGGATTCAAAGAGGAATGTTGTAAGGACTTGGGGGCCAAAGGGGCTCCTGTATAAAGAGCCCCTTCCATTATTCCCCCTGCAGTAGACTCCCGCACTCTAACTATGTGGGAGTCCGTTGGTCCTAATCTCTTTGACAATGAAGAGGTAGGTGATGAGGTATAATTTTTAGACTTTCGTTTCCTACCCATATTATTTTCTTAGGCACGCGGCTTTGGCTGTGCGCCGGCGGCTGCGCGCCGCAGGACGCTGTTCTTTATAGTCCCGCGGAGCGCCTCCCGCTGACTTCACTTCCGGGTCCTGGCAGTGTAAAGCAACAACTTAATTTTTCGCAGCCCTCCTCCGAAGTCGGACATCGGCTCCCCTGCCTCCCGGAGGCGCAGATGGATGCCTGCACGGGCGAAAGCGGCCCCTGTGCGTGCAATTGGGCCGCTCAAGACGTGATGTCACATGCCGTGACACCAAACGTCGTGATGTCACGCCTTGAGCGGCCCAATTGCACGCACAGGGACCGCTTTCGCCCGTGCAGGCATCCATCTGCGCCTCCGGGAGGCAGGGGAGCTGATGTCCGTCTTTAGAGGAGGGCTGCGAAAAAGTAAGTCGTTGCTTTACACTGCCAGTCCTGTCTCCCCTCCTCCTGAAGCAAGGCTGCTTTTCGCGCCTTGCTCCGGGAGGAGGGGAGAGAGGACTGGCAATCTCGAGCGGCTGCGAAAAAAAAAAGTTAGTCGTTGCTTTACACATGGGACTGTGAGGAGGGAGGAGGCCTTAGCTGCTGGGGGGAGCAGGGAATTGAAGTGGTGAAGACGAGAGTCTCCCAAAAGAAAACAGGCAAAGTGCTGGAAGAAAGTGGAGGGAGGGGAAGAAAAAATACTGGAAAGCTTCGAAGCATGTCAGGTCAATCCAGTAAAGTAAAGTAAAGCAGCCTTGCTTCGGGAGGAGGGGAGAGAGGACTGGCAATCCCGACCGTCCACTTCATTGCTACTTTTTTTTTTTTTTCGCTTTTTAGATTTTTTTCCGCTTTCATTGCTTTGGGAGGAGGGAGGAGAGGACTGGGGCTGCCCCGGAGACCAGCTTCCATTGACGCGGCCAGGGCAGGTGAGCCGGGGCTGGGGGAAAGTTTGCCGCCTACCCTTACCCCTGCCTCTAACACAGGGGTAAGGGTAGGCGGTAAGTTAGCAGGTTAAATGCGCGGCAAAACGGCAGGGTAAAAAAGCGATAGTCGGGGTGCACGTTACTGGATGGTAGGGAATAGCTAATTCGATCGTTTACATCTAACATACATGCCGCGTGCGGAAGGGGTTACCCGGGTATTTAAGGACGCGGTTAGAGTAGGTTAAAGGGGATTGTGGATCGCAGGAAGGACTAACGCGGCCGGAAAGTGAGTAGAAAGCGGGTTAGGAGCGGGGTAAACGCGGCCGCACTTTACTGGATTAATCTGTAGGTTAGGCTCCACTCTGAGGCTTTTTCGTTGTGTGCCGTGTGGTAGGCCTCAACAGCGTTTTGCGCACCTTCCTTCTATAGGCTGCTCTCTACAGGTTTGTTGGTTCAGTGTGTGCATATAGCTGTGTGTCCGGGTTGTGCATCCAGTTTTTGGATGCTTAATCGAGCCTCATTTTGTGCATCCAAGATAAGCAGCGCCTTTAGTGGCCGCACGCTTACCTAGGCACACAAGTTGAGCGTTGCTGTGTGCTTATATTTTTTTCAGTACCTATCCTAGGGACATGTAAGTTTTAGACGCCTAGGTATTGGGATGCATAGGTGTGGGACACCTGATTTTTTTTATTTTTTTTTAATCAGCTGGATGCATGTCTTTGGTCGCAGCTCAGCGCACTGTGGTGCAGATTTTTAATCTTACGCGCGTGGGGTACATTTGTGCGTGCTACCTGGCGCACACAAATGTACACCCGATTTTATAACATGCGTGCGCTGCCGCACGCATGTTATAAAATCCGGGGTCAGTGCACACTTGTGCACCTTGCGTGCGCCAAGCCCTAGGGGAGGCCAGATGGCTTTCCCCGTTCCCTCCGCTCCCCCCCCCCCCCACCTTCCCCTCCCTTCTCCCCCTACCTTTAGTGTAGGAGTTACGCCTGCCGGCCGGCTGCCTGCACACCAACCCCCAGCACAGCCGCTGTGCCGGAGGACTTGGGACCGCCCCTGGCCCGCCCCTTTTTCAAAGCCCCAGGACATATGCACGTCCCGGAGCTTGCGTGCGCCGCCGAGCCTATGCAAAATAGGCTCGGCGTGCGCAGAGGTAGGTTTTAAAGGTGTAACCCTTTGAAAATCTACCCCTGTATGCCTAATGGTGCCGATACCTAAGAAACCTAAATCGTGTTTGGGCATCTTTTTTTTTTTTTTGTGTGAGTTTTTTGCATGGGCTTTGGAGTAATGGTATTTAAAATGGCTGAGTTAAAAAAACAAAACAAAAACTGTTTAGCACACTTTTTTTTTTTTTTTAATTCCTAGTCTATTTGCATGTTAGCATCCTGCAGTGACCACTTACTTAACAAATGCATTAAATAAAACCCAAGCTAAAATTTAATTCCAATTTTAACACTGCTTTTATTATATCGAACCCTTAGAGCTGAAAACACTTACTGCTTTAAAGGTATTTAATCCTTCGTTAAAAAAGAAAGTAATATTAATTCAGATAGACAACCAAGTAGCAATTTTCTGTAATCCAGCAAACCAGGACGAACAGGCTTTTTCAGTCTTTCGTCAAGAGACCTGTGAGATAGGGAAATGGGCAGTTTCCAAGATGTATGCGACAGCTATCTTTCTTACTGGAAATCAAAACCAGATAGTGGACATGCTAAGTCCCTATATAGCACGAGAAATGTTATAACTTTAGGATGATCTCTGCGACACTATTGAACAACAAAGTTTCCACCCACTGCTCAAGAAGAACAGCAAGGAATAGTCTAACAATGGATGCTATTCCAATTTCTATGGACTCATGGACTTTCTATGCATTTGCCCCTACCCCCTCCCGCCCCATTTTCACTTATAGCCTGTAGGAGTATCTGGTGTGGATAACCTTACAGTAGATTATCAGATTTAACCAGTAACCTTATGATACAAGTTCATTATTATTAGGCCACAGATAAGGACACTTTTGTGAGGTAGTAAGTTAATTTTATTAGCAACATAAGTGACAAGGTTTAAAACAATATAACTTCTTTGCTTTGTTTTTGGTTTAGTTGTTACAGTTTTACAGCGTAAGGCCATGTAGTAAAAGATAAGCGTGAATGAAAGTGTTCCCTCTAAGCCCAGCTTTGCTCTTAGGAATTTACACAATGCCAATTTAAATAACCTAACTAAAAAGTAATTAAGCCAGTGTTCTCACCCTCCAAGGTACTGCACAAGTCAAGGTTCACTCCTGCATCAGGACGCTGTCTTGACACTATGGATAATCCAGCAAAGCCCCTTATAAATGGATGACAGAACCCAAAAGTCTCAAGGATGTTTCCAAGAAATTTGATGGCAGAAACAGGATAAGATTTACTAATTGGCCAAAAGTCTTTCAAGGGAACAATTAGCAAAACAGTTGCTTCTATGCTATGAAGCAACTGTATTGAGTATGACATCCAGTCTTAGCTTGCGGGTTCACTGCAGCAATTGAAGTTCTGTTAACAAAGTTCTCTTGGCAGAGCTTTGGGGAATCCATGGATAAAAGCCTTAGCAAAGGCTCTTTCGGGTAATGTCCATTTAGAAAATGTCCATAGTTATCTGGGTAACTCAGAGTCCTCTTTCTCCAAGTTGAACCTCATTGAATATTCAGCTCTATAGGCTCCAATGTTGATCTGGAATCGATATTGCTACCAACTATAGACACAGGATATTGGGATGCAAATGATGATGTATGAGTCCCAATCCATAAGAATATTCCCTGACGGCTAATGAAGTTCGGAGAGTTCATTAGCAAAACAGATGCTAGAACAATACCCATTTCATAGCTGGTCTCGGGCTGGATACAAAGTTTTTACCAAGGCCATATACTTATTTTTTTGTTTGTTTGTTTGTAAGATTTTATATACTGCAAATTGGGCAGTAACCTGACCGGCTAAGCGGTTTACAATAACTTATATTTCTGGTCCAAGGTTCTCCTCTCATTTGGGAGGTGATGACAACTCTCTGATATGGAGAAACAAACAGTCTTTTCTCCTCTGTATGAATCATAATCTCATACAAAATTGCCAAAATATCACATGGCTGCAGACTCCATGATTGTGTGTGTTAGGCCTGCACTTTTATTCAGTCTTCGTGCATAGCAATAGATCTCAAGTTCATGATGTACATCCTGTTTAGGGTCACTGGCGTTTACCCTACAAGCCAAAACAATTTTTAAAACGTTATAAGACCAAGGAGAGTTGCGTGGCTGCGGCTATGTGGGAAGACTTGCACATACTCAGAAAATCTTGAATTTTCTGAGTTCTGAGAGAGTTTTTCGGTATCGACGCCATCGGATGATGTCACCCACTTGTGTGGCTATTTTGCCTGCTGTCTATGGAGCACACTCATTACAAGCAATCAAATTTGCTATATCTTGGGGCCAGCTCAGGGTTAGCATTGCATACTGCCATGCCATTTAGAGGGACCTGGGTTCAGTTCCTGGCTCAAGTCTTCTTGAGATCGGTTGGAGCTGGAGATACTACAGAGGTGACACCTAGCACTCAGATTTGGGGCCCACAATTACAGGGTTCCCAAAGGAACTCTGCTGCATGGCCCTCAGCTGAAGACTTTCCCTGCAGTGACTGGACTAAAATAAGTTGAGAAAAGAGATCAAATAGGACACAAAATCCCCAGCTAGTTGTGAATGAAGATTCATGGTGCCGGATCCTAATTCTTGTTCCAATTGAGCTAAAAGTATAAAGGAGCAGACGGAAACTGCCGGGTCACACATTGCTAATATCTTAAGATAAGGGCAGAGGAGAGAGAATGAGCAGGAAATATTAGTGCAGCATAGTCGGTGTTCACAGTACCTCACCCCAGTCCGGCTAACTTGGCCAGCGTTCAAGTGACATCTGCTGGTTGTCTTGAGAGCATTTGTGCCAGGTTCTGGAGAGGGAATAACAATGAGTGAAAACCCCCAAATAGCTACGAAAGAAGGCTTATGGCATCCTAGCCCCAGTTGGAACAGGTTACTATAAAAATAAAATGTAGAGGAGAAAGTGTGTCGAACTATTATGTGTACGGAAATCTCTAACTTGTTTTCTTGTCAAACAGCATAATTCCAGTGTCCGTGCCAAATAGGTAAAGGGACTTCTTCTTTTTTTTTTTTAAATAAAGAACAATGTGTTCCTCAGAAGCCCTTGTAAATCTACCTAATTCTCTAGTAAAGATGTTAAATACTTTCTGTAATGCAAATATTTTTTATGCTTGAAATACAAATCTCTAACTTTACTTTCAAGCTCTCAGCCTATAATTAAGGCTGCATTGTTTGTTTTATTTTTATCACGTCTTGTGAAATAACTCACATTTTTTCCCAGGAGTCTAGGAGATGGGTTGGAACAACAATCACTTTCAGTAATTTTGAGCTTTGAACCATGAGGAAACTTTGGATAATGCCTTGAGAGGACTTAACTGTTTGTGAATCACTCTTTTTTTTTTTTTTTTCTTTAAAAAGGAAACCTTAACCTTGTTCAAGGTTCCTGACTTGTCAGTACTATTTTATGGTCTGTTGCTATTGCTTGGTCTTTTGCGATTTCTCTCCCTATTCTCTTACAAGCGATCTATTTAAGGGCTGCTCTTATAAGCAAAGTAATTCACTTTTGTGTGGGCAGATTTTACTGCTCTTTTTGGGTGAGTGTAAGGCACTCGGCATTGCCTTGTGCCTCTTATCCCCCCAATCCAAAAAGATAAACCCAAAAGGTGAATATGTCTGGGTACTCACCTAATTTCAAATTCACTGTATAACAATGATCAGAGCTCCAAAGTTTAGCTGTCTTATTATTCCCTACGATATGTTATAAGTCAATCCAAAGATTTAAAGTATGACCTTCATACACTGAGATGCTGACTTCACTCTTTGTTTTGAGTGTAAAATGGTATTGGGGAGACTGCGTCCCAACATTATAATCATTAGTCATACAGAGATACCCATTTTGTCAATTTTTTTTTTTTTAAGAAAAATATTTTTATATGGAAATAAAAATCACTTATCTTATCCCCAGGACCATTTTGCTCTTAAACAAAGAGAAGTCAGGGTCTCAGTATATGAAGGTTATACTTTGAATTTTTTGGATTGACTTATAACAAATCATACGGAATAAGACAGATTGTGTAGCCTTGTTTTATACTCCCAATGTATACAGTCAAATCTGTTTTACCACTTTCCGGTTGTAGCTTATTGCTTATATGAAATGTCCTTGCTAAAACAAGATATTTGTGTTCTGTGTAACAATTGCTGTTCTATGCTACTTCAGATGTTTTAGTCATAATACAGGGTGGCCCATGGAAAAGTAGCTTGCCTCCAATACCAGTGCCACGCAGGCAGGCTACTTTTCCATGGGCCACCCTGTACATCACTCTGTCAGTCTGCCATTTCTAAGTGCATCTTCTATCTTGTGCATTAGATGCGCATCATTTCTTCTTGCCTTCTTTCCACAGCCTATGGGAAAGTGTTTCTGGTGAGGAAAATTAGTGGCCACGATGCTGGAAAGCTGTATGCAATGAAGGTGTTGAAGAAAGCTACTATAGTTCAAAAAGCCAAGACTGCAGAGCACACAAGGACAGAACGACAAGTGCTAGAACACATCAGACAGTCGCCTTTTTTGGTTACTTTGCATTATGCTTTCCAGACAGATACAAAACTCCATCTTATTTTAGGTAAGTCTTGTTCAAACTTTCTATAAATGTTTCTTCTGACGTGCTATGTTCTGTAACTTTATACATTTTTTGCAGGAGGTGCTGGAGAGTGTGTTGTGTTAATGCCAATTTCCATCTGTTGCCAGGAAAATTCCCTATGTATATTCTGTAGCATCAGAAACATAGATGCATGTCAGCTGTGGGCATTCATATTCATATATGTGTATTTTCCCTCGGCTCTACAACGTAAAACGTGCATAAGTGGATTAGCAATGGAAAGTTATGCACATGGATGGAAATTGGCAAGGATGTAACACACATACTCCATTTATCAAACGCATTCTACCTCCTCTTCTTTCACACACAGTCACGCTCCTGCCCCGACCCCTCACACAAGAGAACATTCTCTATTTCACAAAAACATAAATGAGTGTCTGTCACCAGTACACACACGCAAACAAGTTTATCTCAACTTCATACACAAGTCTCCCTCTCACATAAAAAAAACAATCCGCAACCTTGCATCTCTGACATGCACACGCACAAGCAAAGGCCCACTCTTCCTCATATACAGCCTCTCCATTTTCACCTTCATGCATGCGCACACACAGAGTCTCTCTCTTCCTCATATACCCATACACAGTCTCTCCTTGTCACTCAACATTGTCACTTGCATTTTGGAAACCCGTGCTGTATGCAGGGAGAGATTTAGGATTTTGCTGCCCATCGGCAGTTTTGGTGCTTTCGTCCCCCCTCTCCTGTAAGGGTCTATTACAGGGTAACAGAGGGCTGTTCTCTGCTGAATGAGATTCAGTAGAGCTGGAAGGCAGCAAATCTTTGCCAGCCTGCTACCTCTAGGCATAGGCATAATGGGTACCTTTTAACAAATCCAAGGCTGGCTGTATACAAAACACATTTTGGAAATTTTGTGCACTCCATGGAATATGCTTTAGAGTTCAGGTGGTTTATGTGATGGCAAGTTAAAGAGTAACGCATAGAACCTGATACATGGTTTTTATTTTGAGACAGAGGTTATAGATTTGGCACCGATGTATTTGACATGCTGTTTGTTAGGTTTGTTTAACTGGTGTGTATGATCATGAATGTTTTATTTTGGAAACCGCACAGAGCTTTGAATGTGTGGTATAAAAACTTTAAAATAAATAAATAATGACATTTCGTTGTCATAGTGAGAGACCCAAGGAGGCCATTTTTAGCACTATATCATGTTTTTTTGTCTGCTAACCAAATAGGATATGATAAAACTTGATTAAAATATATTTGAGATGTTTTTATTTATCTACCAATTTACAAATATTATGAGAATGTATTGTACACTGTGGGGCGGATTTTCAGAGCCCTGCTCGCGTAAATCCGCCCAAAACCGGGCGGATTTACGCGAGCAGGGCCCTGCGCGCCGGGAAGCCTATTTTACATAGGCCTCCCGGCGCGCGCAGAGCCCCGGGACTCGCGTACGTCCCGGGGTTCTCGGAGGGGGGCGTGTCGGGGGGCGGGGCCCCGTCGTCGCGGCGTTCCGGGGGCGTGTCGGCAGCGTTTTGGGGGCGGGTACGGGGGCGTGGCTACGGCCCGGGGGCGTGGCCGCGCCCTCCGTACCCGCCCCCAGGTCGCGGCCCGGCGCGCAGCAGGCCCGCTGGCGCGCGGGGGATTTACGTCTCCCTCCGGGAGGCGTAAATCCCCCGACAAAGGTAAGGGGGGGGGTGTAGACAGGGCCGGGCGGGTGGGTTAGGTAGGGGAAGGGAGGGGAAGGTGAGGGGAGGGCAAAGGAAAGTTCCCTCCAAGGCCGCTCCGATTTCGGAGCGGCCTTGGAGGGAACGGGGGGAGGCAGCGCGGCTCGGCGCGCGCAGGCTATAAAAATCGATAGCCTTGCGCGCGCCGATCCAGGATTTTAGTGGATACGCGCGGCTCCGCGCGTATCTACTAAAATCCAGCGTACTTTTGCTTGAGTCTGATGCGCAAGCAAAAGTAGGCTGATCGCGCTTCTTTTAAAATCTACCCCTGTGTAAGCAGTAAATTGGGAGGGAAGGTGGGTTTTAGCTGTGGTGGTGGCATGAAAGGCAAGAGGACAGCAGGCCAACACTCAGCCTGTGCCTCCTTATAAGGCTTCATGCCACCCAGCTTGCCCCCTCTCCTCCCCCTAGAATTTGAACTGGTCAGTGGTCCTCCTAAATGTCCAATATGAGCAGGGGTCCCGGCTTGTTTGGGGGTGGGGAGAATTCTGTCCACCCAGCAATGTTTGCTTTGGAGGAGGCAGAGGCAGCGACACCCCTGTTGATGTGTGGCAGGGCTCCCCGTGTACCTTCCGCATGGGCTTGTAGAAATGGCCAATCATGGCAAGGAATGCCTCTACCAGAAAATAGGTGGCACAGCAGTTAGTGCACCCCCCTCTCTCCAATACAGGTGTATGGATGCCTAATTTATTTATTTATTTTATTTATTTAAATTCTTTTAATATACCGATGCTCAAGACAAGTCTTATCGTACCGGTTTACAGTATAACCAGGGGAAACCATTTAACTAAATGAAAGAAAGTTACAATGAACAGGGAGTACAGTTAAGGATATTTAAGAGAGAGAGAAAAAGTTTAACATAACGTTCCTAAAAGTAATGCAGGAGAGTAACAAGCAAACAATTGATTATAATAGAGAGCTAATTTAACAATTACTATAAAATAAGTATTTCGAACAACACAGTTCTTTTACATACTTTTAATTACATGCATTGTCTGTGTATCCAGCTATGGTGCCGGTTTTTTGCTAACTTAGTTTCTCAATTGACAAGCAGGGCTGAAATAGCCATGACATGTGGATGACATCATTCATCTGTGCCAAACGGATCAATCTCTAGCTCAGTAAAACTTTATTACTGAGCATGTGGGAATTTCTGCATGGGTGCTGCCTTGTGAGTCCCTAAGACTTTTTTGTCTGAGCTTCTCTTCAGATATGTATCCTGTCTTTTTTTCACTACTTTAAAAGTTTCTTCTCAAATGCACTTTGAGTTGCCTTGCCTCAGCAAACCCTCAGCAGCACTTCCCAGTACTACACAATAAAAAAGTCTCTCTCTCTTAGAAGACCTCCTCCAGTGGCTTCAAGGACTCGTGTGTAGCTGCAAGATGTCCATTGCAGACAGCTGCAATATCTATTATAGATGCCTTGGATCGGACCACAACTCAGCCAATCGCAATTGTCATCAAGGTCCTAGAAAAACGGAGCCTGGAAGATGGAAGAACTTTGTAAATTGGTGAAGAGTTGGAGTCATTCCTCCTCCCAGAGCGGGACATTTTCCAGCTTCTGCCCACCAAGTCAAGCGGGAGCTCCTTGAGTAAAGCTTTTCCAACTGTGGCACTGGATTCTAGATATGCTATAGTTCAGGTCCAGCAAGATGCAAGGAAACTTAGACCTAAAGTATAAAATACAAAAATACGCAGCGTTTGAAATAGTGCGACTACCCCATCAATTAGTTGTAGTAGAATTTGGCTCTAAGAGCAAAGAAAATGAGGATATACTTGAATACTGTGCCAGAGAAGGATCCGCAGTTACTGGATAATTTCAGCAAAAAGATTTCAAAGCTACATGCTTTATGCACAGATCTTCACACGCCAGTGCTGTATGGTTCAATACTTAAATGATTGTATACAAAAACTCAAATCATTTCTTCTACCTGGTGATGGCAGATTTGCATATCCTCAGACACTCTTAGATGTGGAAGAGTGTATATACCATTTTATTCGATTCGTCTGAGGTATTCGATCCACAGTACATACCTTGCCAGCATTTATTGGACCTTGGTTGAGAGCCAGTAGTCTGTGATTATGCCCATGACAAATATGTAGATGTCTCCTATTTGGGTGATCGTCTTTTCAGAGAAGAACTCGGGGAAACAGTTGCTGAAATAAAGGAACAGCATTTTGCGGTTAAGTCCCTATCTATGGGACAGGAACAGCAGTCTTCTGCAAGGCATACTTAATATGCTTTTTAAAAGACCATATTTCCAGATACACCCTTTCCAGCAATTCTAACAATGCTGGCTGCTACCTCTACTTCAGTCACAGTAACAACTGACTCGCATTCGACAGCATGAGTGCCATCAACCAAAAACAACACAAGTCAAGCCAAATCCTGGACCAAGTTTTTGACTACCTTTCAAATCTAGGAAAAACCCTTTCTGGTAGGAGGGGAGAAACCAGCACTATCTGGAAGAGTGGTACAAGATCACCAAACATCATTGGGTTCTCAGTTGTGGAGTCTGGATACCACTTGTGTTTCTTCTGGCTTCCCACACTTCGTCGTTGCTTAGCCTTTAAATCAGATCAGTCTTACTCCATGCAGCTCCACCTGGAAGTGGAGTCACGCCTTAAACAGCAGGCAATAGAATCTGTTCCTTCCTGTCACCATGGACAGGATTCTACTCCTGCTTCTTCATTATCCCCAAGAAATCTGAGCGAGTAAGACCCATCCCGGATTTAAGAAACCTGAACAAGCATGTACTCTGGGAGAAATTCAAAATGAATTCCCTCCACACAATTCTCCTCTTCCTCTAGAAGGGATAGTGGATGTGCACCTTGGATCTGAAGGATTATTTTGCTCATATTCTCATCCATTCCTCCCATTGGCATTATCTGCGTTTTATGGTGGACTCTTCCCACTATCAGTACAAAGTGCTCCCCTTCAGCCTTCTGGTAGCACTGAGGGTATTTGCCAAGTACATGGCTGTAGTAGCAGTGCATCTGCTGCATTAGGGCATCTAAATCTTTCCCTTCCTGGACAACTGGCATGTGACAACGAACTCTGAGGACGATGTGCTAACTTCCCAGCAAAAGTTGATACAACTGCTGATTCCTAGTGAATTTCAAGAAATCAACTCCAGTTCCCACCCAAAAAATCAAATTCATTGGAGTGTGGAGAGATTCTCTACAGAATAGAGCTTTGCATCTGTCAGACAGGGCACATACTCTCGGATCCCTTGTGTGCAAACTGTTGACTACGGATCAGTCAATGGCTAGAGAAGTTCTAGTTGTTCTGGGTCACATGGTGGCAGCGGTGATGCAAAATTTTTTAACTAATCCACCTTCACATACAGTTCCGGCAGTGGGGTCTGTGCTCCCAGTGGGACCAGCTCACTTAACCCTTGACAACCAAAGTGAGAATTTTACAGCGAATGAAATATGATCTACACTGGTGACTAGATCCCTACACTCTTCAGAAGGGATCTCTACTCCCTCTACATCCTCGTCAAGTTACAGTGGTAACGGATGCCTCCACAAAAGGCTAGGCTGCCCATATGGGATCCTTTCAAACTTAAGGAACATGGTCATTCATAGACTATTTCAAATCAACTTCCTAGAGTTGAGAGCAAACAGATATGTTCAAATAACATTCACTCGCTTCCTCCAGGAGACGAGCATCTCATTCAAACCAATAACCAGGTAGCTATGTTCTGTGTGAGCAAGCAGGGTGACACAAAGTCATGGACTCTTTGTTGTGAGGAGATAAAGATGTGGGAATAGGCATGTAAACATCAAGCTATCTTGTAAATGATGTACCTTCCATGGATCTCAACATTTATTATTTTTATTTTATTTAAATTCTTTTAATATACCGATGCTCAAGACCAGGTCTTATCGTACTGGTTTACAATAAACTAGGGGGAACCAGTTAACAGAGCAAACAAAAGTTACATTATAACAGGGAATGTGGAACTAGGCTGTTAGAGAAAAAGATAAGTTAAACAAATTCTAACTGGAGAGAAGGGCAAAAAGCAGGAGAGGGTGCTTACAGGATAAGAATTATGTACAAATTTACATAGTGTATATGAATTAAGCAAGTTAATTGGACAACATGTTAGTAGATTGTTGCAGAAGAGTTTTCGGACCACACAATCTGTACAGCAGTCTGTGGCCAACAAACTATTCAGTTGATGGGGATTTCCAGCAATCAATCTAGATTTATCAGAGCAAAACAGAAAACTGGAGAAGTTTTTGCTCCATTCTTTCTAGTGAGTTCAGATCAGCTCAGAATACTTTTCTGCTTGATTGAAATATATTAGTTGCCGAACCCATTCATAGAATCAAATAAAACAGATTAGATAATATTATAAATAAGATGCTTACTGCAGAATGCTGTGATGGTGAGGAAGCTAAACCTAACCCCAATCAGAATAAGCTTTTTTTAAACAGGAAGGTTTTTAACAAGCTTCTAAACATTTTTAAATAATTGCAGAGCCTATGTTCCATAGGGAACATGTACTAGAGAATGCAGATTCCCTGGTAAGGCACAGGCAAGCAATTTTTAAAGATGGTATATGAAGGAGGCCTTGTTGAGAAGATCTTAACTGACATGAAGGTTGATACAATTTCAATAGAGCATTAAGTCATGGACAGGATCTCAAAGAGTTTGAACACAGCCCGATTTTTATATTCCGTGTGTTGTCACAGAGGTAACCAGTGTAACTGTATAAAGATTGGAGTAACATGTTCAAAACGCTTGTGGCTGAATAGTAGAATCAGGGAGACCTAAGTAAAGCCCATTGCAATAGTCAACAAGAGGAAAAATAGAAGCCTGCACAACAGTGTGAAACTCAGGGGCATGTAGCAGATGTTTTAAATCAGAAAGGATTCTAAGTTTTTTAGAAGCCAGTCCTGACTACT
Organism: Rhinatrema bivittatum; assembly: GCF_901001135.1. Lineage (NCBI taxonomy): Eukaryota > Metazoa > Chordata > Amphibia > Gymnophiona > Rhinatrematidae > Rhinatrema > Rhinatrema bivittatum. Next base: position 19,329,482 of record NC_042618.1, on the reverse strand, counting down.
GACTTAGTGTGTTTGAAATGTAAGATGTGGATCAAGCAAAACACCCAAACTTTTGATGCTTTGATTGATATTCAAAGTAGAGCTATCAAGTGATGGAAAAATAATAAAGCATGGAATGCACTTTTTGAATAAGAAGAAATTCAGTTTTATTGGTGTTAAGTGCTAATTTGTTCCGATGAAGTCATAGTTTTATGGTGCTAATGCAGATTTGAATATGCTCAACAGTATCGTGCTAGGTGGGATGGAGACGTATGAAGAACTGAATGCCATCTGCATAGATTTTATAACCATCACATAAAGTAGATAAAAATGTACAGATGGGGGGCAAGGGAAATGTTGAAAAACATGGAGGATAAGGTAGAACCCTGAAGGACACCAGTCTTGAGGAAAGACCATTGAGAAATTTGATTTCTAATTTTAAATTGTTGAGAATGATCGTTCAAGAACGAGGAGAACCAAGCTAGAACGATCCCTCCTGCACCACATGCCTGTAGGCAATGGAGAAGATTGGAGTGGTCAGAAGTATCAACGGTGGATGAGATGTCTAGGGATACAAGGATGTAACTATGTCCACTGTCTAAACCCCGTTTAAACATATCAGTCATGGAGAACAATAACAGTTTAGTGCTAAGATAATGCCTGAAACCAAATTGATGAGGATCCAGGATTTCCTTGTCCTCAGATTCAGAAAGCTGTTTCAACACTATTGATTCCAGTAATTTAGCCAGAAAGGGCAATGAGGAAATTGGTATGTAGTTATTTACATCTGACATCCAAATTAGATTTTTTTTTTAACAAGGGACGAACGGCTTTCTTTAAGGAAGCAGGAACATATATTCCTGTTCAAGAGACAGATTGATAATAGAAGTGAGATGAGAAGAAATTTGCTTTAAAAAGAGCAATAGAACAGTTGCTTTCAGGAGAGGCAACATTGTTCATGGAAGACGAATCATGCTTAACTTCAAATTGAGATGTAGAAGAAAAAGTGGACCAGCATGGTGTAACATCTAAATCAGCATTAAATGCGGAATTTCTAGAAAAACTAACGTGAGTTGTTAAATAGAATGGTACAATAAGAGCTTAAAGAGTGGGTCCATCTATTCCTCATAGCTCTAGCATGGCTCAGATAAGTTTAGTTCACTTATCTAGTACCGTTATCCAGCAGTCCTCAGATCTCATTCAAGTCATATTGATCTTAATGAACTCAAGAAAAGGGAAGCCTATTTCATCCAACCCTTCCCTCTCTCAGCTTGACATGTTCATTACTTACTGAATTTTGTATTATCCTTACTCAAGTAAATTGAAGAAATAATAGTGTCTGCATAGAAACTATCCACTGGAAAGACTTCGGGTTTAAATTGATAAGATTTATCCACATGATGTCAACACAGTACTGTGGATCCATTCGCATGCAACCCCCAAAATTACTGACCTATTGGTTCTCTTTCTACTTCAGGACTAGGCACCTCATCAGTAAGAGTACATCTCCAAGGATTATCCTCAATTTGGGTATAGTAAGCTGCTATCTCCACTCATCCGTTAGTTTCCAGTTAGTTTCCAAGTTTGTGAAAGGATTATGGCACACTAAATCGCCAGTTGTGAAACCACCTGTTCCATGGGACTTAAACTTGGCTCTGGCACAACTGATAAAGCCACCATTTAAACTACTGGAGTCTGGTTCTCTAAGTTTTTTTTTTTGTTTTTTTTTTTAATATGGAAAGTAATATCCCTTGTGGTAGTAACATTGCTAGAAGAGTCAGTGAACTTCAGGTTTAATTCGTTATCCGTCTTATTTGCAATTCTTCCACAAGAGGGTGGCTCTCTGCACCTACCTAAAATTTGTACCAAAAGTAGTACCAGCTGTCCATATCAATTGAGCCATTTTCTTGGCTATGTTATCTATCTTATATTTTGCTATTTCCAGAATTGGCCAATGCAGATCACAGAGATCCATATATAATAAAATAATTTAAAACAAGCAACACAAAATCAACAAGAAATAAAATATAAATATAAATGAACATGCACAAAATTACATCCGGCATCTTAGACCGACGCTACTGCATCATGATACATTCACTCACACCCTAACTGGAAAAGGCCTGAGTAAATAAAAAAGCTTTAACTCTTTTTAAACATATGAAGTTGCCATACTGGGTCAGATCGAGGGTTCATCATGCCCAGCATCCTATTTCCAACAGTGGCCAATCCAGGCTACCAGATACCTGGCAAGTACTCAAACACTAAGCAGATCTTATGCTACTAATGCCAGTAATAGCAGTGGCTATTCCCTAAGTCAACTTGATTAATAGCAGTTAATGGACTTCTCTGAGGAGAAATTATCCAAACCTTTTTTAAACCCAGCTACACTAACTGACCTAACCATATCCTCTGGCAACAAATTGCAGAGTTTAATTGTGCATTGTGTGAAAGAATTTTCTCTGATTAGCTATAAATGTGCTACTTGCTAACTTCATGGAGTGCCCCATAATCCTTCTATTATCCGAAAGAGTAAATACCAATTCATATCTACTCGTTCTAGTCCTCTGATTTTATAGACAAGCATTTCCGGACACCAATTAATTTCAACATCTCGCCATCAATACATAAATATCAACCACTTCAAAGTTTCTCATTTGTAATTATCGTTAGCCATTGTTAACCTGTCCTTTTTTCTCTCCTCGCCCAGTTCTTTCCACCCTTGTTATATGTAACTGCTTTCTTCCGCACTATAGCTCCAGTTTGAAGTTTATTATGCACCCCTGTTTCACTGTGAACCAGCATGATGTGACAGTTGTCATGAATGCCGGTATATAAAAAACTTAAATAAATAAATAAAATAGAACTCTGTCATGTCCCCCCTATGCCTTCTCCTCTCCAAGCTGAACAGCCTCATTAGCCTTTCCTCATAGGGGAGCTATTCCATCCCCTTTATCATTTTGGTCGCTCTTCTCTGTACCTTCTCCAGTGCAGCTATATCATTTCTGAGATGCGGCGACCAGAATTGTACATAGTACTCAAGGTGTGGTCTTACCATGGTGTGATACAGAGGCATTATGACATTTTCCATTTTATTCACCATTCCCTTCCTAATAATTCCTAATACTGTTTGCTTTTTTGAGTCCCGCAGCACACTGAGTCGACTATTTCAGTATTGTCCACTATGACGCCTAGATCTTTTTCCTGGGTAGTAGCTCCTTATATGGAACCTAACATCGTGTAACTACTGCATGGGTTTTTTTTTTCCCCTATATGCATCACCTTGCACTTGTCCACATAAATTTCATCTGCCATTTGGATGCACAGTCTTCCAGTCTCACAAGGTCCTCCTGCAATTTATCACAATCTGCTTGTGATTTAACTACTCTGAATAATTTTATGTCACCTGCAAATTTGATTACCTCATTTGTCATATTCCTTTCCAGATTATTTATAAATATATTGAAAAGCACTATTTATTTATTTGTTTATTTATCGAGTTGTATATACCGTCGTTCGGTTTTGCCGTCACAACGGTTTACAAGTTTCGATGGATGATAAGTGTTAAGTTAGAGGCATTGTAATACAGTTTCAAGTTTGTTAGTAAGGTTAAATATGCGATTTCACATAGTTGCAAGCTGTTACATGGAAGAAGATAAGTATAAAGGTTAATACAGTTGAGAGGAATGGACATTTAGCGGTCCAGTGACATGGTATATAGTGAGGGAGGGAGTGGATATGTCATTGGGTGTTTTGGTAGGCTTTGAACATCCAGGTTTTCAGATCCTTCTTGAAGGTTTTTAAGTTTGGTTGTGTTCCTAGATCAGTTGGAACTAGTCTAAGTACAGATCCCTGAGGCACTCCACTGTTTATTCTCTTCCACTGAGAAAATTGACTATTTAATCCTACTGTTTCCTCTATTTTAACCAGTTTGAAATCCACAAAAGGACTTTGCCTCCTATCCCATTACTTTTTAGTTTTTTTTTTTAGAAGCCTCTCATGAGGGACTTCGTCAAATGTTTCTGAAAATCCAAACACTACATCTACCGGTTCACCTTTATCCACGTTTGTTAACCCCTTCAAAAAAAATGAAGCAGATTTGTGAGGCAAGACTTCCCTTGAGTAAATCCATGCTGGCTGTGTTCCATTAAACCATGTTTTTCGATATGATCTGTGATTTTGATCTTTAGAATAGTTACCACTATTTTCCCTGGCACTGAAGTCAGGCTCATTGCTCTATAGTTTCCCGGATCCCACCTGGCCACCCTCCAGTCTTCAGGTGCAATGGATGATTTTAATGATTGGTTACAAATTTTATCTAATAGATCTGAAATTTCATTTTTTAGCTCCTTCAGAACCCTAGGATGCATACCATCTGGTCCATGTGATTTGCTACTCTTTAGTTTGTCAATCTGGCCTACTAAATCTTCCAGGTTCACAGTGATTTGGTATAGGTTATTTTATTTAGATTTTTATATTCTGCATTTTGGCACTTCAAAGTGTTCATCAGAGCAGATTATATTCAGGTACTTATAGGTATTTCCCTATCCCCACATGGCTTACAATCTAATTTTGTTCCTGAGGCAACGGAGGATAACGTGACTTGCCCAAGGTCACAAGGAGTGACAGTGGGATTTGAACCCTGGTTTCCCTGGATCGTAGCCTGCTACTCCTCCACTCCCGACTCATCTGACTCATCCCCCTTAAACCATCTCCAGAACTGGTATCTCCCCAACATCCTGATTAGTAAACATAGAAGCAAAGAATTAATTTAGTCTTTTTGCAGTGGCCTGATCTTCCCTAAGAGCCCCTTTAACCCTTTGGTCATCTAACGATCTATCAGACTCCCTCATGGGTTTCCTGCTTTGGGTATATTTTTTTAAAGTTTTTTTTATTAGGCATTTTTGCCTCTACGGCCAATGTTATTTCAAATTCTCTTAGCCTGTCTTATCAGTGTTTTACGATTAACTTCACATTGTTTTTGCTTTTTCTTATTTTCTTCAGATGGATTCTCCTTCCAATTTGTGAAGGATTTTTTTTTTTTTTTAAATAAAATAGCCTCTCTCACCTCATCTTTTAACCATGCCAGTAATCATGTTGCCTTCCTTCCATCTTTCTTAATGAATGGAATACATCTGGACTGCGCTTGTAAGTTGGTATTATTAAACAATGTCCATGCCTGTGTGGATTCTCTGTGGATATCAACCGGTAAGGAATACCAAAGTGTAGAGGCAGCAGTGAAAATATATTTGTCTAGTTTCCTGAAGGTGGAATACAGACACAGACGGCACAGTAAGTTTTTGCAAAGAGCGCAAAGCTTTTATAGTACATACGAAGTCAGTTTATCAGACAGACAGACAAGATCACCATATACTTCCTTATGAATCATGGTTAATTTTAAATGTAATTCTCTGGGATACTGGCAACCAATGCAGCTTTTTCATAAAAGGATTATACTCACAACCCATTGTAAAACATAACTAGTGGCTTTCAAAATTGATTCCCCTAAAAGTCAACAGATTTGTGTGGATTACAAATGACACTTACACACATTGTTCCAGACAGTATGTTTATTGAAAACCAGTATGCTCTTAAAGTAAATTTTCAAAATCACAATTCATTATTTATCTTCATTTTTTGTAAAGTAATAAAACTGAAAAATGCTGCTTGCATAAGTATTCAACCCCTGTGCCGTGGAAGCTCCAAGTTTACACAGGTGAAAGATTTTGCCCTAACAATGACTTACAATTGGCCTCTACCTGTGAATCATTAAAAAAAAAAAAAAGTCAGACTGTGAATCTGAAGGAAAGCTGTGAAAATGAAGACCAAAGAGCATTCTAAGGAAATTTAAAGATAAAGTTATAGACATGCATAAGATAGGAAAAGGCTACAAAATAATATCTAAGTTCTTGGATATCCTAGTGAGCACTGTTGGATCAATTGTGTGGAAATGGAAGCTGCATCATTCCACCCAGACACTACCTAGACAAGGCCGTACCTCAAAACTCAGCGTCTGAGCGAGGAAAGCAACAGGCCAACAATTACTTTGAAGGAGCTACAGTGGCTGAGATGGGAGTGGAGGTGCACCAGTCAACCATATCAAGAGCTCTGCATACAACTGGCCTGCATGGGAGGGTGGCTAGAAAGAAGCCATCACTGAATAAAAATCATTTCAAAGTATGTCTGGAGTTTTCTAGAAAGCATCAGAGTGACCCAGCTAAAATGTGGGATAAGCTTTTGTGGTCAGATGAGACAAAAATGGACCTTTTTGGCCAAAATTCAAAATGCTATGTGTAGAGCTTAAGAGAACATAAGAGTATGCCATACTGGGTCAGACCAAGGGTCCATCAAGCCCAGCATCCTGTTCCAACAGTGGCCAATCCAGGCCATAAGAATCTGGCAAGTACCCAAAAAACTGTCTATTCCATGCTACTGTTGCTAGTAATAGCAGTGGCTATTTTCTAAGTCAACTTAATTAATAGCAGGTAATGGACTTCTCCTCCAAGAACTTATCCAATCCTTTTTTAAACACAGCTACACTAACTGCACTAACCACATTCTCTGGCAACAAATTCCAGAGTTTAATTGTGCGTTGAGTGAAAAAGAACTTTCTCCAATTAGTTTTAAATGTGCCACATGCTAACTTCATGGAGTGCCCCCTAATCTTTCTATTATCCGAAAGCGTAAATAACAGATTCACGTCTACCCGTTCTAGACCTCTCATGATTTTAAACACCTCTATCATATCCCCCCTCATCCGTCTCGTCTCCAAGCTGAAAAGTTCTAACCTCTTTAGTCTTTTCTGTTGAGAACCCGAGCCGCTGGCGGCCACACTCTGTCCCCCTCACACCTCGCAGCTGCTCTCCACGGCCACGGCTCGCTCCGCTTCACCCCGGGCCATGTCGGGGCCTTCTCTTGGCGTCCTCGCCATGAAGAAGACGCCGACTGCTCCCTCAGCCTGGCTCCGCCCCTTAGACGCGCATGCGTCTCTCTGCGGCATTTAAAGGGGCAGTGGCAGGAAACCTCGGACCGGCCTCTAAATGCTTGTCATCAGCTGGGGACTATAAAAGGAAGTCCCAGCACACAGCTACTTTGCCTTGCAACGAGGTTCACTCTTCGAGTATCCAGTTGCTGATCCTGCCTCCGTGTTCCTGATCCAGTTCCTGCTTGTTCCTGCCTCAGTGTTCCCGATCCAGTTCCTGTTCCACCTCTGCTTGTCTTCCTGGTTCCTGACTTTGGCTTGGCTTCTGGTTTACCTTGTCTGCTGCCCGTACTGATCCTTGGTTTGTCTCTGGTCTTCACTAGTTCACTGCCTGTCCCGACTGCTGGTCGCATTCTCGTCTTGCACCTCTGCTGCCTGCCACGACCTCTGGACTTCCTCTGGCTCCACTTCACTTCAGCCTGCCTCGACTCAGATAGTACACCGGATTCCTCTTGGCCTGTTCCGCCTCCCGCCTACAAGTTACTCTGTGGGCCTTCCTTCAGCGGGTCTTCTCCATCATCTAGCCAGCTCAAGGGTCCACAACCCCAACATTTTCTCATAGGGGAGGAAATGTTGGGGTTGTGTTCCATTCCCTTTATCATTTTGGTCTCCCTTCTCTGTACCTTCTCCATAGCAACTATATCTTTTTTTTGAGTTGTGGCGACCAGAATTGTACATAGTATTCAAGGTGTGGTCTCACCATTCTCTTTCTAATAATTCCCAACATTCTGTTTGCTTTTTTGACTGCCGCAGCACACTGAACCAATGATTTCAATATGACGTCTAGATCTTTCTTGGGTAGTAGCTCCTAATATGGAACCTAACATTATGTAACTATAGCATGGGTTATTTTTCCCTATATGCATCACCTTGCATTTATCCACATTAAATTTCATCCTCCATTTGGATGCCCAATTTTCCAGTCTCAGAAGGTCTTCCTGCAATTTATCACAATCTGCTTGTGATTTAACTACTCTGAACAATTTTGTATCATCTGCAAATTTGATTACTTCACTTGTCATATTTCTTTCCAGATCATTTATAAATATATTGAAAAGTACGGGTCCCAATACAGATTCCTGAGGCACTTCACTGCCCACTCCCTTCCACTGAGAACATAAGAACATAAGAAATTGCCATGCTGGGTCAGACCAAGGGTCTATCAAGCCCAGCATCCTGTTTCCAACAGAGGCCAAACCAGGCCACAAGAACCTGGCAACTACCCATTTAATCCTACTCTCTGTTTCCTGTCTTTTAGCCAGTTTGTAATCCATGAAAGGACATCGCCACCTATCCCATGACTTTTTACTTTTCCTAGAAGCCTCTCATGAGGAACTTTGTCAAACGCCTTCTGAAAATCCAAATATACTACATCTACTGATTCACCTTTATCTACATGTTTATTAACTCCTTCAAAAAAAGTGAAGTAGATTTGTGAGGCAAGTCTTGCCTTGGGTAAAGCCATGTTGACTTTGTTCCATTAAACCATGTCTTTCTATATGTTCTGGGATGTTGATATTTAGAACACTTTCCACTATTGTTCCTGGCACTGAAAGGCTAACTAGTCTGTAGTTTCCCGGATCGCCCCTGGAGCCCTTTTTAAATATTGGGGTTACATTAGCCATCTTCCAGTCTTCAGGTACAACGGATGATTTTAATGATAGGTTACAAATTTTTACTAATAGGTCTGAAATTTCATTTTTTAGTTCCTTCAGAACCCTGGGGTGTATACCATCTAGTCCAGGTGATTTACTACTCTGCTTGTTCCTCGACAAACACCATCCCAACAGTAAAGTATGGGGGTGACAGCATCATGTTGTGGGGATGCTTTTCCTCAGTGGGGACTGGGCATCTTGTTAAAACTGAAGGACGGATGGATGGTGCAACATACAGGGGAGGTACTGCAACTTGCTTCAGTCTGCTAAAAAACTAAACCTATTAGCAGGACAATGAGTCCAAGCACAGGGCCAAAGCAACATAGGAGTGGTTGAACAAAAAGGTGAATGTTCTACAGTAGCCAAGTCCAGATCTCAATCCAATCAAGAATCTGTGGCACTATTTGAAAATTTCAGTTCATAAGCGTCAGCCAACCAACTTGAACAACCTGGAGCAAATCTGCCAGGAAGAATGGGCAAAACTCACTCCTAAACAGTGTGTGAAGCTGGTAGAAACTTACCCCAACAGACTGAAAGCTGCTGTTGCAGCAAAATATAGTTCTACCAAATACTACTCTGAAGGAATTGAATACTTCTGCAAGCAGCATTTTTCAGTTGTTTAATTTTAATTTACAAAATAATGTAGAGAAATAATGAATTGTGACTTTTAAACTGTTCTTTAAGAACATATTGGTTTGCAATAAACATATTCTCTGGAACCATCTGTGTAAGTGTCATTTGTAATCCACACACATCTGCTGACTGTTTAGGGGTAGAATACTTTTGCAAGCCACAGTATATATTACAAAGGTTGGCAGACAATGCTAAATCCCGGTAGTATACTTGTACCAGAGGTAAGTATTATTTATTTGATTAATATATTTGATTTAGATTCTGCTTTTCAGCACTTCAAAGCAGATTGATTACATTCAGGTGCTTTAAGTATTTCCCTTTCCCCAGAGGGCTTACAATCTAACTGCCTGATTCATTAAGGCTTTTCTCCCATTCAGTGTCTATGGGAAAATTCTTTGATGAATCAGGCTTTAAATTTGTACTTGAGGAAATGAAGGTTAAGTGACTTGCCCAAGGTTACAAGGAGTGACAGTGAAAATTTGAACCCTGGCTTCTCTGGTTCATAGCCTGCTGCTCAAACCACTAGGCTACTCCTCCATTCTATGAACTTGCTGTACCCTATCCTTTAAATTCAGTCAAAACCATTGTAAAACAACTCCACTTTCCCCTTTATCTTTGCATGGCCACAAGTAAGTAATCATGACAAATAGTGTCTAAGGCAATGGAAATATCTAATTAAAGAAGAATCCCAGATTTAGTATGTTCCAAATTTAAACACAAATCGTCCAAAGAGAGCAGCTGATTTTCAGTACCCAATCTTCTCCTGAACCCATACTGCTCTTTTTCTAGTAACTGATGCTCCTCCAAAAATTAATCGAGCTGAATTGATATGCAGTTTTCTAAGACACTGCTTAAGGAGCAGAAGTTAGAAATGGAACTGTAATAAGATAAAAGAGCTGCAGCAGCAGAATGATCCTTCGGGATCAGTCTGACAGTAGCTCTCTCTAAGGATGGAGGAAGAAAACTTTCTGTTAGAGAAAGATTGACAATCTTCTATAAAACATCTTGTACTGAATCAGTCACATTTCTCAAAATCCGAAGAGGACTGGGGTCCAAGTCACAGAAAGTAGGCTTTACATTTGGTAAATTACATTATCCCAGGACAAGCAGGATGGTAGTCCCCACATATGGGTGACATCACTGGACGGAGCCCTATCACGACTTTCTGTCAAAGCTTCTAGAAACGTTTGTCAGTCTCTTTTTTTTCTGCACTGCAGTTAGCCTCGTGGTTAGGAGCCCTGTGTGATTTCTCACACAATATTTCCTCTGGGGGAAAAAGTAATAATTTTCTTCAGAAAACTATCCCTTCATAGGGGTCTCCCATTCTCTGGTTTCTTTTCTTTGATCGGTGACTACCAATTTTTCACGGTCGATACCGGTCCTAAATTTCCCTGGTGACTGCGGGCCATTGACGGCTGTCCGGCTTTAAATTTGTCATTATGGCAATCGGGTTCAAAAAATGCCCAAATTGTGCGAGGGCAATGTCTATCACCGATCCCCACATCAAATATTTTCTATGCTTAAGTGCAGGACATAATGTTTCTTCATGTCCTCAATGTGCCGAGATGACTTCAAAAGGTAGATGGGACCATCTAGAAAAAATGGAGCATCTCTTTAAAATTCAACTACTGACATCGACACAGTCTTCACTGGCAGGAGTTTTCAAAAAGGTAATCATAAAATTCTGCCGAGTGCACGAGGGTAGTGGGGACCCACTATCCCCGACTCCATCCAAGGCGTCGACTAAATCTGCTTCAGTACTGGAAAAAAGAACCAAGCACAGAGAGAAGCATTGACACCGGCATCGACGAGAAACATCTGGTGCTGGATCCGATCCGGGAGCAGGCTCGATGGTTATCAAACCGCCCCCCAAGAAGGCCAGGGTAGAAGAATCATTGATGCCCTCAATGCCACAAGATCCAAGCAATCCCCACCGATATCGGTGCCGGGTACCATGCCTCCACAGGGACCTGTGGAGGAGCCTGTTTTGCCTACTTTGCCACCCCTTATAGCTGCTCTGTCCTCATCAGCTATATGGGACGAACTGGATGGATTTATCCGCCAGGCAGTTGTTGATGCCCTTTGAGAGCTTCATCCACCAGTGCCGGTTCCCACTCCTCCACTGATGTCGGAGCCATCGATGCTCGCACCACTGCTATCTAGGCTTGATATTTTGATCGGTGCCATGCCGATGCAACCTATGCCATCAGTGCCGAAGACATCGATCAAACACCCGAAAGACTCGATACCGGGCTCTTCGGACGACAGAGGCACTGACTCTGAACAACCATCGACGTCTCAGTCGATGCCAGGACCGTCAGGATCGAGACGTCCGATTCCGCCATCGATGCCACATCCATCGCCATCGATGCCACCGAGGCATAAACAAAAACCACCGATGGATTCATCGAAGACCATGCCTCCATCGATGCCATTCACACTTCCTCCTTCTAGTCCGCATCCACGCACTTTATCAGACACTTGGGAGGATGTGGACACAGATTCTTCTACAGAGGACATTTTGTTGGACCCTTCCCCACCAGAGGAAAGGAGAAAATCACCTCCTGAGGACCTCTCCTTCTCAAACTTTGTTCGAGAAATGTCTGAGACAGTCCTTTCAGTTGCTTACAGAAGAGGATACAAGGCATAGGAATTTGGAAGTCCTCCAATTTGTGGATGCTCCTAAAGAAATTGTGGCCGTACAAGTACATGAAGTGCTAGTTGACTTTCAACATCGCCTGTGGGAACATCCCTGCACTGTACCACCGGTAAACAGGAGGACAGATGCCACATATTTGGTGCAGCACATACCTGGATTTCTGAAAACTCAGCTCCCACATCAATCTGTTGTGGTAGAGTCTGCGCAAAAAAGGTCAAAGAGAATTTGACCACATTCTTCCACACCTCCTGGAAAAGAGCAAAAATTCTTAGATAATTTAGGACGGAAAATGTTCCATGGTTCCATGCTCCTGTTGCGTCTGTCGGTCTTAGACGGCTTCGACCTCTGTGCCTCACCTTTCTTCCCTCTCTCTCCTCAAGCCTTGGGAAGATGGCTGCTGCCGCGTCTTCATGCCACTCTCTCCGGCGTCCCTGTGACGGTGTTCGTCATGTTTCTCCTGAAGGCCTCCTAGGGTGCACGTGCGCACGCCACCTACGTCTTTATCCACGTCATGGCGGGAACCTCGAAGGCATCCCCTCTGAGTGATGTCACGACATCCAGGTATTTAGCTTGCCCTTCGTTTGCTAACAAACTGAATTAGCAAGGATTGGAATCGCTCTGGTCTAAGCTGCTCTGCTGCTTCCCAGCAGCCGCTGGAAGCTCTCTCTCTGCCCTTCGGGGTAATTCATTGCTAACCTGGGGGCCCATCTTCTCTCTTTCAGGTACCTATCTGGGAAACTGGGTAATCGCCCCTCGAGGGCCTGCGCTCACTACACTGGTGCCTGCAACTGCTTCGCTTTTGCCTGCCAGGATCTTCATCAATACAGCTATCTACTTCAGTGTGTAACTAACCTTGTCGGTCTGTCTCACCTCCAGCTTCTGTGCTGCGAGTCTGCATCTGGGTCTTCTCTACTACCTTGCGCAGCCTACCATCTACCTGAGCATGGGACTGGTCTCCTCTGCCGAGGACCCCTGGACTACTTCTACTGGGCTACCTCACTGCTTCAGCCCCTGGGCAGTACCACCAAGCTGTATAATAAACACGAATTCTCTGTGTCTGCATGTATAGAGTCTAGCCTAGTACTGCGGTTCCTCATGGGGCTCCTCCCCATGGGAGTGGCCATCACCCCAGTACCCAAGAATCCACTCCAACACCTCAAAACCATAACAGAACATATCCAGAATTGCATCATACCATTTATATATGACGCAATACCAAAGAAATTTGTGGAAACAAATGCAAGAATTCTCTGAATCCCTTCCACAATAGCATCGAGACACCTTTACTTCTATTATACACAAGGGTCTAGAAGCTGGCAAAGACAGGATACGTGCTGCTTATGACTCATTCGAGACATCCTCCAGAATGGCAGTGACTGGCATTAGTGCCCGAAGATGGGCATGGTTGAAGGCATCTGACCTCAGGCCTGAGGTGCAAGAAAAATTGGCTGATCTTCCTTGCACAGGTGAGAACCTGTTTAGTGAAAAAGTGCAAGATGCAGTTGCACAGCTGAAGGATCATAACGAAACTTTGCGCCAACTCTCTATAATTACTGCAGAGACTCCATCTTCTGCAAGACGGCCATCCAGGAAAAATACAAGAAAGCCTTTCTATAGACCACGCAGGTATTATCCACCAGCTCCCCGTAGTAGAACAACAAGGCCATCACAAAGAAGCCATCCCAGACAGTCAAAGGCATCTAGGCCTCAACCTCCTCCTCAGGCAAGCCAAGCATCTGGGTTTTGAAAACCTCCCAGAGAACAGCAGCCACTCTAGAAACCCAATTCAAAATCTACCAGTTGGAGGCCGGATTTCATTCTTTCTACCCAATTGCATAAACATCACACCAGATCAATGGGTTCTATCCATTATAACACAAGGGTATCATCTGGATCTTCTCAAGGTACCCAGAGATTCCCCACCAAACTCCCTCTGGGTTCACAAAGATCATACCACTCTTTTAGAAACAGAATTATCCACCCTACTGAGAGCCAGGGCTGTGGAACCAGTTCCCCCGACCTCAGCAGGGCAGAGGATTCTACTCCTATTTTCTCATTCCAAAGAAAACAGGAGGACTATGTCCCATCTTAGACCTCTGAAATCTCAACAAATTTCTACGGAAAGAAAAATTCAGGATGGTGTCCTTAGGCACCATGCTTCCCCTTCTTCAAAACAGGAGATTGGCTCTGGTCTCTGGATCTTCAAGACGCTTACGCTCACATTCCAATATTCCCTCCTCATCGCAAATTCCTGCGTTTCCTGGTGGGTCATCACCACTTTCAATACCGGGTTCTGCCGTTCGGACTTGCATCGGCACCCCGAGTATTAACAAAGTGCCTAGCAGTGGCGGCAGCCCATTTACGCAAGAAAAGCATACACCTTTTTCCTTATCTGGACGACTGGCTCATGAAGAGCCAATCAAACCAAGGAGCTCTCGATTCTCTCAGTCACAATCAATCTGCTTCACTCTTTCAGATTTCTTATCAATTACCAAAAATCCCATCTCATACCATCTCGCCTTCTACATTTCATCAGAGCAGAACTGAACACCACCATGTCAAAAGCCTTCCTGTCAAAAGACCACGCAGACACACTCTCCAAATTAGCGAAAACTCTGTGCGCAAAGACAACGGCTACAGCCCATCAGTTTCTAACTCTGCTGGGTCACATGGCTTCCACAGTCCACGTCACCCCTATGGCCAGATTAGCCATGAGAATAACGCAATGGACTTTGAGATCACAGTGGCTCCAAGCCATTCAACCACTGTCATCTCCAATTCAAATAACCCACCAGTTACGTTCATCTCTCCTCTGGTGGATGAACACAAACAACTTGCTAACAGGCCTAGCGTTTCAGCAACCAGTTCCACAAGTGACCTTAACTACAGATGCATCCACCTTAGGTTGGGGAGCGCATGTAGAAAATCTTCAGACTCAAGGTACTTGGACAAGACTCGAAGCAACATTTCAAATCAATTTCCTGGAGCTTTGAGCTATACATTATGCTCTATACAAGCCGTTAAGCCCGTTAAAACGGGCTACATTAACATTTTTTTTTGGATCATTTCCTTCCCCCTCATGCTCCCTCCCACCTCCCCCCCTCCCTCCTCCCCTCAGTCACTCCTCTCTCCCCCCCTCCCTCCATCCCCTCAGTCACTCCTCTCTCCCCCCCTCCCTCCTCCCCTCAGTTACTCCTCTCTCCCCCCCTCCCTCCTCCCCTCAGTTACTCCCTCCTCCCCTCAGTCACTCCTCTCTCCCCCCCTCCCTCCTCCCCTCAGTCACTCCTCTCTCCCCCCTCCCCTGAGTCACTCCTCCCTCCCCCCCTCCCTCTTCCCCTCCGTCCCTCCTCCCTCCCCTCCGTCACTCCTCTTTCCCCCCTCCCTCCTCCCCTAGGTCGATCTCCGCCGAAGACCGGGAGCGGCGGGCCGAAGACCCGGAGCGGCGGCCCGAAGACCCGGAGCGGCGGCGGCGGCATGCGCGCGAGGGAGGGACTCCCTCCCTTGCGCGCATGCCGCCGCCGCTCCGGGTCTTCGGGCCGCCGCTCCTGCCGCTCCGGGTCTTCGGGCCGCCGCTCCGGGTCTTCGGGCCGCCGCTCCAGCCCGGGTCTTCGGGCCGGTGCCGCCGCTCTTCGGGCCGCCGCTGCCGCTCCCGCAGCTCCGGGTCTTCGGGCTGGTGCCGCCGCCGCTCCGGGTCTTCGGGCCGCCGCCGCCGCTCCGGGTCTTCGGGCCGGTGCCGCCGCCGCTCCGGATCTTCGGGCCGCCGCTCCTACAGCGCCATTTTTATTTTTAAAAGGCACACTGTGACCGACGTGCTCGCATGCGTGGTAGAGCTGCTCTCTACTGCGCATTTGCGGCACGTCGGTCAACCTTCGTTTATTAGGTTGATGCGTTCAAGGACTGTCTTTCACACAAGACTGTTCTTATACAAATGGACAACACAGTTGCCATGTGGTACCTGAACAAACAGGGAGGTACAGGCTCTTTTCTCCTTTGCCAAGAAACATGGAATGTGTTGGGTCTGGGCCCTAACACATTCCATGTTTCTCCGGGCCACTTATCTAGCAGGCATACACAATGTAGTTGCAGATCGCCTCAGTCGTCAGTTCCATCCCCACGAGTGGTCCCTGGATCCAGCGTTAACAACCAGACTCTTTCAGCGTTAGGGGTCAACCAACAATAGATCTCTTTGCATCCGAACTGAATCATAAAGTGGACAGATTCTGCTCCCTACACAAGCAGAGAAACCAATTAACCATGGACGCCTTTGCTCTTCCCTGGAACTCAGGCCTCTTATATGCGTATCCCCTGATACCTCTCATAGCAAAAACTCTCTAATGAAGCTACAAGACAAGGGGTCAATAATTCTCATAGCCCCTTATTGGCCTCGACAAGTATGGTTTCCCATTCTTCTCGACCTCTCGATCAGAGAACCAAATCACCTGGGCTCAGGACCAGGGCAGGTTGTGCCACCCCAATCTTCAGACTTTATCCTTCACAGCCTGGATGTTGAAAGCTTGATTCTGCAACCACTCAATCTTTCAACTAATGTATCTCAAGTGCTTGTAGCTTCACGTAAGCCTTCTACACGAAAATCCTATCGTTGTAAGTAGAAAAGATTCACCACGTGGTGCACACAGAAAAATATTGATCCCTTTTCCTGCTCCACATCATCTTTATTAGACTATCTTTACACATTTGCAGCTCATTACTGCCTGGACAAGGAAGGATGACACGATTTCGTCTTTGGACAATCTGTCTTAAAGAACTTATTTCCAGTATAATCTCAACTCCTTCCACATCCAATCTGCTGTGATTTCAGGCTGCCTCATTTTTTCCCAACAGTTCACCAGTTGTGCCTGTTGCACAAGTTGTACACTGTTGGTCCAAAACGAAGATGACTCAGCCTATAGCTTGCTAATCACCCATATGTGAGGACTATCATCCTGCTTGTCCTGGAATAAAGCAAAATTGCTTACCTGTAATAGGTGTTATCCCAGGACAGCAGGATGAGGTCCTCACAGAACCCACCCCGCGGAGTTGGGTCCGACATGTTTTCTTATTTTATTTTTCGCTCACGCTTACTGCTACAAACGAGACTGAAGGGAGACCCCTGTGGCTGAGAATGTCATGGCATGCTGGGCATGTTCAGTGTGCCAGTCAAAAGTTTCTAGAAACTTTGACAAAGTTTTCCGTGATAGGGCTCTGTCCAGTGACGTCACCCATATGTGGAGACTACATCCTGCTGTCCTGGGATAACACCTGTTACAGGTAAGCAATTTTGCTTTTCTTTGTGTAAGCAAAGTAAAATTAGATTATTTTACAACAATATGATCCCCCAAATCAAGTGCATCATCTGACACTATGGCATTAGAGAGGAATAAACGTAAATTCAATAACTTATCTTGAAAAAAAATGTAGCCATCTCCTCACAGGAAGGACGTAATTGTTTTGGGGCACTCTGCCATTCCCTGGACCACAGAGAGCAATTCTAAAGGACAGGTCAGAGAATTATTTCTCAGACTTAAAGATTAAAACCATTTAGTGGCGTACACAAGTTGTCTATAATCCAGTGAAGCAGTATAATAACAAGCTTTGTTATCCTCAGGTTTACATTTGCGCCAATGTCTTTCTGCCCTCCTCACCAAACGATGCAAAATCTTTATTGAACCAAGTGGCATGCAAGTGATGATGCGATCTCTGATATATTTCCCTCAAAGGAGCAACAGTATCATAAAGATATTGTATAGTTGAATCCTACCACCTCACTGCTAGCTCAGAGGTTAAATCAGGCAGCTTTTAACTTTCTCATAATGCCTTAAACTGCTCTTTATCAAAATTAGTTCTCACACTCCATGTAACAATTTCAGGCCTGTATATGGACTGTTAATTTGAAATCAAACAACAACTTGTGATCAGGCCATGGAATGTTCAGTTGCTTGTACAGTAGAGTGACGAGCGATTTATGTCAGATTTAGTAACAGACAGCAGCACATCTCTAATTTGTCTGCTTGCTTTATCATACAAATGGTGTACCTAAGGTGAGGTCCATTTTCAAAAGATTTGTCCAGGTAGCTTTTTATGTTGCCAGGACAAAAACATTTAATAAAAATTCCCCCTCTATCCCTACCGCCCCCCCAGCTAAATTTTCCCTGGGAATAAAGAGGGAGGGCAGGGTGTGACCTGGGGCCAGGGCTTAAGTTTAACCGAGCCATGCTGAGAGTGAGTGCTATCTTGCCAAATTTACACAGATAAGTTTGGTTGTAAAACCCCCCCCCCCCCCCAAAAAGGAAAATGTTGGTACTCATGTAACTCTTTCACTCAGCACATAGTTAAGCTCTGAAATTCATTGCCAGAGGATGTGGTTAGTGTAACTGGGTCTAAAAAGGTTTGGATAAGTTCCTAGAGGAAAAATTCATAAACTGCTATTAATTAATAAGCAATAGTAGCTTGAGATCTATTTAATGTTTGGGTACTTGTGACTTGGATTGGCCACTGTTGGAAACAAGATGCTGGGCTTGATGGACCTTTGGTCTGACCCAGTATGGCATATCTTATGTTCTTTTTCAGCGGGACTTATCCAAATAACTCCTGCTGAATATCCTGGCAATTTCCTGCTCATGGCTCTGCTCAGTTTGGATCTCAGTGACTATAGTTTTGTTCAGAAAATATTTCACAGTGCAAGTTGTTGTAGCTTCAGAAAGACTAATTCTTGTAGTGTGTGTTGGTAATTTAATGGCATCCTTTGCCAAGTTGAAATACAATATATTTTGCTAAACTATTTGTGTGGCATTTTATTAAGAATGATAGTTGTGAGGTGTGCCAACTGCACACCTAATTAATTATTTTATTTATTTATTTATTTATTTATTTAAGCGTTTTTCTATACCGAGGTATAGCTATCAGCCTTCACCCCAGTTTACAAGTACAACAACATATTACATTTTAACGGTGAACGGAGAGAACTGATAAACATCAAACTAATATATTACAAGTAACTTCTAAAGTTTATAACAGGGTATATCTGTGATCAAACCATGTAATTTGTAGCTTAAAACATTCTGTGTCAGAGTCTTAGTTGTGCCATTGCAAGTCCGATTAAGGTTATGGATGAGATATGTTGTGTGATATTAACCTATACCATATTTGATGTTTGACTGAAAATCCATGTTTTGAGCTCTTTTTTAAATGACTTAATGTTGCTTTGTGAGCTCAAGTGTTCTGGAAGGGAGTTCCATAATTTCGGACCAGCGATGGATATGGCTCTGTTCCTTGTGTTGGATAGCTTGGCTAATGGGAATGATGGTATTTCTAGCTGTAATTTACTTGCTGTTCTCATTGTACGTTGTGATCTGTGTATATGTATGACATTGTCAAGGGCTGTGTTATCTGTTTTGTAAATTGCGTTGTGTAGAATTGTTAGTATTTTGAACTTTATTTATTTATTTATTTGTGTTTTTCTATACCGGCATTCACGGGAGTACGTATCATGTCGGTTTACATAAAACAAGGGGTGATCAATACATTATAACATACATAACTAAAACATAAGAGTATACATTACAGTAGTATAAAACAAGTGCACGGAAGAGAAAGTTACAATAAACAGGGGTTATTCTAACTGGGATTAGAGTTAAAGGAAAGATAAACAAGTTTAATAAGAATTAAAACATTGTAGTGATTGGTTTGTAGTGATTGATTCCGTTTAGAAGGGAATGTTCAATTAAGTAATTGTTCTTTTAAATAAATATTTTATTTGATAGAGAATGTTCAGTATTGCTGTATTAGATTTTGCTGCAATTGCTGGAAGTGAATCCTTTAAGGGTCTGGAAATGCTTTCATGAACAGCCATGTTTTCAGTCTCTTTCTGAAGGTTAGGAGACATGGTTCCTGTCTTAATTCTAAGGGGATTGAGTTCCATAGTGGGGGACCTGCTGTGGAGAAGGCCCGATCTCTCAATGTTATATGTTGGGTGGTATTGTTGTGTGGTACCTGTAGATATTCTCTATAAGCTTCTCTGATGGGTCTATTGGAGGAGTGTTTTTTGAGAGCTATTTGTAGATCGAGTGGAGCCAGCCCATGGATATTCTTGTAGATTGTGGTGAGGGACTTATGAATTATTCTATAATGGATTGGTAACCAGTGAAGGTCTTTGAGGACTGGTGTAATGTGATCTCTTCTCCTTTTGTTTGTTAGTATTCTTGCTGCCGTGTTCTGTATCAATTGGAGAGGTTTAGTATGTGCTGATGGGAGGCCTAGAAGAATCGAGTTGCAGTAATCAATTTTTGCAAATATTATTGCTTGGAGCACTGTATTCTTTTTTCTGAATTTCTGAATTTTCTGAATTTCTGAATTTTCTGAATTCTTTTTTCGACTGGAAACCAGTGTAGACTGTTGAGCACGGGTGTGATGTGGTCTGATTTCTTTTTGCCAGCTAGGACTCTCGCTGTGGCATTCTGTAGTAGTTGAAGTGGTTTTAAGGTCACTTTAGGTAGACCTATCAAGAGTGAATTGCAGTAGTCAAGGCTGGTGAAGATGAGAGATTGTAAGACGGTTCAGAAATCTTGGTGGTGAAGCATCGGTTTTAGGTGTTTAAGTATTTGGAGTTTGTGGAAACCTTCTTTTGTTTTTGTTGTGATGTGCTTTATATAGGTTAGTTCACTGTCAATCCAAATACCGAGGTCTTTTACGTTGTCTTTAAGTTGTATGTGGATGTTGTCTATTTGGAAGGATGGGGTGGTTTTGGATCCTGAGTTTTTTCTTTCGAGTAGGATGCATTCAGTTTTGCTCATGTTTAGACATAGTTTTAGGTGGTTTAGCATATTTTTGATTGAGTCCAGGTGAGAGGCAGCTAGTATCATTGCATCTTCGGTGGTGGATGTAATTGGAATGAGGAGTTGTATGTCGCCAGCATACAGGTAGTAAGATACGCCTAGGCTTGATAGGAGTTGGCATAGAGGGAGTAGATAAATATTAGAGTGTAGCCGAAAGAGCGGACCCTTGTGGCACTCCTGTTTCGAGGGGTATGGCTTCTGATGCGTTGTTGTTGATGGCGACTTTGAAGTATCTATCTTTCAGATAAGAAGTGAACCAGTCAAGAGTTTTGCCAGAGAGCCCTATGTTTGCTAGACTAGATATTAGCTTTTTATGATCAACTGTGTCATATGCTGCGGAAAGGTTGAGAAGGATTAGTATGTGACCTATTTTGTTATCAAAGCCTCTTAGTATATTGTTGGATAGGTTGAGCAGTAGAGTTTACTTGCTGAGGTTTTTCCTAAAGCCATGTTGGGTGGGATATAGTATCTTGTAGCTCTCGAGGTGTTCATTGAGTTGTTTCAGGACCGCTTTCTCTGTAAGTTTTGCAAGTAGGGGTAGATTTGATATTGGATGGTAGTTGTTCAGGTCGTTTGGGTTCAGGTTCTTTCTTTTTAGTATTGGTCTGATTGTTGCAGTTTTCAATTTTACTGGTAGCTCCCCTTCTTTGAGAGATTTATTGATAATTGCTGCTACTGTTGGGGCTATGGAATGAGCAATTTCCTTTAGCTCTCGCGTGGGGATGGTGTCAAGGTCATATCGAGCTGGGTTTATTTTTCTTAGCATTTTTTCTGTTTCCATGGAGGAGATTGGTTCGAAATTAGCCCATGGTGTTGTGTTTGAAGTGAATATTTGGTTTTCTTCAATCAAGGAGTTGTTGAGGGCATCCGTTATTTTGGTTATTTTGTTCTTGAAGAACATCGCTAAGTCTTGGCTCAGATTTTTGGATTTGGTTGTGTTGGAGTTGATGTTTTCAGAAATGAGGTTGTTAACTATGTTGTAAAGGGATTTGGAGTTGTTGGAGGAGTTTTTGATCTTTTGGCCATAGTAGTCACGTTTAGTATTCAGAATCATTTTTTTTTTTATAAGCGGCTAGTTGCGTGCGATATCTCTGCAGTGTCATGGGACACTTGTCTTTTTGCCCTTCTTTTTCACATTTCCTAAGGTTGGATTTCATGTTTCTTAGTTGAGAGTTGAACCATGGGTTCTGTTGTTCCCTATTATTTTTTAGTTGTTTAAGTTTCTCAGGGTTTATAGTATTTGCGGTGTTTTCTGTAATTTGGAACCAGGAATTGATAGCGTTGTTTATATTTGAGAGGTCCAGATTTGCTAGTTGTTTTCCAAGTTCTTGTTGGAGAAGGTTGGTTTGGAAGGGTGGTCGGTATTTGAAGGCTCGTTGTGATTCGTTTGTTTTTGTTGAGTTGTTGATCTTTGCTTTCGTCATGCATTGTAAGAGGTAGTGATCGGACCAGGGGACTGGTCTGTATGTAATAGATGTGTCTGAGAAGTAGTTATTAGTGAAAATCAGGTCTAGTGTATGTCCTGCTTTGTGTGTGGGGTTGTTCACTTGTAGGTTGCAGTTTAGACTTGATAGCATGTCTAGTAGGGTTTGGCAATTTTGTGATCTGGGACTTGTATCTGTGTGAAGATTGAAGTCGCTAAGGATGATAGTAGTTTTTTTCATACTTATGTTTGTTATTAGGAATTCCAGAAGCGGAGAGATATCGTTGTCTAGAAGCTTGGGAAAGCAGTATACTAGGCATATTTGTAAGTTTTGTGAGTCAAAGAGAGATATTTCAAATTGTTTTGGGAGATTGTGTGGGATCATTTTCACTGAGAAATGTTTCTTTATAATGAGTAGCCCACCTCCTCTTCGGTACTTGCGAGGGATTGAGAAAGTGTCATATGCACTGTTGTCAGTTTGGTTCGTTAAGACTTGATCGGTATTTTTGAACCATGTTTCTGTTATAGCTATGAAATCTGGGTTTTTTTTCTTGTAGTATATCAGCTATTAACATGTATTTTTTGGTTAAGGATTGAGCATTTATGAGAAGGAAGGTGAGACATAGTATGTTTTTGATATTTTTCGTTAGTGGTATGTTTATTAGGTATCTGTGTCTTGTCTGAGGCATGGTGGTAGATGTCTCCATCTTTGGTATGTCTGAATTTCATAGATGTTTTTATGTTTAGCTGATGTGAGCTAGTTGAGAGAAGGAAGAGAGTGTTGGGGGCTGTTTTTAGAGAAGTGGGAGCTGTACGGGATTGATCTTAGAGCTTGGTTAGATTAGGATGATTGCTGAAGGGTGAATTTTGATGAGAGTTGGAGTATGCATGGTGAGATCTAATGTGTGCTGGATGGTGTTTGATGTGATTGCTGAGGGATGGAGTTTGATGAGATGAGATGAGATCCGGATGCGTGCTGTAGTCTGCTTGCTGAGATCTGATGCGTGTTGGATGGAGTTTGATGACATCCGGATGCGTGCTGTAGTCTGCTTGCTGAGATCTGATGCGTGTCGGGTGGTGTTTGATGTGATCAGGATGAGTGCTGTAGGATGGAGTTTGAGGTTTGCAGAGATCCTGATGTGAGCTGGAGTATGATTGATGAGGTCCAGATGAGTGCTTGAGGATGTTTGGCGGGTTCAGTATGGGTGCTGGAGTATGCTTAATGATATAAGGATGGTGCTAGGGGTTTGGTGAGATTTGAAGAGATCCTGATGTGTGCTGCAGTATGCTTGAAGAGATCCGGATGAGTGTTTGAGGGTGTTTGATGAGCTCAGTATGGGTGCTGGAGTATACTCAGTGAGATCAGGATGAGTGCTGGAGAATGTGTGATGAGGTCTGAATGATTGCAGGAGGATGCTTGAGGAGGTTGGGTGATTGCTGGCGAAAGCTGGATGGATGATTGAAAAGGTTGGATGAATGCCGAGGAAGGTTTTGTGAATGCTGGAGTTTTGACGTATGAGGCAGTGTTGGTAAGGCCGACTGCGAAGGGGAGAGGCCCCGGTCCTGGTTCCTGGGGCTCTCCAAGGGGCGCGCTAAGGAGCAGGCCCCTTAGGTCGCGCTCCTTCAGACACGCGACGCCCGGCGTGCGACGCCAGTAGGAGGCACAACAATTTAAACGCCTTCTCTGCCTTTAGGGTATGAGAATAAATAATTTATAATTATTTTGTACAGTTGGATGCTTAGGCATTTATTATTAAGTTATTTACTGAGGATATGAACATATTGATAGTCTGCTTCTGTCTAAAGTGGCAGTACTGACCAGATTCTCCAAAATATCCATTTGTCTATTCCTTGATTCTTTTGCTGCTGGCTTCATTCCTAGATCTCAATTTTTTTGTTCTAATGTTTTAGTTTTGTTTTGGAATATAAGCTGCACCTTTTTCTTTTAAAAGAAAAAAAAATCTCTTATCAGAGGTTGTCTCTCTCTCCGCATTCCTGTCTCATCCTTTCAGCTCCTCATTCCCACCCTCACTCTCCCATTCCATAACCCCATCCTTTGATTCCCTGTCTCTTCCATGATCCTGGCTGTGGGATTTTGCATGTGGAATTCTAAAAATATAAGGAGGAGCAAAAAAAACCAACAAAAAACCTCTCAGGGATTTGAGTCAAACTCCAGGGATATTTGTTGTTATTGTATTAATAATATTGACTTCTGTGGGGGTGGGGTTTTGGTGCAGTCTCTCTTCAGCTTAGATCTGCATTCTTTTTGTATCCTATAATTTTTTTCTGACCAACTGTCTTGACTCTTACTACTTTCATTGGTCTGTGTATATCTTGGCATAGTCCATATCTTTGTCTCCCAACCTATCTGTCTGTCGCCAGTTTTTCAGTCTTTAATCGCTACTTGACTCGCTCAATCCCAGTATATCTACTTGACTAATCCATTTCTCTGCCTCCTAGAGTGCCTTGTAAGTCTCTTCAGAGCCTTGTACAATTTTTCACATTATGATGTCTAAAAATGTTCAAATCAAAATGCATTTAAGTAGGCGTTTGTCTCACTGATTTACTCTATATTTTCATCGTGAAAGAACAATTTGTCATGCGTCATTTAGGATAAGTATCTACCAGCTTTGCACAGTGAGAGGATGTAGTTTTTGCCTATTCTTCTGTGCACAAAAGCAAAACTCAAGAAGAATGTGCAAAAACTGCACCATACCACTGTGCAAAGTTGGTAGACACTTATCCTAAATAACTCACGTCTGCAAGGTAGACCTCAGCAGCTGAGTGAATTTATGGCCTTGGAGAGGAGAAGGTGGAGGCTGCTCTGTCACTTGGTCACCCAAAGCCTAGAAACCATGCAAATCCAAGCACGGGTGAAGAAAGGCTGGCTCCACTATTACACAATTGCAGATTTCGCTTGTCTTGCCTGTACTCTCATCTATAGATCAAGGATTGATCTCATCACATCAACAGTTGCACAAACAAACTTAGAGGTAGTCGCTGAAAACTCATCCGTTGCATTTGGCAGGAGAATCCATTGACTTTGAACGTTCCATAACTGTATATATATATTTTGTAATGCTTTTAGTATGTCAGTGAATTAACAAAAGACAGCGTAGAATACTGGTTTATAGACTTGAATATGGTGTAATAAGCTATTTATGTTTTAAATCTGGCTTTAATGTAAAAAAGTGCTAAGTTATAGGCTGACTTGGTTCTATAGTGTCAAGTGCACAACATTGTGACAAGGTACAGTGTGTGATTGATAGGTATGGTTGTCCCAAAATCGATAAAAAGATATTCCTCTGTTTCTCAGTTTCTTCAAAATAGGTGTTTATTTTCAAGTTTCCATTAACGATATTCATTCAGAAATACAGTCCCCCAACAGGGCCTTGTTTCACCGCAGCAGCCGCGTTAGGAGGGATCCACCAAGATTATTTCTCATCTGTGTACAAAGCAGAATCTCTAATCAGAATAGCAGCAAAACACAGCACAAGGAAGACAAAGTTTTCATATAGCAACGATTGTACATACCAATGGTAATTCACTTTTACGTTTACAGATTATAAAGTTGTTGAGGCGTCCTACAAAAGTAAGAATAAATTAGCAAAGTCATGTCTAACATTATACAAGCTAAAGATTTAAAACTCAAGGGTTTCATATAATATCAAAGGCTCAAAGTCAGATTCAAAGATTCAGCCACATAAAAGGATGCCTACCAAGATGAGCAAAGAAGGTGTTTAGAAATACTTTAAAAGAAAAGGTGCCAAAGCTGCTAGCCAATACGGGTAATCGTGTAATTAGGTTAGACTAATAAGGTTTAGGGAAAAAACAGCCAATCAAAAATGTTGGTTACAATGCAAGTAAGCCAACGTAAAATAGGACCTGAAAGGGAACCAGAAAAGAATGTAAAACAATGGTTAAAGATACCAAAGTGGATCTGAAAGGGAACATGAAAGTAGCCTTAAGATTGCCCTGTCCATTGCCTTCTTCTATGTAGTCCACTTTGAATCTATTCGCATCTACACATCACCCTTTCGTCAGTTTTTTCCATTATGACTCCTTTACTGATGACGTTTTTTTTTTTATCATGAACTGGTACTGTCATACAATTCTGTATGTTCATAGACTGGCTTCATAGTTGTAACCCTGATTTATAGTTTGAATATCATTTGCATCAGTCACACACTTCTTTTCTTGACGTTGTGAAACTCTTCCCTCTAAGTTGTGTGCATGTGCGACCGGTTGCTCAGGCAGGGATAATTAAAAACCCATGCCTGATTGGTTCGGTGGCATTACATCACCCTACGTGTCCACAAGGGCAGCAGGAGTCGCATTTATCCTGAGTCATCTCTTGCTGCCTCAGGGCCAGTCTCACAGCTCTTACAGCGAGAAGATTTTTGAATTTTGAAATTTTCGTTAACAATTTTTCATTAACAAGTTTATTGTAAAGTTTATTGATTATTGTAAATGTTTATTGTAAAGCACTGTTGCATATGTTTGTTCTAGTTCGCACAGCTGCAATGTTTCTGTTATCTGTGAACCGATGTGAGGTTACTAAACAAATGTCGGTATATAAAAACTGCAAATAAATAAATAAGATGTTCGAATAAACGCGACTTCTGCTGCTGCTCACCCCACAACTTGGCAGGCTACTGCAGAGCCTGTCCTGCGGCGGCTGAAGAGAGAGAGAACGAGAGAAGATGTGGAGGCTGCCAGCAAACACCATCCCGCTGGCGGCTGAAGACAAGGCCCAGGCCCTGTGTGCTTGTGTGTGGCTGGGTGAGAGCCTTGGATGGTGGGAAAGTGACTGTTTGTGTATGAGAGTATGTGTGTGCGTACCTGGGTGTGAGAGCCAGGCTGTGTGTGTGTGGGGGGGGGTGTGTGGATGACTACCTGGGTGGGGGAGATGCTGTGGGTGCTTGTGTGTGAAAGAGGCTGTGTGTGTGGGGGGGTTAAGAACCTGTGGGTGGATGGGTGAGAGGTGCTGTGGGTGCCTTGGTGAGATCCTGTGTGTGGAGGGTGGGGTTTGAGAGCCTAAGAGTGTGTGTGTGGCTGGGTGAGAGCCTGTGTGTGACTGCCACTGTGTGGGTATGGAGGGAGTGAGGGAGGGAAGAACACAGGAGAAAAATTAAAAAAAAACCAAAAAAAACAAAACCAGAGAGAACATGGGCTGGGTGGGGAAAAAGCCCAGGACCAAACGATTAGAAAATAAGATCAGATAACAAAGGTAAAAAAAACCAAACACATTTATTTTGAATTTTTAGTGATTGGCACATGTTTTCTCACAGGACAAGCAGGATGGTTGTCCTCACAAATGGGTGACATCGAGGATGGAGCCCACCACGGAAAACTTCTGTCAAAGTTTAAACAGAACTTTGACTGGCCCCTACTGGGCATGCCCAGCAAGGCACTGACCCTGCAGCCAGCAGGGGTCTCCCTTCAGTCTTCTTTTTTCCGCGCAGCAGTTGCCACGCGGTGAAAGGAGCTCTCTTACCACGTTCCTGACAGGAATTCGGTTTTTTTCTTTCCGAAGAAAATTTGCCCCTCAGGGGTCTCCCTTCGACAAATTTTTGTCACCTCCGCGAAAGCCGGTAAGTTTTTTGCCGATTTTCATCGACTGCCGTCGATTTTGGCCCTAGAGGCCTGTTGGCACTTACCAATCCCGCGGCTAAATTTGGCCCTAGGCCATGGCGACGGGGTTCCGTCGTTGTCCGGATTGCACCCGGACTATGTCAATCACAGATCCCCATCGGGTCTGTGTTCTATGTTTGGGAAGTGAGCATGATGTCCTGACTTGCACTAAATGTGCCCTAATGACACCTAAGGGTCGTAAAGCCAGGATGGAGAAGATGGGGCTCCTCTTCCATGCACCCACCCCAACGCCATCGATAGCATCGACGTCATCGGAACCGGCACCGTCGAAGTTGCACCACCATCGTCAACCCTCCGGTGACCGTCCTCCACCGATGACTTCTCGGCCGTCGACTCCTGTCCCCTCCCCGGATGGGCGAGGAGATCGGAAGGATAAGCATCGCCATCGACGGCACAAGTCTCGGCCCGTCGAGGATCCACAACCATCGACCTCTGAACAGGCCGAGCCACCGACGAAAAAGCCTCGGTCAGACCTGGCACCGTCCACGTCTCGTTCGCAGGCACCGAGGAAACCCTCACCCTCCCGGGGTGCGGGGGCCGTGATCCCACCAGTTACGGTGGTACTTCCGGCCCTGCCTCAGCCTCCCTCTCCCGTCGAGCCGGGTATGGTTACCCCTGGTCTCCGGGCAGAACTGGACCGGCTGGTCCAGGAGGCCATCGAGAATGCGATGCGAAGATTCCAGCCTCCACCGGCACCGCCTCCGGCACCGATTCCGGCACCGCCTCAGGCACCGACCTCAGCACCGACTCTGCCACCGAGGAGGGAACCGACCACCGAGCCTCTAGTGGAAGCGTTGGCACCGATACTAAATCGTATGGAGGCACTCATGCGCGCCCTTCCATCGGTGATTCCAGTAGCACCGACTACACCATCATCTCCGGAAGGACATTCATCGACAGGAGAAACACCGTTCCGGATTCCCCCGTCCGGTGTCGTTCCATCGGTGCCTTCACATACCTTTCCACCGATTTATCCTTCGGCTCCATCGATTCCAAGATCGGCACCGATTCCATCGGTACCCCCGAAGCCCTCGATGCCGTTCACAGTTCCGCTTGCAGCACCGATTCCATCGATGCCTTTGGATCCTCTACCAGGTCCTTCAGGACTGCAAGCCCTACATGATCCTTATGATACCTGGGGTGATGATACATCTTCAGATACAGATTTACCATCCCCACCATCTCCTACAGAGAGTAGAAAACGATCTCCTCCTGAAGATCTCTCCTTTATAAATTTTGTAAAGGAGATGTCAGAAATTGTGCCTTTTCAGCTGCAATCTGAGACCGATGACAGGCACCAAATGATGGAGCTGCTCCAATTTCTGGATGCCCCAAAAATCATCGCTTCCATCCCCATTCACCAGGTATTTCTGGATCTTTTAAAGAAAAACTGGGAATCACCTTCATCTGTGTCACCAGTTAATAAAAAAGCTGACTCAACATACCTCGTTCAGTCAGCACCAGGATTTCAGAAGTCTCAACTGGATCATCGCTCTGTTGTAGTTGAGTCTGCGCAAAAGAAGGCCAAGCGCCTAAAACCACACTCTTCCACTCCCCCTATCAAGGACAACAAATTCCTTGATAGTGTGGGCAGGAAAGTATATCATGGGGCTATGTTGATATCTCGCATAGCTTCATACCAACTTTATATGACTCAATACAACAGAGCTATCCTTAAACAGATGCAGGACTACGCTGACACATTACCGGACCAATACCAGCCACAGCTTCAAGCCCTCCTTCACAAAGGATTTGAAGCTGGGAAGCACGAGATCAGAACGGCCTACGATATCTTCGATGCTTCCACGAAAGTCTCAGCTACTGCCATCTCAGCCAGACGTTGGGCTTGGTTAAAATCATCCAACCTTCGCCCAGAGGTCCAGGATCGTCTAGCCGATTTACCCTGCTTGGGGGACAATCTGTTCGGAGAACAGATTCAACAGATTGTGGCGGAATTGAAGGATCACCACGAGACGTTGAAACAACTTTCGTCTGTTCCATCTGAGGTATCCTCCAAACCACCACCTAAGAAGGACTCTAAAAAGTCATTCTTTCGGCCACGTCGTTATTACCCTCCGTCGACTAGGCCTCGTCCGGCTCGATCCTCCACCAGACCTCAGCTACGCCAACCTCGGAAACAAAGACCTGCTGTAGCCCCACCTCCCGGGCCTGCGGCAGGCCTTTGACTTCCCGATACGGAGCACATGCCATATCCCACTCCCCCACATCCCTGTAGGGGGTCGTCTGTGCCACTTTTTGCAGCATTGGATACGGATTACCTCAGACCAGTGGGTGCTGGCAATTATCGCACAGGGTTACCACCTCAATTTCATAACTCTTCCGACAGACTCCCCGCCTCTTCAAGCATGGAGTCTATCCAGCCACTTGACTCAATTACAACAGGAAGTATCCCTTCTTTTGCAATCAAATGCTATAGAACCTGTCCCTCCCTCTCAACGAGGCAAGGGATTTTACTCCAGGTACTTCCTAATTCCAAAAAGTCAGGAGGGCTACGTCCAATTTTGGACCTTCGGGCCCTCAACAAGTACCTTCAAAAAGAAAAGTTCAAGATGGTAACCCTGGGCACGTTACTCCCTCTGCTGCAAAGAGGGGATTGGCTATGCTCCCTCGACCTCAAGGAAGCTTATACCCATATTGCGATAACACAATCCCATCGCAAATATCTGCGGTTTCTAGTAGGCCGCGACCATTATCAATACCGAGTACTACCTTTCGGTCTGGCATCTGCTCCACGAGTCTTCACCAAATGCCTCGTAGTTGTAGCAGCATTCCTCAGGAAGGAAGGTGTCCACGTATACCCCTATCTGGACGATTGGCTAATCAGGGCCTCCACCCCTCAGATTGCCCGGTCCTCCCTACAATTGACAATCAACACACTCCTTTCCTTAGGGTTTCTTGTCAATTACGAGAAATCTTGCTTCGTCCCATCTCAAACCTTATCTTTCATTGGGGCAGACTTGGACACCTTACAGGCAAAGGCTTACCTTCCTCTTCAGAGGGTCCACACCCTAATGTCCCTGGCTCGCCAGCTCCAGTCTCAGAACACTGCCACGGCTCGCCAGTTCCTCATTCTCCTAGGGCACATGGCATCCTCGGTTCAAGTCACTCCCATGACCCGACTAGCCATGAGAGTAACACAATGGACTCTACGACACCAATGGATTCAAGCTTTTCAGCCTCTGTCCTCCATAGTCACACAAGCGCTGCGCCTATCCTTAACCTGGTGGACGACTCAGGTCAACCTCCTTCAGGGCTTACCCTTTCTTCCACCGGATCCGCAAGTAATCCTAACCACCGACGCTTCTCACATCGGTTGGGGAGCCCATGTGGACGACTTTCAAACCCAAGGGTTATGGTCCAAAGAGGAAGCCGAACACCAGATCAATTTCCTGGAACTTCGAGCAATCCGCTATGCGCTCCGCACTTTCAAAGATCATCTCTTTCATCAGATAATCTTAATCCAGACGGACAACCAAGTGGCCATGTGGTACATAAACAAGCAGGGAGGCACAGGCTCCTTCCTTCTGTGTCAGGAAGCTGCGCACATCTGGGCGGAAGCCCTCTCCCACTCCATGTACCTCAGGGCCACTTACCTGCCGGGAGTAGACAATGTATTGGCAGACCAGCTGAGCCGTGTCTTCCAACCACACGAGTGGTCACTCGATCCTCTGGTAGCGACCTCTCTGTTTCACAAGTGGGGTTCTCCCCGCATAGACCTCTTTGCGTCCCCTCAGAACCACAAAGTGGACGATTACTGCTCTCTCATTCGGAGCCAGCACTCTCGGCCGAGGGATGCATTCTCCCTCAAGTGGACAACCGGTCTGCTCTATGCATTCCCTCCACTCCCTCTTGTGTCAAAGACTCTCGTGAAGCTACACCAGGACGGAGGAACCATGATCCTGATAGCACCTTACTGGCCACGCCAAGTATGGTTTCCAATACTCCAGGATCTCTCCATCCGCAGGCACATTCCTCTGGGAAAGGACCCGCATCTGCTCACTCAAAACGACGGATGCCTCCTCCATCCCAACCTCCAAGCCTTGTCCCTGACGGCATGGATGTTGAAAGGTTAGTCCTTCAGCCTTTCAACCTTTCAGATTCCGTTTCTCGGGTCCTGATAGCTTCACGAAAGCCTTCCACAAGAAAGTCTTACTCATACAAATGGAAAAGGTACACATCATGGTGCACTTCTCAGTCCCTTGATCCCCTTTCCTGTCCAATCTCCAAATTCTTGGACTATTTATGGCATCTCTCTGAATCAGGTCTTAAAACCTCTTCTATCAGAATGCATGTCAGTGCGGTAGCCGCCTTCCATAAGGGTATTGGGGGTAATCCTATTTCAGTACAACCCCTAGTAACACGCTTTCTTAAGGGCTTGCTCCATCTAAAGCCGCCCTTGCGTCCTCCGGCCCCATCCTGGGACCTTAACCTGGTTCTTGGTCGTCTTATGAAACCTCCTTTCGAACCTCTGCACTCCTGTGACTTTAAATATCTCACTTGGAAAGTGTTATTCCTTTTGGCTATTACTTCAGCTCGCAGGGTTAGTGAATTACAGGCCCTAGTTACCTATCCGCCTTACACTAAGCTCCTGCAGGACCGGGCGGTACTCCGCACTCACCCTAAATTTTTACCTAAGGTAGTTTCTGAGTTTCATATCAATCAATCCATCATACTACCTATCTTTTTTCCCAGGCCCCACTCCAACTCTGGAGAGCAGACCCTGCATACCCTAGACTGTAAACGAGCTCTAGCTTTTTACCTAGACCGTACAGTTTCCCACAGGAAGAGCACTCAATTATTCGTCTCTTTCCATCCTAATAAGTTGGGACAACCTGTGGGTAAGCAGGCTCTTTCTTCCTGGTTGGCGGACTGCATTTCTTTTTGCTATGAGCAAGCTGGCATTCCTTTTCAAGACCGTGTTAAAGCACACTCTGTGAGGGCCATGGCGACGTCAGTGGCACACCTTCGATCGGTGCCGCTTCCTGACATCTGCAAAGCTGCAACCTGGAGTTCTCTCCATACTTTTGCAGCCCATTATTGTTTGGACAAGGCTGGAAGACAGGACTCCATCTTCGGCCAGTCTGTCTTGCGTAACCTTTTTCCAACCTGATGTACCAACACCCTTCCACCTACCCGGTTGGGTGCGGATGCCCTTTCCCAAATTTCTCCTCACTTATTGTGCCTGCTGCACACCGTTGGGTACATTTGGTGCAAGTCGGGACATCCTCAGCTCGGTACTCACCCATTTGTGAGGACAACCATCCTGCTTGTCCTGTGAGAAAGCAAATGTTGCTTACCTGATGTAACAGGTGTTCTCACAGGACAGCAGGATGTTAGTCCTCACGAAACCCGCCCGCCTCCCCGCGGTGTTGGGTTCGTTTTATTTTTACTTTCTAGGCACTGCCTGTAGCTTTGAAAATCAGACTGAAGGGAGACCCCTGCTGGCTGCAGGGTCAGTGCCTTGCTGGGCATGCCCAGTAGGGGCCAGTCAAAGTTCTGTTTAAACTTTGACAGAAGTTTTCCGTGGTGGGCTCCATCCTCGATGTCACCCATTTGTGAGGACTAACATCCTGCTGTCCTGTGAGAACACCTGTTACATCAGGTAAGCAACATTTGCTTTCTGTTTCTAATTTGTAGTCCCTTATTCTGTATTAGATAAGGTTCTGTCTGTGTTCTGCATGTGTAACTGAGATGTGTGATTTCTGCTGGCATGTAGTTTATTTGTAAGGCTTTTTTTCTGTTAACCCTAGTAGGTGGTGTATTAGTATTTTAGGGCAGTGGTTCTCAACAGGTGTGTTGGGACTCACTAGTGTGTCGCTAGGTCACGGAAGGTGTGTCGCAGACCGAGCAGAAGGCTGCTCTTTCCTCATCAGTCTGGACAGGAGTTGGCAGATTTCTCCTTTATTGGGTATGAGAGGAAGATGATCTTGTTTCCTGCTCCTCTTCCTGGCCCAGTGGGAGGTTATTCCCTTCTCTTTCACTCAGATCAGAGCAAGATATCACTAACTCCTGTTCATATGGGCCCAGTAGGACACCAACTTTATCTTCCTCTGCCTGGCCTGGCAGTGAGGCTACTGATGCTCTCTTTACCCCATGGGGCTTGCACATGAAAGCAGGAGCATAAGGAAGAGAGGTGCATGCTCTATAAATCCACTGCTGCCTCCCGCTGCTGCTGCCGCATCTTCTTCCTCCCCTCGGTGCTTCTTGTTCTTATTTGCTGCTAAGCAGGAGGGAGACTCTGGATTGGACTGCAGGCTTATGCTGGCTGGGAGCCAGGAGGAGGGGGAAATATGCTGGGCAGGAAGGCCTTGGGAGATAAGGAGTCAGGAGCCTGCTGGGTAGGGAGAGGTGGAGGAAAGAGGGGCTGGGGCCTGCTGGGTTGGGGGAGAAAGGAGGTCAGGGGATGCTGAGTAGGGAAGGGCAGGGAGAGTTGAGCAGGGGAGAGAGGCAGCACAGGGAAGAGGATGCAGACGTGGGGGGTGTCGGAAATGTTGCACAGGGATAGGAGCATGTGAAGGGACGATTGAGTGGTTGGGAGAAGTGAGGGGTGTTGGGGGCATGGAGGTGAGTGATGGGGTACAAGGGCCATACTATGCCAGCTTTGAGAATATGCATTTCTTCTATCTTGGAGCTTTGCTTGGTGTAGGAGGAAATATATTTCTGTTTCTGGTCTCCAGTTTTGTACTACAAGCAGAAGATGGTCTTGGGGTTTCCATTCCAGGTTTTGTTTCCACATTTGTAATTTGTGGTCTTTTATTCTATATTAGGTGAAGGTAGGTCTGTCTGTGTTGTGTGTATGTGACTGAGATGAGGTACTTGACTAGAGGTTTGTATCAACCTTATTTGTTGTATTTTCTCAATATAATATTGCACTGGTGGTGAACTGCTGCCTTTACAGGGGTAGGGCTATTGCTCTTTTATTTCTTGGAGTTAGTGCTGCTGAGGTATGGCAGGTTTGATAGATGTGTACAGAGTGGGGTTTGTTTGTTTTTGTTTGTTTGTTTTGTGTTTACTTTACAATGCACCTGATAGTAGAGGGAGTTTGTGATGCTGTTATTGAAATGACCACACAAAGAATACTGGAATGGTTTCACTGGTCTAACTCTAAACACATTTCAAATAGCCATATTGCACATGAAAGAATATATAAATGTATCTTTAGTTGTAGGACACCCACGCATGGAGTTTGTATATCAATCAAAGCCAGAAATGGTGACGGGTCACTTTATTTTAAATCCACTTTGAATAATTTTTGGTTTTTCTAATTTTTTTTTATAAGTCTCTGCAAAGAACTCCCAAAATGCTGACGAACTTCAGAGTCATATATCAAATGTAATGGGATGTAAACACACATTTCATTTAGCAAACATTAGCTCCAAATCCCAATCCAAAACTCCACTTTCATTTATAACCGAGAGAATACTCATCTCAACACCATTGGATGAAAGTCCTGGTTCCAGGTTCAGCATTTTGGGAGCTCTTTGCAGAGACTTTTATTAAAAAAAAAAAAAAATTAGAAAAACCAAAAATTATTCAAAGTGGATTTAAAATAGTGACCCATCACCATTTCTGGGTTTGATTGATATACAAACTCCATGCGTGGGGGTCCTGCATCTAAAGATACATTTATATATTCTTTCATGTGCAGTATGGTTATTTGAAATGTGTTTAGAGTTAGACCAGTGAAACCATTGCAGTATTCTTTGTGTGATCACTAAAAAGGTTTCCTGGAATACACATTGTGTATTTTGGGCTGTGTTTGTGATTCTGGTGTCATTTCAATAACACGATAATCAGAATATCCTTTTTTGTATGGCAAGTTGTACAGGGAAATGTCTTAGTTCCTTTCTGCACTCATTGTTGGGAAGCGGAGATTCCTGTGGATGTAGAGCATATGTTTATATTTAATCCTATGATGGTCATGTGTTCAGTATGTCACACATGCGAGTGTCATCTCTCAGGTTTGTCCTGATAGAGAAAAGGTTGAGAACCACTGTTCTAGGGCATGGTATATTTGCATTGCTGCCTTATCATAGATAAAGGCTGCTGCTGTTTGAGTCCTTAGTGGTTTGTGTTACTTCTCAAAGTGTTTGGCAGAGAAGGGTTTGCAGTTACTAAGATGAGTGGCAGAGGACAACTGAGTGAATGTGCATGAGAGTCTGGTAAGTGAATGAGAGAGTGTGTGTGTGTGTGTGTGTGTGGGGGAATGAGCATATATCCGTGTGAGGGAGTATGAGACTGAATATGCAAGTGTTTTAGTGTATGTGTATGCGAGAGAGTTTGTGTGCATGATGCTCCGATGTTCTCTAAGGATTGGGTTACTGTGAGCATAAAATTGATAGGCTTTTTGCATCAAAGAAAGTCATGCTCGGAGGGAAATGAAACAAATTTTTTGTTCACAGCAACCCAATGTTTAGAGGGAACGTTGTACTGTGGTCACGACAGGATTAGGTTCTTTTGAATTCAGAAACCAACTTGCTTGCTATGGGACAGTATTTCCCTGGTCAGTTTTTTAGATTGAGATGTCTGTGTTCCTCTCGGAGTGACTTTATCTTGCAGTCTGTTTTTGTGATTGCTCAATTCCATTTTACATCCAGGCCAGCATGGTTTTCGGAAAGGCCATTCCACGGAAATACTCTTACTCTCTTGTTTTGACACCATATTTCGTGGCTTCGATGCCAATACAGATTTTATCTTTATTTCTTTGGATATATCAGCTGCATTCGACACCTTGGACCATCATTTTCTCCCGTCGGGCTTAAAAACCCAGGTATTAAGGCAACTGTCTTTAATTGGTTTCAGTCCTATTTATCTAATTGATCACAACAAATTCATGTTCTCAATCAGTCTTTAGACGCATATACTGTTCCTACTGGTGTACCCCAAGGTTCTTCATTATCTACATACTTCCGCTATGTCATATTCTTGCCGCTCTCAATATTCAGTTTCGAATTTATGCAGATGATATCCAACTCTTGGTTCCCTATAACTCCTCTTGGTCAGATACCCTATCTACAATAACCTTATATCTAAATATAATCAATACTTGGCTTGCACACAACCGGCTAAAATTAAACCCAGCAAAAACAGAGTTAACATACTTAACTTCTATTTCCAGTTCTACTATAGTCACTCCTTCGCATCTCCATTTTAATGGGATTTCGATCCCTATCAGTATTCATGCTACCAGCCTAGGGTTACAATAAACTCTGATTTATCCATGGCCCTGCATATTTCCACCATTACTAAAAAGTCTTTCTACAAGTTGCAACTTCTAAAAAGACTTCGACCTCTGCTGTTCTTTTGCGATTTTCATACAGTTTTGCAATCACTAGTGTTCTCAGGACTGGACTATTGTAATTCGCTATATTTGGGATTACTGGATTCCATGATTCACCCTTTGCAATTAATTCAGAAGTCGGCTGCCCGCATTCTCTCATGTAAATCTCGCAGATCCCTTATCACTCTGATTTTATCGTCACTTCATTGGTTGCCTATTAAATTTAGAGTCCAATACAAGGTCTTATCCATTATCCACGCTCTTATCCATAACGCTTCTTCATCATGGCTTTGTTCTTCACTACGTATATACAAACCAGCGAGACAGCTAAGATCCTTCTCAAAAAACATTTTGGATATACCATCCATCAAACTTGCCAGATTAAATATAACGCATAATAGAGCCTTCTCTGTAGCGGGCCCTATCCTGTGGAATTCATTGCCAGACTTTCTTCGTCTTATACCATCTAAACAACAATTTAAGATATCATTAAAAACACATTTATTTCAGAAAGCTTTTAATTCCCCTGCTGGTACTGGTTTTTAAGAATTAGTGTCTCCCATCCTAACTTCCTCACCTACTGGCACTTTTCTGTATTTATTTTGTAACAGAGTTTGTGTTCTGTGTTATTTCTGTTTTACCCCTATGTTATATGTTTTTTATTATTTTACACAGATTATGTATGTTTTAACATTGTGAACCGTTTTGATTAATTTTCAATTGTAAAAGCGGTATACAAACACTTTAAAATAAATAAATAAATTCTGTGAAAGAGGCTACCCTTCACATTTCCTTAAAATAGCACATAAACGAGCACATATACATCAATAGGGACCTATTATTTATGGCTTGCCTAAAAGATTCCTTAGAACGTATAACCTGTGTTCTACCTTTTTCTGAAAAAAAAATTAACCAAGGGGGTCATTTATCAAAGTGCTATATGGCATTTTCGCATGCGTTAAGGCGTTTTTGCATGCAAAAAACACCTTTAACGCATGTGAAAATGCCGTTAACGTGTGCAAAGGCACCATAACACATGGTGCGATGCAAATGAGAAAAAGGGGAGGATTTCGGGGTGGGATTTGTGGCCAAGTGGGCTGGGCTCCCGGGTTTGTGAAGCTGTATCGCACGGCTTTAATGCAAATTTTATCTACACCTTTGTAATTTGTGTAAAGCCATGCGATTTATGCTGTTTTTAGTAGTTTTAAGCTCCTGGAATGCCAGCTTAGCTATCAGGGCCCTCCTACAACCACTGGAGAGAGAGAGTGAGTGAGAGAGAGAGAGAGATAAAGAGAGAAAACATGCACATAAGAAAGAAATGATGGCAAAAGAAGACCAAACGGCCCATCCAGTCTGCCCAGCAAGTTTCGCACGTTTTTTGTTTTTTCTCATACTTATCTGTTACTCTTGGCTCTTAGTAACCTTTTGGTTCTATTTCCCTTCCACCCCCACCATTAATGTAGAGAGCAGTGTTGGAACTACATCTAAGTGAAATATCTAGCTTAATTAGTTAGGGGTAGTAACAGCCGCAATAAGCAAGCTACACCCATGCTTATTTGTTTACCCAGACTATGTAGTTCAGTCCTTGTTGGTTGTTGCCTGAATATAGATCCACGTTTCTTCATTCCCTCTGCCGTTGAAGCAGAGAGCTATGCTGGATATGCATTGAAAGTGAAGTCAGGCTTATTTGGTGTGGGATAGTAACCGCCGTAACAAGCAAGCTACTCCCCTGCTTTTTTGTGAATGCAAATCCTTTTTTCCACATTTCCTCTTGCTGTTGAAGCTTAGAGCAATGTTGGAGTCTTAGAGCAATGTTGGAGTCTCATTAACCATGCATATGTTTATTGAATAAGGGTATTATCTCCAGGTAGTAGCCGTCATTCCCTCGAGCCACCCACTCTTCATTCACGTCCTCTAAACTTTATGGATCCACAGTGTTTATCCCATGCCCCTTTGAAGACCTTCACAGTTCTGGTCTTCACCACTTCCTCCGGATATTTAGTGCATTTTAATAAATCCAGGCCCAAGTTTGTGCTATGATACACAATCACTGGCCAGTCCTTACACCACATATTGTATTTCCAGATATGGTAAGGTTTGCATTTTGTAGGGGCTGGACTCTACAAGATGCTTTGGTCCCTTCCAAGCTGCATGTTCCCCTTCTGACTGATTCACCTTCAAATACCGGCTAACATCCATGCCAACACTTTTCCGTCTGCCCTCTTTTCTTAACGCTGTCCATGTTTACCCACCCCATCACCGGAAAGAAATATCCTCTGAAACACCTTTCTGACTGTTCCTCAGAGGGTGTGATTTATATAATTTTATGTCCCTGCTCTTTAATTTATATAGGAAACACTATCTGTGCATTAAAAACTCGGATAATTGAGCATCGCTCTTGCCTACGACTGGATCGTTGCCCATAGGCAGGAACGTTCTCACACTATATCAGATAATCAAGCAATGTCCCCCCCCCCCTCCCCTCCTAGCAGAGGCGGCAAATTCTCTGCACGTCTAATACAGAGAGAATGCTGGATTTTTTAGCTCAGTTCCCTAATACCTGCTGACTTAATAGAGAAATCAAACAGCCCTTGTTCTTTTGAAGTGCCATTTGAGGTCCATATGTACTTGCAATGTTAAGGCTCCTTTACTTTCATGTTCCCTTTCAGGTCTACTTTTGTATCCGTAATCATTGTTTTATGATCTTTTCTGGTTAGCTTACTTGCATTGTAGCCAACATTTCTGATTGGCTGTGTTTTTCCTAAACCTTATTGGTGTAACCTAATCACATGATTTACCTGTATTGGCTATAAACTTTGGTGCCTTTTTTTTTTTTTAAGTCTTTTTAAATATCTTCTTTGCTCATCTTGATAGGCACTCTTTTTTGAGATTGAATCTCTGATTTGAGCCTTTGATACTATGCCTGTTTAGTAGGTATAATTATGAAACCCTTGAATTTTAAATCTTTAACTTGTATAATGTTAGACATGACTGTGCTAATTTATTCTTATTTTGTAGGCCACCAACAACATTATAATCTGTAAACGTAAAAGTGAATTATCATTGGTATGTACAATCCTTGCTATATGAGCACTTTTGTCTTCCTTGTGCTGCCTTTGCTGCTATTCTGATTATCTATTCTGCTTTTTACACAGATATGAAATTATCTTTTGGGTCCCTCCCGATGCAGCCCCTACGGCGAAACACAGCCGTGTCAGGGGACTGTATTTCTGTATGAATATCGTTAATGGAAGCTTGAAAATAAACACCTATTTTGAAGAAACCGAGAAGTAGAGGAATATCTTTTTATCAATTTTGGGATAACAATATCTATTAATCGCACACTGTACCTAGCCACATATGACTTCTTGTGTAACTGCATTACTCCACAATTCTTGTGTACAAGTATACAACATTGCCATTTGCTGTTTTGTGGACTAACATAGTAACGAAACATCAAGCAATCTATTAAGTTAGTCCAATAGAAAGGTATCCCCTTATATATTTGTTTTGTTTTTATTTGTTAACCTTTATTTGCTGTTGTCAGTTACTGCTAGTAATTTCAAGGATTGAATAGCTACTTGCTGCCAGTATCAGAACATCCCTATAAATTAGGTCTGTAAGGCATAATGAGATGCAAATTGATTCTCAGAGGTACTGTGACCTATTTACAGGAACGTCCTATTAATGGCACAAAGTAGCTTAAAAAAAAAAAGCAAAAAAAACAATGACCTGTTCTGATAGTGTTCATTTATTCAAAGAATTATAAAACCTCTGGTAACTAAAGAATAATCTAAAATGTGATTTATAGTAATTTATCAGACCAGGCACTAATAATGAATAGATTACAGAAAGCTGCTTTTTAAATTGTCTGGGTATACTTTTTTTGACATCAGTATGCAAGCAGATCATAATTAACATATATTTCTGGGCACACATTTTTAGATCCACCATATACTGAAATGGTTTCATATTAAACTTAAAACACCAAAGGATCTTGAAATTTTGGAGAAATTGTTATTAATAAATGAAATACAAGAACAAATGCAAAGCATAATACTTGGGAAGTAAATATCAAATGCATAAATATGGATGGTTCCTGTGATTCTTAGCAGGCCAGGGCGGTGTGATTCTAGTATGAATGAGGTGTTTCTTCGAATTATGAAAAAGCATGGACATACATTTGGAAATGTTTAACTGTTATGGGAGATCTGCCCTTTTAGGGGAAGAGAGACAGAGTGGATCTTTTAAATCTGGTGTTATATGTACTTTTATTTATTTCATCTGATAATTTGAAAACCAGTAAAAATGTGTAAACAAAATCAGGAATAACTGACTTGGCAGTAACACTGTAGAAAGAAATCTGGGGATTATAAACAGATGACAACGATGATATGAGTCGGCCATCTATATTGTTGTAAAGAAATCTCACGCTGGTTTGAGATACATTAATATGAGTATTACATGAAAGACGTGTGACATAATCCTCCCTCCACTTTATACAGCGTTCGAAAAACCTTTGGAGTTTTATGTCTAGTATTGTGCCCCACATTTCAGAAACCTAGACAAAGTCCAGAGCAGAGCATCAAAAATAATTACAGACCTAGCTAATCTGAACTAAGAATAGGGGAAGGAGCTGTATTTCTTTAACCTTGTAAAGAGAAGGCTGACCAGTGAAGTGATAGTGGTTTTCAAATACGTGAAGAGTAATTAAAACGAGAATGACGTTTGGTTGTCTTGAACATTAACTATCAGATCAATTTATGAGGTGGCTTTATCACTTTAGCAGCTGCTAATCCAGCTTTCCTCTGTATCCTGTAGCTCCACCCAACTGTTGTCTTATTGGTCCAGCTGGGGATCAGTCCTGATTGGCTGCAATATTTAAACTCTGTGACATACATTCCACCCATGCAGACCCTGCATGGGTGGAATGTATGTTTTTACCCTGCAGTGCAGGGTAAAAACATAAGAAGTCGCCATACTGGGTCAGACCAAGGGTCTATCAAGCCCAGCATCTTGTTTCCAACAGTGGCCAATCCAGGCTACAAGTACCTGGCAAATAACCAAAAACTAAGTATATCTCATGCTACTAATGCTGTTAATAGTGGCTATTTTCTAAGTCAACTTGATTAATATCAGCAGTATTGCTCTGTGGCTTTCCTAGCCTTTTGTATTATCTGTTTGGTCTAGTCTTTGTCTTGTCCTGTCCCAGTATCTGGCCATTGTTTCTGAACAAGTAAAGTTTCAATTACTGTCCTGCTCTGCCTTAGCCTCAGTCTCCAGCTCCATCTGGCCTCAAATATCTTTGATTAACATGGATTTAAAAATCCTCACCAAGATTTTGGGGATGGTAGCTCCCTCTCTCATCCACGAAGACCAGTTGGGTTTGTATCTGGGCATCTGGCTTCGGATAATATGCATAGGGTTTTGGCATTGATTTGGCGAGCGCAGCATAGTCAAACTCCCTTGGTACTACTAGCTATCGTTGCTAAGAAAGCCTTTGATAGAGTACATTGGCCATTTCTATTCAAAGTTTTGGAGAAAATGAATTTAGGTCCTGACTTTATTAGGTGGCTTCAGTGTCTATATGTGAATCCCAGGGCTTGCTTAAAAATTAATGGGGGCCACTGCTATGGAACAGCTGATCAGGGCTGGCAGTGATCTTTAGGTGCAGCGAAAGCAATCCGAGGGAAATCAGTGCTAGGCCTGTGAGCCAGTTTAGTCACAGGCCTGGCTAAGGTTGTCAACTGGCTCCAGATTTTCAGGACAGGTTGATCCAAACCTGGTTTTACTCCTCTCCATGCATGCACTTAGTCTTGCTTTTCTTAAGGAATGCAGTAGGAAAATCAGAATAAAGTCCCAGCATGCAATGGAATAAAAACAGGACTTGATCAACCTGCCCTGAAAGTCTGGAGCCAGTTGGCAAACGTAGGCCTGGCAGCGACGTCACCCTCTTTCTGCATAGTTTCCTGATGCCAAGGAAATTCATGCAAAGGGTGGGGCTGTTGTAGAGCCTATAAGTATGCACAGACCTTACACTGATTTTCCCTTCTCTTGCTTTACACCATCTGAAGATGGCTGCTCCTGGGCCTGGGGCCTAGCAAATGAGGAAGTTGAGAGCCAGGGTGAGGGGAGGTCTCCCCCTCTACTCTTGAGGCTTCTGTTAATTTCATGGATGTCATGTATCTCAACAGCACGCATTGCTCATGATGATTTCAGAAGAGTTCTATAATCAGTAGTTTTCACGTCTCTGGATTACTGAATTCCCTACACATGGGTCTTTCACAGAATACGATCAAACCTTTGCTGATAGTTTGGAATGCTGCTGTACCCATGCTCACTGATATTAGCATCCATGAACATATTTTTCCTGTACTGCAATTTCTACATTGGCTCCCAATCCAAATTAGGAGTCCTAATACTTAACCTTTTAAATATCACCACCTCTCCCTGGCTAAGAGCTACTCCAAGGCTTTATGCTCCTGCCAGAACGCTCTGATCCTCCAGTCAGTATCTCCTGGATGTTCCATCTCCTAAACCTGCACATATTTCTACAACACACAAAAGAGCTTTCTCTATAAACTGGCACTGTTCTTTGGAATTCCCTTCCACTCCAGTTTCATAGC
The DNA here is from genome assembly GCF_901001135.1 of Rhinatrema bivittatum. Taxonomy (NCBI): domain Eukaryota; kingdom Metazoa; phylum Chordata; class Amphibia; order Gymnophiona; family Rhinatrematidae; genus Rhinatrema; species Rhinatrema bivittatum. Next base: position 19,285,738 of record NC_042618.1, on the reverse strand, counting down.
TTGAAAGACCCTAAGAGTTAAAAAAAAAAAAAAAAAAGCACTGAAAATGTTCCTTTTCACTGCAGCCTTTTCAACAGCACCATATCCAGGAGCTCCTCTATTTGTTTTGTGCATCTGTAGTATTCAGCTGTGATTTGTTATTATTAGTTTGAATTGTTTAACTACTGTTCAGTTTTTCTGTATGTCTTTATGTACTCCATCCCAAACTGTGAATGGTATGGGTAATAAGTAATTTTAAATAAAAATTATAGTAAGACATAAAGGGGTAGATACTCAAAAGCCATTTAGATGGATAAGTTAAAGTTATCTGTCTAAATAGCAAAGTTTCGTACGTTCAGCCCCTTATCAAACTACATTTTAGCCAAAAAAAAAAAAAATCATTATCAACCTAGAAGCTAGCCAGATAAAAAGAGAGTTGTTGTGGGGAAGAGTTAAGTTATCTGGCTAACTGAGCTGATTTTAAACTATAACCAATTAAGGTTATATGGCTGGATCACTTGCCACTTAACCGAATAAAGAGTGAACCCCTCCCTCCCTCCCACCCAAAAAAACCCCAAAAACCACAAACCAACATAACTCTTTAGTGACACCAAACGCATCAGGCCTGGGTTACAATAGAAGGTTACCTTGATCCAGGCTTAAGAGAAACCAGGATTTAAGATACAGGAACGGTTAGGGTTGGGGGAAAGAGGGGGCCCATAGATTAAAAGATTTAACAAAATAAAGATGGAACTTGGAAGGGGGGGGTGGGAAGAGAGAAGATGGTGCTGACCGCCGGCCCATATATTTCTTAAAAATTCTGATTTGGGCACTTTGGGGGAAAAGGCAGTAACATTGAGCCTTGCAGTTTGGGTTGAGGGAGAAAGGAGGGGGGCATCTAGTCAGGACCTGTTGGCTCGCAGTTTGTTTTTGTTTTGTTTTGTTATTATTAGGTTTGCCACTTACCCAAGTATCTTCAAAAGATTATCTGGCACTACATGGCCGGATAACTTTATTCATAACCAGCTATATTTGAAAGACAATCTGAGTATGTTTAAAGTTATTCGGCTACTGTTACCCTTTAATCCGGGACGTTCGTCCTACTGAATATCCAGGACAAATTATGCAGCTAAACTTAGCCAGATAAATTGTCCACTAAATGTCCTACTGAATATGGATCTCAGTCAGTAGTTCTGAAAACCAACTTCCTCAGGGGGCATCGAGATATAATTCAGTTTCACCAAATGTGTACCCCACACTTCCCTATTATCCTGCATTTGTAATGAAGCATCCTATAAAATTCAGAACCTAGTCCCTCCATGCCAGGAGCTTTAACAATCTTTAGGGACGTTACAACCATGACTAATTCCAATAGAGAAATAGATTAATTCCACCTATACTTTTGGGATATATATAATTGAGGCAAGAGTATATGTTAAAAAAAACCCCCACTCTATAATTTTCAGTAGTAGTATGCTCAGCATACGGTTTGCTATAATAATCTATGAAGAGTTTTTGGTAATGATACAATCTTGGACAACTGCTCTTTGGGGATTCTGCATATTAGTAATAAAATATGTTGGTTGTAAACAGCCTAATTACCAATTTATTTGCTTTATTAAGAAGTCTAAATATTCTCGCCTGAAAGCCCGGGATGGCTTGTAAAGCTCTCTGCTGTAGTAGATGATTTAATCTTTTCCTCATCGAGTCAAAACAATCCTTGGTTGCTGGCACCATAAATTATATACACTGACATTTCACTGCCTACAATTGCTGACTAAATTGTAGGATATCTGCATCCCTAGTTTTATTCTTAGGTGCTTGATAGGAAATTTCCTCTCATATCATCACCTTCCTTGCCACCCAAAGAATGTCGGGGATCATTTCAGGAGATGTATTAATAGCTAGATTATGCTGCTAGTTGTCTTTCAAAATGAATCCAAACTCTCTCCCAAAATAAGTAAGCAAGGAAACACCACTTTAATGCTTGTTACATCTGCTTACCTGCCTGAAACACCATAGAGATAGGGGCATGGTCTGATGTAATCATTGCCCCAACATCAGCCTTTGAAACTGAAGAGAATAAGAAGAAAGAGACTAAGAAGTAATCAAGATGAGATTATGACTCGTATGGAGCTGAATAAAATGATAGCCATTTTCCCAGGATGCAGTATCCTCCAAATATCTAATTGCAGCTGTTTCACAAGAAAAAGGTAGGCCCATACCTTGTATTATATTCTTAAGTTGCCTAATAGGTTTGGCGTCAATGGTTGGGTCCATAACCAAATTAAAATCCCTACTAATGCATAGTGCTGACTATTGGGAGCAGTGAGAGTTTTCTCACATAACAATTTGCTATTTGTGTTTATTAAAATAATTGTGTCCTGTTGTCTAGCAGAGGAAAAAAAAGAAGATATATTGACCAAACAAATCACACTTACTGAACATTTTGTGTTCTGAGGTTAAATGCATTTCTTGCAAAAAACAATTTGTGCTTGTTCTCGAAGTGTGTATCCCATCCACATTTAGAGAGCATAATTTAATATCAACCATTAACAAGCAAATGAGAAGAAATTTTGGAGCTGGGATCTTTGAGTCAGAGCCTTGCTGAAGATAAGTGCCATTTTGTTTTGTTATTTACCTATGCTTAATGTATTAGGGCTTTATATTTGCCAAAGATTGTGCCCCGTCTGTTAGAAAGGGGCAGAATTGAAACTGAAACCTGAGAGAGAGCCATTTTATCTGCTTTCTAGGGCCAAGTATTAAATCAGAACAGACAGTTCCTTAGCCAGTGTTTATTTCCCTCCCTCTCTGCCCCTCTATCCACCCACCCCTGGTTTTACTTTCATATATACTCTTCCCTGGTCTCCTAGATAATTAGCTTCAATTACTTCATCCCCAATTACTTAGTAGTTCCTTACAGCCTAGATATAACTTGGGTACTTGCCAGGTTCTTATGGCCTGGATTGGCCACTGTTGGAAACAGGATGCTGGGCTTGATGGCCTCTTGGTCTGACCCAGTATGGCATGTTCTTATGTTCTTATGCCATATTGCTTATTAATTTGGTTTGCATACTCTGCCTATTAATCTTTACTGGATAACACATACTTTTAGTTCAAATACCTATTAAAAATCTTTGCTAGGGACTAACCATACCTTACCTTATCTTTAGGATTTTAATTAATCAGAGAGAATGGCTTTAATTCAATGCAACAGTTGTGGTGCTTATGTCCCAAGGCCTATCATTTGGAGAATCAAGGACTGTCCCTTTTGCTACAGCTGTCTAAAATTAAAATGGAGCTGATCCATCTAAGGGAGCAATTGTCCAGGATTCAATTAATCTCCCCTTCCCTGAAACATCCCTCTGCCACCCATCTTCCATAGCGGTTACGGAATCCCAAGAAAAAATATTTTACAGTGGGCTCAGGTAGAACTAGACATGTGACAATCAGGCACCCACCTTCCCCAAGTTTACAGCAATCCCCACTCCCACAGAGTTATCAGACATCCAGGATTAAAAATCCCAGCATCAGTTGGTTCTGGCAGAAAAAGACCTGTGACGGTCATGCAAAGGGTAAATAACATCAATCAGCTCAAAAAAACAGAAAAAGTTCTTAGGAAGTGCAACATAGCAAGGGAGAAAAATTGGAAAGCTATGAATACAAATGCTCAGTTTGGGCAGTAAAATCCCAGACCTGCAGGTCTTAATGGTGGAGGCAGACTTGGATGTTGTTGCTGTCATGGAGATATGGTTCACGGATTCTCATGACTAGGATATGGCCAAACTGGGCTATAACTTGTTAAGGAATGACAGAAAGGACAAAAAAGGGGGAGGAGTAGCACTTTATGTCAAAAATAATATCCAAGCAACTGAACTGCAAGGAAAGTGGGGTGGAGAAGAAGCATTATGGGCCATCCTAAAAAAAAGATGACTGTACATCCATTTTTACTGGAGTGGTGTACAGGCCTCCGACTCAGATGGAAGAACTAGACAGAAATCTGATCAAAGACATAAAGGTGGGAAAGAAGGGGGAAGTGTTGATTGTTGGTGATATTAATCTGCCAGACGTGGACTGGAGTATCCCTTCTGCAGAATATAACAGAAGTAGAGAGATAGTGGATGCCCTGCAAGGGGCTCTGTTCAAACAAATGGTAATGGAACCCACGAGGGAGGGAGTTTTACTTGACCTAGTGCTCACTAACGGGGATAATTTCTCTAATGAACTGGTGAGTGCCCACCTCAGCACCAGTGATCACCAAACAGTATGATTTGATATTGCAAATAGGATCCGGAGAAGTGTCACAAAGACCCGAGTTTTGAACTTCAAAAAAACAGACTTTGTCGAAATGAGGAAATATCTGGAGGCAGAACCTGAAGACTGGGAGAAAATGGGAGAGGTCAAACAGTTGGCCAAACTAAATTTGTATGTTAGAAAAGAAAACAAAAGTAAGAGAGATAAGAATCCAATCTGGTTCACAAAGGAGGTGGCTGATGTAGTAAAAGCAAAAAAAACAAACCAGCTTTTAAGAAATATAAAGAATCCCAAAAAGTGGAAGACAGGGAGGATTATCTGGTGAAACTGAGGGAGATGAAAAAAGTAATCATGAAAGCAAAAAGTCAGGCAAAGGACAGGATTGCCAAGGAGATAAAGCGAGGTGACAAAACATTTTTCAGATATATCAGAGAAAGGAGAAAGGTACATAGTGGTATAGTGAAATTGAAAGGGGATAAGGATCAGTGGGTGGAGAGAGATGATGAATTAGCAGAAATATTAAACAAATACTTCTGTTCAGTGTTCACAAAAGAAGACTCTGGAGAAGGACAGTCACTTGTTATCAAGACTGTAGAAGGGGGTGGAGTAGACAAAACTCCTTTTACAGAAGAGAATGTATGGGAAGAGCTAAGAAAACTGAAAGTGGACAAAGCCATGGGGCCTGATGTTCACCCCAGAATACTGAGGGAACCCAGAGATGTGCTGGCGGGTCCACTGTGTGACCTGTTCAATAAATCTTTGGAAAAGGGTGTAGTGCCTAGTGACTGGAGAAGAGCGGTGGTGGTCTCACGTCACAAAAGTGGGAGAAGAGGCGAGGCTGGAAACTATAGGCTGGTTAGCATCACCTCAGTGGTGGGAAAATTAATGGAGACTGTTGAAAGAAAGGATAGTGAACTATCTACAATCCAGTTGGTTGCTCGATCAGAAGCAGCATGGATTCACCAGAAGAAGGGCCTGTCAGATGAATCTAATTGATTTCTTTGATGGGGTGACTAGAGAACTGGATCAGGGAAGAGCGCTATGTAATTTACTTGGATTTTAGTAAAGCTTTTTGATACGGTCCCTCACAGCAGACTCATCAACAAAATGAGAAGTTTGGGAGTCAGCTCCAAGGTGTTGGCGTGGGTTACAAACTGGTTGACAGATTGAAGACAACGGGTGATGGTAAATGGAATCTACTCTGAAGAGAGAATGGTGTTAAGTGGAGTGCCGCAGGGATCGGTGTTGGGACCGGTTCTGTTCAACATCTTCGTGAGCGACATTGCGGAAGGGTTAGAAGGTAAAGTTTGTCTATTTGCAGATGATACTAAAATCTACAACAGAGTGGACACGCCAGAAAGAGTACAGAGAATGAGATGGGATTTAAAAAAGCTGGAAGAGTGGTCGAACATATGGCAGCTGGAATTCAATGCCAAGAAATGCAGAGTCATGCATCTGGGGCGTGGTAATCCAAAAGAACTATATGCATTGGGGGGTGAAAGGCTGATGTGCACGGAGCAGGAGAGAGACCTTGGGGTGATAGTGTCTAAGGACCTGAAGTCAACGAAGCAGTGTGACACTGCGATAGCCAAAGCCAGAAGAATGCTGGGCTTCATAGAGAGAGGAATATCTAGTAAGAAAAGGGAAGTGATAATCCCCTTGTACAGGTCCTTGGTGAGGCCTCACCTGGAGCACTGTGTTGAGTTCTGGAGACCGTATCTCAAAGGGGACAGAGACAGGATGGAGGCGGTTCAGAGAAGGGTGACTAAAATGGTGGGTGGTCTCCATCAAATGACTTATGAGGAGAGGTTGAAGAACCTGAATATGTATACCCTGGAGGAGAGGAGGAGCAGGGGTGATATGATACAGACCTTCAGATACTTGAAAGGTTTTAATGATCCATGGTCGTCAACAAACCTTTTCCATTGGAAACAGTTTAGTAGAACTAGGGGTCACAATTTGAAACTTCAGGGAGGAAGACTTAGAACCAATGTCAGGAAATATTTCTTCACTGAGAGCATGATGGATGCCTGGAATGCCCTTCTAGAGGAAGTGGTGAAGACTAAAACTGTGAAGGATTTCAAAGGGGCATGGGATAAACACTGTGGATCCCTAAAAGGCTAGAGGATGGGAATAAATAAAAGAGCTAAACTGGACGGAGCGGCAGTTACTACCCTTAAGAGAAACATGGGGGTATCCTGCACGGAGCGGCAGTTACTACCCTTAAGAGAAACATGGCGGTAACCTTCACGGAGCGGCAGTTACTACCTTGGGAAGCTTGCTGGGCAGACTAGATGGACCATTTTGGTCTTTTTCTGCCATCATTACTATGTACTATGAAATTACTTAGAACACCAGTGACCAGCATTATGTGGAATTCCCACAAATCTCCTATAAGGAACTCTGCCCCCCCCCCCCCCCCCCCTCCAAACCAGCATAAGCACCCTATCTTCAGAGCGACACTGCCAGGACTTTGTTTTTCTTTTATGTGATACAGCAATTCATAGATATATTCACTGCTTGCTCTGCAATAACGTTATCTATGTACACATGACTCATTCACAAAAACAAGACAAAACTCCGACAAGGTTAATGCATAGTTTTTTCACTCCAAGGGACTGTATCTTCATTCTTCCTTATCCAAGGAATAGTAAGATTGTTGAGCTAAAATATATGGCTTTATATGAGGATATAAACATTATTGGCAGTTCAGAGATGTGGTCGAAGGAGAATAATCAATGGGATACTGTGATACCAGGTTATAAGTTGCTGCACATTGATGTGATAGACCAAATCGAATTGCTGGAAGGGTGGCACTGTATGTAATAGATGGCATAGAGTCAAGTTTGATAAAAATTCTGCAGGAAACAATGTACTGTGGAATTCTTATGGATAGAAATTTCATGTGTGATGGCTAAGAGTATAGCAGTGGTACATTCCACTGGTGACCTGGCCAAAATGAAGAAACAGACTGAAATGCTAGCTGAAATTTAAAAAGCAAATTTGGCAACAATAATAATGGGAGTTTCAATTACTCTGGTATTGTTTGGGTCATTGTTTCATGTGGACCTGTCAGAGCAATTGTTTCTAGATGCCATAAGGCTGCTTCATGGAGTAGCTGGTCCGAGAACTAAAAAGTGGAGAAGGTACTTTTGATCTAGTCCTCTGTGGAAAGCATGACCTGTTGCGAGGGGTTACTGTGGCGGGACCACTAAGCAATAACAATCAAATTTTGATATAATCACTGGAGGGAGGATATTAAGTAAAACCACTACAGTAGCATATAACTTTAAAAAGGAGGCTAAAATAGAATAAGGAAATTAGAATAAAACTAAAAGAAACTGTTGTAACAGTTAAGGCATGCACATTGTTTAAAAATACCATTTTGAAAGCCCAGATAAAATGTATTCCTTGTATTAAAGTTGAAGGAAATCCAGATGACTGCCAGCATGGTTTATTGGTGAGGAAAAGGAAGCAGTTAAAGCAAAAAGGGCATTATTAAAAAAATGGAAAGCAGAAACAAATGATGAAAATAGGCAAGAGCATACTGTAAGCACTGACAAGTTAAATGTAAAATAGTAGTTAGACAGGCCAAGAGAGACTGAGATAAAAATTGCCAGTATGGCAAAAAATAATTTTTTCCAAGTACATTTGAAGCAAAAAAGCCTGTGAGGAGTCAGTTGGGCCACTGAGATGACTGAGGGGCAAAAGAGGTCTCAGGGAGGACAAGGAAATAGAAAAACTGCCTTGATCTTAATTGAGGATGATGTTGGGAATATACCTACTCCTGAAACATTCTTTAATCATGATGATTCTGAGAAACAACAAACTATCTGTGAAAATAGAAGATGTAATATTTCAGATTGACAAAGAGTAAAAAAAAAAAAAAAAAAAAATCACTGGGACTGGATGGTATCCACCCCAGAGTTCTAAAAGAACTAAAAAATGAATTTAACCTGTTACTAATAATCTGTAACCTTTCATTTAAAATGGCCACAATCCCTGACGACTGGAAGGTGGCCAATATGATACTAGTTTTTAAAAAGGGCTGCAGGGATGATCTGTGAAACTATAGACTGGTGAACCTGGGTCAGGCTCCAGACCTCTGCAGCACATGCACACAGGATTTATGTTGCAATAGAGGGTTTATTAGGGATGCAAACAGAACACTTCCTGTCTTATGCACTGCAAGTAAACTTAAAAGAATAATTCACAATGAAAGTAGATCACAAATGGGATAAGACTTACTTCCAGTCCAATTTCAGGACTGGTCTTTGCATGGTAGATTCTTTCCAATAACAGCTCACACATGATTAGAGACCAGACTTCCAAACTTCACAGTACACTATGACATTAACACACATGACTTATAGCAAGAACTCCCAGATCTCTAGGATTCCACACCTTTCTTTGGCCTCCATGCTGTCTAAATGCTGGGAATATCTGGCAAGTGTCAGGGGTGAGGCCATATAGCATGCTATTGTTAGGTTGAAGTTGACTTTGAGCCATTGTGAATCTGCTTGTTATGCAGCCTCCCAGCCACCAGAGGTCCTCTGGGAGCTGCCCCTACCCTCTTTCCAGCTCTAGTCTTGGTGATCTCATGACTCTGCAAATCCCTGCCTATTTATCCCTGCCTCTGTCTACACTCTGGGCCTTGTCATTGAGTCTGCTCGACTTCTTGCTTGCCCCTTCGTCTCTGTATCCGTTGTGGCTTTTTAAAGCCTTCTCATCTTGTATATCTTGTGGCTCGCTGTAGCCTTCTGCCTTGTGGCTTCCCTTAGCCTTTCTGTTTCCAAGCTTACCTTGTGGCTTCCCTAAGCCTCCTGGCTCAAGCTTGCCAGTATTAGTAACCTCTGTTTTGTTCCACTGTTCCACCCCTAACCTTGGTTCCTGCCTGAGCGCCAGACCCATCCGACATCAGCCTCCTGCCCTGCAGCCTGCATCCCAAGTCTGCTGTGGCTTCTGGATCCAGTCTTGTCTGACATCAGCCTACCTCGTCAGTCCTGCCTGACTTCTGGCTCCAGCCCTGCAGCATGTATCCCCAGGCCTGTTTAGCCTCACCTGATTTCGTTCCTCTCCATCCTGGATTCCAGTTCAGCTTTAGCCTTAGATCTCCTCCCTTGTTCAAGTCCTGCTGGCTGCCAGAACCCAAGGACTCAACCTGCAGGGAAGGTGGCTGGTATAGGCTAAAGATCCCCTAGTCTAGTCTGCTCCTGGAGTCCTGGACTGTTCCCATGGGCGTTCCCCAGCCTATCTGGGTCCTCAATCCTAACAGCCATCCCAAGGCTCTGAGCACAATACACCAGCCCCAGCAGACCCCAAGACCAAGAAATGCACCTTCTTCCCTGACAACCTGCTGTCGATGCTGGGCAAAATGATTGAAGCCATTCTTAAAAACAAAATCACTGGCCATATAGATTGACATGGCCTAATGGGGCTGCATCAACATGGTTTTAGCAAGAGGAAATCTTGTCTTACCAATTTTTTAGCGTTTGTTTTTTGAAGGTGTGAATAAGCATGTAGCTAAAGGTGAGCCAGTTGATAGTAACAGTTGGCAGAAGAAGACCAAATGCTCCATCTAGTCTGCCCAGCAAGTTGCACGTGGTGACAATTGTTGCTCCATGCAGACCACCCCAAAGCCCTCTGTCAAGGGCAGTAGCTGCCACTCTGTGCAAATCACCCCCAAGCCTTATGTTAAGGTAGTAATTGCCACTCCTTGCCGGTTAACCCACATTACATGTTAGATTCCTTGTTAGATTTATCCCAGGGAAAAAATCTGGATGTCAAGTAAATTTAAAAACTTATCTGTATTTTCTTAAATTGCAGTGTACACCAGCTCTATTGTCTCAAACAGGGGAAAATAGGACTGGTGTGCACTGCAATTTGAGAAAATAGATACATTTTTTAATTTGCATAATGGCACTATTCATTTTAAGTTGTAAAATAACTAAAAAAAACAAACCCAAAAACTTAAGGCATGGATGAAAAGGAGCAATGATGATTGTGTGGCTAAATGTTATAATACTTGGATAGCAGTAGCCTGTATATAAGCAGTTCCTTTTCATGCAGTCTTTAATTGTCTTGGCTTAAGATTCAGATGATAGATTTAATAAAGTATTAAGTTTATTGTAACATATGTTGGATGTGAGCTTGGCCCTCAGAAAGCCATGAGTAAACTGAATTGCAATATATCAAACTTCCCATATCAAAACAGTACTGCCAGCACTTAAACAGTCCAATCAGCACTAGTAATTAAAAATGCATTTGACATGTCTGTGTTTTGTCTTCTGCTTTAGGAGTATAGTCCTTTGAGTTAACATTCAGGAGCAAATATGGAGCCATCCCTTCTTAGCTTTCAAACAAACTGGACAAAACGCCATAGATTTAAACAGTTAACGCCTCCCACAATGCCATGACACCGGCAGATCATGTTAAAGAATACTAATCAAAGTGTTTGGTGTTTGGGTACTTGCCAGGTTCTTATGGCCTGGATTGGCCACTGTTGGAAACAGGATGCTGGGCTTGATGGACCCTTGGTCTGACCCAGCATGGCAATTTTTTTATGTTCTTATGTTTCATACGTTCCAACATGTTCAATTTGTATATCCATTGTTGTTTCTTATAATTTAAATGACTCATAAGAATCCCTAGCCAATGCGATATCATTTCTACAATAACCCATTGAAGATAAGAACATAAGAAAATGCCATACCTGGTCAGACCAAGGGTCCATCAAGCCCAGCATCCTGTTTCCAACAGTGGCCAATCCAGGCCATAATAACCTGGCAAGTACCCAAAAACTAAGTCTATTCCATGTAACCATTGCTAATGGCAGTGGCTATTCTCTAAGTGAACTTAATAGCAGGTAATGGACTTCTCCTCCAAGAACTTATCCAATCCTTTTTTAAACACAGCTATACTAACTGCACGAACCACATTCTCTGGCAACAAATTCCAGAGTTTAATTGTGCGTTGAGTAAAAAAGAACTTTCTCCGATTAGTTTTAAATGTGCCCCATGCTAACTTCATGGAGTGTCCCCTAGTCTTTCTACTATCCGAAAGAGTAAATAACCGATTCACATCTACCCGTTCTAGACCTCTCATGATTTTAAACACCTCTATCATATCCCCCCTCAGTCGTCTCTTCTCCAAGCTGAAAAGTCCTAACCTCTTTAGTCTTTCCTCATAGGGGAGTTGTTCCATTCCCCTTATCATTTTGGTAGCCCTTCTCTGTACCTTCTCCATCGCAATTATATCTTTTTTGAGATGCGGCGACCAGAATTGTACACAGTATTCAAGGTGCGGTCTCACCAGGGAGCGATACGGAGGCATTATGACATTTTCCGTTTTATTCATCATTCCTTTTCTAATAATTCCCAACATTCTGTTTGCTTTTTTGACTGCCGCAGCACATTGCACTGACGATTTCAATGTGTTATCCACTATGACACCTAGATCTCTTTCTTGGGTTGTAGCACCTAATATGGAACCCAACATTGTGTAATTATAGCATGGGTTATTTTTCCCTATATGCATCACCTTGCACTTATCTACATTAAATTTCATCTGCCATTTGGATGCCCAATTTTCCAGTCTCACAAGGTCTTCCTGCAATTTATCACAATCTGCTTGTGATTTAACTACTCTGAACAATTTTGTGTCATCTGCAAATTTTATTATCTCACTCGTCGTATTTCTTTCCAGATCATTTATAAATATATTGAACAGTAAGGGTCCCAATACAGATCCCTGAGGCACTCCACTGTCTACTCCCTTCCACTGAGAAAATTGCCCATTCAATCCTACTCTCTGTTTCCTGTCTTTTAGCCAGTTTGCAATCCACGAAAGGACATCGCCACCTATCCCATGACTTTTTACTTTTCCTAGAAGCCTCTCATGAGGAACTTTGTCAAACGCCTTCTGAAAATCCAAGTATACTATATCTACCGGTTCACCTTTATCCACATGTTTATTAACTCCTTCAAAAAAGTGAAGCAGATTTGTGAGGCAAGACTTGCCCTGGGTAAAGCCATGCTGACTTTGTTCCATTAAACCATGTCTTTCTATATGTTCTGTGATTTTGATGTTTAGAACACTTTCCACTATTTTTCCTGGCACTGAAGTCAGGCTAACCGGTCTGTAGTTTCCCGGATCGCCCCTGGAGCCCTTTTTAAATATTGGGGTTACATTTGCTATCCTCCAGTCTTCAGGTACAATGGATGATTTTAATGATAAGTTACAAATTTTTACTAATAGGTCTGAAATTTCATTTTTTAGTTCCTTCAGAACGCTGGGGTGTATACCATCCGGTCCAGGTGATTTACTACTCTTCAGAAGTTGGTCAAAGCTGTTGTTTACTTTGGTGGGGAGGCTAGTTTGGCCCGTAGGGCTTTTGCAACTTGGATAGGAGGGAGGTTGGGGACAGGCCACATTTATTATATATAATATAATATAAATATATATATATATATTTATATTTATATATACGAGGGTAAGTCAGTAAGTAAGTCACAAATCTCTCTACTAAGGTAATAAAACATATATCTGTAGTGTTGTCATATTCCATAGATGGCAGCACCTTAGAAGTGCTTATGTACATAAATAGTTATTTAAACTGTGCATGCGCAGGGGCTGTGTTACACAAGGAAAATGGCTACTGTGTTGACAGATTGTACGGTCGAAGAACAACGTGCTGTTGTCTGATTTTTATGGGCTAAGGGCTTAGTGGCAAAAGACATTCTTAAAGAAATGTATCCAGTATATGGAGAGAAATGTCTCTCGCGTAAAGCAATTTATAACTGGACCGATAAATTTGCGCAAGAACGTGCCAACGTGAACGACGAAACCAGACCTGGTCGACTTGTAGAGATTGCGACAGAGGCAACTGTGAAGCAGGTTGAAGAGATGGTTCACGCTAACCGGAGGGTAACAATTGACGAAGTTGCCAAAGAAATTGGGTGTTCTCACGGATTAGCATATTCCTTAGTGCACATTGCATTGAACTTTCGCAAAGTCTGTGCAAGATGGGTTCCCAAACAGCTGACCGAAGACAATAAGAACAACCGGATGGGTGTCTGTTTGGAAAATCTCTGCCATTATGCAAACGAAGGTGAATCAATGATGGTACGTATTGTTACTGGTGGTGAGTCGTGGGTGCACCACTATCAACCAGAAGCGAAACGTGATTCCATGCAGTGGAAGCATCCACTATCACCGACACCGAGAAAGTTCAAGCTTGTGCCTTCTGCAGAAAAGGTGATGTTGACTGTGTTTTGGGACCGAGATGGGATACTCTTAACCAGTTTTCAGAAGCGTGGTGAATCTGTTAATTCGGCTTCCTACTGTGCTACTCTATTAAAGCTTAAAGGAGCTATTCGTAGAAAACGCCCAGATCTGGAAAAAAGAGGAGTGCTGATTCTTCACGATCATGCCAGACCACACACTTTGAATGAGACTCGTCAGACAATTGTGAACCTGCACTGGAAGTTCTTGAACATCCACCATACAGTCCGGATTTGGCACCTAGCGATTTTCACTTGTTTGGCAAACTGAAAAGCCATCTCGGTGGTAAACATTTCACCAGCGATGAAGTGGAAGAAGAGGTGAAGCGCTGGTTACAATGCCAGCCAAAAGACTTTTTCGCAGAAGGTTTTGATGGACTTTTCAAATGCTGGGACAAATGTATAAATGTTCGCGGTGATTACGTTGAAAAGTAGTTGGTTTTTCTAAAAAAACTATTTGACTATATTCTGTATATTTCACAGTAAATAATTCATCTTTTGCATTTAAATAAATTTCAAGAATATTAATCCCATGTATGTTTGTGGCTTACTTACTGACTTACCCTCGTATTTTTATATATATTCAGTTAAGTCTATTGAGAGCTGAGCCGAGCCCACCCTGGGCCTAGAACGTGGCCTACCTCCTGACATCACTTCTGGTCCAGCAGGAGGATCTAGCTGCTTGCCTTTCGTCTGGAACTGTTTTGGAGTAAAAGTGATGGAGGTGGCGATAAGCCAACCAATTTTCTTTAGACTTTAACTGGCATGTGGGGGGGAGGGGGGGGGATCAATGTTCAACAAGTTAAATACCCTGTTGCTTGTATGTTTTTATCCTGATATACCTATTGTAATGATATCTGCTTCAGGTGGCTGTACTGGTTTCCTATGCTGTTGTTTATGTATGTTTGTTTGCTACAGCGATAATAAACTTTCAATTAAAAAAAAAAAAGTAAGGAGCTGGCCCAGAGCTGTCCCTTTGCCGCGCTGCTCTCCCTCTCGCCACTCCGACCCCTGCCGGCTCGGCGCAGGAGGCCTATTGAGGCCCAAGCTGAGACGAGCCCACCCCGGGCCTAGAACGCGGCTTACCTCTTGACATCACTTCCGGTCCAGCAGGAGGACCTTTAAAAGTAACCAAGCCTCCCTCCGGTGTCTCGCGCCGGGCATCGCGCACCAAAGGAGCACAACTAAGGGGCAGGCCCCTTAGTGTGCCCCTTTGTGTCCCATTTGTGCTCCCCCGCTATACCCCCTCCCACTCCATCTCAGACCGAGCACTATAGAAATCCTTTACCCACTTAGAACATTTCTCCTAAAGCTTCTAGCCATCTCTTTCACCACTTCCCCCCCCCCCCCCGCACCGCACGCCTCCTCTACACGCCATTACGCTCCCAAAATCTGCAAATTGCTCCATCCCAACCCTTCCAAAATGACTACCTTTCTGATCCACATACTTAGATACAACTACCACAGACACACAGCACCTTGCCATCAGCACTCACACCGTTGACACAGCTCACTCCTTTGACAGTTAGGATTCAGTGCCAAGAAGTGCTGAGTCATACATCTGGGATGCAGTGATCCAAAAGAGCTGTATGTAATGGGGGTTGAAAGACGAATGTGCATGGACCAAGAGAGGGATCTCGGAGTGATAGTGTCTAGCAATCTGAAGGTGGCAAAGCAATGTGACAAGGTGATAGCTAAAGCCAGAAGAGTGCTGGGCTGCATAGACTAATAACCAGTAAGAAAAAGGAGATGATAATGCCCTTGTACAGGTCCTTGGTGAGGTCTCGCCTGGAGTACTTTATTCAGTTTTGCAGCCCATATCTCAAAAAGGATAGAGACAGGATGGAGGCGGTCCTGAGTAGGGTGACCAAAATGGTATGGGGTCAGGGCTGGCGCAACCCACTCTGAAAGCCGTGCACTTGTAAAGGGCAGTGGCCTGAGGGCCGCGACCGAGATGAGGGTGCTGCTGGCACCACCCTGTGACATTTCCCAACCCGCTGTATAGCAAAGATGAAGGAGATGCAGGGCCGCAAAATGGTTCCTAACCTGCTGTGCGGTGAAGAAGAGGAGGAGCTGCAGAACTGCGCAGCAAAGATGAGGAGCTGCAGGGCCGAGCAGTGATTCCCAAGCTGCCACGCAGCAAAGATGAGGAGGAACTGGAGGACCACATGGCACCCAACCTGCTAGGTGGCCAGAAGAAAAAAAAAAAAAAAGCCACGAGGCAGCTCCCAATCTGACCCACAGCAGAAGGGGAGGGCTGGGATTGTTGGGAGAGGCCTTGGTGAATGTATGAGCAGGAGAGAACCTGTGTTTGTGTCTGAGCAGAAGCAGAGCGTGTTAGAGTGTCTGAGCATGCGTGTGAGAGAGGGAGCATTGAGACAGATGCAAGCTCTAGGGATGATTGAATAAGAGGTTTAAATAGTAAGTTCTTTTTGAGCAGTAAATTCTGCAGTTTATATCAGGAAAGGTTGCGGTATTGAAGCATAAGATGTTCTCTTTGTGTCTGTGTCTGAGCATGTGTGTGAGTGTAGGCATGTATGTGTTTGTGTGTCTGTGTCTCTGAGCATGTATATGTGAGAGAGACAGGGATCTTGTGTGTGTATGTAAGAAGGAGCATGCGTGTGAACATGTGTATGTAGGAGAGAGCATGTGTGTGTCTGAGAATGTGTGTGAGAGGGAGCATGTGGATGTAAAAGGGAGCATGTGCATGTATGAGAGAGCATATGTATGTATGTGTATGTATAGATATACATCTGTGAGAGAAATAAGAGAAACTTTATGCATCCCTCTTTTACTAATCCACAGTAATCTCAGAATGACTGGAAATGAAAGGTTTCCAGGTATGGAGAGCGTGAATTATGTTATCCTTATTCTTTTAAATTTTGGGATGCTGTTTGATGTCTGCTGTTTTGAAATATTTTATTGGTGTAGCGGGGAGTAGCTGGCTTGTCACGGCGGTTACTACCCCAAACCAAATGTGCCTGATACTTCACTTTCGATGCATATCCAGCATAGCTCTCTGCTTCAACGGCAGGGGAGAAGAAAAAAACTGATACCTCACGCATATCCAGCATAGCTCCCTGCTTCAACGGCAGGGGAGAAGATAAACAACCAATAAGGGCTGTATAACATAATCTGGGTAAAAACAAATAAGCATGGGTGTAGCTTGCTTATTGCGGCGGTTACTACCCCTACTACCTCTAACTAATCAAGCTAGATATTTCACTTGGATGCAGCTCCTCCACCGCTCTCTACATTAATGGCGGGGGTGGAAGGGAATTAGAACCAAGAGCTAAGAGAAACAGATAAGTATGGGAGAAGAAATGAGGGAAGCTTGCTGGGCAGACTGGATGGGCCATTTGGTCTTCTTCTGCCGTCATTTCTATGTTTCTATGTTTCTATGGTGTTTGAGAAATGTAAAACAAATTGATTGAGTTTTAAATTATTGGATCTTCTATTCACCAGCTGTTTTGAAATATTCTTTTTATTAGTATTTTTATACTATTATGATGCATTTATTATATTTCTTGATTTTATTTATTATCTGAGAATTGGTGATGATTCTGTTTATCCATTGTTGCACTGCGTACAGAGTCTGACTTATTGTGCTTAAGAACATAAGAAATTGCCATACTGGGTCAGACCAAGGGTCCATCAAACCCAGCATCCTGTATCCAACAGTGGCCAATCCGGGTTACAAGTACCTGGCAAGTACCCAAATATTAAGTAGATCACATGGTTTTCCTATTTAGTTTTTGCCTGCATGTTTCTATTTATACTTTATGCTTTCTTTTTCCTGTATTTGGGGGCCGATGCAAAAAAGGCGCAATGAAAGCGGGCACTGAGTGTTCAGCGCCCACTTTCCTAACGCACCCCCAGACTCCTCTCTTGGGAGAATGATGCAGTATTTAAATTAGGGCTCGCGCTGTCAAGGAGGTGCTAGGGGCAATTGTGCACCCCTAGCGCCTCCTTGACAGCGTGCACCCAAGAGAGATCTGCTGTCAGCAGCTGTCCCCCGGATAAGAAAACCAATGCTGAATTTATCAGCGTCTGTTTTCCTAACTGGTGCACATCCATGGGTTAGGAAAATGGATGCTGATAAATTCAACGTCCATTTTCCTAACCTGACTGCTGGCATCTTGTCTAACCTGCCCTAAGTTCCCTTCCCCCGAATGGATTGCCCATTGGTCCGTTCACTGTCACATGTCAGTGAAAGGGCCAATCACCTTTCAGAAGGCTGCCCTGAAAGGGGATTGGTCCTTTCACTGACATGTGACAGTGAAAAGGACCAATGGGCAATAAGTGAAGGAGTAAATAAATTAATATTAAGTGCCTGACACTTTGATATTGATTTATTCACTCCTTACAGGTGCCGGCAGTCAGGTTTGGAAAATGGACGCTGAATTTATCAGCGTCCGTTTTCCTAACCCATGGATGTGTGCGGCTAAGGAAAACAGACGCCAAATTTATCGGAATCTGTTTTCCTAAACCATGCACAGCCAGGGTTTCAGGAAACTGATGCTTCTCAACTGAGCGTTGGTTTCCTGCACCCGACTACCAGCGCTTTTTAAAAATTTTTTTAAAAGATTTGTTCCTCCTACTTAATATCGCAACGATATTAAGTAAGAGGCTGTACAGAAAAGCAGTTTTTTTTTCTGCTTTTCTGTATTACTTTTAGGAGCGTTCAGCAATTAACGCCTACTCTGGGCAGGCGTTAACTTCTGTGCACAAATATGTGCGTCTTAGATGCACACTTTTTTTTTTTTTTGCATTCAGAGTGAATAGTTAATAGCCTCATTCACATGCGCATTGGATGCACATTGAGGAGGCGCCAATCCCCTTATGCAACCTGCTAGGTGTCTAGTTGGACGCCGGTTGTCTAGGTAGCGCCTAGACAACCTGCATCCAACTGCGAGTTATACAGTGCACTCGGCTGAATGTACTGTCTTGCATTGGCCCCTTGGTGAGGGCCTGCCTGTATTTCACATGTGTGACCAAGGAAAGGTATTCTGATAGAGTGTAGGAATGAATAGCAGCTTGCTTCTATTTTCCTAATATGAGGTGTTTTGGTGTTTTGGGGACTGGTGTAATATTTGCAGTATTGCCTTTCGGAGGTAGGGTTGTTACATTTTTAAATGCTGGTAGCTGGTGCTGTTTTGGTGTGGGAGGTTTATTATATTTTAATTGTAATTTACTCATGGCTTTCTGAGGGTCAAATCCACACCTAACACGTATTACAGTAGCCCTAATGCCATATGGGAACTGTGTGTCTCTTTTTGTAGGGTTTTCTGGTTGGCATCAAACTGCATGCGACTACATGTTGTGATATTTATCTCAGAAGACTGAGCTTTGAATGTTCTTTTTCATATAAAATCTATTATTGTAAATGCATCATTTTTAACTGTATACATGAGGTGGGGTGGGGATGCAAGGGTATAAGATTTGCCTAGGGCACATAATACTCTTGTACCAGCAATGGGTTCCAGGGAAGGGGTTGAAGACCTGGAGGGCAGAGGGGTAACAGTTTTTAAAATTTAGGTTACTGGAAGGAGTTGGGCATTTCTTGGTAGGCCCGAGACAGAGACTGAATGAATGGGAGGGGGGAAAGGAGGCAGCACTTTAATTGTTCGCACAGGGCAGCAAAAACGCTAGCACTGGTCGTGGGGGGGTCCGTATCGGAAGACTTATGAGGAGAGGCTGAAGGATCTGCATATGTATACCCTGGAGGAGAGGAGGTGCAGGGGAGGTATGAGACAGACCATCAGAGACCTGAAAGGTTTTAATGATGCATGAAGTTCAAACCTTCTCCACTGGAAAGAAATCAATAGAATTAAAGGTCACAAAATGAAATTCCAGGGGGGACGACTCAGAACCAACCCCAGAAACTATTTCATCACAGAGAGGGTGACAAATATCTGAAACGCCCTTCTGGAGGAGGTGGTGAAGATGAAAACAGTCAATGAATTCAAAGGGGCATGGGATAAACACTGTGGGTCCCTAAAGGCTAGAGGACGGAAATGAACAAAAAGGGTGCATGGGGGTAACTTGCTGGCGTGGCAGTTACTACCCTTAACCAATAAGCCTTGATATTTTTGATGCAACTGCAACATTGCTCTCCACTTCAGCCGCAGGGGGGAACTGGGGAATTGGATTCAGACAACAACCAATGAGGGCCACGACTTTTGCAGTCTGGGGAAATGTTAAGCATGGGGGTAACCTGCAGAGAGCAGCAATTATTATCCTTAACAGAAGGCAAGGGATCACTACCCTTAGCCGGTAAGCCTTAATACTTTTAATGCAACTAGGGTAGGGGTGGAAGACGAATTGGATTTAGGTAATAACCAACACAGGCCCTGAATTTTACGGTCTGGGATTCTGATAAAAGCACAGGACTGCTTCTAAGGGCTAAGTCCATAAGCAAAGCACGTCAAGCAGCGCTGTCTGAAGTTTCTAGAAGGCTCATCACCCAGTAAAAATGTTGCTGCAGGGCGCGGCAGATGCTACCGTAAGAAGCTTGCTGGGCAGACTGAATGGACCATTTGGTCCTTTTCTGCTGTCATTACTATGTTACTACATAGGAGAATATTGTTTGGGGTTTTTTATGTTGCTTTTGTGGCAATTATGAAATACTGAGTAACCCTGTCAAGAGTTATTTTTAATTTTCATCATGGGTGCCTCAAAATCTAATTTTGTGTTTTACAGACTATATAAATGGAGGAGAACTTTTTACCCACCTATCACAGAGGGAACGATTTACAGAAAGTGAAGTACAGATATATATTGGTGAAATTGTATTGGCACTTGAGCATCTCCATAAGGTAAAGTATTTTCCCATCATTGTTGTCATTAAATTTCTGCAACCACATATTTTTTTCAGTAATAAGTTTAGATAAAAATGTTAAATATTTTAAAATGCTGCTTTCTAAAGTTTGGGCTCCTATTGAAAAAACACGTGCCATGCTCGCTTATTGTTGAGTTGTGAATAACATTTAGTCCTCACTATTCTTGCTTCGCTTTTGGATGAACACATTTAGTTTCATTTACATCCTTGGGATGAACTTGCACTGTCATAACTAGAGAAAAATTCACAGACTATAAGATTAAGTGCACCAGTGGCATAGCCAGAAAAGATTTTTTTTGGGGGGGGGGGGGGGGCGGGCCCCCAAGGTTAACATGGGTGGGCAGTTGTCATACAAGTCTAGGCCCTACTATTTGTACTCTTATCAATAAATAATGCCTTTGAGTGCATCTGGCAATGGATTTCTAAGTAGTTTCATTATGAACATAGAAACATAGAAATGACAGCAGAAAAAGACCAATCGGCCCATCCAGTCTGCCCAGCAAGCTCCCCATACTTCCCCATACTTAACTGTTTGATTCAAATTTCCTGCCATCCCTGCCATTGATGCAGAGAGTAATGTTGGAGTTGCATCAAAGGTGAATCATAAGGCTTAATGGTTAAGGGTAGTAACCGCTGCATCAAGCAAGTTACCCTGATGCTTGTTTACCCAGACTGCACAGATCAATGCCTTGTTGGATGTTGTCTGAATGTAAATCCTCTTCTCCACATTTCTCCCTGCCATTGAAGCAGAGAGCAACAGGGTATATGCATTCAAAGTGATGTATCAGGCTTAATTGGTTTAGGGTAGTAACCATAACAATAAGCAAGCTACCCCCACGCTTATTTGTTTATCCAGATTGTGAAATTCAGTCTTTGTTGGTTGTTGTCTGAATGTAAATTCTCTTTTCCACATTTCCCCTTGCCGTTGAAGCAGAGAGTAATGTTGGAGTTGCATTAACCTTGCAAAGGCTTATTGAGTAAGAGTAGTAATCACCAGGTAGTAGCCTCCACTCCAGTAATCCACCCCCATGGCTCTTCTCTTCATTCCCATCCTCTAGCCTTTATGGATCCATACTGTTTATCCCATGCCCCTTTGAAATCCTTTACAATTTTAGTCTTCACCACTTTCTCTGGAAGGGAATTCCAGGCATCCACCACCCTCTCCATGAAGAAATACTTCCTGACATTGGTTCTGAGTCTTCCTCCCTGGAGTTTCAAATTGTGACCCCTAGTTCTACTGATGAGTGTTGCTTTAAAATATTTTAATTCTATTTCAGGCACTTACGAGTATTAAATATACCTTATTATTCTATATTAAATTATTTTACATGTATTGCAGTTTGTAAATATACATCATGTAAAAAGTAACAGAAGTTTATCAGAAAAATCAGATCCAATTATGTAATAAAACAAATATAAATGTATTTTTTATGAATCCTCTTTCAAGATATGCAGAGAATATCATAACTACATTAAAAACAGCAATAATCATAATAATCACTGTAAGAACTTAAGATTTGCAACAGGTGCAGAAGAGAACTAGGACATGCAAAAAATATATATATTCAAATGTTGGTGCCACCTCAGTGACAGCAAAACAAACTCCCTCCAATGCCAGACACTTTGTGAAGTAAGACAAATCCCTACCAAAAAACAAACAAACAAAGGAACACAACACCTAGAACCTTCCCTTGCCATACCATAACAGCAGTAACTCTCAGGACTCAAAAAGTAGCAATCTTATCTACAAAAAGGCAGGAAAGGCAAACATTACACCAAGCCCTAGAACACTAATACACTACATAGTGGGCAAACAGAACAAGCCGAGCTGCTACAAATCCCTACAGAGAAACTACACACTAGCCAAAATACTGCACTTCTGTACAGTATGTGCAACATAGACAGAGCCTTACCTAATACAGAATAAGGGAATCCAATTAGAAACAAACATACAGACAAAACTGAAGTGGAATGCCTGAGAAACCAGCCTCAGCATCTCTGTACACTGGAATACTGAAGAAACAGTAAAATACAAATATAGAAGAAATGCACAATCCCAAAGATGGCATATTCCAATCGCTGAAAGTCAAAATAATGTTTTTTACCTTTGTTGCCTAATCTTATTTTTCTAATTGGTTAGTCCCAGACTCTTTGTTCTCCTTGTCTGTCTTTTCCTAATTTTTTGTTCAGGGTCTTTTATTCTTTCTGTTTTTTCTCTCTCCTCTTCTTTCCTTCCTCTTTCATACACACACAAACACAGATTCTTTCTCACATGCACTCTCTCAAACACATGCTTTCTCTCACACAGGCTCCCACTCTTGCATGTTCTCTCTCATATAATACACACAGGCTCCCACTCACACACCCATTCTCATGCTCTCTCTCACATGCAAGCTCTCACTCTCACATGCTCTCATTCACAGGTTCCCACACACTCTTTTATCCAGGCTCCCACTCGCACAAACAGGTTCCCACTCTCACACGAAGGTTTCTCCTCCCACACACACAGGCTCTCTCACATGCTTTCTCCCACATGCAGGCTTCCAGTCCCACATGCTCGCTCTCACACCAAATGTCTCTTACACTCACACATTTTCTTTCATACATACACACTCACAGGCTTTCCACTCCCATGCTGTCATTCATAAGCAGATAGGCTTCTCACTTCCATGCTCTCTGTCATACGCAGATAGGCTTCTCACTTCCATGCTCTCTGTCATACACACACACCGGCTTCTCATTCCCATGCTCTCGCTCATACATACACACACAGGCTTCTCACTCCCATGCTTTCTCTCTCTCTCTCACTCACACACACACACACTTCTCACTCCCATACACACTTCTCACTCCCATGCTCTCTCTCTCTCACACACACACACTTCTCACTCCCATGCTCTCTCATATATACACACACACACAGGCTTCTCACTCCCATGCTGTCTCTCATTCTCATTCTCACACACACACACACAGGCTTCTCACTCCCATGCTGTCTCTCATTCTCACACACACACGCGTCTCACTCATAAGAACATAAGAACTCCTATGCTGTCTCTCATTCTCACACACACACACACACAGGCTTCTCACTCCCATGCTGTCTCTCATTCTCATTCTCACACACACACACACACACATGCTTCTCACTCCCATGCTGTCTCTCATTCACACACACACACATGCTTCTCACTCCCATGCTGTCTCTCACTCACACACACACACACACACACACGCTTCTCACTCCCATGCTGTGTCTCATTCACACACACACACAGGCTTCTCACTCCCATGCTGTCTCTCATTCACACACATACACACACTTCTCACTCCCATGCTTTCTCTCTCTCACACACACACTTCTCACTCCCATGCTCTTTCTCATATATATACACACACACACACACACACAGGCTTCTCACTCCCATGCTGTCTCTCATTCTCATTCTCACACACACACACACACACGCTTCTCACTCCCATGTTGTCTCTCATTCTCGCGCACACACACACACACACACTTCTCACTCCCATGCTGTCTCTCATTCACACACACACACACACACACACTGCTCACTCCCATGCTGTCTCTCATTCACATACATACACACGCTTCTCACTCCCATGCTCTCTCTCATTCTCACACACACACACGCTTCTCACTCCCATGCTTTCTCTCTCTCACACACACACTTCTCACTCCCATGCTCTTTCTCATATATATACACACACACACACAGGCTTCTCACTCCCATGCTGTCTCTCATTTTCATTCTCACACACACACACGCTTCTCACTCCCATGCTGTCTCTCATTCTCGCGCACACACACACACACACACACACACACTTCTCACTCCCATGCTGTCTCTCATTCACACACACACTTCTCACTCCCATGCTGTCTCTCATTCTCATTCTCACACACACACACACACGCTTCTCACTCCCATGCTGTCTCTCATTCACACACATACACACTTCTCACTCCCATGCTGTCTCTCATTCTCACACACACACACACGCTTCTCACTCCCATGCTGTCTCTCTCTCTCACACACACTTCTCACTCCCATGCTCTTTCTCATATACACACACACACACACAGGCTTCTCACTCCCATGCTGTCTCTCATTCTCACACACACACACACATGCATCTCACTCCTATGCTGTCTCTCATTCTCACACAAACACACACACGCGTGTGTCTCACTCCCATGCTGTCTCTCAGTCTCACACACACATACACACACACAGGCTTCTCACTCCCATGCTGTCTCTCATTCTCATTCTCTCACACACACACACACACACACATGCTTCTCACTCTCATGCTGTCTCTCATTCACACACACACACACGCTTCTCACTCCCATGCTGTCTCTCATTCACACACACACACACACGCTTCTCACTTCCATGCTGTCTCTCATTCACACACACACACACGCTTCTCACTCCCATGCTGTCTCTCATTCACACACACACACTTCTCACTCCCATGCTGTCTCTCGTTCACACACACACACACGCTTCTCACTCCCATGCTGTCTCTCATTCACACACACACACACGCTTCTCACTCCCATGCTTTCTCTCTCACACACACACTTCTCACTCCCATGCTCTTTCTCATATATAGACTGATGAAGCAAGAGGGTAGGTGATCTAAAAACGCCGTGTGGGCAAATAATGGGTTAGACACCAATGTAGTCCAAAATTCTTTATTTGAATGGAGACACAAGATTCATACTCTCGCCCGACTCAGGCCGAGTTTCGCCCCCCACGGGGCTGCCTCAGGGGCTAAAAAACAATTGTAACATATAAAATAATTATATCTACCTTAAATTAAAACAAAATATGTAAATGACCACAGTAATATTGCTTTGTCAATAAAAATGGTATTACCTGTATGTAGGCTTATATAAATTCTATATTCAATATATTCTTATAACATGGTTCATGTGTCTGATAGCCTGAAAATAAATCCATTAAACAATAACTTAGAATCAAAGAAGCGATATATAAAAAAAAACAAAACAAAAAAAAACTGGTAATGATCAATCATTTGTAAAATATTTAAGAATAAGAATCATAACTCCAGTAATTTTAAATGAAACACTAAATAAGAAAAATCCAGTTACTTTGCAAAATTCATATATTCAAAACCAATGATTTAATTGCATTTTGTATTGATGTCATATGATTTATACTTTAACTTCAAATGGTATGTAATACCATATAAACCAAAAGTGAAAGGACATTCTTGCACTCTATTAAATTAGGCGTTAAGTATGTAACATGATCTAACTGCTCTTAAAAACTACCGTCAAATTTGTTTTTCGGTGGTTTTAGGTCCAACTTTTTCCAAGCTGCAATCGTGCAGAGCTTGGTTAAACAATTGTGTCCTGAGCAAACGTCGGGACCTCAGCAGTAAGTCTAAGGAACTAATAAACATTTTTCAAAGATATATAAGCGCTTTATCATCAGAACAACACTATTTATGCGAGCTATGACATTATAAACCAGCGAGTAGTTTTTAAGAGCAGTTAGATCATGTTACAATTGTTTTTTAGCCCCTGAGGCAGCCCCGAGGGGGGCGAAACTCGGCCTGAGTCGGGCGAGAGTATGAATCTTGTGTCTCCATTCAAATAAAGAATTTTGGACTACATTGGTGTCTAACCCACTTTCTCATATATATATACACACACACACACACACACACACAGGCTTCTCACTCCCATGCTGTCTCTCATTCTCACACACACACGCTTCTCCCTTCCATGCTGTCTCTCATTCTCGCGCACACACACACACACACGCTTCTCACTCCCATGCTGTCTCTCATTCTCGCGCACACACACACACACACGCTTCTCACTCCCATGCTGTCTCTCATTCACACACACACACAGGCTTCTCACTCCCATGCTGTCTCTCATTCACACACACACACAGGCTTCTCACTCCCATGCTGTCTCTCATACACACACACACACACTGGCTTCTCTTGAAAGTTCAAAGCAAGTTTTCAGTATGATTCTAGTAAATGGATTGTCAATAGACAAAGCTGGCCTATGTTTCTTAGGCACCCTTATTAAATTCCTCAGCAGTAATTCCCTCCCAGAAATACTGTTCTATAAGAATACTTTTTTTCCCTTACTT
Organism: Rhinatrema bivittatum; assembly: GCF_901001135.1. Lineage (NCBI taxonomy): Eukaryota > Metazoa > Chordata > Amphibia > Gymnophiona > Rhinatrematidae > Rhinatrema > Rhinatrema bivittatum. The sequence goes on along the minus strand of NC_042618.1, from coordinate 19,259,216 downwards.
TTATATAATTTAGTCACAGACTTTTGTTTTCTTACAAATTGGTTTTGGATAAAAGTAGTAAATGCTTATATATATATATATTTTTTTTTTATTTTTTTTTTTTTTACAGCTGGGAATTATATATCGAGATACAAAACTTGAAAACATTTTACTAGATTCTGGTGGTCATGTAGTGCTGACAGACTTTGGCCTCAGTAAGGAATTTCTTACTGATGAAGTAAGTATTTACATCTAAAACCTTTGATAAAACATGCATAAAGAAAGTTGTAAAGATTTATGAGGTCAATATGCAAGGGCTTTCTTCAGATGACTTTTGGATCTACAAAAACCAAGATCTGAAACTTTCCCTCGCTCTCTGCCTCATTACTAGCATCCAGTTGTGCCAGATAAAGCGGCGGTGATGGAGGCATTGCAGGGGAGTAGTAAATGCTAAAATACCTGACCTAAAGTTACCTAGATAACTTTATCTGGATAACATTTCCCAGATATATTCACTCTCCCGGGTATGTTCAGCTGAATATTCAGATGAAGTTGTCCAGATAAGTTTACCAGGGTAATTTACCAGCTGCAGATCAACCTTTATAGTAGAATGTAAAGTGAACAGTTGATAAGAAAGTGAGGAAAAATGTATGAAAACTTTTACAAATGTTGCTTGTTAGAAAAAACAAGCTCCTTTAGAGTTGTGAACCTCATATGCAAATGCATTTTATTTGCCATAAGATCTTTTTTGGGATACAGAACCTTTCTTCATGAGGGCTTATCACTTAAACAGGTTAAAATCATACCCACATTAGTGAGTCAGTCTTGAATTTTTAAGATGAACTTCACTGCATAGTTATAAATTTATACAAGATATCGCCTTTTCTATGAAGACAAGCAATTTAGAGTCGCACACATGCGTCGCATAACCGTGCTTGGCTCCAAATGAATGGATTCTTCCAGAACAGGCAAAAACCTTTCACTGTTCATATGTAGGGCTTCTCATACTGTCAGAGCTCCACAGCACCCCGCAGTTTGTTTTTATCTGTTTTTTTCTTTTGCAGCTTTGCATATCTCAAGAAACTGAACTTTTGTCATTGTTTCTTGGGGCTCTTTTGCCTAAAGTCCCTAGCTTGCTTTAGTTAGGTTTTTTTTCTCACTTTTGAAGTTTGCTTTTTTTTCATCCGTATGGCTATGCCAGCAGGCCACCTGGATGATTTTTTTTTCCTCACTTCAGACCATCTTTTGTCAGGGAAAATGTTTTCATTTGATTTTGCCCTGTCTGTCTTCCTTATTGTGTCCCAAGAAGCAGGCCAGCAACTTCAGATTCTGTCCCAGGTGCAAACAGAGGTTCATTACCAAGCATCACATAGGACCTGATTTAGTAAGACTTCCCTCCGTTCTTTGTCTATGGATGAAAAACTAGTAAGTCAGACCCATAGAGGTCCATATTCAAAGGCATTTATTTATTGCTTTTATATACCGAAATTCGTTGGCGTACATCACATCGGTTCACATCAAAACAAATGGAATAGTATGACTAGAGGTCGGACTATTTTACATTAAAACTTTATTACATTTATAACATTTAGACAAATAAAATAATAGTTATCTGTCTAAATGACTTACCCAGCTATATCCGGCCTTTATCCTGCTAAATTCTAGCCGGCTAATAAGTTGGCAGCTAGAATTTAGCCAGACAAGTTAGGGGCGGTCTAGGGGTATAACTGGGAAGATTTGAATTAGCCGACTAAGTTAACTGACTAACTCTGATATTCAGAGTTAACCAGAGCTATCCTAAAGTTAGCTGGCTATAGTTAGCTGTCCTAAGATAGCCGTCTATATTCAATAGAGTGGCTGCACTGTTGAATATGCCTCCAAAGTTAGCTCCCTACAGCCACTACTCCTGGAGAATTTAGTGCAAAAAATTACAAATTCTGTGCACAATATTTTAGAATTCTGAAAAATTCTGCAGATTTTTTATGTAGATAATTAATTCAGTAATACTTTATAATGCAACACAGAAAAAATGTATTACTCAGCGATGCTGATTTTTAAAACAGTTACCATCCTTAGGTCTTCGACCTCCCCAAGGCTGTATGACTTTTGCCAGCTCTCTCCCCCTTATGACTTGAGCCCTTTCCTCATGCTTTCTCTTTCTTCCCTCAGTTTGCTTATTACCTCTCCCTTCCCCAAGGGTTGACTCCTCTCCCATCCTTTTTCCTCTACCAGCTATCTCTGTCTGCTTCACCAGGCTCAAACTGCCTCCTCTGTTTTCTCTCTTTTTCTCTCTCTCAACCCCCACTCCCCAGGAAGCTCACGCTTTCTGTCCCCTGTCAGGTTCATACCCCTTCCCCTAGTTCTCTCCCTCCCTCCCCCAGCTTTCTCTCTGCCCTTGCTTCAGGCTTGTCTCCTTTGGGGACAGACAGGGAAAGCTCCCCCTCACCACAGCTTTCTCTCTGTTTGCCATTCCCTTTTTAGCAAGACTCATCTGCTTTCCTTCAAGCTCACTGTCTAACTCTCTTGTTCAGTTCCACCAAGCTCACTGTCTACCTCTCTTGTTCAGTTCCACCAGAACTCTACAGCTCTCTCCTTTGTTCAGCATGCACAGGTCAAGGCCAACACTGCAGGTTTATCTCTTTCAGCTTGCATGGGCCAACGTTGACTCCCATCTCTTTTCTGATCTGTGTAGGCCAGATTGCCCTTGTTCCTGGCTCACTTCCAAGTGACACAGACACTATTCTTTCCTCTCTTCTGGCCCGTGCAGGCTGCTGTTGCTATTCCCTGGACCTAATTCTGTGGGAAAATACAGAATTCTGCATAAGAGGGGAATTCTGTACAAATTCTGCCCAGCTGCACAGGAGTAAGCCACCCAGACAAAATTGGGGAAGATTATTTTAAACACTTTGGGGTCGATTTTAAAAGCGTTGCTTGCGTTAAAATGCCCACATGTGTATGTTGGCTGCGCATGAACAGCGCAGATTTTAAAAGCCGCGTTTTATGTGCACAAATGTACATGTGCGAGCAAAAAACAAGGGGGTGGAAAAGGGGCGGAGCCAATCGTTACACGTGTAACTCCATATTTTAACTCCATATTTTAAAACCGGAGGCCACTGCGCACAGCAGCTTGTTAACTGTTTAACTTTACTGCTGCTCCTAATGAGAAGCAAGTGTGCAGATCTCGCGTTTTTGGGACTACACGACAGGGTGAGGGGTCCGGGTCAACTGGGGGGGTGTGCAGGATGAAGAACCAGAGGGGTCTCAGTGACCTCAAGCTTGACTGGGCAAAGTGGTGGACTAATCGAGGAAAAACTGGGAATGCCCCTCGCACGGCCATGTTTTAAAATCCGCTTATATACACGTGTTAAAGCCGGTAAAGTCCTATGAAAGATACGCAAAGTAGGTTTGCTCAGGTAACCTCTTAAAATTAGGAGCATACTGAACGTGCATGATTTAAAATTCGAGTATATCTCCGTTCGCACCCAGATACGTGTGTATGGACGCACTGGGGAAGGGAAGCGAGACTGGTGGGAACAGGATGGGGTCCCTATTAACTTTTGGATGTTGAAAAGGAATCTCTACACCCCAAAAGGGTGTGAACTCCTGGTCTGCTACATAAGGAAATGTGGTGTGCTTCCTCTCAAGAGTATATCCCAGTCATCAGTAGTTAACTGTCAGAGACAGATTTTGGCTAAATTCAGAGTAGATAACCCGAATTCCAGTCTCTGTTCTAGAAGACCTTCCTGTAGAAGGGAGAGTGAGCCTGATTTGTAAACTGTTGGCCCATTGTAATGTTATAACTGTGTCTTCTGGATTGTAAAGGAATGCTACAGATTACAGCTTTTGGGAATCCCTCCAAATTGCCTGCCCAAAAGAGGTCTACAACTCGCTCAACACTAGAGTCTGCTCAGGTTGGAAATGTCCTCCTTCTTGCAGGCCAGGTAATCAGACCTGTGCCACTGCAGAGGAGAGAGGCAGGGATGTTGCATCAGATTCTTCCTGGTCTCCAAAAGACAGGAAGATTCCATCCCATCTGATACCTAAAGGCCTTGAACAGATTTCTGAAATTAGAAATGCTCAGTATGATTACCCTGAGCTTTGTAATTCCCTGGATCTACTGGAGGCTACACCCACAAGAGATGCATCCAACTCACAGGCAATATCTTGGATTTGTAGCAGAGAAACAATTTAATTTAATAATGAACATTAACTCTATACCTTGTTCTGCCTTTTGGCCTAGCCTCAGCCCCATGGCTATTCACAAACTATATTGCTGTTATTGTCAGATTTCTATTCAAGTTGGGGATTCATATAGTTTCCTACTTGGACAGTTGGCTGGTCCATATCAGATCTCAGGCAGGAGCAGAGAGATCCATATAGAACATTAGCTGGGTGCTGTAGTCACTAGAGTTCATCATCCAGTACCCTAAATTCCAGCTGAACTCAGTATCTCAGTTAGAATTTATAGGGGCTTTACTAGCCATGGCTTATCTCTGCGCCCACAGGGCAAATGATATAGAGGTTGCAGTGGAAGCAGTAGGTCAGAGTCAGCAGACATCAGCTCACTTAATGTTGAGAATGTTGGACCTTATGACTTTCACAGTTTATATATCTCCCATGTCATGTCTGTATATGAGACAAGCTCAATGGATCCTAAAGTTCTAGTGTAACAAAGCCACTCAGACTCAAGGAAAGCATCTTTTTTAAGGAGGAAGTCGGACTCCCTCTCTTGGTGGCTCTCCTATTTTGACCTGGGTTTTACCTTTCCAACTCGCTCCTCACAAAATAATCTTAACATTTTTCTCTATGCCGCATGTCCCTAAAATCTAAAAGGCCCTTCGTTGCTTGGATTGCACGTGAGTTGTTGCCTTCTATCCAGAGTGGCCTGAAGCCCATAGAAAGTCCACCTAGCTTCTTCTTTTTCTTTTTTTTTTTTAATCCTATTAGGCCTAGAGGTGTAGTGACAAAGCTCATTATTTCTAATTGGGTAGCAGATTGCATCATCTCTGTTATGCTTTGGCAGGCTTGTCCTCAGAGAGGCATGTCAAGGTCCATAATGTTAGGGCCATAGTGACATCAATCACTCATCTAAAGTCTACCTCCATCAAGGAGATTTACAAGGCTGTGATGTAGAGTGCAGTTCTGTCCAGACATTTACATCACATTGCTAGCCACCAAGTTTCCTTGGCACATGTATAATAATTAGTTCCTTGTTAATCCTCAATCCTTCGAGTTGCCCTTGTTCCAACCGTTCCCAAGCTATGAATGTAAACTGTTCCTAAGCTATGTTTCTGATATGCAAGCCACCAAGTTTCCTTGGCACATGTATAATAATTAGTTCCTTGTTAACTGTTCTAAATTATACTGTAAAAATAAGCAGCCCATGCCTTATTTGCTCTTCAGTTTTTATGTGAACCGATGTGATATCTCGATTGAATGTCTGTGTACAAAAACAAATAAATAAATAAATCATTACTGCCTGGGCACAGCCTTGTGGTGGGACAGTAGGCTTAGACTATCTGTTCTCCATGGTCTCTCCTAGGGCCATGTGATGATTTTCAGGTGGCCTTTCCTGTTTTGCAAGAATTACATTAATTACAAAAGAGAAAAGGGGATTTTCCAATCAAAAATATCTCCTGTCTTCTGGCAGTTCTTGTTGTTCCCCTTTTTTTTATGTTGAAGACAACCCCTAGCTAGGGAGTTTCATGTGTATGACTCAGTAAACTGCTTGTTTTGAAGACCGTGAAGCTGCTTACTTGTATCAAGTGTTCTCTGAAGACAGAATTTCACCAGTCACACAAATACTCCCTCCTCTTCTTCAGAGTTGTTCTCCCCCCAATCAGAGTTTTTATATGGAAGCAAAGGGAGCTGCAGGGCCCATGGCAGCCTAGGAACTATTACAAATGGACAGAGAAAGGCTTTTGCCTTTTCCAGAAAGCTCTGGAAGGAATCTGTTTGATGCTGAGCACATCACATGCAGGAGGATGGATTGTGGGAAAATATCGGCCTGGGGGATTTTTTTCCATACTGGCCTCTGGGTATCCAATTACACAAACAATACAAAAACATATTTATATGTATATACATATATTTTTATTTCAACAAATTTCTTGACCACCTTAAATATAACAACATTATACAATAAAAACAGACATATTAAAATAAATATAGAAGGTACAAAATTTGCAATAAAGTACAGTGCAAAGTTTAAATACTTAATCATTTCTAAAACAATTCAGTTACCACTTTCACTCAAGAAACTTATGCAATTTGAAAACTTTTTCTGCTTTCAGTGGAAGAGCAGGTGGCAGCATAACAATGCAGTTTTTTCCACAGCCACCAGCAGTTTGAACTGACAAGCTTAATCCCGAGTCAGAAAAAAGATGCTGACCTCATTTCTAACATATTTTACATGAAAACAGGCGTTCAAAGTACAGCCTTCTGAGGTAAAAATATCACTTAAAACAACATTTATATTATATTTATATTCACTGCTTTGGCACCAACCAGAAAACCTCACAACAAAACACATAGAAACATAGAAAATGACAGCAGAAAAGTACCAAATGGTCCTTCCAGTCTGCCCAGCAAGCTTATGGCAGCATCTGCCGTCACTCCCATACTTAGTTTCCCAAACCGGCAAAGTCAGGGCCCTTGTTGGTTGCAGTCTGAGTCCAACTCTCTGTTACCTCTTGCCATCAAAGCAGATGGCAGTGTTGGAGTTGCATCAAACGTATCAGACATTTGTTAAGGGTAGTAACAGCTGCATCAGCAAATTACCTCCATGCTTATTTCTTTTCCCCCTATGCTTATTTGTTTTCCCAGACCATAAAATTCAATGTTCTCGTTGGTTTCTGACTGAATCTAATTCCCCTTTTCCTCTTTTCCCCCTGCCGTTAAAGCAGAGAGAAGGAATAGAGTTGCATCAACAGTATGAAGGCTTATTGGTTAAGGGTAGTAACCACCACACCAGCAAGTTACCCCATGCACTCTTTTCTTCATTTCCATGCTCTAATCTTTAGGGATCCACAGTGTTTATCCCTTGCCCCTTTGAAATCTTTCTCTGTTCTTGTCTTCACCACCTCCTCCGGAAGGGCATTCCAGGCATCTACTACCCTCTCCATGAAGAAATATTTCCTGATGTTGGTTCTGATTCCTCCCTGGAGTTTCATTACGTGACCCCCTAGTTCTACTGATTTCTTTCCATCGGAAAAGGTTTGTTGATTGTGCATCATTAAAACCTTTCAGGTGTCTAAAGGTCTGTATATTATCTCCCCTGCACCTCCTCTCATCCAGGGTTTACATATTTAGCTCCTTCAACCTCTCCTCATAAGTCATTTGATGGAGACCCTCTCTTCCCCACCATTTTTGTCGCCCTTCTCTGGACCGTCTCCATCCTGTCTCTGTCCCTTTTGAGGTATGGTCTCCAGAACTGAACACAATACTCCAGGTGAGGACTTACCAAGGACCTGTACAAGGGGATTATCACCTCCTTTTTCTTACTAATTATTCCTCTCTCTATGCAGCACAACATTCTTCTGGCTTTAGCTGTCGCCTTGTCATATTGCTTCACCATCTTCAGATCTCCAGACACTATTACCCCAAGGTCGTTCTCTTGGTCCGTGCACAACAGCCCTTCACCCCCCCCCCCCCCATCATATACAGCTGTTTTGGATTACCACACCCCAGATGCACGATTCTGCATTTCTTGGCATTGAATCCCAGCTGCCGTATCTTCGACCACTGATCAAGCTTCCTTAAATCACGTTTCATTCTCTCTACCTGGGCATGATGGACCCTTGGTCTGACCCAGTATGGCATGTTCTTATGTACCTCTTCCGGCATGTCCACTCTGTTGTAGATCTTATCATCTGCAAACAGGCAAACTTTACCTTCTATCCCTTCTGCAATGCCGCTCACAAAGATATTGAACAGGACAGTCCCAGCACCGATCCTTGTGGCACTCTGCTTAACACTGTTCTTTCTTGGGAGTAGGTTCCACTTACTACTACATGCTGTCTTCTATCCGTCAACCAGTTGTAATCCACGCCACCACCTTGGTGCTCACTCCCAGGCTTCTCATTTTATTCACAAGCCTCCTATGCAGGACTATATCAAAAGCTTTGCTGAAATCCAAGTAGATCACATCTGGCACTCTTCCTTGATTTAGTTCTTTAGTCACCCACTCAAAAAAATCAAATCAGATTTGTCTGACAGGACCTTCCCCTGGTGAATCCATGCTGCCTCGGGTCTAGAAATCCTCCTGACTGTAGATAGTGAACTATTCTTTCCTTCAGCAGAGTCTTCATTAATTTTTTCACCATCGAGGTGAGGCTAACCAGCCTGTAGTTTCCAGGCTCCTCTCTGCTACCATTCTGGCAAAGTGGGACCACAACCGCTCTTCTCCAATCACTCGGCACCACTCACGTTTCTAGGGAGCTATTGAGCAGGTCACACAGCGGACCCACCAGCACATATCTAAGCTCCCTCAGTATCCTGGGATGAACCTCTTCAGACCCCATGGCTTTGTCCACTTTGTTTTCCTAGCTCTTCCCATACATTCTCTTCTGTAAATGAAGTTTTGTCTACTGCACCCCCATCCATTGCCTTGTTAACTAGTGACGATCCTTCTCCAGGATCTTCTTTAGTGAACACTGAACTGAAGTATTTTTTTAATATTTCCATTTCTTTGTCTTTCTCCACATATTGATCCTTATCTCCTCTCAAGTTCACTATACCACTTCTGTCCTTTTTCTGATGTATCTGAAAAATGTTTTGTCACCTCGCTTTTACCTCTTTGGCAATCCTTTCTTCCACCTGACTTTTTTTCTTTCTTGATTACTTTCTTTATCTCCCTCAGTTTCACCAGATATTCTTCCCTGTGTTCCTCTTTGTGGGATCCTTAATATTTCTTAAATGCTATTCTTTTTTGCATTTATTTTTTCAGCCACCTCCTTTGAGAGCCAGATCGGTTTCTTCTTTCTCTTGCCTTTGTTTGCTTTCTTAACATATAAATTAATTGCCTTTGTAATTGCTTCTTTTAGTTTAGCCCACTGTTTTTCCACCTCTCCCATTTTCTCCCAGTCTTCTAGTTCAACCTCCAGGTACGTCCCCATTTCGACAAAGTCTGTATTTTTGAAATTCAAAACTTGGGTCTTCGTGTGATTTCTCTGTATCCTATTTGCGATGTCAGACCATATCATTTGATGATCACTGGTGCTGAGGTGGGCAACCACCCGGACATTAGCGACATTATCCCATTGGTGAGCACTAAGTCGAGTATAACTCCCTCCCTCGTGGGTTCCATTACCATTTGTTTGAACAGAGCCCCTTGCAGGGCATCCACTATCTCTCTACTTCTATTAGATTCCACAGAAGGGATTCTTCAGTCTGCGTATGGCAGATTAAAGTCTCCAACAATCAACACTTCTCCCTTCTTTCCCACTTTTGGATGTATTTGACCAGATCTCTTTCTAGTTCTTCCATTTGAGTCGGAGACCTGTAAATCACTCCAATAAAAATGGATGCACCATCTTTTTTTAGGATGGCCTATAAAGCTTCTTCTCTACCCCACATTCCTTGCAGTTCAGTTGCTTGGATATTGTTTTTGACATAAGGAGCTACTCCTCTCCCTTTTCTGTCCTCTCTGTTATAAGAACACAAGACATGCCATGTTGGGTCAGACCAAGGGTCCATCAAGCCCAGCATCCTGTTTCCAACAGTGGCCAATCCAAGTCACAAGTACTTGGCAAGTACCCAAACATTAAACAGATCTCAAGCTACTATTCCTTATTGATTAATAGCAGTTTATGGACTTCTCTAGGAACTTATCCAAACCTTTTTTAAACCCAGTTACACTAACTGCCATAGCAACATCTTCTGGCAATGAATTCCAGAACTTTATGCGATGAGTGAATAAAACTTCTCCGGTTTTAAATGAGCTACTTGCTAATTCATAGAGTGCCTCCTAGTTCTTTTATTGTCTGAGAGAGTAAATAACTGATTTATATTTACCTGTTCAAGTCCTTTCATGATTTTGTAGACCTCTATCATATCCCCCCTCAGCCGTCTCTTCTCCAAGCTGAACAGCCCTAACCTCTTCAGCCTTTCCTCATAGGGGAGCCGTTCCATCCCCTTTATCTTTTTGGTCTCCCTTTTTTGTCCTTTCTGTCCTTCCTTAAGTTATAGCCCGGCATAGCTGTATCCCATTCATGAGAATCTGTGAACCATGTCTCTGTAACAGCAACAACATCCAAATCCGCCTCCACCATGAGGGCCCACAGGACTGGGATTTTATTGCCCAAACTATGAGCATTTGTAGTCATAGCTTTCCAATTTTTCTTCCTTAATTTGTCTTCTTAGACTGCTTAGACACCTTTTCTGCTTTTTTGAGCTGATTGATTTTATTTTCTCCTCCCACTTCCTGTATTGTTTGAGGGTGACATCAATTTCATTGGCCATCTCCTGCCACCCCCATTCTTTAGTTTAAATGACTGATAATATATGATCTGAATTTATCACTTAGCATCAGAAGACACTTGGAACCCACATGGCATTAGACTTGCTGTATTGCATGTTGGATATGGGCTTGGTCTTTAGAAAGCCATAAATAAACAATTTCAATTACAAAATAGAAAACCTCATATACCAAAAGAGCACTAACTGCCATCTCTCAAACAGTAACAACCCTACTTATGAAAAGGCAACACTGTATATACCAGGCACTAAAACACCAATACCCCTCTTATTAGGAAAACAGAACAAAGCAGACTGCTATAGATCCTTACACAGAAATTACACACTAGCAGAATGCCTCACCTCAGTCACACATGCAGAACAAACTGTTATGCAGTTGTCATGTCAACAGCATGATAAAGAATCCCTAAATTACCTGACCAGTTCTCCAGGTTGGGGCCCATTTACCATCACTCTTTAGATAATCCTTTGTTCTGTTAAAATCTTGCTGTTCAGGGCAATTGTTACATCTTAGGCTGGGTTTACAGATGCCCCTGTTACAGATGCCCCTGTAATGATATTCTAGCCTGAGGTTCTGACCGTTGTCTTCTGCTCTTGTGACCCTATAATTAGGCATCACAAATTGTCGCCAGCTTCAACTGCTGTCCAGGTGTCCTTGGAATTCCTCTAGGTCAGGCTCAGTAGGGCATTTAAAGTTCACATAGCCAGAAAGGCTAAGATAGCCTGGGTCGGTTGCCATCTCCATGTTGATCTCAAGCTCAGGCACACATATCAAAACCTACAGAATAAAGAGATCATAATCTGTAAACAAAGACCTGTAGACAAAAACTCAACTAGAAATCACAAGCTAGACTCTGTATGCAGTGCAACAGTGGAAAAAAACAAACAGCGCCATTCTTCATAAAGCATCAAACAATAAAATCAAGAAAAATAAAACAATCATAATAGTAAAACTATACTAGTCAAAAGAATAAATATTTCAAAATAGGTGATGAAAGGAAGAATATCTAATAGTTAAAAACTCAAAGTTTTTAAAAATTAACAAAGCACCAATAAAATTTTTCAAACCAGCAGACACATTAAATAACAGGCCAAAATTAAAACAAATAAGGATAAAAGAAATCCCCTATTCTCCATACTTGTGAACTTTTGATTTCCAGTCACACTGTGATCATTGTGGATAATGGGAGATGGAGGGGAGGTGGGGGGAAAGGGCAGACAAACTATCTTCTCTGTCATATATAAACACCAACACTCTCACCCCCCTTAACACATGTTCCCAAAGACACACACACACACCCTTCACCCATGCTCTCACAGGCACACATATATACATACCCACATTCTCACAGAAACACACCACCACCCATGATCTCACAGACCCACATACACCCGCCCATGCTCACAAACACACACATATCCATCCACCCATGCTCTCACAGACACACAGACATCTATCCATACTCTCACTGATCTACATGGCTACCCATGCTCTCACGCACACACTCCCCCACCCATTCTCTTACAGACTCACTCACAAATACACACCCCCATTCATGGTCTTACAGACACACACATACACCTACCCACCCACCCAGCCAACCATACTCTCACAAACACACACCCACACTCTCACAGACACATCCATCCACCCATGCGCTCATAGATACACAGAAACACTCCCCCATGCTCTCATAGACACACATGCACACACCCACTCACCCAACCTCTCACAGACACACATACAAACACACACCCCTGCCCACCCATGCTATCACAGAGACACACACATTCCCACTCCCACCATACTCTCACACACTCACCCATCCAGGCAGCCAGCCACCCTTGCTCTCTCAGTCTATCCACTCATATGCTCACTCTCATATACATACATGCTTACAGGGTTTCGTGCTCTCTCAGACACTGAGTCATGCTCTCAGGCTCTCCCAGTCTCATCAGGCTGCAGCGGGATGGGCCCCACCATGACCTTGTAAAGACCTCTCTTTGGGCTGCGGTGGGGATGGGCTCCACTATGTCCCTACAGGTCTTCAGGCTGCGATGGGATGGATTCTGTTGTGGTCCATCTTCTTTTCATTGGCCACTAGTGGGCTATTTGAGCAGGAGCAGAAGAGAAGAAACCACATGACCAGAGTGACCAGCCCCTTGGGGAATGCCAGATCCCTCAAATAGGCCAATCCGCCCCCGGTCACATGCCTTCTGTATGACTGATGAATGCTTATTGCATGTAACCAACTGCGCTTTACATGACAGACTTTTGTCTGATACTAAGGTTAGAAATCTATTTTTTAAAATATTTTATCACTTCAGTACCCAAATCTTAATTTATCCATAAATTGAAAGATATAAATGCTGAATGCAGTAATGAAAAGGTGAGTGCATAGCAGTGAACTGGGTATTTTTAATTTCTTCAGTGATACAGTGCCATCAAAAGAGTTGGCTCTTTTGTCAAGTAAGTATGTGTAATGTGAATGTTTTTCTCTTCCAGAAAGAAAGAGCCTATTCTTTTTGTGGAACTATAGAGTACATGGCACCAGAGATTGTCAGAGGAGGAGACACAGGACATGACAAGGTATTACATTTTTTTACTTCTTTGTGCAAAGCCATTCTAGACCAGAGCTTCCCAACATTTCAGGGAACACGGACCCCGTTTCAGTTTCATGGACTCCCATGCACTTCTCTTTAATTTTGCAAGCTGTAACAAAAGAAGTAATGAGGTGCACTCCAGAATCTTTCCTAATGTATAAACCTTTGATTTAAACTGAATTGGTAGGGAAGCTATTTGAAACTTGCCCTCCTCATTGAAGGTTGAGGCAAGGCCAGCCGCAGTGGGGAAAAGGAAGAGAGTTCAGAAACTTTCCAGACTGGAAACTTGGTGTGACCTGGCAGTCCCTGCAGATCTGCAGTCTGATTTTCGAAGAGAAACTGCCTGCGGTGTTTCCTTTTGAAAACTCGGGCTGGCGGGGGAGAGCCGATACTTCTGTAGCCGTGTACTTTGAAGCAGGTGCAAAGTACATACCCGAAAGTATGCTCGATGATTTTCTAAATTAAATCTCTGCAGGCACTTTACCTCCCCCAACCTAGCGCTGTTCCTTTTCTCTCCCCCCCACCCCCAGGTAAAAGCATGTACAGTATTCACATCATATAGATACTTTTATCCTCAGAACTGGGGAATGGTTATTTTCCAAAGATAAACAGGTGATCACCCACATAAAAAGTAGTGAAACTTACCCTCCCTGAAAACTGATCCCCTTTTAGCCGGCTTTTCTTTTATACTTTATTGGGGGGGGGGGTTTAATGATTTTTACGGACACATCAGATTTTAGAAAAAAGCAAAACAATAGCCTGCTTTTCAACAGGAAGAAGGCTTTATGAGGTCTGCCTGTCTGGGTGTCCCCCTAAATAACTTTTGGGCTTGTCATATCCACACCTGGTTGTTATCTCGTTCTCCTTGATCCCCGGTGTCATCTTTCTCTTCTTTCCTGGACCATGGTACTCCTACATCCCTCCTTCTCTCTGTCCAGCATGATTTCTGGAGGTCCTCTCCTTCTCTCCCCTGATAGGCTGCTATCCAGTCTCACTCCTCTTAAACCAAGGTCAGTCATGGATTCCTGTCTCCCTCTTTACCCTGCTTGTCGTCTTTCATTCCTGTCTCATTCCTTCTCCCCTCTGTCATTCCCCTCATACTATCAACCCCAGGCCCATTTCCTCCTTTCTTCCTTTGAGCCATTCTACTCACTTTACTGGTGCAGTTCTCCTCTCCTGTCAGGTCAGTGGCAGCAGTGGAAAATGTGTCTCACCACTGTGATCACCCTGCTTTCCTCAGTGTGCAGCAGAGGCTGCGAAACTCCTCCGCTAAACATGTGGCAGTGTGGTTTGAGGCTTCTGATAGCTGCAGACAGCCCTGTTTTGTCCCTCCGTGTGGGGTGATGCTTTCAGGGCCACAGTAGACCCTGTTCTCATGCTCCTAGCCTGTGGCTGTAGGTCAACTAATCTCAGACAGCAGCAGCCCGCTTATTTTCTCCCCAGCTAAACTTTCTGGCATCTCTTCTGAAGGACTCTCTTGGTTGATCTTGCAGATCCAGGGGAGTCCATGGACCTCAGGTTAGGAACCACTGTTCTAGACCTTTTAACATAAAATTATTCTTTCTGATAGCTTCCTCCTCAGTTAGAAGCATTATTCCTGGCAACTTTAGCTTTCCTCGTTGGGGATGGGCGAGAGAAGGAATTATTCCCATGTAGTACACTCTGAAGTGTTAGTATTGTTAAAATCTTTTATTTCTAATCTACGGACACAAGAAGTTATTTCCATCTCTTCTTTAGATAGAAACTATGTGACATGCTCAAGCACAAATATTACATTATTTTGAGACACTTTCCAGCTTCTGTGGTTTGACCCACAGTGTATTTGACAGCAACATATTAAAAACCTTTTGTGGAGACTTTGTGTTATGGCCTACTTATTGAATTTCACTTTTTTCATATTGAAAAGATGAATTTTCTGTATAGTTTGCATGGATTTTAGACTGAAGAAATGGACACCTCCAGCTTGTATGCATAAATACCCCTGAAATACGACCTTCTCTTTGAAATGTCTCACTTGTACATACAACCTCCGAGGCATAAAATTCCATAAGCGTGAAATAGTTCTTACCTGCTCTTATTGTACAGCTGTGCAAAATCCCAGTGAAACTGCCCCTGATCGTGGTGTGCGTCTTAAGCTGGACGGTGTACAAGAAGGAGAGCAGCTTAGTTAAAAAGGGGACTGGGGAGGGATATTTGCCGTGAATGTTGTTTGTTATTTGAGCTGGGCGCTGTGAAGACCACATAGGTGTTCCAGCAAGTTGTGCTTACTTGAAAATCAATAAAAATGATTTAACCGTAAAAAGGGGACCCGAAACATTTGCCATTTGAGGAAAGATTAGGGCACCTAGGAACATTTCCCTTGGAAATGAAGAAGTGAAGAGGTAACATAATGACTGTTTCTAAATAGTTGACACCTTAACATGTGGCTCAGTTCCGCAATACATTAACATGTAACAGTGTGCAGTGGTGGCTGGGTTAGAAGCTGCCAAATAGGAAAAGCAATTTGACAATAAGAAACGTTTGTCTTCATGCAGGTGTGCTGCAGTCATCCTTAGCAGCAGGCGTGCTGCTAACTTCCCTTCCATGCACACATGCAACCTTCTCCAGAGCCCATCACCTTTCACTTCCTTATACTAAAGCACATTTACCATCTGCTGACCAGTGTGTGGCCCACCCTGCACCATTCTCATGGCCTCCTTATTATTCAACTTGCCTCTTATTTTTGTACCATTTCCAAATAGCAAGGTGGTTTTCAATATTCATTAATACTGAGCTCATATGCAGTGTTAGGCCAGGTTCTGAAGATGGTACTCCACTTGTAATATAGCCTCACTATTTATGTCCATCTAAACAATTTGGATCCCATTTGCAGATTTTCCCACATGTTCCTACGAAGTTTGTTCATTTCAGCAACTCCCTATACTTTGTCAGAATCAAGTATCAACAGTACTTCTGATTTGTCCTGATTGCATGCGAGGTCCCATATTTTAGTTTTAGTTTATTTAGATTAGATGCCTTTTAATCTTATTGTTGATTCCAAAATATTTTTTGTTGGCAATTTAAGACTGATTGATTGATATTTACCTGGTTCTAGAAATAAAATGTATGTTTTTTCAGTTTTTGATAAGCAACACAATTTGTATTGTGTTAACCACTGAAAGGATGCGTTGGAACTACTTATGAACATTATTGTAGTACTAGAAGAATAAAATTAGGTGTTTATGTATATTTTCATAGTTGTACTTTGTTGATAAACATATTTCAATAATTCTGGGTCATTGAGTCGTAGGCTGATCATGGCTATTAGTATATTTGTCATGGCATTAGATTGATTTTTAATAAATTGCTTTGAGCGGTTTGTTTGTTTTTCCCTTTTTCTTCCCCTTCCCCCCTGTAAAGGTGGCATATAAATCTAATAAAATAAATAGTTATGTACCGTAACATGTAATACTCTCTGTTTTGCAGGCAGTGGATTGGTGGAGTTTAGGTGTCCTGATGTATGAGCTGTTAACAGGAGCATCTCCCTTTACCGTCGATGGAGAGAAAAATTCCCAAGCTGAGATCTCTAGGTAAACCATGAAATGCACAACTGATTTGTTCTTCATTCACCGAAAATTATGCTACAAAAAACAACAGAGGCCAATAGTGAAACGCTACTTAGCCGGATAAGTAGGACTTATCTGGCTAAATGGTGGCCGCTGTATATCTGGCTGGATGAGTCATTTAACTGGCAAAGTAGATAGTTGGATAGTCAATGGGCGAGGAATGGGCGTATCAGGGTGGAACTACTTATCTAAGTGCCAATATTCAGACTTATCCAATTAAGTTAATCGGATAAGATAGACCTGCTATAGAGCAAGTCTAATTTATTCAGATATAACTTATCTGGCTAAGTAAAAACTTATGCACGGATATCCATCTGTATAGCTGTGCTGCTGAATATCCCTTCTAAGTTATCCAAATAACTTAGATAACCGGATATCTTTGAATATTGGGCCCAATAACTTGTCCAGAGGTCTGGACAAGTTCCTGAAGGAAAGGTCCATTAACCATTATTAAGGGAGAGTTGCAGAAATCCACTTCCTGTTCTTGGGATAAGCAGCTTGGAATCTGTCCACTCTTGGGATCTTGCCAGGTACTTGTGATCTGGATTGGCTACTGTTGGAAACAGGATACTGGGCTTGATGGACCTTTGGTCTGACTCAGTATGGCAACTTCTTATGTTCATAAAAGTTTTAATACAGTATGAATAGAAAAAAAAGGAAACTTTGTTCAGTAGGGTTTTGGCCTATGTATAATTGGATTTACTATATTAAAAATGGGGAATGTTGGCCCCTTAAGTCTACATATCCAAGTGGACTAATACGGAAACCATAATTCTCTTCTAAAACAGAATGAAACATCAAAGCTCAGCCTTTATAACTTGTGTGTAAATCTTTATTTTTTGATCGCACTTCCAGCTTGCATTGCTCAGTGTGATGTACAGCCAAAGGAACACATTACAGATTGCCATGGCATGACTGATAACTTGAAATCAACAACAGACATATGTGGGCAGGCTTGCTTTCTCTGACTGTATGTGTCTAGGGTGGACGTGCCTGTATTGGGGTCTCAGACCCCATTAAAGACCTCCTGGAAGATCCAGGGGTTAACATCCCTTCTAAAGCCGACAGTCTGGGGCACAGAATTCCACAATCAAGGCACTGCAACAGAGAAGCCTTCGTCTCTGGTTCTTGTCAGCCTTGGTACCGCTAGAACTTGGATTGTCAGCAGTGCTTCTTGGGAAGATTGCAAGTAGCAAATTAGGATTGTGGAAGCTTCGTTTTTCTGTTAAGTACATAGGACCCATGCTGTTTAGTGTTTTGCATGTTAAGGACGAGCACTTTTGAACCGGGCTCTGAAAACTGCAGGGAGGCAGTGCAGACTCTGTTGCACTGGGATGATACGGTCCAAGAAAGCTCCAGCTTGTCAAGATTCTTGCTGCTGTATTTTGCACCTCCTGTAGTTGTTTGTTTTTTTAAGTAGGCTGTGAGGGGCACTGACCTATAGCATATTGCTATAATCTGTTCTGGAGATCAGCAAGGATTAGGGGATTGTTGCTAGCTCAGCTGAAGCTAGGACCAGGCTTCTAAATGCTGTTTGTGATGCTGAGGTGATTTACAGCTCCATGGTTTGCTTAGGGTTGAGAAGGACCCCTAGATTTCAAATGGTCTCCTTAATGGAAAGGAGGGAATCTTGAATGAATATTTTTAACACTTGGGCCTGTAAATAGCTCTGATTTGTTAGGATTTAGCATGAGTTTATTGTCTTTCAAAGGGTATGGATATCTTCTCCCCCCCCCCCCCCCCCCCCCAACTAGGCTTGGGTGCATGAATCACTGCAGTTTAAGTATGTGACCATCATCTTGTTAATCTGAGTCTGATTATTCATCCAGTTGATCAGTTGCTGGTTGCATTTTCTACTTGCCTGTCTTAGTGTGTTTTAATGTTATAGGTTTATAAGGACTGGCCCAATGCCAGCATTGTGTGCTGAAGGATACAAGGGGAGGGGGAGGGGGAATTGGATTCAGACAGCCAACGCTGGGCCCCGACTTTTATGGTCCGGGATACTGATATGCAGACATCAGAGCAAAAGCACAGGACTGCTTCTACAGCCAAGCACGACAAGTAGCATTTCTGATTGTAAATATTGTTACCCTTAATATAAGGCTTGGGGGTAACCAGCACAGAGCAGCAGTTACTACCCTAAAACAGAGACATGAGATAACGGAGCGGCGGTTACCACTTTAGGAAACTTCCTTGGCAGACTGGATGGACCATTTGGTCTTTTTCTACCATTGTTACTATGTTAGTATATTGCAATGTCCTTAACACAGATCCTGCCTACCAGTGAGCTGAGGCTTCGAGCTCTGGCAGGGGATGCCCATCGGCATTTCAGTAATAGAACTGAGCACATTAAAAAGACAGAATTGTAATTATCCCAATGTTGCAGATATTTCTGAGGCTCTGTCCTGTTGGCAGGTGCTGTCTGGGTTGTTCATGATTGCTGCTGTCAGAGATCCGGCCTCGCAGTCAGTCCAGCGTTATGTGCTGGAGTATTCCATGTAGCATCAAAAGCAAAATGAGGAGAGTGGAGTGGAGTGGTTTCAAATCTACCTTTCGTATCAAAAGTGGTAAAAAAAAGGTAGTTGCTGGTAGGATATCTATTTTTTTTTTTTTTTATATTACCAATGTTTTCCATCCTAGGCAAGCTGGCTTTAGGAAAGGGCATGGTATGGAAACCTTATTGGTAGAAATGCTTAATGAGATTAGAGTTAGAACCAAAGGGGGTAAGAATGCAGTTATTATATCAATTGATATTAGTGCCAGATTTGAAACGATGAATCACCAGTTGCTACAAGAGACGTCCAATATTGGAATCAGTGAAATCGTTTTTATCTAATCATGTACTGCAGGTAAATTGGAACTTTAACATACCGGTATCTGATTTTAAATCCTTGACATGAGTCCCACAGGGATCTGTTTGAGCCTCTATTCTTTTTAATATTTTTATGGCATCATTAGCAGTAATTATCCAAAGCCCGGGATTCAGCTGTTATTTGTACATGATTACCTTACAAGTGATTGCATTGATAGATCTGGTGCAGCAAGCTGATTTAGAGATCATATTGCTTCTTGGCTATCTGTTCAAAAATTAAAAGTTAATCCACTTACGACAGAGGTTCTTTGGATCAGCAGTAACAGCAATCCTACTAAAACTGCAACCTACTAAATTAGGAATAGTGATTCCTCTAAAAGAAATCCCTTCACCCCTTCTTTATTTTCCTACTCCAAGTTAAGGCTTCCTTGTTATAATGTAACTGTATGCTCTGTATCTCTTGTTGATTGGTTAATTGTATATTCTACTTAGTTCATTGTAAACCGAATTGATTTGATTTGTATCAAGAAATTCGGTATATAAAAGCCTTAATAAATAAATAAATAAATAAAAAGAAGGTATTAATATTCTGGGAGTGAGACTTGGTTCTAGATTAACTATGTCTGATCAAATCTCAACTCTTGTGCAGAGTTCATTGTTTATCTGCATTATGTGCGTCGGCTGCACCCTTACTTTGAGCTGCGCGACCGCCAAATGATTGTACATGCACTAGTTTTAAATCATCTACACTACTATAATAGTCTGTTGCAGGGCCTTCCCACTATAGCATTGCATTAGTTGCAGTTCATTCAAAACACACTGTTGCAACAATTATTGGTGGCAAGAAAAAAATGGGATCATGTAACTCTGTTTCATTAGTCTACACAGGTTACCTGTTATTAGATAAACCCTTAAAACCATAGTATCTTTAATCAAGTGGTCACGTGCATTACTTATCTGATCTTTTATTCACCAGGTAGGATCTTGCTTTCATCCCAACTGGATCTGCTTAAGATGCAAGGTCCAGTTGAGATGAGATTGGAATGTACATGTCAGGGAGCTTTTGCATATCAAGGTTCTCTGCTATGGAATGTCACTTCTCATGAATATCATTCCTAAGGAGTCACATTTTTTAAAGTTCAGGAAACTAATCACGTTATTCAATCAGGCTTTTAAATCTCATAGTTACGAATCTTTTGCTTTCACAAGAAAGGAGCTCTGGAGAGTCAAGAGGATCTGGAGTCTTATCAATTGCCATTTAATATTATTTAATGTTATATGATTATTTATTGTGTTTTATTTGCTATTATAAGAGATGCATTTTAACATTTTGTATATTTTTGGTTTTGTTTGTTTTAATGATTTGATATTGATGTTTTTTAATGTTTTATATTGTAACTGTAGATCACTTTGACATATTGTACGAAAGGCAATATATTCAAATTAATAAATTAAACTAGAAGATATCTGGACATAGGGAGGTCGATATTCAAAAGCCATATAGACGGATAACTGAAAAGTTATCCATCTAAATGGCTACCTGGCGCTATTCATCGCCGTATGTGGCTTAATTCTAGCTGCATAAGTCGGGGGCGGGAAGCATTTCCGGGCAATGCAGAATTAGCCGCATAAGTTATGTGCTTAACCTATCCGGTTAGACATAATTGGCTAATTTTAAGATAGCCACATACATTCAATAGTACAACCACTGCTAGGTAGCCAGATATGTTTATCTGGCTACCTAGCCAGGCTACACAGCAGCTAAAAATGGTCCCCAGGAAGATTAACATGCTGTATGACTAGCGGGATAGAAAAAGTACTTAAAAAGGAGGAAATTGTAAGCATTCATTTGCCTCTACATCTTCTGTTTCTTCACATGAGCGAGATCACAGCATTGATGAAGGCAGAGGTGTGATTGCTGATCTAAAAAAAACCAAACAATTTGCAGTAACTCTCAAATGCTTCCTCAGCACAACTGACCTACAATTTGAGCAGAATAAATTGTTTGCTTTTAAAAAGGCCTGTGGCACCGTGTGGAGTCAGAATGGTCAGAGAATAGACACAGACTAGGATGTGGCTGGATATTCATGAACTTTTATTAATTCACAACAGAAAGAACAACTCTGCACATCTTTGGAGCTTATAAACTCAGAAGCAGTCTCTTGGTCTGGGCCTTTGCTAAGGTCCCTCCCTTTCCCCTGGGGCCTCCTGTTCCCTCCTAGATCTGGCTAGATATACACCTTTCCAGGGGCCTCCTTCTGGATCAGAATTCCCTGATATCTGGGGCTTAAGGTGGACCGGGCCAGATCTCTGGATCTGCTGCCTTAAGGTATTCCTTATGTAAACTCCTTCCCAAGGCCTTTTATACTGATTTTTCATTTCATTTTTAATTTTTTAACCACTTTGTTCATTCTGCTTCTTCCCTCAGATTTTATTGCAGATTTTGGAATCTGTTTATTTTTTTTTTAAAGCTGGCATGTGTCAGCTACAGAGCCCCACTGGGTTCCTTTGGTTGTTTTTCACCACTATGTTATGGTTTGTGGGTATGTGGACCCTTGGCCTGAGGGTCCACACCATCAGGAGGCGAGGTACCGGCACAGCTGGGAGCTCTGGGCACAGTGGTGGAGAGACCCCCGTAGGGTGATGGACAGTTGGTGGTTCCTGGAGTGAGACCCTGAAGAGAGAGGTGCCAGGCGAACCGCAGAGCAGTAGGCGCAGGAGTAGCCGTGCAGAAGGTTCTCGGGGAGGACAGTCCCGAAGGGCAGAGCTGCAGCATAGTAGGCGTAGAGTAGGAGGCGCAGGCCAACCCACAAGGCAGGAAAGCCCGGTCCCGACCTGGAGAGTGGAGGAATGCCAGCAGTGTAGTAGAGAAGCAGGCCCGAGGAGCGGGACAGCTGACGGTTGTTGTATAGGCAAGAGCACAGTCCCGTGGAGCGGGGAGGCTCTAGGTAGTCTCTTGAGTAGTAAGCGCGACCCGAGGAGCGGGAGAGCGCAGACGGTCTTTGCTAGAACACAGGCGCAACCCCGAGGAGCGGGAAAGGCTGGCCAAGGAACTCACAGGTTGCTGCAGTGTTCCAAGGGAGACCCGAGTAGCAGGAGCCAATGCAGTGCAGGACCCAAGAGGCGCAGAGCCAGCCCGAGGAGCGGGTTAGGCCAGAGGAGCAAGTCCCCCGTAGGAGCGCATACTGACCTCCGAGGAGCGGGAGCCAGATAGGGTCCAGGAGCAAGGCACATAGCGACGTCTCAGGAACACAAGGCAAGAGTTGAGAACTCGTACGGAACTTGTTGCCAAGTCAGCTAGCTGGGGGTGAAGGTGAAGTTTTAAATACAGGAGTCCGATGAAATCATCAAACAGGGACGCCCCTGAGGTTTCCGCCGAAGAGGCTTCAAAGGCGGGGCCTGTGACGTGCGTGCCTAGGAAGGCCCAACGTAGGAGTAGGAAGTAGCGGCGTCCATGCCGCCATGAGGAGTCCCGAGGAATGCGGTGGTGTAGGCAGGCCCGCGCTGCGAGCAGCCCCAGGGAGGGCAGAAGAGCGGTGCAAGAAGTGAGTACTTGCGGTTGCAGCTGTCTGCGACCGACAGGCATAACACACTATAGTTTGCCCAGCTGGCTTTTTCAGGCCTGTTCTTAGTGCTGGTGTGCAAAACGTTGGGCACTCTACAGCAGGGAATTCACAATGGCTGTGCACTTTGGAGGTAATCTTCAAAAGCCAATTTACACACTTGGAAGATAACTTTCAAAACTGCTCGCGTGCTCCCCTATATACATGTATATGGGTACATGCAAATTTACTATTGTATTTTATAATCTGTGCACAAATGGTATGACCAGGTTATAAAATACAAGTACATATGTGCACACACATGCTTGCATATGTAAAAGCCATGAGCCGCACAAGTTTGGACTTGTCTGAAAGAGTAGTGGCACTTAATCTAGATAAATTCCGATTTATGTTGCTAAGTAGCAGCACATAGCTGGAGAAGCCAAAAAGCATTACCCGTCAGTCTAATTAGCACTTTTCTGACTTGTTCAGGTATGTAAGATTGCCAGATAAGTCTTAAACAAAAAAAAAAAAGGCACTGTTTATCCAGATAAAAGTGACCAAAATGATAAAGGGGTTGGAACTGCTCCCTTTATGAGGAAAGGCTAAAGAGATTAGGGCTCTTCAGCTTGGAGAAGAGATGGATGAGGGGAGATCTGATAGAGGTCTACAGAATCATGAGAGGACTAAAGCGTATAAATGTGAATCAGTTATTTACTCTTTCATATACTAGAAGAGCTAGGGGGTACTCAATGAAGTTGGCAAGTAGCGCATTTAAAACTAATCGGAGAAAGTTCTTTTTCACTCAACGCACAGTTAATCTCTGGAATTCGTTGCCAGAGGATGTGGTTAAGGCGGTAAGCTTAGCTAGATTTAAAAAAAGGTTTGGACAAGTTCCTGAAGTCCATAAACTGCTATTAATCAAGTTGACTTAGGGAATAGCCACTGCTTATTGGTGGCATCAATAGCATGGGATCTATTTAATGTTTGGGTACTTGCCAGGTACTTGTAACCTGGATTGGCCACTGTTAGAAATACGATGCTGCTGGGCTTGATGGACCCTCGGTCTGACCCAGTATGGCAATTTTTTATGTTAAGTTCAAATTTGTCAGTGTAAGTAAAGGCAAAGGCGCTGCTTAGCTGAATAAATCGAATTTAACCAGATAAATGTGTGCAAATGATATACCCACGTATATGTATTTTGAATTTTAAGTTAAAACTTTTTTATTGCATTAGGAAACTGTATACATAAACCTTCAAAGTGCTGTGTTTCTTATGCATTCCAAAGGCAGTAGGGAAAAACATTCAAACATTTTCCAGTTTTCTTTTCTTGTTTTCATTCCAGCCCCTTCCCTTACCACCCAGATCTCTTCCCCACATGAAACCTTAACCAACCAACCCCTATCCCATCATAAGACATAATCTTCACTTATTCATTAATTTGTACGGGTGACACATTCCTCTTTTCCCCCAAATCTAAGTCTGTCTTTGAGGCCCCCCATTCACAGACAGAAATGAAGAAATACTATTCAGAATTAAGCTTCTCACTCTTTCTGAATATATTTCTCCCATGTCTCCAAAATCTTGGTTGGCGTATCACAGTGGATGCTCTTTTATCCATTTGCATCATATCATGTAGCAAGTTACGCCATTGCCAAAAGGATGGTCCGCAGTCCTCTCTCCAAATCACTAGAATGGCCTTCTTGCCCTGCACCTAGACCTTCTGGATGAACAATTTGTCTCCCCTACTCTTAAACAACAAAGGTGGAAAGTGTTCAAATAATAAAGGAGCAGGAATCATCAGCCCAGCACCTTTGAAAAATGGTTGGTCACCTTGGTCCAAAAAGCCTGGGTCTATGGTACTGTGGTGGAAATTCCCACCTTGAATGCCTGGGCTTTGAGATACATAAGCTCATTGTAGAAATGTGTTCTGTAGTTCCCATATGTACATATTATCAGCAAGGTCCTTTATATGGTTAAAGCAGAACCTCAACATTTGCTGTGGAATTGCAAACCCACTTTTGCAGGACCATCAACTTATGGTGTTTTCCAGACATTCCTCTGGCACAAACTTCCACAAGGCCTTGCATAACTTGGTCAGAGAAAGCTTATGCACTTCAAGCTGAAAAAAGTCTTCCATTTCCTCCAAAAATGAAAACTCCAAGTCCTCTGAAGGCAAAGACGCTATTTAATGTGTCTGCTCCATGTATGAGAAAAGGCTCGCATCCTGCAGGCCATATTGATCCTTCAAGGCCTGAAAAGACAAAGGCCTCCTCCAAAACATGTTGCAAATGTGTGATGCCTTTAGACGCCCATCTTTGAAAGTCTGCAGAATGACTACCAGAAGAAAAGTCTAGATTCCTCTAAATTGATAACAGCTGTGAGCACTGAGGAGATCTCTTAAGTTTTGTCAAGCATGACCAAGCCCACTTGGTGAAATTAGAACACATTTAGACCAACCCCTTGGCAATTTCCTAAACGGGGCAAGCAAAAATACTTCACATCAAGGGGTGCGAATATTGTTTTTTTCCTTCTAGATTTATAAAGGTGGATTTGTCATATCAGCCAAATATGGGAGAAAGAATGGGGTTTTTGAGGAACTGGGTTGATTAGAGTTTAGAAAGATTTTGCAGAGTTGTAATCCAACTATACATGTAGCTTAGATCCTTGCCCTTCATATTTGATGAGAAATGTTCCAGATAATTTGTTGGTAGGATTACAGTCAATAGTTAATGGTTCTTTTGAATGTGGGAATTTTCCTGTGGTTGTTGAAGAAGATCATTAAAAAGGTGGGTGCAGATAAGGAATCTGTGGAGAATTATAGACAGGTAGCAAAAAGTGTTAGAAAAGGCAGTAACGATTCAGTTGTCTAGGTATTTGGAGGAAAGCATTTTAGATGAGTGTGTCAGGTTTTTGCACGGGCTACAGACAGCACTGATAGCAATGAATGATTTGATTTATCAGAATTTAGATAAAGGTGAAGCAGTTGGTTAATATTACTAGATTTAACAAGTGATTTTGATCTGGTAGCTCATCAGATTTTAATAGATAGATGTAGGAATCTGGGGTTGCATGGACAAATTTTGGATTGGATTTCTTCCTTTTTGCAAGATAGATTAATGGAGATGTAAGGGGTGAGATGGTGAAAGCCTATAGTTTGGATTGTGGGACACCACAAGGATCCCTGCTATTCCTGCTCCTTTTTAACATCTTTATGCAACCATTGGGACAATTGATACATACCTTAGGTTTCAGGAGAAGTTCAATTGTTGTCTGATTGTAAGGTACAAGAAGGATTATTACACTTGGGAACCTGGTTAAGGGAGAATAAACTGATTCTGAATGAGGAAAATACAGAATGGATGTTTTACTAATGCCGAGCCAGAGAGCACTGCAATTGAAGGTTGGCAAGATGACCTGCAGTAATACTTCAGTAGCCTGGAATTTGGGGGTGCAAAATGATAAGTTGACATTTGAACCTCATATTTCTTTGATGGTGAGGAGGATTTTTATAAATCTAAAACTGAGAAAAATTAGAGGGAGAGAGTTTTGAGGTATTTAGAATGATAACACAGGCATTGGTAATGCCAGTTTTTGACTATTGCAATGTTGTTGGGGGTAACTATGAAGAATATGCATCTGCTCCAGGTGATGCAAAATATAGCAGACAGATTGGTGTATGGCTGTCCAAGATGAACCAGTGCTAAACTGCTGTTGATGGAGTTGCACTGGTTGCCTGTTAAGGAAAGGATTATGTTTAAGATTGATGATGTTACGGTCAATCAAGTTATCTGACTTTCAGAAGGAAAGTTACGGCATGGCTATTTCCATGCCCTAACTAGTGTATATGTTTTTATTAAATGTTTAATAATGATTGTGCAGTTTTATTGTATTTTATATTGATTTTTGTAAACCGCCTTAGTCAACTCGTTTTTTCAGTATAGAAGATCTGAGAAATAAATAAATAAATAATGTGGCCGATCTCGCAGGAGTCTCAGCCAGCTGGCGAAATTTTAAACTTCTAGATCTGGAAGTGCTAAACCCCTCGATCCCAATCGTTTTTTTTCAGCTTGCTAATGGAATTTGTGGGTTTCACCCCTGCCAAATAAACCTTGAAATCAAGGAGTCCAAGGTCTTTAAATCCTTCTTTAACAGACGAACTGGCAAGTTTTGTAAGACATGAAGACATAAAGCCATGTGGGAAATAACACCATTTAAAAAAGGCTGATTTGTCCCACTAGAGACAATGGCAGTCCTTGCCAAGCATGAAATTTTCTTTTAATGTGATCTATTAGCTGGGAGATATTAAAGTCATATAATTCGCCTGGGTCAATTGGGACCTGCAGCCCTAGAAAGCTAAAGGTAGCAATTGCCCAATTCAGAGGGAAACTGCCACGTCAGTGTTCTTTAATTGAAACTGGAAAAACTAGAGTTTCAGACTTGTCTGCAATTTAATTTAAATCCGGAGAACACTCCAAACCTCTCAAATAAGTGTAGCCAAGCCTCAAGGGATGTTTCCGGTATAGTGAAGAACACCAATTTGTCATCAGCAAATGCTGCATATTTAAACATTTGAGTGCCCAACTGCAATCCCGAACCTCTTGAATATATCAGAACTAACAAAAATAACAGTGGAGATAGTTCCCCTCTCTATTGAAAAAAACCTCTGCTTGGGTGCCATTGACCATAATATAAGCTCTCTGATTCCCATATAACAATTTCACCGCCTGTTGGAAAAGACCAGTCAATCCCATGGAATCTGAAATTTTGAACAAATACTTCCACTCCACCCTGTCGAACAGCTTCTCACATCGAAGCTGTCAAAAAAGGAACATTTTGTTTCCTACACTGCGTCATAGCCTTCAATAAAAGACGCACGTTCATCAAAGCATTCCTTCCACGAACAAATCCCACCTGTTCAGGCTTTATAATCTTGGTCAGAATAAGAGCCACTGAAGAAACTGTCTTAGAACAGTCAACAGGTTTTTGTAAGTTACAAAAAAATGTTATTTTATCAACTAATGTAAACTTCAATCACAATCTCTTGTTTTTTGATCAGCATCATTTTTAGTGATTTTGATGATAAAAAACCAGGAGATTTTGAATGAAGTTTACATTAGTTGTTAAAATAGAAATGTTTTTGTAACTTACAAAATTGTTGACTGTTCTAAGAGAGTTTCTTCAGTTTTCTTTTTCTGTACTAACCAGAATAAGAGCCAGCCTGTCAGCCAAGATCTTGGCAGATAATTTCTGATTGAAATTTGGGATGGAGATGGATGGGATGGAGATAGGGCGATATGACGCCGGTAAGAAAGCAACCTTACCTGCTTTGGGGTAGATTTTAAAAGCTGCGCGAGCGCGCACACATCGACATGAACAGGCGCGTACATGTTATAAAATCGGGGGTCGGCGTGCGCAAGGGAGTGCACAATTGTGCACCTTGCGCGCACCGAGCTGTGCTGCCTTCCCCCTAGCCTGACCTTCCCCTAACCTTACCCCCCCCCCCCCCCAGCCATACTCTAACACCCCCCTGACTTTTATCTTATCTTTTGCACCTGCCTGCCGGCACGCAATCCTCTGACACAGTGGCATATGGCTACTGTGTCAGAGGCCTCTGGCCCCGCCCTGGACCGCCTTTCTCCGCCCACGCCCCGGGGCTTTACGAGCGTCACCGGGCCTTTATAAAATAGGACCGGCGCACGTAACTCCCTCTACGCACGTAGAACTTTGGAAATCCAGCCCTTTATGTATAACTGTGATCTGTGCCTTATTAACCCTTTTCAGATATTCCCCTTTATCCAGCAAAGCTTGCTATGTTAAACTAAGTGGTGCCAATTTTATAAAGCTCAGTGCTGAATCCATCCTCGCCCAGGGCCTTTAATGGTTTAGCCTTTCTAAGTCCCACCAAAATCTTTTCCTCACTAATGGGCTGATTTAAGCAATTAACAGGCCAATACAGTAAAGCTCGGCCGCGGTTACCCTGCTCCTAACCCGCTTTCTACTCACAATTTGGCCGCGTTAGTCCAACCTGCGATTCACTATCCCCTTTAACCTATCGTTACCGCCTCTTTAAATCAACGGGTAACCCCCTTCCGCCCGCGGCATGTATATGAGATGTAAACGATCGGATTAGCTATTCCCTCCCATACAGTAACTCGCGGCCCGATTATCGCTTTTTAAACCTGCAGCTTTGCCGCGCGTTTAACCTGCTAATTTACCGCCTACCCCTACCCCTGCGTTAGTGTGGAGCGTCAGGCAAGCCGAGACAAAATTTCACGGGCCACGGAGCAGCCCCAGCCAGCCCCGCTTCACTGCCTGACCCCCTAACTCCCCGGGACAAGACCGAGCAAACTTTCCGCCAGCCCACGCTCACCTGCCCTGGCCGTGTCCATCTCCCGCGTCCACCTCCCGCTCTTGCCGGAGGTGTGTAGTGCTACTTTTTATTACTATGGATTATAAACCCCATGTT
Organism: Rhinatrema bivittatum; assembly: GCF_901001135.1. Classification (NCBI taxonomy): domain Eukaryota; kingdom Metazoa; phylum Chordata; class Amphibia; order Gymnophiona; family Rhinatrematidae; genus Rhinatrema; species Rhinatrema bivittatum. The sequence goes on along the minus strand of NC_042618.1, from coordinate 19,229,729 downwards.
CATATCAACTATGATTGCATGGTATTTAGCTAAATAAATGACAGGTACCAGCGCACCCAAGATACTGTATAGGAGCTGTATAAGCGCCTATACAGTAAAATGGATTGCGCTTCATGGATGCACGTTGGACATGGCTTTCATTTGCATGCAATTTTAATACAGTATCGAGCGGTATGTAATCCAAACACGGGTGCGCCCAGCGCTAACGCACCTCTTTCTACCGCACTTTACTGTATTGGCCTGTAAGATGGGCCTCTATAAACTTTGGGAGGTGAACCTTGTCCAAAAAACCTATACATTTATTCATCTCTTCCCCCCCCCCCCCACCCCGATATATATAGATCTTTATAAAAGATCTGCATAGTTTTAGCTATGTCCCTGTTAGCATTAACTAAGCTGCCCTCCTTCGATTTAAGCGTGGTAATGAACCACGATCCAGCACTCATTCTAATCAAGCTTGCCATAAACTTGCCAGTTTTTATTACTGTATTGATACAATTTAAATTTGTAATAATTTATGCTGTTTTTAGTTCTCTGATGAAATAACTAATTTGGCTCAAGTCGCACAGCTAAATAAATCTCTCTATTTTCTTTACTGTTGGAAACCACCAAGATTTTCATAGCTTTAATTAACTGCTTTTCTAAAGCCATTAATCGTTTGTCAATGTCTCTCCTCCTTTTTGCAACATAAGAGATAATTTCTTCTCCTAGGACTAGCAGGATGTTAGTCCTCACACATGGGTGACATCAATGGAACTTCTTTTGTTTATTTTATGGTAGTTTTCTTTTCGTTTTCTTTTCTTTCTCTTTTTCCTCTGTCAGCCAGCCTCATGGTGGGCCTTAGTCCCTGTGCAGTCTGGCAGAGTCTATTTCTTCCTTAAAAAAAAACAAAAAAAAACCCTACACCTACAGTTTAGTTTCTGTGTCCTCTCCTTGCTCTGCCTGTTATGGTATCTTTTGTGCAGGCCGAGGGTGATCCATGTATGCCGCTGAGCCTGTGGGCTCACCTGGATTCTACCCGGTAAGGAGTTCCATGTCGTTTCACCGATCGATTGGCATCGATGGAGGTCAGACAATGAAGAGATTGAGGACCATACCATTCCTGTGGGGGGGAGAACTCATCCTCCCCACACTCAAAAGAACTAGTCTCTATGGGCAGGGGCCCTGGATGACATAGCCTCCTCTCATGCTTGCAGGTGATGGCAGTGAAATCTCCCTGGGAGAAAGGGTGAGCAGGAGCCTGGGCAAGCAGCTTGTGCGGCACTGTCTGTGCCATGCGCAGTAATGGTTGCCCTTGCACATCTGTGACCAGCGCACCATTGTTCTGACGCATCAATGTCAGGACCGTGTCGGGGACCAGGTTTGCCATCAAGCACAGTGGTCACCCTTGACTCTTTTGAGGTGCCGGGACGTCCTCGAGGTCATTGAGGTGTAGTACCGTCCTCTGTACCATACGGGCCTTTTGTGCCATAGGCATCAATGTGGCAGAGTAGTGGCTGGTGTCGGGGACTAGGTCTGACATTGGGCGCCATGGTTCCCCTCAATACTGTCTGTACTGACCTCGATGTTGACACCCTTGCCGCTTTTGTTGCCCTTGACGCCTAGGTGCCATCGATGCAACGTTATCAGTACTGCAGTAGCATCGATGCAGTGGTGCCGGCGGTACCATCGATGCCACTGTGCTAGCGGTGTAATCGATGATGTTGTGATGCCCTCGATTCTATCGAGGTGTATGCATGGCCACTCTCGATGCCGTAAGGGTATGTGCTTTGATGGCCGCAGTGCCCTCAATGCACACAGTGATCGTGGGGCCATCGATGACCTCGATTCTATCGAGGTGTGTGCATGACCACCCCCGATGCTGTCGGGGTATGTGGCCTCGATGCCGCAGCCACCCTGGAGGCCGTCACGATGAGTGGCTGTGCTGTCATCATAAGGCACGGCCTTGATGCTGTCGCAGTGCGGAGCTGCCCCGATATCATTGGCGCATTCTATACCATCGAGGTGTGGAGCCTCCATGGAAGTCATTGGGCTTTTGGCCACCGGTGCCTTTCGTTGCTGCTCTTAACTATATTTAGCACCACCAATGAGGTGCTGAGATCGCCACTGGGTGTCCTAGTCGTCCTTGAGGATTTGTCTGCCAGAATTCTTTGAGGGCCCACGAGTGCCACTGAAGCCCTCTGGCGAGGATTTCTGCCTTGGACAGACTGAGCGCTGATCATGGGCGATGGATGCCAGTAATCTCAGGGGCCCTGAGCCATTGGGATCGGCCTAGTGTGGCTATTATCAACCCTAGCTGCTGATGAGAGACATCATCGAGCTCACTGCATCAATGCCCTCAGGAAAAATAGATGAGCAGAGAGGGACAGTCGATGACACTGGCTGTCATCGGTTCCTTTGGACATCAATGTGCTGTATAAGGGCTGCAGATTCTCTGCCTGCAGGTGCCCTGGCATCCCTGGTCCATCGATGCCTTCGGTCTCTGGATGCTGTATCAGGTGCTGCCGGCTAGTTGAGTCTGTGGGTGCCTGTGGCACTGGGGATGGCACTATAAGAGCTGTCGAAGTCCTGAGTGCTGCATTGTTCGGTGCCCTTGATGTGCCTTTCATTGGTACGTGCGATAGCGCTATGGGCACCGTCACCACTGTGGGCACCAGTGGATGTCGTTGGATGCCACAGGACCTAACCGCAGGGCTCCATGAGCACAGTCAGTCGTCATAGAATCGCAACTATCGTTCCTTGAGGGAAATGAAGGTGAGCCATTTCCAATACATTTGCAAGGGCTGTGTCCAGGCTGTTTCATGGTGCCTCAGAGAACAACGCCATGAAACGCCACCTGTCACCATGCCATGCCCAGTGTACCAGTGGTCCTGGGAACATCCTCGTCACATTATTCCTGTTCACTCCACTGTGAGTTACTGACAGTGGAGCACAGTATGTGTGGTCTGTCATGGCAAGGCGTCTACTCCATGCACTTTGGGCAGTGACAGGCAGCATTTTCCCTGTCTGTGCAATTTGGGCCAAGCCAGGGTTCTGCCGTCGTCACGTCATGATCTCAGCCTCCTCATCAGTTCTGCACTGCGAATTGCTGGTGAGCACTGGTGGAGAAGGCGTCATCACACACTGTTCTTTGCCTTTTGGGCGGCGCGTAGCCACCTACTCCACTATATGAATACTGGTCAGCGTGTTTCACAGCGAAGGGCTCGTTTTACAGTTGCCCTCTGCTGTATGGGTGTATCTGTGTGTGTGTTTCCCTGTTGGCGAGCCCAACCATTTGTATGTCATAGCCACAGAACTGTCTAGGACTGTATTCCTGTTCGAACCCTAAGGGAAGTGGACACCTGGGGGGTACTGTTGGGAGTCCTCTCCTCTCTTGGAAGAGGAATATGTCTCTTGACCCCCTCCAGGATCCTGAACCCCTTTCGTGGGGAAGCCCCTAAGGTGTTCCATCCTTGGAATGTTTATCTTTGAGCTGGAGTCTCGATTCTTGAATCGGAGCATCTCCTGGGAGGCCAGGGCCGGGGAACAGCAGAGGTGGTCTTGGACTGTTTTTGCTGGGACTCTTCGTTGATTACTATGGCCCACCCTTCTGATAGTAGTTGCCAGTGGTGGATTGGTCACTTCTGAACCTCAGTGATCAGTGACTCAACTGTCCTTGGGAGAATTGAAGGTTTTTGGAATTGGGAGGTCCCGATTTCAATTGCTCCTCTCCCTTTGGGGTGGGGAGATTCGACCAAATTCCAGAACAACAGTTATGGGTTCCCTTCTGGATGCCCAATTGTCCACCCCTACGAGGTGTGTCCCTCGTTCTCCGTTTTCCCGGAGAAGGGATGTCACCACTTCTACTGGCGGTTGCTTTTGGTTCCTCGTGAGCTCCGACAACACTGAGAGAGTCAGTGGAAGTTGTGGTGAATGTAGTTGTCCATAAACCACTTCGAATGGTGTTGATCCAGTGGATGACGCTGGATGTGAGTTAATGGCGAATTCTGCCCATGCAACAGTTCGGCCCAGTTATTCTGACGGCAACTCACATAGGCATGAATGAACTATTTTAGGGTCCTATTCATAGTCTCAGTTTGGCCATTTGACTGGGGATGATAGGCAGATGTATAATCCAAAGAGATGTCAAATAGCTTGCACAAAGCCTTCCAGAATTTTGCCGTGAATTGTGATCCTCTATTCGAGAAGATGTGCTTCAGTAGGCCATGTAGACGAAAGATGTGGACAATGAAGAGCTTAGCAAGCTCCAAGGCTGAGGGTAAGCCAGGCAGCGCCACGAAATGGGCCATCTTACTGAAACGGTCAACCGTCACCCAGATAGTATTCATTCCTCCAGAAGGAGGCAGATCAACTACAAAGTCTGTAGCGATGTAAGTCCATAGCTCCTCCGGAACTGGCAGCGGTTGCAGCAATTCCCAAGGCTGACCAGAAGTAGGCTTATGTTTGGCACAGTTGGAGCATGACACTACATAGGAGTACGTGTCCTCCTTGATAGTAGGCCACCAGTAATACTTCTGTAATTTCAGCAGGGTACGGCGTTGACCAGGATGGCCAGCCAACTTGGAATCATGAGCCCAGTGTAATAGTTTCCTTCTGAGATTCTTCGGTACAATTGTTTTACCGGCAGGCACAGAATGGGTAGCCGCCAAGATGACTTTCTTCGGGTTGATGATATGCTGTGGTTCTTCAGGAACATCCTCAGAGAGGAAAGAGCGAGATAGGGCATCTGCTCTGGTATTCTTGTCTCCGGGACGGTATTTGAGCACAAAGTCAAAGCGATTAAAAAAAACAAGGACCATCTGGCTTGTCTGTGGTTAAGACATTGCGCATGACGGAGATACTCTGGATTCTTATGGTCTGAGAATACGGTAATTTGATGTTGGGTGCCTTCGGAGCCAAGGCTGCCATTCCTCAAATGCCATCTGAATAGCTAGGAGCTCTTTATCTCTGATCCCATAGTCCTTCTCTGCAGGAGAAAAGCGCCGCGAGAAAAAGGAGCAGGGATGGTAAGGCTTTAAAATCTCCAGTTTGGCTCAACACGGCCCCTACTCCAACATCTGAAGCGTCAACCTCCATGATGAAGGGTCTGTTGGGGTCCGGGTGACGCAGACATGGCTCGGTGGAAAAGGCAGTCTTTAATTTTTCAAACGCGGAAATGGCCTCCGCAGACCACTTTGAAGCATTGGCCCCTTTCCCTGTCATCGCAGTTAAGGGCACTGTTAAAGAAGAATAGTTCTTTATAAAGCTTCTATAGTAGTTTGTAAACCCCACAAATCATCTCAGGGCCTTCAGACTGGTAGGCTGAGACCAATTCTTGATACTCTGTAATTTTTGGGGATCCATCTGGAAGCCTTGTTTCGATACGATGTAGCCAAAAAAAGGCACAAATTCCTTGTGAAACTCACATTTCAACAATTTGGCGTAGAGACGGTGTTCTCGAAGTCTCGGTAATACTTATTTGACATCTGCTAGATGAGTAGGCATATCTTGTGAAAAGATCAAGATGTCATCTAGGTAGACAACGACATATTTGAACAGAAGGTCCCGCAAGATGTTGTTCATCATGTTCTGAAACACGGCGGGGGCGTTGCACAGGCTGAAAAGCATCACAAATATTCGAAATGGCCGTCTTGAGTGTTGAAAGCTGTTTTCCACTCATCGCCATCGCGAATGTGAACCAAGTTATAGGCTCCCTTCAGGTCAAGTTTTGAGAATATCTTGGCCCCTTGTAGTCGATCAAACAGCTCCGAGATCAGAGGTAAGGGGTATCGGTTTTTAATCGTGATCTCGTTCAGGCCTCGATAATTGATACAAGGACGCAGTGTACCGTCCTTCTTCCCCACGAAGAAGAAGCCTGCACCCGCAGGAGACTTAGATGGTCTAATTAAACCCCTGTTGCAAATTCTCCTCAATATACTCTGACATGGCTTTATTCTCCACCACCGACAGGGAATAGACATGTCCTTTAGGAGGTTCCGCATTAGGTTTCAGTCTTATGGCACAGTCATAAGTTCTTTGTGGTGGAAAGATGTCAGCAGCTTCTTTGGAGAACACATCATGAAATGATGCATACTGAGGTGGCAGTCCTGGCATCATTGGAGTAGTAGGCATACAGAGAATAGGAGTAACCTCCTTTAGGCATTTGCCATGACATTCTGGGCCCCAACGGGAGAGTTCCAGCGTGGCTCAATTGAATTGCGGCATATGCAACTGCAACCAGGGTAACCCCAGAAAGATAGGGTGCATGGCCTTCTCCAACACAAAGAAGGAAATCTGTTCGGTATGGAGAGCACCAGTGCGGAGAGATACTGGTTCGGTACAACGGGTAACAGCACCCGGTAAAGGCTCCCCATGTATAGATGATAAGAGTAGTGGAGTCTTCATAGTAGTGAGGGGAATCCTCGAGTGTTCCACTAAACGTTGAAGAATAAAATTACTTCCTGCCCCTGAGTCCACCAGGGCAAGAGTCTGAAACTCCAACAGTCCGCAGATCAGAGAGACAGGGAGAGAGAGAGCGGAGGAGAGGGCGTAGTGAGGCCAAAGAAGAGTCCTCCCGCAGGTCTTAGGCCCGTTCGTTTCCCGGACATATCGGGCATGTTTGGACTGCATGACCAGCTTGTCCACAGTACATGCACAATCCATTCCTCTTCCGAAGTCTTCTCTCTTTGGATGTCAGGTGATTGCGACCAAGTTGCATCGGTTCTTCCTCACTGGCAACGGGAGTCAATGGAATCATCCTGCATGCAGGCTTAGCACGAACTTCCTTCTGAACAGGTCCTTTACAAGACTTGAGCTCTAGCACCTTACCACGAAGCCGGTGATCAATTCTAGTAGCCAAGGCCACTATCTCATCCAGCGAGTCAGGTGTTTCACAAGCAGCCATCTTGTCCTTCAAGCGGGAATCCAAACCTTTGAAGAAGAGAGTTTTCAGGCATCTAGGGTCCCAATGTAATTCTGTCGCAAGAGTCTTGAACTCTATAGCGAAATCAGCCAGAGGTCGGTTGCCTTGCTTCAGATCCACCAATGTAGAACCAGCAACAGTATACCGGGCAAGATCATCAAAAACGGATTTAAACAAGTCCATAAATCCATCAATATCCTGAAGTATAGGGTCTTTGCGTTCCCACAGCGCAGAAGCCCAAATCAGAGCCCTTCCATAAAGGTAGGATAGAATATAAGTAGTCTTGGGGTAGGCTGTGGAGAAATGAGTAGGTTGCAATGCAAAATGCATACAACACTGGTTTAAGAAGCCTCTTGTTCTGTGAATCTCTCCAGAAAAACGTACTGGAGCAACAAGAGGCACAATAGTCTTTATAGTTACTTCAGGTAACTGGCCTTCATTACTGGATATGGAACCTTGATTCTTCTGTGCGTGCAGCTGATGAAATGCAGTAGTTAATTTTTCCAGTGCGTCTTGTCAGCAACGCGCAAGGCCAGGCCTGGAATGGCCTGCAAAGCGTTGAGCTGAGCCATATCCATGGAGTTAGCAATCTGTTAGGGTTATTGGTGTTTGGGTGGATCCTTGGATGGGGGGGCAGTCCCGTGAGGGACCACAGTGTCAGACTAAACTCCAGACAGACAAACACAGATTTGAATCTTCAATTAAACAGTTTTGGAACCACCAAAGGTGGCAGTAGTGAGTAGTGGTTGTAGAGCCCGGCTGGGCGCATCTCTCACAGAACGCTGGAAATGGATCCTCTGTAAGCAGTGCTGTAGTGGAAAGAGATTGAGAGTTATGAGCACACAGTAGAATTAGCATTCAGAGTCCCAAGTAGAATAGGAGAGCTCTGATAGCGATTAATGCTAATGTTGCCGGTATTACGGTTCTGGCCAAGCCGGGAAGGGATCCTATCCATTGTGGATCGTATCGCCCAATCTCCCTGATAAACTTAGATTTAAAAATTCTAGCCCGGATACTAGCAGAACGGCTTAAGGGCATTCTTCCCTCCCTCGTACATAACGACCAAGTAGGATTTGTTCCCTCTCGTATGGCAAGTGATAATATTCGAAAGGTCATAGATTTAATAGATTGGGTACACCATCATAAGTTACCGGCTGCTTTATTGGCTATCGATGCAGAAAAAGCCTTTGACTTGGTTCATTGGCCCTTTCTCTTTCGGGTTTTGGACACCATGCATTTTGGCGCTTCTTTCCAACTGTGGATAAAGAAATTATATGAGAAGCCTCAAGCCAGGGTTAAAGTTAATGGGGGTTACGGCCCGGTCCTTGATATACAGAGAGGAACTAGGCAGGGATGCCCACTGTCCCCTATGCTTTTTGCTCTTTTTTTGGAACCTTTTGCTTTGACAGTGCGGAAGTCCGCCGTGATTACGGGAGTCCAAATGGAAGATTTACATTTCAAGCTGTCCCTTTTTGCGGACGATATCCTCTTTACCTTAACTGACCCTGCAGTTTCCTTAAGGGGGGTTTCAGACGCTCTGGAACAGTTCCATAAGGTGTCGGGCTTCACAGTAAACCTAGAGAAATCAGAACTGTTGAATCTCACTTTACCCCAACAGACAGTAGTGGATATCAAAAACCAATTCCCCTTCAGATGGGCCAGCGTCTCCCTTAAATACTTGGGAGTTCAGATTGGTCCCTATACGTCCCAATTACACTCTCTCAATTATACTTCTTTATGGAAAAAACTTGATAGGGATATGCTGACTTGGTACCGGGATTCCCATTCATGGCTGGGTAGGTTGGCTATAGTTAAAATGGTCATCCTTCCACGCCTGCTATATTTTTTCTCCACTATCCCTATTTTTATACCCTCACTTCTCTTAAAGAAGTGGCAGGCCAAAATCTATGGTTTCATCTGGCGGAAACGACCGCCTCGGGTGGCTCGTTCAGTTCTATTCTTACCCAAACGGGCAGGGGGGTTGGGGGCTCCGAATCTCCTGTGGTATTATGCTGCAGCACAGCTTCGATTTTTGGTAGATTTTTACAATACAGTGGATGTCAAACAATGGGTCCAACTGGAACAGAGACAGGTCGGGTCTATGCCTATTCAGGCGTTAGCCTGGCAACCTAGATCCACTTGGCTTCCGTTAACCCAGGTGCCCCCAGCATTACATACTACTTTACGGGTTTGGACGGCATGGAAATCTAAGCTTGTGGGCAATCAGGCATACTTCCAATCCTCACGCATCTTCCATAATAATCTTTTCCAAAGCAGGAATAATACTCGCCTAGCTGACTGGGAACAGCATGGGCTCACTACCTTTGGGCAGGTATTGATGGGAGGTACCTTGCGCACTTTATCAGCCTTATCTCTCCCAGGGCCCAATGACTCCGGGCAAGTACTAGCATATGCGCAGGTTCGCCATTTTATACACTCACTGATCTCGACCAACCAGATTCATCCATCTAAAACGCTCTTTGAGTCGTTTTGTGAGCATTCCGATAAAATGAAGGGCATTCTATCAAAAATATACAAACTATTGAATAATCAGTCACCTTATGAGGCGACCCACATTCAAGCCTGGCATAGGGACCTTGGAGAAGTCCTCTCTAAAGATGATTGGGATCTTATTTTTCTACAATTGTCTAAGGTGTCTATTGCGGCCTCCATACAAGAGCATTGTTATAAGGTGCTGTATAGATGGCATTTGACCCCCGATAAACTGCATAGAATGATACCTGCCATCTCTAATTTATGTTGGCGAGGCTGTGGACACATTGCTACTTATATCCATGTGTGGTGGCACTGCCCGAAGGTTACCTCCTTTTGGGACGAGCTTTTTGCGTGGATAGCGTCAGTAGTACCGGGCTTTAGAGTCCCGAGCGTTTTAAACGTATTGTTGCATGTTCCTTCTGACGAATACCCGAAATCTACCAACACATTTCTCAGTCAAGTATACATAGCTGCCAGGACTGAACTGGCCGCTGCCTGGAAACTACCAGACACACCGACCAGGGCAGTTGTGCTTCATAGGTTACACAGACAGTATCACCTATCCCATCTTACCGCTGTCAAACATGACAAGCTGAAATCCTTTCAGATAATTTGGAGGCCGCTGATGCAATGGCTAAAGGCTCAGAACCCTATTCCATAGGGGATGCATAATTCGCTAATTGACTTTTTGGGCATATACACACATACACACGCAAGCTTCTCTATACTTTGGACAGGTGGTGTATGGGTTCATAGATAACACACGGACACAGGGATCGATTATATATTAGCAAGGTTTATTGGTACCAAGACAGACATCTTTTAGAGCAATGTGTTTCAAGTGGTAACCTGGATTGGGGGGGGGGGAAGGGGATTGGGATATGGTTTTGACGGTACATATGTTGGCCTTTGTTTGTTCTCGGCTGCACATGAGTATACTTCACCAAATGTTTTGGAACGTAATTGTTCTGTATATGTCATACTCTTGGTTGTTTTTTCCATGGTATTGTTACTTGGTTACATTTTGTATATGTGCTGTATTTCCAATAAAATTATAAATTAAAAAAAAAAAAAAAAAAAGAATAGGAGAGCTCCAAGACAGGGAGAGCAGGCCCTCGAGGAGCGAGTACCTGTTTCCGGTGAAGCAGTACTGTAGAGAGAGATGTTTCTGTACTCACTGATGATGACTGTAGCTAGTTCTTCCAAGTAGAAGGTAGAAGTTGCAGTCAGCGACAAAGGGAACATGGGCCCTCGAGGAGTGAGTACCAGTTTCCTGATAGCACCTGAAAGAAGCAGAGAGGCTTCCGAGAAGCGGGTACCCCGTTAGTGATCCCAAAGGGAGTAAGAGTTCCAGTAGAGCTGGAGTGGCAGAGTAGCTTAGGAACAGAGAGCGAATCCCATCTGTAAGAGTTCATGTTGCTAACTCAACGAGCTAGCAAATGCAGTAGGCAGATATACCCTGGAGTCGTGATGTCAGAACAGGGGGACGCCCCTGAGGTTCTCGCCAACATGGAAATAAAGATGAGGGCGGTGTGCGCGCGCGCGCCCTAGAGGCACCTTGAAGGAGCATGGCGGGAGGCAGCCCCAAAGCCGGTCCGGGGACACCGGAGAGGTCGGCAAACAGACGCCGCGGCGGCCATCAGTCCAAGGTGAGTGGGAGGAACCGCAAGTAGAGAGAGGTAGGCGGGGCGAAGCCGTCGAAGACCAATGGACACAACGGTAGGGTCTGTCTCAGGTCCTGCTGTTGTTGCTGGTTATTTTCCAAGGGTTGCTTGGGCTTTTCTGCCCACTATACCTATCAGTCATACATGGGCACACTTCTCAGAGGCATCATGTCCTTCAGATGTCAGTGGACCACAGTTTCTTTCTGGGGTGTTTTCCCAGTGGGGTTTTTGGTTGTCTTCTACACCGCTGGAAACTGTGCGGTCTTCATCCAAGAGTCCTTCTCTTGTTACATCTTTAGGCTTTTTCCTGTACCCAGGAAGTTCTAGGCCTACTTCATTGTGAGGGTTACTGATCCGACACCCTGCTTGTAATGTTTCAGTGATGCTGAGTATGCATCTATTTGCTCCTGCAACAGTCCCCTGTCTTAGGTGCCCCTGCATGAGGGTTTTGTTTCAGTCATCTCTATGGGTTGTTTTGTTTTGTTTTTGTGTAACCCAACTCTTTTCCAGCCTGGACCCCTTGTGATTCAGCTGCCTCACAGGCAGAAGGGAGATGGGTAGTGCTTCTGCACTGTGCGGTTTCCCACATTGTCCAGCTTGGACAGCCTGTAGCTAGAGATTCACTCATGTGTGAGGACTACCATCCTGCTTGTCCTAGGAGAAAGCAGAGTTTCTTACCTGTAACAGGTGTTCTCCTAGGACAGCAGGATGTTAGTCCTCACGAAACTCACCCGACTCCCCTGGAAGTTGGTTTCTTCAAGGACTGAAGGACTCTGCCTAGGGGGCAGGGTGATGACTACAGCTGCACATGCTCAATAGGACATGTTGAAAGCTCTAGAGTCTTTGAAATCAAAGTTCTGTGCCGGGCTCCATCCAATGATGTCACTCATGTGTGAGGACTAACATCATACTGTCCTAGGGAAAACACCTGCTACAGGTAAGCAACTCTGCTTTCTCTCATGACTGCATTAGTGGCTTGCCAAATTAGTATAGGGTCTTTATGTGCACTATTAGGTCTTATATACTCCACCCATTTGGATTTGAGATAGTCATGAAATTGTGAATCAGCTGCCAGAAAATATGGGAATCTCTACTGATGACTCGATAGCTCTCCATTTCCTCTAACCAGCTGAATCCAGATCAGAGCATGGTCTGAAATTGTAATGTCTCCTATGGCTATAACTCTAGCAAAACTACTATTAGAGACTAGGATGTAATTAATTCTAGGATAAAAAAAATGTGCCCTGGACAGATGGGTGAATTCCTTTTCTGAAGGTTAGAGGAGTCTCTTGCAATCTCTCTTCCAAAAAAATGATTTCTCTACCCAGTTTTGTCTTGTCCCCTAGAACTTGATGGGATCTATCTAGCATGGGATCGCATACCAAATTGAAAGCCCCTCCTATTACAAGTCCCTCCTCCATATATAGTAATAGAAGCTTACGGGTTTTCTCAAAAAATGAGTGCTCATAGTGTTAGGTGCATAAATATTACATAGAACCGTAGGTTTACAGTGTATCTCAGCTATCAAAATCACATAACAGCCTCTAGGGTCTTTAAGAGGAGATTCTTGTGAATCAAGATAGCCACTGCTGCCGATCTTGTATTTGCAGAGGCGTACTTAACATCTCCCATCCGCCATCTCTTTAATTTTTGATGCTTTGCATCAGTCAGATGGCTGTCTTGCAGTAAAATCAAGTCTACCTTTTTCTTTTTTAAAGCTGCAAGGATCTTATTTCTCTTGATCGCTGAGTTTATACCACACATGTTCCAAGACAATATCTTCACATCAACTAAAGGCATAACCAGGGTTCGAGTCCTGCTGTCACTCCTTGTGACCTTGGGCAAGTCACTTTACTCTCCATTGCCTCAGGTACAAACTTAGATCGTAAGCCCTCTGGGGATAGGGAAATACCTCCAGTACTTGAATGTAATCCACTTTGAAGCACTGGAAAAAGTGTGAAAAGCAGAATATAAATCTAAAATAAATAATCTTACCCCACAAAACAAAATGATAAAAAGCTCCCAATTTTGTCATTCTTTTTAGGTGTGGGCTTCTCAGCATAGACCCCCACCCGGAATTACACTCCCATAATCCTTTATGGACCCAAAATGTTTGATTTTCAGCTGCACCCACGTGTCACTATATCCCTTGTAACATCCCTCTTCCTCCTCTCTTATAACCCCCTTGACCCCATTCCCCTCCCTCTTTCATCCATCCACATATTCGATCACGGTTTGTGCTAAGGCCCTGAACCCCTCCTGCTTTTCCCCAGCTTCTTATAGCCATTACTGCAGCAATATATTTTCCCTTTATTTTATTGAATACATCTCCTCCATTTAGAATTACTTCTCTGTACATCTGACTTTGCAACAATAAATGAACATCACCAGATTCTGCTGCAGGCAACTAGCACAAAACATTGAACAGTCAGGTCCACGATGTAAATGATGTATGGATGAAAAGCTGCTGGTTTATCCGCTATTCCTACACAGTATTCACACGCTCGGCATGATGATGTACTAGTAATATTAACATCCAGGACTCAAACCCAGATAACTATCATTGCAACAAACTAGTAACCCACAACGGTCACCCTCATGATCTAACCGGATCTGTGGGCTCTTGCCGCTCATTCTTCGCCTCTTCCTCCATCTCATTGATGAATCTTTTTGCCTCTATTGCCAACACGAACCATTTGACTCCCTCTTTATGTGCGACTCTTAAATTTGGCTGGATAAAGCAAAACAGAGCGATACCCAATGAGAATAGCTTGGAACAATGTGGTGCAAACTCTCTTCTCTGCGCTGATAATTTTGTTGAATAATCTTGAAATACCAGTATTTTCCTCCCATTGTGACTCAGTTATTTCCTGGCTCACAGGGCTTGCAGGACCTCGACTTTATGGGTGAAATTAAACACCCGAACGATTACTGCATAGGGCCGCTTCATGTTGCCTCTGCAGAGGCCTAACTGTTGCACATTAGAGAGATTCAGTTCTCAGGGCAGCCACAATTCCAGGAAGCCTAGCAACTCTGGCAGTCCTGTGAGATGTAGGTTATTGCGGCGAGATCTGTTCTCCAGATCTTCTAGCTACTGTGCTTCTCTTGCTTATTTAAAGCCACTATAAGCTGATTGCCTCCATCTGGTGTTGTGCAGGCCATCCTGGGGGTCCGATATTCTTTGCTGAGCCTCTCCAACTCACGTCTCAATCCTGTCAAAGTTGCTTAGACTGCGTCCAATTTGTCAGAAATCTTTTTTAGCTCAGGCTCCAGTGCTTCCAGAAACACCATTTTTAGTTCTATAATCACTATAGTTTTATTAGAGTTCTGCTTTATTCCAGATCGCCCGTTCACCATCTTGGAATCTGCCAGCTTGTTCTTTTTTTTCGTTCTCCTTCTTTGCCAATCGAATCGACAAACCCAGACCAAAGCTGGAGAAAACAACTGGTAATACTTTCTTCCGCGGGAGAATGAGAAAATCAGCTGAGAATGCAGTTGGATATGGGTGGATAAAGAGTGAGGAGGCCCGAGAGAGGAAAACTACATCTGACCTCCCTCACAGCACCACGTGATCTCCCACTTTGAAGTTTAAAAGGGGTATTGTTGCGTCCGTCGGTCTCAGGCGGCTTCAACCTCTGTGCCTCACCTTTCTTCATTCTCTCTCCTCAAGCCTTGGGAAGATGGCTGCTGCCGCGTCGACTGTGTTCGCCATGAATTTCCTGAGGGCCTCCTAGGGTGCGTGCGCACACGCCACCTACGTCTTTATCCACGTCATGGTGAGAACCTTGGGGGTGTTCCCCTCGAGTGACATCACGCCATCTGGGTATTTAGCTTTTCCTTCGTTTGCTAACAAATCGAGTTAGCAAGGACTAGTCTCGAAACCGGTCTAAGCTGCTCTGCCGCTCCCAGCAGCCGCTGGAAGCTCTCTACCCTTCGAGGTCAACTCTAGCCTGGGTACCTGCTCCTCGGGGGCCCTTGTGCTTTCTTTTAGGTACCTATCTGGGATACCGGGTACTCGCTCCTCAAGGGCCTACTCTCCTTATCGTGGTGCCTACAGCTCTACTACTTCTGCCTGCCAGGATATCATCAATACAGCTATCTACTACTGTGAGTAACTTAACCTCTCAGCTTGTGTCGTCTACAGCTTCAGAGCTGGGAGTCTACATCCGGGCTCTCCCACTCTGCGCTGCCACATGAACGTGGAACTGGTCTCCACTCCTGAGGACCCCTGGACTACCTACTGGGTTTCCTCACTGCTGCCATCCCTGGGCAGTACCACCAAGCTGTATAATAAATACGAATTCATTGTGCTTCCATGTATTGAGTCTAGCCTAGTACTGCGGTTCCTCACGAGGCCATCTCCGCAGTATCCAAGAATCCACTCCAACACCTCTAAACTCTAACAGATATGTGAATAGATTTTGCTTGCATTATTTAGATGCATTTACCCCCCCCCCCCCCCCCAAATAAGTCGGCTTTTACAGGGGTAAGTCAGGGGATTTTATAACATGTGCATGGCAATAAAATAACCAGTTTTACCAGTTAATCTACCAGTTCGCCCAGTCCATCTGCATCTCATGAAGACCCTCCTGGCTCCTCAATCTGAAGTCCCCCATTTCATCCAGACCCCCCACCCAGTAATTATTTCACTGTTGACATGTGCATGGGCATTTAACACCAGATATTGAGCAGGAGTAAACATATGTACGTAAAAAACTTATGCGCGTCATTTGGCAGGTTATGAAATAGCAATTCATGCGTATAAATGTTAGCCCCTCCCTGTAAACACGTGCTTGTTATAAAATTGCCTACTCATGTGCACATGCGCGCCTGATTTTATATTAGTGTGTGCGAGTGCACATGTAGTGGGGGGATTTTAGTAGATGCGTGTGGCGATACAATAGGCCTTTTCCCCACTTCCCTCCCAGTCCACTCCAGTAAAGGAGCCGACTTCCTAAACCCTCTACCTAACCCGCCTCCCTTTTACCCAACTAGCTCCAACCTCTCCAACCCTGCTAACTACCCTAGAAGTTTTTGTTTTTCTCACAGGACAAGCAGGATGGTAGTCCTCACAAATGGGTGACATCGAGGATGGAGCCCTGTACGGAAAACTTTTCTGTCAAAGTTTCAACAAGCTTTGACTGACACTGGCACACTGGGTGCACTGAGCATGCCCAGCCTGCAATTATCCCTGTGAGCCACAGGTGTCTCCCTCAGTCTTCTTTTTTCCGCTCTGCAGTCAGCATAGCGGTTGGAGCTCTGTGAGGATTTTTTAACTAATTACCTCATGGAAACACTTAACTTTTCACTTCAAAAAACACTTTTCCCTGCACAGGTCTCCCTCCGCGTACGTTTTTACGACGCTCGGTGAGTACTAATTCTTATTTTTCGGTCGGTTTCTGTCACTATCTTAAGGCTGTTAACTGACTGAAGCCTTCCCTTCCCCCATTTTTCAGTTAGCTTTAAACAGCTTGCGAGTATCTCTGTGACACTCTGCTTGCTTATGCTAGTGGGGTAGGGATTTTTTCCTTAACTTTAGGACCTCTGTAGCTTCAAGTCCTTCGTTCCCTGGTACCCTCACGCAGTCGATACCCTATCGCTACACCGGGACCCTCCTAAACCGCCCTGGGCTTTTATATGTCATCAGCGCCCCTCCCCCCACGGTGCCCTGATGCCTTTATCCATGTTTTTTGCTTTTCAGTGCTACCAGGCTTTTTCCTCCTACGCACTGTTTTTTTCCTTGGGCTTCCTCGGTGCCGTCCCTACCCGGATGCATGCCATTGACGCACACGCTGTTAGTCACTGCCATGCATACTCGGGTCGCCGCCACCGCTGCCCGAGACACTTTTTAACGATCCCAGGGTCACTTCATCGATGCCACCCCCCCTTTTGGGGATGCCATCGATGCCCCATCCTCCCCACCGATGTCCAGCCCTTTTCCATCGGTGGGCATCGGTGCCACATCGATTCGTCGGTGGGCATCGATGCCGGATGGTCCCCATCGGTGGACATCGGTGCCGGATGGTCCCCATCGATGGACATCGGTGCCGGATGGCTTGTCCGTCGATGGCATTGGTGCCGGATGGCCGTCCGTCGATGGCATCGGTGCCAGGTCCTTTTGCATCGATGGACACCGATGCCCAGGTGTTTCATCCATGGGCATCTATGTTAGAATGCATCCATCGAGGGCAGTCGATGCCAGGCTGCTCCCATCGGTGAAATTCGATGCCCAGGTGGGTCCCATCTGTGGGTATCCATGCCGGCTCGATTCCGTGGATGGGCGTTGATGCCAATGCCAGCCTTATGGCTGGCATCGATGCCCATGCCGATTCCAGGACTGGCGTTGATGCCGGGATGGAATTCATCGACTGGGAGATCCATGCCATCGATTCCATACGTGTCCATATCGATGCCACCGACACACGTGTCTGGGGCACCGATGCCATGTACACTTGGAAATCTGAGTCTGTCCAAATCGATACCGTCAACGTCTGTGGCCCTATAGTTGATGCCCGTGGCCATGCCACAAACGGCATAAATGCCCGCCTCCATGCATCGATGCCCTCGACACCTCCGTTTTCCTTCGGTGTCCTTGACGCCCTATTGATTCGACTTCGACTCAGTCGATGCCGGTATCTTTTTCAATAACGGCAATGTTTTTCGATTATTCGATTCCACATCGTTTCAAAGATACCTATGCCACTGCTGTCAGTGCCCGTCACTGTCATCATTCTCCTGGCCAGTCATCGACGATTTTTCATACCCATTTTGATGATATCCTCGAAGCCCCTTAGGTTGCCTTCAATATCGTCAATACCGACATAGCACCGCCACATAATACCCTCGCCTCCTCACATTGCTCCACGCTTTGGGTTCTTTTTTAAGCCCCGTATTAGCTTAAGACACTCCATTGTGTCAGGAGCAGAGCAGGCGTGCTGACAGTTCGTCATCGATCGCCTTCCAGGACGACGAGGGCTTCCATCTCGGCGCTGGGGAAAGACCGGGCCGAGCACCGTGGCACCCATCATCGCCGACATCGTGATCGTCCGCCGCTGACGCCATCCAGCACATCGGTGCCATCCTTCTCCAGGCTGGACAACGCTCGGGCAGAGCGACATCACCACTGCCATCAGCACTGTTCCTACAGTTTTGGCAGTCCTTGGTGATCCAGAACTTCCGGATCCAGGTCCGACAGCTTCTGCATTGGCGTCACGACACATCGAGCCGCTGGGACGAGGGAAGGGAACATGAGTTCCGTTAGGGCTCCTCTGTTCCTGGCGTGCCCCACCGTCAAGTGGTGTGGGACTATGGCCATCTGTTACACTTAGCAGTCTAAACGCCACTCACGCCTGGCCTGTCTCCTCTGTACCTGTGCCACCATACCGGGTTTCAGAGCGAGATGGACGTTTACGTCCCCGGCCTTACCCTCGAGGACTCCGGAGACCGTCGGAGTCAACAATCTTCACCGGCTCGTCTTGCGGCGATCCACGTCGGATGGTAAGTACCCCGCTTCGGCGGCATTCCCATAAAGTTGTGTTCTCCCATTCGGACCGTGGTTCGAAAAGTTCTGGGTCATGTGCCTTTTAGAACTGTATTAGTGTCACATATCGCTATGTTAGCTATGTTAGCCACAATATCAGGAGAACCCCTCTATCTTCTTGGGATTGCAGCAGGGCTTCTTCTCTTGTCAGTAACAAGTCCCTGTGCCGACCAATGCTCTGACTCTTGGTTCCCTCCCAACCAAGGTCCAGCTGCATTGGCTGATCTGCTAAACATGAGATTCAGCAACCATTGCCCCATGTACAAGTCCACCTTGAGGCCTGGCCACAGGTCTCAGTGTCTCCTTGTACAGCATACAGAAATGCGGGTACCACTTACCGCTCACACACCTGCAGGAGCCTACATGATATCCTCCATTGGGACACCTCCTGGTCTCCCATCTGGTCAGATATCAGAGCGGCCACCCCACCTTGTACCAAAGTCCCGGTACACTCCCCCAGGCGCTACGAAGTGCAGAGGGGAGAAGGGAGGGGGGTTGGGGAGTTTTAATTGCACTATTCTTTCTTTTAACAGAAAATAGTTACTCTCCGCACATCCTGGACCTAAGAAAATCCAACTTTCTTTAGACGTCACAGGTACAATGGTATCTTTGGTTACCATCTCTCCATACTGCAGTAAGTACATTATTTTAATGTTTCTATGTGCTTTATGGTGAGTCAACATTACAACCCCAAGCTCTGCCGCTGGCACCAGCTTCGGTAAGTGAACTGTCTCTTGCATCACTGTTGGTGAATGCTGTTTTCTCTGCGGAGTGTAACATCATTCACTTTCCTTGCATAGACTACTGCTAACCACTTTCAGTACATGCAAGGAGCTCTCACTTTTTTCAGGACTCACTATACATTTACTAACTGGGATTACTGTCACTGCCATAAATCCCTTCTGTAACACTTCTGGACACCACAGTCTTAAGACCCTCTTGTCCAGCATGCGCACAGACATTCTGATACATTGTTATATGTCCCTGCGCATATTTTCCATAACCTCAGCCTTTCAACTTTTCATGGTTGGGCTATGGGGTTTCTTCCCACTATGCATTTTTCTCATAATTCAAAACTGCTATGGGTTATATTCAGTGACATTCTATACTCAATGGACCTAAGTGGTTTCATTGCTTTCGTCCCTGATTCTTATCCCAGTTCGAACTAGGACCTAGTCTCCTTCGACTCATGCTCGCAATTCCTTAGGGTTATAAAGTTTCTCCTGAAAGCTGTCAACCCATTATGCATCTATTGCACTCCAGCATAGTTTCTCATAAACTTCCTGGACGTTGCACCCATGAGTTATGCCCTTATGCCTTCCAATACTGCTTTTGCAACAATTCTTTGTGCATACAGACAGACAGCATAGGGACAATGTGCTTTCCAACTCATAAGCACGCATTACCTCTTAGCTGCTCTGCTAGACAGCTGCGCAGCTCTACCCTTGGCCCTTGTTCACTTCATGCGTCCTTGGGCCACATATCTAAGAGATTTAATGAACGCTCTATCAGACCTTCTCCACGTAGGTTCTATCCTCTCGAATGGTCTCAATTACATGTGTACAGGGCAAATCTTTTAACGCTGAGTTTAACTAAACTTTCCTCGGCGTCTGCATCATTCCATACGATGCACAGGTTCTGCTCCCTGCACATGTTTCCTATGCGTTCCCTTGTATGCCTTTTCTTCCATCAAAGGCCTCTTCAATATATCTCTTCTGCTGCCTCTCGTAGCCAGCATTCTTCTAATGTTGAACTGGGATGGGGTTCAGTATTCTTTTCCCCACTCCCTGACTGAGATCAGTATGCTTTCCCATACTTCTCAATCCATCATATCAGTAACCTTTTATTCTCTCACCAGTCAGTCCCAAATCATAGACTTACTGATGTTCTTAGGTTCTGGTAGCGTCACAAAACCTTCTAAACATAAATCTTGCCGTTTAATATGGCAGGCTTTACCTCCTGACGCTAAAAAAAAAAAAAAAAAAAAAAAAAGAGGTATTACCCCTTTTACTTTTCCACCATTTTTTCTTACTCCCTCGGATTCTGTTCTCCAGACATCCTCCACATAGATACACCTTTCTCTTAGGAGGTGTATCGTTTTGGGAGTTGGGTTCCCGTTTTCGGTAATCCTCTCTGAGTCGGCTTACCATGGATTATCCACTGATCAAGCCGCCTCTATTTCTCTAATCACGGAATGAACATATATATTCTCCTTATAAGTCTCATACATTCTACGTTTGAGCCTTTCCATTCCTCTCTTCCACAGTTTGGCAAGGGAACTTCTTTCCCTCTTAATGTCATTCCTGCCAGCAGGGTCCGTGAGTTATGCACTCTTTCCATACTCACCTGACTCCGTTCCTCTGCCACTGAGTAGTTCTACGCATTCAACTTTCTATCCTTTTCAGGTAGATGTTGTATCTCCTTTCCTCAGGAAATACTCTATTAATTTTTCCTAACCTCTCTCTCTCGCCCTAGGGAGAGACTGGGTTTTCCACATTCCTGGACAGTAATGCTGCGCTTACATTCTATCTACATTGCACTGCATTCCATGTGAATTCCACTTGACTCTTTCCTTCATGCAAGGGTCAAGCTGCTACTTCCAGTGGCCACACAGACCTAATCCTTCTGATTAAGTGGTCTATATTTCCTTTCCTACCAACAAGCAGACATTTCACTACAACACTGTGGGTATCCACATACTGTTGTGTCCGTCTTAGCCTTAACAGCTTCCCTTTGGTTACTGCTGCTTGTACTTTTTTATCAGGTTGCAGCCTGGAGTCCTCTCCATACCTTCGCAGCCTATTATTGCTTACATTTGACTAGCCGGCATGCTCCATGTTTGGCCAGTCCGCCTACTCTTACTTTTTTCAATTCACTACCCAACATCCTTCCACGAACCCATTATGGTGTTGCGGATGCCCTCCGTTCCCATTTCCACCTCAGTCGTTACGCCTTTGAGCATCTGCGGTGTATCTGGTGCATTCCCGGGCATCCTCAGCTCGGTACTCACCCATTTGTGAGGACTACCATCCTGCTTGTCCTGTGAGAAAGCAAATGTTGCTTACCTGATGTAACAGGTGTTCTCACAGGACAGCAGGATGTTAGTCCTCACGAAACCCGCCCGCCACCCCGCGGAGTTGGGTCTGTATACTTTTATTTTAGTTTCGCTTGCGCTTTTTAGCTATAAGACGAGACTGAGGGAGACACCTGTGGCTCACAGGGATAATTGCAGGCTGGGCATGCTCAGTGCACCCAGTGTGCCAGTGTCAGTCAAAGCTTGTTGAAACTTTGACAGAAAAGTTTTCCGTACAGGGCTCCATCCTCGATGTCACCCATTTGTGAGGACTAACATCCTGCTGTCCTGTGAGAACACCTGTTACATCAGGTAAGCAACATTTGCTTTATACTTACCTGCGGTCCGTATCTGCAGCAGGTTACGTGGGCCGGTTGGATCCCGGCGCACGCTGGTGTGGGACTCTGCCTAATGGTGCTGTCCCAGCCTGCCCACGCCCGCCTTTTTTTGACAAACTTCTTCACAATGTGCGTACCGAGAGATACGCGTGGGACTGCAGGCCTCTGAGGATCTGCGCGTATCTCCCCTTTTCGCCGATCGTAGGGCTTTGAAAATTATCCCTTAAGCTGCTAACAGTATAATTCTCATAAAAAAAGCAACAAAAATAATACATAAAACCAACAAAACAATAGTCTGATTCTTCTTTCTCATTATACCATAATGTTATTTACTGTGGTGTCAATTTTCCGAAGGTTTGTGTGATTTAAAACTGGCTTTTAACTGCATAAATCTAACTGATTAAAAAAAAAAAAATCCCCCACCTCTTCCCCCAGGTTCAGCTCAGAGCCGGCTTTTGTGGTGTTGAAGCTGTGCGGCTGCTCAGCATGTTGTGCTGAAAGGGGGGGTGCCTCGGCCCCTCCTTCCTGTACCCTTTCAAGTGATGTCTGCAGGAGGAAGGAGGTTTCTGTCTGTGGTGGTAGGTGAGGGATCAGCCTGCCGAGAGGAAGAGCAGGAGAAGCGAGAAAGATGGGGGGATGCTGCTGGGCAGAGAAGAGGGGAGAAAGAGAGCAGGGCAGAATGGATATTTGTGCTGGGCAGAGAGTGAAGGAAGTGTGTGTGTTTGGGGGGGGGGGGGGGAGCATTTATTGGGCCATTCAGACTTCTGTTCAGTTTTAATTGACTTTTGTAATTCCATCTATATAGGGCTTCCCGTTTCTTCTTTGAGAGCATTAGAGCTGTTACAGTACTCAGTTGTGCGTCTTCTCTCAGGGAAGATTATGAGAGATCATGTAACTTCTGTTGTGTATGATCTCCAATGGTTGTCTGGCCAACGGCGAGTCCGTGGTGTGGATTCTTTTCCATGGGTGTATAAACCAACGTGCAACCCTGCAGTCGTCTCAGAGAGGCTTGTTTTGATGTTCCTTTGCCCAAGTTAACATGTCTTGCCTGAAACAAGGGAGAGAGCCTTTTTGGTGGCTGCTCCGACCTCCTGGAATTCTTTGCCGGAAAACTTGCATCTGACATTGTGCTCCAAAACTGTGAAGTCTTTATTAAAGGCTCTGCTATTTAGGCAGGCTTTTTTGTTTGTGATTCTGGTGGTTCTCTTGCAGTTTTGCAACGAGTGCATTGTACTGTGTTTGCTTTATGAGCCTTGATAGTAGGTAACTTATAAATGCTTAATAAAGGGAGAAATGGGCGTTCCTGTTCCAGAGCCTCTGCCGAAGGAAGGAGGGGGTGCCCACATTTCAGAGCCAGTTCTGGTTCACTTGAAATCACTGTGTGCACAGATTTAGCCAGACACAAAAAGGGACCTGGGTGACGTTTCCAGATTTAACTGGTTAGTGTGATGGTCAGCACTAACTAGTTACATTTGTTCTCTTGTGTGCAGCTGCACTAATGGCTGCCTTAAATCTAACTGCAGGAGTTTTATGCAGATTTTAACTGATATTCAGCCACAGGCTTAGCCAGTTAGCTGTGGCTGAATATCTGGACAAAGTTAACTGGATAAAATTAATCAAGTCACTTCCTTGCTCAGCAGCTATTTGAAAATCTACCACTTCAGTCATGCCTTCCATTTTTATTTAAATATTTCCCTGGCCTCTCTTATTCTTCTAAAGAGTTCACCATCTGGCAGTCTTTGCCATGTAGCAGGCCATTTGTCCACAGTTTTGGAGAGGCAGCGGAGCTCAGGAGGTGCGCTTTCTATTGTTCCAATATGCGTATTGGTTGCATCCCTAGAGGAACATGAAAGTAAAAAATCTTAGAAGACTGATCTGTTACAAATTTAAATTTGTATTCAGATTGACTTTGTATGTTACTGGGCAAAAAGTGAACATTCGATTTTATTTCTGCTTTATGGGACTCCAGTAAAGAACTGCAAATTGGAAATCAGGATTGATCCAGTTTGATAATTAGTTCTGGATGACCCCTGTTGCTTTATTGTTTATTTATTTATTTATTATTTAGAAAACTGCTCAAAACCTGGCTTTTCAGACAAGCCTACAAAGAAGGGATAGGCTAATTGTTCACGCTGCTACAACCAAGAATCTCAATTCCCGTTAAGAACCTTACTGACCTCAACCACCTCAATCACCACCTCACTCACCACCCAGCTTGTATTCCTGCATCATACTCAGTTGAGCCTTTTAAGCCCAACTGATATCACACTATTGTAATTTATAAAATTACGAGATATCACCACGTGGTGAAACCACTAACGCTAGATGACATAAATACCTTGACAATACCCGACTGCATTAACATACACAGCCTGACGATTCATTTGTCTCTAGTTTTATCACCTCCCACAGTCACTTTCTATTCCTCATGTCTGCTATTATAAACATATGTTCTCTAATGTTTTTCGGAAGAAGGCCTACATTACCTCCCACAGTTATGAATGTAATCATTAATCTTTTTGTAACTGATGTTATACCTGTTGTGTTACGCCTGTAAACTGTTGTTAGACCTGTAAACCGGAGTGAAGGCCTTTCGCTAAACTTCGGTATATAAAAGCTTACAAATAAGTAAATAAAAAATATTATTCTACCATAGTTGTAAACAAATGTCAACCATTCCCATTTTCCCAGCCTTCACTGGGTTCCATAGAATGTAAGGGTTCCCTGAGCTTGCTCCAAGGGTCCCATGCTGCTGCCAGTCGTGCCCTGGAGCAGCTGTTTCCTTCCTGCACCGTGCGACTCAGTGATTTTGAGTCCCACAATGCCCAGTGCTGTTCTTGTGAGACACTGTGCAGGAATTGGGGCACGGTGCAGCTCAAATCTTTGACGTCTGCGTGGTGCTGAAAGAAGACAGAATGCATTGAGGGGACAGGTCAACAGCATGCATCAAGACAATGTGGAGACTGGGAGGAAAGACAAACTGCAGGTGGGATAGGCTGACTGGTGATGGAGAGGAGATAGTGGTGATTGAGGCTGAGGGAAAAGATAGAAGCTGAGGAGGCAGTGGGCACTAAAAGGACATAATGGAGGCTAAGGAAGACTTTGAGGGGGAATACTTGTGACTGATGGGAGGGGTACTGAAGGAGGGCAGTTGAGGCTGGGATGGGGGCTTTTTAGGTTGCTTTTCATTGTGAAGGGGGATCTCCCAGTAGAAGTTCCTTACAGAGAACCCTCACCCTTCCCAGTGGTTCAATTAATGCAAAAAAGGTTGAAAACCAGTGATTTAACGAAATTATTTTTTCCTACACAGGGAAATAGGTTGTGACTACAGGAATGAACAATATATCAAGTTGTTTGACACAGATTTGCTTTCTTCCTTAGATATGCATAAATGTTGTATAAACCTTTATTTAATTGCAACATGTGACTTGTCTGCAGGAGAATATTAAAAAATGACCCTCCATATCCTCCAGAAATGAGTTCCATAGCTAAAGAAATAATTCAGTCTCTTTTGATAAAAGACCCCAAAAAAAGGCTGGGCTGTGGTCCAAGTGGTTCTGAGGAAATAAAAAAGCATCCTTTCTTCCAGGTAGGAAAATGCATATACGCATGTATCTTACATACCTTAACCATGTCTTTTTTGGCTAAGATTCAAGCGCAAGGACTGAGCTATGAGCTGAGGACTGACATTTCTTGGCCTTCGGGCTGAGATTATTTGATGTGAGGGGGACAGTTTTATGTCCTGACACTTGACCTCATTGAGGACATGATGATACAATGGCCATTGCCAAAGTAAGATTAAATCTCCTGCTTAAATGAAATGGAAGAGTATGTGAAGACCGGGAGGGGGGGGGGGGGGGTAGACTCAAGGGAGCCATCACAGCATTAGAGCCTTTTGTCTCCAGATCAGTTGTTCAAATCCAGCTCAAGTTGGTAGGAACTTGACAAAGATGGCCTACGTCAGATGAGTTAGTAGTCTTGGTCCAGTTCTGGGGATCACAGCGGAAGCATTCACGTTGTGGCCCTGCCGGATTCCTAGAAATCTGCAGCTATGCTGCATACCTTGTCTCTGAATTATAATGAGGATCAGGAGAGCATGTAGGGGGGGCCAGTGATATGAATGTGGAATTCTGGCAGCCAGCATTTGGTGGTTACTATGAGGAAAAAAAGGAACATTTTCTCAAATAAAAGTTGTTTAATTTACATTCCCTGTACGTACCCGGATCAGTCCAGACTGTGGGTTGAGCCTCCTGCCCAGCAGATGGAGACAGACTAAAACTGAAAAGGGTATCCTATATCAGGACAGAGCCTACCCTGTAGCCCTTCAGTATTTATCTGTCTCCAGCAGATGGATCAGCTCAACCTGCAGTTCCCTGATCTTGGCTAGTTAGCCTTTTCCCAGTTGGGTACTTACCTTAGCAGATCAAGCAAGTACTTATAATTTGTTCCAGTATTTTAAAAAAAAAAAAAAAAGAAAGGGGGAATTGGCTCTGTTCTTGTTTTTTGGAGACAGCACTGTCTCCACGCTCTTGTGGGGCTTAGAGGGGCTTGGCCCCTTGTGTTTTTTTCATAGCCTAAGCCCTGTTCCCGGTGCTCCTATTGGGGGTGAAACCGGTGGTCCAGTCCCTCCCCCCTCACCTGGCTGCCTTTTTTGTTCAGGAGAGTTTCTCTCCTGTCAGTGCCTTTAGGGCAGATACATTTGCCTGCATTCAGTTTAAAAAAAAAACAAACCAAAAACAAAGGACCCCCCTACAAGCCTATTAATTTCACATGGGGCATAGCAATTCTTCTGGCAGTCGGGTGTTCAGAGAGGAGTGTGCAGGGTTCAGTCGTCTGCCTCCACTCCTCCCGACAGCGAAGGGGGTTTCAGCAGCTGTTCTTCTCTTATGATCGCGGCTCCTCTTCAGTGAGAATACCGCGATCACACTGCTGCCTGACCTGTGGGGAGCCCTCGAAGCCACAGGCCAGGCAGCGAGGGGCTATGTTCTTCATGCTTGCCGGGTGGGGAAGGCCCCTCCCAGGCAGCTCAGTCAAATCCAGCCCGAAGTTGAGCCACATGGCGTGTGGCCAGGCAGTTCCAGGGTCGGCAAACCGCGGGAACGGCGGCCATCTTGGGAGTTTTAGCAGCGCCCAATTCGGGGTTGCTCAGCGCAGAGGATGAGTATTTTTTGGGGTCTCCCCCCGATTTGAGCCCCTTGCAGCCCCAGGACGTGGTCTCTGACACCCCAAACCCCCCCCCCCCCAGCAAGTCTAGGCCTCGTTTTTCATTGGAATTTGTGCTCCTCATGCATAAATCCTCTCTGGCCAGCTTGCAGGAGAAGGACCCCTTACCAGGTCCCCTGCCGGCCAAGCTCCCGCGGTTGGACCCTCCACTCGCTCCTGCGGCTCCGGATGCGCAGGGGTCTGTCCGGGTGCGGGTGGTCCCGGGGGCCACTCCCTGTCCGGACCCTCCGGCGCCTTTGGGGCCCCGTGATCTGGATCCAAATTTGGACTTGATGGAGACGCTCCCTCCTCTGGAAGGGGATGATCCCAAGGTTCTCCGTTTGTTTCAGAAAGAGGAGTTGGAACCCATCATTCCTTTTGTCCTTCAGGAGTTAGGAATTGAGGGACCCCCTGCGGATATTCTTACTGCCGAGCTGCCAAAGCACATGGACCCGGTCCTGGCGGGACTCTGGGCTCCGGATTCTGCTTTTCCGTTTCACCCTATGCTCAAATTGCTACTCCTCCGGGAATGGGAAGCTCCCGAGGCAGGGCTCCGCCATCGGAAGAGCTATGGACAAACTTTATCCGCTCCCGGAGGACTGCCTGGAAATGCTGAAAATTCCCACGGTGGATTCTTCAGTCTCCGCTGTGACCAAGCACACCACTATTCCGGAGGTGGGGGCTACGGCCTTGAAGGATGCATAGGATCGCAAACTCGAATTCCACCTTAAGTGTATCTTCAAGGTACTGGCCTTGGGTGTTCGGGCGACTATTTGCAGCAGTCTCATGCAGCGGGCAGGCCTTAGGTGGGTTCAGCAATTACTCGGCACCCAGAACCTCCCGTCTGTGGAGGCGGAGCAAGCTGAATGGTTGGAAGGCGTTATTGCATATGGAGCGGATGCTCTTTACGATCTTCTCTGGTCCAGGCGAAAGCAATGGCCTTGGTGGTTTCAGCCAGATGGCTCCTCTGGTTACGCAATTGGTCAGCGGACCCGGCGTCAAAGGCACGGTTGGGCACTTTGCCTTTTAAAGGTAAGTTGCTTTTTGGCGAGGACCTTAAACAGCTCATTAATTCCTTGGGTGAGAACAAGGTTCATAAGTTGCTGGAGGACCGACCGAAGCAGCCCCGAGCTTTTGTGCATTCCTGTTCCCGGTTTCGGGGCCAATGTAGCTATACAGCTCGGGGGCGTGGTGCTTCTTCTCGGGGTTATTCTTCTCGGTCTCAGCCCTTTCGAGGTCGCTGGCCCTTCCATGAGGGGGCACCTCAGCGTACTACCCTGAAGCCCGCTTCCCAATGAGATTCGGTCGACCCACTCCTCCATCCCCAGTCTAGGGGGTTGTCTCTCCCTATTCTTCGAGGTATGGGTCAAGATCACGTCGGACCAGTGGGTTCTCAAGATTATCCGAGACGGTTATGCTTTAGAGTTTTCTCCTGATCTGCCGGACCTCTATGTAGTCTCTCCTTGCGGACGTCTGAAGCAGGAGGCAGTGGCCCAAATCCTTATCAGGCTCCAGTAGCTGGGTGCCATTGTCCCGGTCCCAGCAGAAGAGCTTGGCGCCGGCCAGTATTCCATCTACTTCATAGTACCAAAGAAGGAAGATTCCTTTCGCCCGATCTTGGACCTCAAGAGGGTCAACCGGGCCCTCAAGGTACCTCATTTTCATATGGAGACCCTGAGGGTGGTCATAGCAGCTGTTCATCCCAGCAAATACCTGGCCTCTCTCGACTTAACGGAGGCGTACTTACACATCCTGATTCGCTCCAAACATCAGAAGTATCTCCGCTTCCACGTTCTGGGCCAGCATTTTCAGTTCCAGGCGCTTCCCTTCGGTCTAGCCACCGTGCTGCGCACCTTCACCAAGGGTCGTGGTGGTGGCTCTCTGCCGGGAAGGAGTCTTGGTCCATCCTTATCTGGACGACTGCTCGTGAGGGCCAAATCGGAAGTTCTCTGCAGGCAGGCGGTCGACCGGGTTTTAGCTCTTCTTACCTCTCTCAGGTGGATAGTCAACTTCCCCAAAAGCCATCTCCAGCCTTCCCAGGTGTTGGAATTTCTGGGGTCCCGCTTCGATACTCGGGTCGGAAAGGTGTTTCTGCCCCGTTCTCGAGCACTCAAGCTCATCGACCAGGTGCGTAACCTTATCTTGCTCCCATTCCCGACGGCGTGGGACTACCTCCAGGTCCTGGGGACTATGGCCTCCACCATCGACCTAGTCCCCTGGGCTTTTGCGCATATGCGACCATTACAGAGAGCTTTGTTATCCCGCTGGCAGCCTTTGTCAGAACAGTTTCAAAAGGTTCTTCCGCTTTCGGCCTCTATCATCGCCGACATACAGTGGTGGCTTTCGCTTCCGCATCTTCTGAGGGGAATGTCTCTTCGGACTCCACAGTGGATCATAGTCACCACGGATGCCAGTCTCTCCGGTTGGGGAGCCGTCTGCCAGTCTCAGACCATGCAGGAATACTGGTCTCCAGTCAAATCCCGTTGGCATATCAATCGGCTAGAAGCCCGGGTGGTTCGTCTGGCCTTACAAGAGTTTTTGCCTCTGCTTCGAGGCAAGGTGGTGAGGGTCCTCTCCGACAACTCCATGACGGTAGCTTATATCAACCAACAGGGGGGCACTCTGAGTCGCCTAGTGGCCCTGGAAGCCAGCCGGCTCCTTGCCTGAGTCAGGCGTCACCTGGACTGCCTGGCGGCCTCCCACATAGCGGGCAAGGAGAATGTGCAAGCCGATTTCCTCAGTCGCCAGCATCTCGATCTGGGAGAGTGGGAGCTCTCGGATGGGGCCATGGAATTGATCATCAGCAGGTGGGGTCCCCCGCACCTAGACCTCATGGCGACTTTGAGCAATTCCAAAGCCACCGCAAGGATCGGTGTTGGGACCGGTCCTGTTCAATATCTTTGTGAGCGACATTGCGGACGGGATTGAAGGTAAGGTTTGTCTCTTTGCGGATGACACTAAGATCTGCAACAGAGTGGACACGCCGGAAGGAGTGGAGAGAATGAGACGGGATCTAAGGAAACTGGAAGAGTGGTCGAAGACATGGCAGCTGAGATTCAATGCAAAGAAATGCAAAGTCATGCATATGGGGAGTGGAAATCCGAATGAAATGTATTCGATGGGGGGGGGAAGGCTGATGTGCACGGAGCAGGAGAGGGACCTTGGGGTGATAGTATCTAATGATATGAAGTCTGCGAAACAATGCGACAAGGCGATAGCAAAAGCCAGAAGAATGCTGGGCTGCATAGAGAGAGGAATATCGAGTAAGAAAAGGGAAGTGATTATTCCCCTGTACAGGTCCTTGGTGA
The DNA here is from genome assembly GCF_901001135.1 of Rhinatrema bivittatum. NCBI lineage: Eukaryota > Metazoa > Chordata > Amphibia > Gymnophiona > Rhinatrematidae > Rhinatrema > Rhinatrema bivittatum. The sequence goes on along the minus strand of NC_042618.1, from coordinate 19,199,207 downwards.
GGCCTCACCTGGAGTACTGTGTTCAGTTCTGGAGACCGTATCTTCAAAAAGACAAAGACAAGATGGAAGCGGTACAGAGAAGGGCGACCAGGAAGGTGGAGGATCTTCATCGGATGACGTACGAGGAGAGATTGAAGAATCTAAATATGTACACCCTGGAGGAGAGGAGGAGCAGAGGTGATATGATACAGACTTTCAGATACTTGAAAGGTTTTAATGATCCAAAGACAACGACAAACCTTTTCCGTAGGAAGAAAATCAGCAGAACCAGGGGTCACGATTTGAAGCTCCAGGGAGGAAGATTCAGAACCAATGTCAGGAAGTATTTCTTCACGGAGAGGGTGGTGGATGCCTGGAATGCCCTTCCGGAGGAAGTGGTGAAGACCAGAACTGTGAGGGACTTCAAAGGGGCATGGGATAAACACTGTGGATCCATAAAGTCAAGAGACCGCCAATGTAGAGTGGGTGGCTCACCAGAACGATGGCTACTGCCCGGAGACAATACCCTTATTAAATAAACATACAGATGCTTACTGTGACTCCAACATCGCTCTAAGCTTCAACGGCAAGAGGAAATGTGGAAAAAAGGATTTGCAATCACAAAGAGGGGAGTAGCTGGCTTGTTACGGCGGTTACTACCCCAAACCAAATAAGCCTAATACTTCACTTTCCAAGCATATACAGCATAGTTCTCTGCTTCAACGGCAGGGGAGAAGAAAAGAGGGTTCGCACTCACAAAGCGGGGAGTAGCTGGCTTATTACGGCGGTTACTACCCCAAACCAAATGTGCCTGATACTTCGCTTTCGATGCATATCCAGCATGGCTCTCTGCTTCATGGCATGGGAGAAAGGCTGATACATCAAGCATTTCCAGCATAGCTCTCTGCTTCAACAGCAGGGGAATAAGAAAAGCTGAGGCTTCACGCATATCCAGAATAGCTTCAACTGCAGGGGAGAAGAAAAAAAAAAAAAAGGATTCGCACTCACAAAGCAGGGAGTAGCTGGCTTGTTACGGCGGTTACTACCCTAAACCAAAAGGGCCTGATACTTCACTTTCAATGCATAACCAGCATGGCTCTCCGCTTCAACGGCAGGAGAGAGGAAAAACAACCAATAGGGGCTGTATGACATAGTCTGGGTAAAGGGAATAAACATGGGTGTAGCTTGCTTATTGCAGCGGTTACTACCCCTACTACCCCTAACTAATCAAGCTAGGTATTTCACTTGGATGCAGCTCCATCACTGCTCTCTACATTAATGGTGGGGGTGGAAGGGAAATAGAACCAAGAGTTAAGAGAAAAAGATAAGTATATGAGAAAAAATGTGTGAAGCTTGCTGGGCAGACTGGATGGGCCATTTGGTCTTCTTCTGCCGTCATTTCTATGTTTCTATGTTTCTATGTTCTTCAGCCGATGGAGGGAACACTATTCGGAGGGAGTGGATGCTCTCGCTCTCACCTGGCCCTCAGACATCCTCCTCTACGTGTTTTCTCTGTGGCCTCTCGTGGGAAAAGTGCTCCAAGGAATAGAACTTCATGAGGGGGCCGGTCATTCTGGTAGCACCCAAATGGCCCCACAGGCCGTGGTTTGCGGATCTGGTCAACCTGGCATTGGATGGGCCTCTTCGTCTCGGCCATCTTCCTCGTCTGCTTCGGCAGGGTCCCGTATTTTTCGACCAGGCGGATCGCTTCTGTCTAGCAGCCTGGCTTTTGAATGGAGACATCTGAGCTGTAAAGGCTATAAGGAGAAGGTGATTACCACTCTCCTGTGGGCGCGTAAGCCATCTACTTCGTTGGCTTATGTTCGTGTTTGGAAAGTCTTTGAGACTGTCTGTTCTGAAGCGGGTGTCTCGGCGCGTTCGGCACCAGTCTCAGTGGTTCTTTCCTTTCTCCAGAAAGGCCTTTCCAAGGGTCTTTCCTTTAATTAGTTGCGCGTCCAAGTGTCCACTCTTGGTTCTCTTCTCGGTCGCGTAGAAGGGCACACCTTGGCCGAACATTGCTCGGTTCTTGAAGGGCGCCAAACATTTGCGGCCACTTGTCCGTCCCACATGTCTGTCCTGGAATCTCAATTTAGTCCTCCAGGCTCTCTGTGTGCCTCCATTTGAACCTCTCCGTCTGGCTACCTTAAAGGATAATATGCTTAAGGCAGTTTTCTTGGTTTCTATTTATTCCGCTTGTCAGGTTTCGGAGATTCAAGTGTGATCCTGTCGGGAGCCCTTTCTGTGTTTTTCTGATTCGGGAGTCTCTCTCAAACAGTGGCTTCCAAAGTAAGACTGTTACTTCCTTTTCCCGAAGGTCCTTTCTTCCTTCCATGTTAATCAGTCGGTGGAACTTCCTGCATTCTCTTCGGAGGACTTCGCAGGTCCCGCTGGGGGCGATCTTCGCCGGCTTGATGTGAAACACGTGAGTTTCAGGTCTCCGATCATCTTTTTGTCCTCTGGAGTGGTCCAAATAGGGGCAAACAGGCTTCTAAGCCTACTATTGCTCGCTAATTGAAGGATGCGATTGCCTCGGCTTATATCTGCCAAGGCCGGACAGTTCCTGAGACCTTGAAGGCTCACTCTTTGCGTTCTCAGGCTACTTCGTTGGCGGAGAGTCAGTCGGTCTCTCTGCAAGAGATCTGCAGGGCCACTACATGGACATCCCTGCATACTTTTGCTCGGCATTACCGTCTGGATGTGCACGCATTGGTCTTTGGTTCTTTCGGGCAGCAGGTGCTTCGAGCAGGACTGTCTCGGTTCCACCCGGTTTAGGGAAGCTTTGGTACATCCCACGGTCTGGACTGATCTGGGTACGTACAGGGAAACGAAAATTAGTTCTTACCTGTTAATTTTTGTTCCTGTAGTACCACGGATCAGTCCAGACGCCCTTCCCTGGTTTCTTTCTTTTCTGCCGTCCGCTCAAAGTTTTTTTCCTACAGGTCTTTGAATGGATATCCTCTATCATTCTCTTCAGGACACCAGAAGCATCTGTAATTGATGACCAAGAATATGCAGGAGCGCTATTTTACAGAGTCCATTCCTTGTTGATAATTGTTTCGTTGGTTACTCATTTGAGTCTTGTTTCCTTGCTTGATCCATTTTCGGGGTTTATCTTAAATTCTTATCTGCTTTGACAATGGTTATACTGAAGGGCTGCAGGGTAGGCTCTGTCCTGATATAGGATACCCTTTTCAGTTTTAGTCTGCCTCCATCTGCTGGGCAGGAAGCTCAACCCACGGTCTGGACTGATCCATGGTACTACAGGAATGAAAATTAACAGGTAAGAACTAATTTTCCTATATATAAATGTTTTTCTGGAATCTGGCTGACTGGTGTAATTTAATTCTTCTTTCATTGCAATGCACATGATGTTGTGAAAGCATGTAAATTATGAAAAATGAAATGACATTTTGTAACTGTGTGGTGTAAATGGACACTGTGATTTTGATTGTGATTGTAATATTTCTAATTTTGATCAATAAAGTTTATTTTGATTTAAAAAAGGAGCCAAGGGGGAGAAATAGGATCTAGGGAAGGAGACAGACGTGAGACAGTAAAGGTTATGGATGTCTGGTCCCTAGTGAGAATAGAAAATTAGATCTGCTAAGTGATAGGGTTAATTTTTATTATGTTTTATAACATCTGTATTTCTGTTTTGAATTTAATTACTGCTATGAATTGTATTTCAGTAATTGTGTTATGAAATTGTATTAGAAATTGCTGTTATTAATTATTAAGAGTTGTATTATGAATTTGTTAGCCGATTTGGGCAATCTTTTGGTATTGGGAAGGTGGGATACAAGTGTGATAGCTAGACTCCTGTGCCACTCCATCCTCTCCCTCTGCTTGCTTACCTCTCCAGTTACCTAACAAAATAGCGGAAGCAGCTACTGTTGCACCATTTCCTCCTTTCTCTCTGCTTGCATCCCTATAAAACAAATGCAGCAGAGACAGAGCAAGGGACTAGAGGGATGGTAGAGAGAAAGCGATGTGACAGGAGGGAGTTGGACAGTGTCATACCACAGTTACCTCTGTGTCCCCTATATATAGTCCCTTGCAGATTCTCTCTTTTTTGATCTGGAAAATTTCACACTCATCCAAGCTGAAATTGTTGCTTTCCAAATAAGAGGGAAGATTATTTTGTACCCACCTGAGAAAAAAGTTTGTGAGCTCCAAGTATATTAATTAGAAGTGCAAGTTCTGATTGAAATCATTTTTTTCTTATGCAATGAAGACTATAAATAAAACAATTCCATATTTTCTGAGACACAGTAATGTAAAGGAGGAACAGTGAGTTACAGACCGGATTGCAGAGTTAGGGCCTGAATCATCAAGGCATTTTCCCGTAAACACGTGATGGGAGAAATGCTTTAGTGAATCAAGGCCTTAGTTGGATAAACTTATTAGAAGTTCCACATGGGGAACCCTCACCCTTCCTGATTTATTTATAGAGCTGCAGATAAAGGTTTACTCATTGTTCCAACTGCTAAGACTTGTCATTTCTAGACAAGTAGCCTAGTGGTTAGAGCAGTGAGTTTTGAGCCAGGGAAACCAGGGTTCAAATCCCACCGCCACTCCTTGTGATCTTGGGCAAGTCACTTTACCCTATGTTGCCGCAGGTACAAATAACTATAGTACCTGAATGTAATCTGTTTTGAAGTGCTGAAAAGAGGAATATAAATAAATAAACAATTCGTACTAGGGTTTTTGCATTCTCTGGTCCCACCCTGTGCAATGAGCTACCCACGGAGCTGAAAGATCTCATTGACTACAAAGCCTTCAGAAAACATTTGAAAGTGCACTTCTTTTGTTTGATATTTTCCTGATGTCTAAGTTTTTTTGTTTTTTTTAATATGCACCTGTGTTCTGTTTTATCTATTGTGTTGATGTGCCTGTTACATGATACTATATCACCTATGTGTTTTTACTGTTACCCACTTAGCACAGTTTCACTGTTATAGGCAGTATAAAGATGCCTGTAAATAAATAAATATTTATTAAAAACATGTGTTTACTTCCTATAACAGAGCAATCTAAGCTAAGCGGTGCACAAGGCATTCTAAAAACATTTCAAACATAACTCAAAATAAAAACATAATTTAGCTTGTACAGTCTAAATAAAATATAAATCATTACATAAGGATCCATTAATATAATATGATTAAAAGCTTCTTGAAAAAGAAGGATCTTTAACTGTTACAGAATACCCCGATGTTTCCTTAACGTAAAAAAGGCTGAAAACCAGTGATTTAACTAAATTAGATTTTCCTGTACAGGGAAATTGAGTCCGACTACAGGAATAACAATGAGGTAGATATTTAAAAGCCATTTAGACTGATAACTCACAAGTTATCCATCTAAATGGCTTAAACGGCATATTGAGCTTCTTATCCGGCTAAATCATAGTCAGATAAGTTGTTATCCGGCTATAATTTAGCCGGATATAAAAGGGGCGTTCCAGGGAGGGGTCCCGTTATCTGGATAACTTAGCCACATATTGGGGCGGATTTTCAGAGCCCTGCTCGCGTAAATCCGCCCAAAACCGGGCGGATTTACGCGAGCAGGGCCCTGCGCGCCGGGAAGCCTATTTTACATAGGCCTCCCGGCGCGCGCAGAGCCCCGGGACTCGCGTACGTCCCGGGGTTCTCGGAGGGGGGCGTGTCGGGGGCGGGGCCGGAGCGTGCGGCGTTGCGGGGGCGTGTCGGCAGCGTTTTGGGGGTGGGTACGGGGCGTGGCTACGGCCCGGGGGCGTGGCCGCGCCCTCCGTACCCGCCCCCAGGTCGCGGCCCGGCGCGCAGCAGGCCCGCTGGCGCGCGGGGATTTACGTCTCCCTCCGGGAGGCGTAAATCCCCCGACAAAGGTAAGGGGGGGGTGTAGACAGGGCCGGGGGGGTGGGTTAGGTAGGGGAAGGGAGGGTAAGGTGAGGGGAGGGCAAAGGAAAGTTCCCTCCGAGGCCGCTCCAATTTCGGAGCGGCCTTGGAGGGAACGGGGGGAGGCAGCGCGGCTCGGCGCGCGCAGGCTATACAAAATCGATAGCCTTGCGCGCGCCGATCCAGGATTTTAGTGGATACGCGCGGCTCCGCGCGTATCTACTAAAATCCAGCGTACTTTTGCTTGAGTCTGATGCGCAAGCAAAAGTAGGCTGATCGCGCTTCTTTTAAAATCTACCCCATTGGGTATATCCGGCTAATTTAGCTGCATAATTTTAGACCTGCTGGAAGCAAGTCTAAAGTTATCCAGCCTCATGGGGCCATAAAATTTGAGACTTAACTGGATATATTAAAAAATGAATATATTTGGTTAAGTTACGGTCAAGAAAAAAAAATCCCAATGTGGACTGTCCCCTCGCCTCCCTCCCACCCGAGTTGCAAAGGCCCTCTGGGGCCGACCTTTGCACCCCCCAAAAACAGCCCATTTCATTAAAATAAAAAATTTAATAGCACCAGGAGAAACCCCCACCCACTACTCCAACGTCCCCTTAAATGCGCAAATTTTAAATTTTGCAGCCCTCTGAATCACCCCCTGCCCAATACCTTTATTTAAAGTCGATGGCCATGATCGTGGTAGCCTACTACCGCAATCCGGATCCGGCACTTCTTGGGACGCTTCTGCCATTGCTAGGCATCTACGCGTAGCCGGATAACTTGTCCACTAAACATCCTAATCCGTATGGACCCCCAATATATCCAGCTAACTTTGAAGGGATATTCAGTAGTGCAGCTGCACTATCTGGCATGACCAGTGTTAGCCGGACAACTTAGCTGGCTAACCTAACTCCTCTGAGGAATGCCCCTAAGTTATCCAGCTAAATGTTAGCCAGCTAAGTGGGGGAAATATTCAAAAACTGGCATTTAGCTGGATAACTTGTGAATGATATGGCTAAAATACCTAGAAGACAGAGAGAGAAAAGGACAGTACCAGAGCAGCCCAGCATCCTGTTTCCAACAGAGGCCAAACCAGGCCACAAGAACCTGGCAATTACCCAAACACTAAGAAGATCCAAAGAAACATATAGAAACATAGAAACATAGAAATGACGGCAGAAGAAGACCGAATGGCCCATCCAGTCTGCCCAGCAAGCCTCACACATTTTTTCTCTCATTCTTATCTGTTTCTCTTAGCTCCTTGTTCTATTCCCCTTCCACCCCCACCATTAATGTAGAGAGCAGTGATGGAGCTGCATCCAAGTGAAATATCTAGCTTGATTAGTTAGGGGTAGTAGGGGCAGTAACCGCCGCGATAAGCAAGCTACACCCATGCTTATTTGTTTTACCTAGACTATGTTGTACAGCCCTTGTTGGGTTTTTTCCTTCTCCCCTGCCGTTGAAGCAGAGAGCCATGCTGGATATGCATTGAAAGTGAAGTATCAGGCACATTTGGTTTGGGGTAGTAACCGCCGTAACAAGCCAGCTACTCCTCGCTTTGTGATTGCGAATCCTTTATTTCTTCACCCCTGTCGTTGAAGCTATGCAGGATATGCGTGAGGCATCAGTTGTTTTTTTTTTGTTTTTTTTTTCCCCTGCCGTTGAAGCAGAGAGCTATGCTGGAAATGCGTGATGTATCAGTCTTTCTCCCATGCCGATGAAGCAGAGAACCATGCTGGATATGCATGGAAAGTGAAGTATCAGGCACATTTGGTTTGGGGTAGTAACCGCCGTAACAAGCCAGCTACTCCCCGCTTTTTGAGTGCGAACCCTTTTTCTTCTCCCTTGCCGTTGTAGCAGAGAGCTCTGCTGGATGTGTGAAGTATCAGTTATTCTTCTCCCCTGTCATTGAAGCAGAGAGCTATGCTGTATATGCATTGAAAGTGAAGTATCAGGCATATTTGGTTTGGGGTAGTAACCGCCGTAACAAGCCAGCTACTCCCCTCTTTGTGAGTGCAAATCCTTTTTTCCATTACCTCTTGCTGTTGAAGCTTAGAGCGATGTAGGAGTCACAGTAAGCATGTGTATGTTTATTTAATAAGGGTATTGTGTCAATAGCCATCATTCTGGCGAGTCACCCACTCTTCATTGGCGGCCTCTTGACTTTATGGATCCGCAGTGTTTATCCCACGCCCCTTTGAAGTCTTTCACAGTTCTGGTCTTCACCACTTCCTCCGGAAGGGCATGCTATTAATTGCTACTGATGCAATTAATAGCAGAGGCTATTCCCTAAGTAAACTTGATTAATAGCCATTAATGGACTTCTCCTCCAAGAACTTATCCAAACCTTTTTTGAGCCCAGCTACACTAACTGCCACATCCTCTGGCAACAAATTCCAGAGCTCACAGATTAGACTACAATTGGAAGAAAGTTGAAGTCTACAGTGACTCTACCTAGGAGCGGTCATCCTGCCAGGTCACCACAAGAACAAGCCAGAAAGTCATCCATGAAATAGCAAAGAACCTCAGGCTAACGTCTTAAGATCTACAGGCTTCTCTCACTGTGGCTGGTGTGTGAAGGTTTATGTATCAGCCATCAGGAAAAAGAGAATGGGAATAGAGTCCATAGGACGCTTACTGAAAAGAACTTCACTGTCTGCCTCAGATTCATCAAAGAGCATCTAGATTACCCACAAGACTTCTGGAGTAATGTTCTTTGGACACATGAGTCAAAACTTGAACTTTTCAGTTACAATAATAAATGTTTTATTTGGTGAAAGCCAAACAGTGCCTTCCAAAGTAAGAGCCTCATCCTGATTGTCAAGCAGCATGGTGGTGGAGGTATGATGGTGTGGGAACCATGAATTCTGCTTTATGTCTGCAAATTCTGCAGAAAAAGTGTCTGAGTTGAAGCTGAACAAAAGGTGGGTCTTGCGGTAAGACGACAACCCTAAACATTCAAGTAAACCTACTTCAGAATGGCTGAAGAAGCGATTTCATGTTTTGGATTAGCCAAGTCAAAGTGCCAACCTAAACTCTATATAGAAATGTTGTGGCTAGACCTAAAGCGAGCTGTTAATGCAAGGAAGCCCTGAAATGTCATGGATTTGAAACAGTTCTACATGGAACCAAAGTGCCTGCAGGGCAATGTAGAAGACTGATGAACACTTACAGGAAATCTGGCTGTTCAGGGAGGTGCCACTGCTTACTGAATGAAGGGTTCGCATACTTTTTCACATAAGCATACGTGCTGTTGCATCTTTTTGTTACATGAATAATCAAACTATATCTTTTGTCTGAGTTCTTTATTTGATGGTGCTATCTTTATTTCTTATCAGGGTTTAGATTAGGCTATGTCAAGTTCTGAGTCTAAATTGTGCTAAAATAAGACCATCCTGAATAGTGACCTAAAGCATTTTCATGAAAGGAAATACATTTCATTTTCAAACTGGGGACAAGCACTTCACTGTACAGCCTAAGAAAAAGCAAAGGAAGAGCTGCATTTAGCTATTGGTAACGCAGGTTTGCCATCTCAAAGAGAGAGTATACATAAATCAGTTGGTTCTCCTTTATACTTTGTTTTCTTTTTCCTTTTGACACATTTTCTTGCTAAAACTGTTCTTGCTCTTTTATGTATTTGCAAGCTTTGCAGAAATGTTTCATCGGGAGAGAGTAAGACAGTGTAGTTATAAGGTCCCATAATGATCAGAGAAGACACCTGGAAAATGTAAAGTTGAACAAAGGATCACACGATGGATGACCACGTTTTGAACTTGGCTAATGAGAATGGCCATTTTCTGAGCATGGAGTGCCCCGTGGTTTAGTCGACCTCTCAGGGCCCACCGGCGAGACATGGCCTGACAGTAAATCACCAGCCAATCCTTTGTGCCTACCACCACTTATGTGCTCACGTGGGACAGTCTAAACGTAGAACTTTAAAATATGGCTACAAGAACTCTGCAGTTCAGTTTGCAACATACAACAGGAGGTACTAAGACTAGAAGACAGAGAGAGAAAAGGACAGCACCAGAGCAGCCCTGTTAAGGAGTCTAATTGGGTGAGATTGACCTTGTGTCTTTTAATTAGTTTAGAAGGTAACTACTGGTTAGCCACACTCAGGAAGGCTTGTATGATAAACGTTGGTGAATTCTTAGACCTGCCTTATTTGTCAAACCCAGTAAAGGGGTCCCAGGTTGTTGAAGTGTGACCTGGGCTAGCATTACAGGATTAAATTTCTGGCCCAGTGGCATATTGTAATGGTATAGCTGCTGTTTCTCCCTGGATTATACAGAGCTTTTCCTGCTTATTCTTTTGTAGGAAATCTTTTCTTTTCTCTTTCAGCTTTGGGAAATGTGCATCTTTCTGTTTTGCACAGTACAGGAGCACTTGTAATTCTGTTTTTATTGCTCTAGTGGAGATCTGCAGGCAGAGTCTGGCCTCTTGGGGGTTGCAGTTCAGATTTTGTCTGCACATTTTTATTTCTAATTTTGGGTCACTTATTCTGTATTGTTTCTGCATTTGTGACTGAGGCGAGGTAATCTGCTAGCATGTATTTTCTTTGTAGGGATTGATATCAGTCCAGATTGTTTTGCTTCAGACCTGCACTTCCTAATAAGAGGTGTGCTGGTGTTCTAGGACGCCTTGCAGTAGTTGCAATGTTGCCTTTTCATAAGTGGGGTTGGCATCATATAGCAGGTCTGGTGTGTGGTTTGTAAGGTTTTGTGCTGCATCATAGATTGCCTGGTAATGGAGGGAGTTTGTGTTATTTATTGAACATTTAAACATTCTTTTTTGTATGGTGAGTTAGGGAAGCATGCTCTGTGCCCATTATTAGGTGCGCTTCTGTGGATGCAGAAAGTTTGCATTCTGGATAATTTAGAGTTAATGGTAGCCCCCAGACCTCATTCTATATATATAAGGATTTGTTGTATGCTATCAAATCATTTTTATAGTACTTTTACTAGGCAGTTGAAACTGGCTAAAGGTTTAGTGGTTTTTGTACTCCCTTAAAGCTCTGAGATGTACTTGTTATCAGGCTAAGTAATGCACAGTCTAGGGCAGTATTTCTCAACCTTTTATATGCTACGGACCGGCTAGCTACCTTCCTTCAAATATATGTGGATCAGTTGCAGCCCTGATGAGCAAGGGGGGAGGGGGGAGAAGTCCCCCAGAAAATTAGAGTTGGGGGGGTTTAAGAGAATGTACTCCCTCCTCCTCAGTAGCTGGTCTGTGTCATTTGAAGAAGCAACTAGCCAGTTTAAGAAAACTGTTTTCTAAAAACAATTATTGAGAAATACTGGTCTAGGGCACAGCCCCCAGTTTCCTGTGACAGTTCAAAGGCGGAACGTGCAACAAGAGTAAGAACGTTCTGTGGTAAAGTTTCCGAAAATCAGTGGCATATTGTCATAAATTTGCATTTGAAATAATGTAAACTTCTCTCTTTTTGTATACAGATAGATATTTTCTGACATTTCTTGTGTGTCCAGTTAATCTATTTGGTTCTTTTTTAGTGATTTGGTTCTGGGAAAGGAGAAGAGGGATAGAGAGGGATCTGGGGAATGGGAATGGAAAGATGAACTTGGAGGCAGGAGATGGGAAGGTATTGGATATCAGGGAGAAGGCGGGGGGGGGGGGGGGTTAGGGAGGAAAGGAGGGTTGGAAAGAGGAGAAGAGAAGGAAGGGGAGCTGTGGAAGGAAGGAAGATCCATTCACACACTTCTGATGCGCATCCCTTCTGATATCCCATCTGATCCACTCATTTGCTTCCCACATGCCTCTGATCCATTCATTCACCCCCACACCCATTCCAGGTCTTTCTCCCCGTCCCTCCTCCAGTCATCTCACTCTTCCCACACATTCTTTGAGCCCCTCATTCATTCTGCACTCCCTTTGATCCCCTCACTCTTTCTCTCCTGTCCCACACCCCCCTTCGATCTCCTCACACCCATCCCTGATCCCTGTCCACCTTCCAATCCTGGTAGGAGGAGGGCAGGGGCAGCAGAGTGCATCTCTGCTGCCCCTGTCCTTATTGCATCTCTGCTGTTCAGGGCTGGTGCGTTGTGCTATGAACCACAAAGTGCTGTATGCCCATGTAGTTCAAAGCATGAATATCTGACCCCCAAGCAGCAGAAGAGGAGGGTGTAGCCTAAAACACTGCCACTGTTCTCCCCTTCCTAATGCCAGGCTGGGATCAGTGTCGAGGTGAGAGGTGCACCATTAATGCTTCACTCTGCCCCCAATCTCTCACCATGATTCTGCGGGAGAGGGGGGGGAATTCCATGGTAGTGTTGAGTGGGGCTAAATTACAGTTTTGTTAAGCACTCCTGCTCTTCCTGGCTTTTATAGAGCTTGTTCTAGGTGGTATTTTACATGAGTGAAGCAGGAGCTACTGTGTGAATTGAAACTAAAATTAGCACGTCAGGCACTGAGCTGTGTTCAGCAGCCTCTTCCCATGACAGTTGGCTTGTTTATACTGTATTTTATCGGCAAATAGCTGTTTAACAGGTGTGCACAGCACTGCTAAGGAAAGCCTTTTGTTACATGTTCCCCACTGCTTGGTTCAAGCCGTGTATTGTATGTTTGCATTGATTTCCCCCTCCTTCCTCACCTAATGTTCCTCTCTCAAAAGAAAGAATTCAAAGGAAAGAGTAAAACTTGACTTAATTTCTGTAGCAAATTATAATGCTAAAATCACTGCCAGTATTAAAGAACTATTCAAAATGTGCTTGTATACAGCTGAAGAATTTATCTTCAGTCTATTGGCAGTAGGTGCTATTTATTTGTTCTTCAGACTTTTAAGTGCTTTATTTTTTGAAGATGGAAAATGTATGTTTAAGTGGGGAAAAAACATATAACACTGCTCTAAAAAGTAGACTTACTATTTTTTTAATTTTAGAATATAAACTGGGATAATTTAGCTGCCAAAAAAGTACCAGCTCCATTTAAACCAGTTATCCGGGATGAATTAGATGTTGGTAATTTTGCGGAGGAATTTACAGACCTGGATCCCACATATTCTCCTGCAGCCGTGCCTCAGAATGCAGACAGGATATTTCAGGTAATTGGAGAGACTGCAGGAAATGAAATGTTATTTGTGTGTGTATATATGTTTATCTGTCATTAAGCAGGCTGAATTAGCCATTACATGGATGATGTCATCCAGCAGTACCAAACAGACTTGTCTGTCCAAGCTATAGAGGAGTTTCAGCATGAGCCTCCCCAGTCATTTTTTGTCCAAGCTCAGGCTCTGATGTATACTTCATCTCTCTTCTGATTTTGACCTCAAAGCATGGACCATCAATGCATCTAAGGTCTGATCCATGAATTTACCTAATGCATGATTCATGCTCCTGATGCACGACCCATCGATGCATGACGCTCAGCTGCAAGAGTTATCTGCGTCACCAGGCACGATGCATCGATGCAAGTTGTGCCGAGCCATTTGAATTTTATTCTTCTGATACAGCTTTGTCTTCTTCATGTCATATCCCAGTGTACCCTATGAATGCCACGATGCATTCCACTTATGTTGCACTCCACAGTGTTTTTGGTCTTTCTTCAATCCCGCAGCCCAGAAGGAGCTCAAAATTCTCTTCATCTCCCAAATATTCTGAAAAACCTTCTTTGGACCTGAGAGGATTACCTATACAGAAATATACTAGCCATCTGAGATCTGCAGGAGAAAGAGTAAGAGTACCCTTACCTCCTCCATTGATTAAATGCCAATACCCCAAAACTGGTAGCCAAAGGTCTTTGATTGCAAACACCAAATCCTATCTATTTGATAGTCCTGCTGACCTCCAATCTATCTATTGCAATGCAGGAACCAGGCCTAGTCTAAGAAAAGATGTTCCTCTGTTAACCCCAGGCCAAAGTACACAGTGGTCCTATTACCAAGTTGCAGAGTTAGCAAAAAATGTCTTTATCTCCCCAGCAAAACAAAAGATGGAACACTCCCACCTCTCTTTTCCACTCTCGCTTCGTGGTTCCTCAGTCTACAATCCCAAACTCACTTTTGGGTGTGTGTTCATCATCAGAACTTCATTTTAGAGGATCTTCATCGACACACTCAATTACAACAGAGTCTACTCATTCATTGACAACAGACCAGGTTGCTCCTCTGAAAACTCAATCAGAGGACCATCCTTCTTGCTCTTCTTCATCATTGGAGTCCTGGCTGAGCCAACCACTACCCCAGACTCAAATGAAGAGTCTACTGGAATACATTCAGACCCTCTTCTCCGGAGCAGTCTTCTCCCCTGGAAAACTTCATCTATTCCAAATGTATTGAAAAGTTGGCAGCAGCACTGGGAATTCATGTCTGTAAAGACAGAGACCCACGGACTGAACTCCTTGGTCTCTTAAAATTTCTGAATATGCTGTCAGAACCTGCCTCTTTACCAGTTCATGACATTCTTAAGGCATTATTTTTAAAACTATGGGAAATGCTTATGTCTTGCCTCCCCACATTTAGAAAGCTGGATCTCAAGTTTCAAGTCCAGGACTCTCCAGGATTTGGTATGGTACATCTTTCACATCAATCCATTATAATGGAATCAGCTATGAAGAAAACAAAGAAGACTTGTATTTATTCCGACTCTTCACTGGGGAAAGAATGAAATCTTCAGGACAGTTTTAGCAAAAGAATATTCCAGAATGCAATGCTCTCCACACGTATTGACATTCATCATTTCTATATGGTACAATACATTAGTAATTGTCTTCAGAAGTTGAAACCGTAATTACCTGCTTCTGAGCAGAATACCTTCCCTCTGCCATTTGGGGATGTGGAAGAAGCAGTGCAACCCCCTACAACTTTCTAGCTCCGAGTCCTTTGACACTGCTTCATGTGCATCCGCAGCCTCTATTAGAATATGCCGCATGGAGTGGTTATGAGCTAGTTCCATCAGAGAGGAAGTCCATGAAAAATGTGCTGACCTCTCATACTTGGGAGCAAACCTCTTTGAAGAGAACAACAAGATACGGTCTCACAGACAAAGGACCAAAATGTGAGGGTCCAGTCTCTGTCCCTGCTGCTGGAACAACCTACCTCACTGTGACATTCTTACTATCCTTACAAACATCCTTACTTTCACAGATAGCAGTATTGACCTTTTTAAAGGTACCAACTCCATCCTCTTCTGGCACAGTATCATCAACAACTTCTGGCCAGATCTAGGCAAAGAGAATGCCGTCAGCCAAAAACAACCCAACAGGCCCATCCTAAGCCAGGGCCCAGTTTTTGATACCATTGTCCAATCGCTATCCTACCCTTTTGGTAGAAGAACAAATTAAGCAATTTCTAGACCAGTAGTATTACATAACCAAGGACTCTTGGGTCCTCAGCATTGTGCAACATAGGTACTGGTTGCATTTTCCCCAAACTGCACCCCTTCTACACTATTTACCACCCCAATCAGATCCTTCTCATCTTCCTCAGACTCATCTGGAGGTGCATTGTCTTCTGCAGCACCAAGTGGTGAAGATCCTCCCTCAATCACACCACCAGCAGGGTTTCTACTCCTGATATTTTCTTATCCCCAAAAAGCTGGGGGGATTGCGACCAATCCTGGACCTGTGGCTCCTCAACAAGCATATCTTCTGGGAAAATTTCAAAATGAACTCTCTCAGCATAATTTTTCCTTTCGTTCAACATGGCAAATGGGTGTGTGCCCTGGATCTCAACGATACCTATACTCGTATACCAATCCACCCAGCCCATTGGCGTAACCTGTACTTTCAAGTAGATTCATCCCATTACAAATACAAATTCCTTCCATTTGTCGTTTTCTCTGCCCCAGAGTCTTTACCAAATGCCTTGCAGTAGTAGCAGCACTCCTCTGTCGCCAGGGCATCCTCCATACTCTGGATGTGGCCATGTGTCTTTTTCTCATCAACTTTGAGAAGTCCAATCTGGAACCCACACAGAGCCTTCAATTCATAGGAGCCCGCAAAGACTCCTTGCTTCAAAAAGCATTCCTACCCACCAATCGAAAGTAAACCGTGATCTCACTAGTTCTGATGCAGCTTGCCAATCTGAGGTCCGCTGCCAGAAGGCTCCTCATACTGCTCAGTCACATGGTGGTGGCCATCCATGTAGTTCCACTGACTCGTCTGCACATACATTACCTTCAGTTAGTCTGAGATCTCAGTGGGATCAACTCACTGAACCACAATCTACGCTAATATGAATCACACCACCAATGATAAGGGAATTGTAATGGTGGTTGCATCTGCATATACTCCAGGATGTGTCTTCATCAGCTCATCCTCCCAATAGACACCTCATCCAGATGTTAAGAAGATCATATAGAACAATTCCATACCTAGGGTCTCTGATCTCCGCAAGAATCTCTCTTTCAAATCAGTTTCCTGGAGCTAAGAGCAATATGGCATGCTCTCGCCACATTTTATGCATTTCCTCTGCAAAAAGAGCATCCTGATTCAAACAGAAAATCAAGTTGTCATGTTCTATGTCAACAAGCAGGGAGGATCAGGATTGTGGCTTCTTTGTCGGGAAGCACTGAAGATCTGGAACTGGGCAGAATGATACCAAACAACCCTGCAAGCAACTTATCTGCTAGTTGTTTCCAACATTCTAGTGAATAGTCTCAACAGAGTGTTTCAACCTCACGAGTAGTCTCTTCAACAGTCAGTAGTGAATGAACTGTTTAACTTCTGGGGTCTACTGTCAGACCTGTTTATATCACAGCAAAATGCAAAACTAAATCAATTTTGGTGCAGTCTTCTAAGCAATCTCAGGCTAGCACAAGACGTTTTCCTTCTCAGTTGGGGCCAAAGCCTCATGTACACTTTTCCACCAATACCACTCATTGCCAAGACAATGCAGAAAGTTCTCAGAGATCGAGCCCACCTGAGCCTCATAGCACCAATGTAGCCCAGACAAATTTGGTATACGTATTTTGTCAAGCTTTCCAGCAGTCCTCCCATACCTCTGAATTCAGACATTGCTGTTTTAATTCAAGACAATGGGATGATCTTTCCTCCCAGTTTCTCAGCCTTCAACCTTATGTCTTGGATACTGAATGCTCAGTGATTGCCAGTCATCACTTACCATTGGCCAATGAACACATTCTTTTCCTCTAGAAAATCTTCAACCAGGAAAAACTACACCTTCAAATGGAAAAAATTTCCACCTGGTGCCAATAGCATGATTCCAGTCACCTATCTAATTCAGGCCTCCTCACTGCATCAGTGAAAGTACATCTGAGCACCATCGCAACTTACATTTTGTTGAACAACAAACCAATCTCCACACTTCCGCTTGTGTTTCATTTTATGAAGGGAATCTGGCACTTCAAACTCTTGATACATAAACCACCTGTTCTGTGGGATCTTAGTATGGTCATCTCTCAATTAATGAAACCTCCTTTTGAACTTTTGGAGTCAGCTCCTTTAAAGTTCCTAACTTGGAACGTCCTTTTCCTAGTTGCAGTCACCTCGGTGAGAAGAGTTAGCAAACTCCAGGCTGTCATCCATTACCCTCCATATCTACAGTTCTATCAACAGGGTGATTCTTCATACTCACTCAAAGTTTCTACCTAAGATAGTCTGAGCTTTTTATATTAATCAATCTGTTGTACTATCTACCTTCTTCCCAAGGCCGCATGTGCATGAGGGAGAAAACTCCCTCCATATTCTGGACTGCAAAATGGTTTTTCATATTACAAATGGCATATTCAACCTCATCATCAAGCTGATCAGCTTTTCATCTCATACAACCCACCTTGGTATAATAGTTACCAAATTAACTATATCCAGCCGGATGGCTGAGCATATTTATCACTTCTATGACCTAGCAGGACTTCAATATACAAATTCAGTCAAAGCTTATCAAGTATGAGTCATGGCTTCCTCTGTTGCTTTTTTTTGAGAAGTACCCATAGAAGATATAAGCAAGGCTGTGTCGTGGTCATCAGTCCACACATTCATGTCCTGTACTGTCCTGATACCATTTCAAGAACTGACAATATTTTTGGATAAGCAGTTTTGTGAAAACTGTTTTCGCTGTAGTCTACATGTAATAACTAATTCAACCTGCTTATCAATTGAAAAAGCATGTTTGCTTATGGTAAACAGAGTTTCCCATAGATAGCAGGATGAATTAACCATGGACTACCCACCCACCTCCCTGGAGAGTAGACTATGCAGCTGAATTCAGCTCTGTTACTGACTGAGGAGGCTCACGAGGCAATACCCATGAGGCAATCCTGCACATGCTCAGTAGAGCTCAAAGCTCTATAGCTAGGAGAAACATGACTGTTCGGTGCCACCGAATGATGTCACTCACATTTAATGGCTAATTCATCCTGCTAGCTATGGAAAACACTGTTTAGGGTAAGCAAACATGCTATATATGTATGTATATTTCTCCTTTGTTCCACTTGTTCTCAGCACTTGTACCCCGCCACTATCCTTCCTTTTCTGATGTACACTGCCAGCTGTCCGCATTGATGAGAACAAGTAGAACAAAGGAGAAATGGAAATGCTAGGTTCATTCACAGCATCAAAAGATGGTGGACCGCAAGCTGGTTGCTCACGTCTCTAAATTTATAAAAATTCATCCAAAATCCATGACACTCACTTCACAGGAGGAATAGAATAAAACCTCCATAGACCAGCAGATGTCCATAAGCACATACATTTTTTAAAAGTCCAAACAAAGTAAAAGGAAATAAGGCTCCTGCTGTATGTGTGGCCTTTTGGATCCATATTTCTTTTCATTTTTATCTGGCTTAATAAATGCGTGGTTGTCTGGAGCTGTGTGTGCCTAGGGAAGCTTTCTTTATGGCCTTTCTTTCAGGTGTACTAAGGAGAGAGAGAAACTTAAAGCAACAGTGCCTCCTACTTAATCAATTTTGGTCAAATTGGAGCGAGGGCGATAGCGGTCCACTCTGCCCAGCTAAGTAATCTAGCCAACTCCTTCATGCCAGTGTGTCTCCAGAAGTAATAGGAACTCACTTTCCAGGGATAATGTTTGGGATCTCATTTTATGTATGGTATGACTGCACTACTAAGATTTTTGTAATTCGTAACCAGCCTCTCCTGCTGCATTATTGATTGAGAGTTTTGCGGAAAGATTAGCAATTTATTGTTTAAACTTTGGGTACAAAAGTTTTAGAAGCTGCACTGATTCTGAAGAAATCTGGAAGTCATATTCCAAAGCATTTAGCTGGCTAACTCAGAAGTTAGCTGGCAAAATGAATATCTGAACACTTAACTTATCCAGCTAAGTCTGGTCGGGCCAAAGACCTCACCTAAAGTTAGTTGGCTATAGTTAGCTGGCTATCTTTAATAGTGTGGCTGCACTATTGAATATACCTCCTAAGTTAGCCGGATAAGTTTCTCTGGCTACCTTTGCTGTCCAGATTGTGTCTGAATATGGACCTCTGGAGTTTTACTGTGGTGTTGCAACTTTTTAATGCTTTATTTACTTAAGGTCTTTCATGAATAGCACATTAAGGGCCTGATTTTAAAAAGGATTTACCTGCTTAAAATTGAATTTTACATGTCTAAATGCGCTTTACCCTTGTAAGTGGGATTTTGAAAATTGCTACAATATTATGCCATTGAATTGTTCATAGGATATTCACATGTAAGTGCACTTTACACACATAAATGGCTTTTTAAAATTGCTACAATAGTATGTTACTTTTACATGTGTAACTGCTTTTAAAATTACCTCCTAAATGTGCTACAAGAAAAATTCAGAAATCTATTTGTGAGTGTAAAGAAAGGAATTAATTTTTTTCCAGTATGTCTCCAGGAGTTACTGCTTATATTCTCACTGTGCACCTTGAAGGATTTGAAAATTTCACTTTTAAAGTAGTATCCTGCACCCTGTTTGATTCAGGATGCGTAATATTACTTGCCATTGGACACTTGAAACTGGGCACTTGACAATGGTGGGAGTGTTTTTTTCTAAATGAAAATTACTGGGTTCAAACACTTTTAGTAGTAATAAAATACATGTACAAGTGTTCAGCTATAATTTATTTTTATGGTTACATTTAAAATCAAGTATCATACACTTGTACTTTAATTCTGGATTATAAACCAATAACCATCCTGCCTGAAATTTAAGAGTTGTTAAAATACTCCAAAATAAAATCTGACTTTGAATGCTGTGTTTTCAGTTGACTAGGGCTCAGAAAATGGCATGATCTGCTTTAGGAAGAAAAGTTTTGCATAAATATTGTTTATACAGATTTATACATTTTTAGCTGGCATTTTTTTATAGATAACCACAGTAAAGCTTCCGTCGTACTTGAGGCTGTTAGTTTCTCATCTACAGGATTGTATAAGCTCATTTGCATCCTTTGGTTTTGTTCTGTAGGGATATTCTTTTGTTGCACCTTCTATCTTGTTTAATCGCAATGCAGCCATTTCAGACCCTGTTCCATATCACTTGGGTATTGAACGACCTGGAGTTACAACTATTGCCAGAAGTGCTATGATGAAGGTAATATTCAGGCGGGCATATGTATAGCTGAAAGCATTCTGAAAATGTTTATTAAATGAATGTACTTGGGTTATCGATGTTCTCTGAGATGCTGAAGGACATCACTGTGGAGCAGGAAGAAGTGATAAAAATTATAGATAGGTTGTACTGTAACAAGGCCCCAGGTCTGGATGGAATCCACTCCAGGGTACTGAAAGAACTAAAATGAAAAGTTGCAGATACACATTTGATTGACAATTTGTCGCTAACAACGGCTGCTGTACCAGAGGACTAGAAGGTGATTAAGGTGACTCCAATTTTTAGGAAGGGCTTAGGGGAAGCCTAACATC